>NC_086298.1:752227-1352227 GCF_963924245.1 Chroicocephalus ridibundus | reverse complement strand
TTTCAGACTTAACTATGCTTAATGTGCGAGACTCCTGCTGAATAAATCAGACCCTGATATAGGAACTGCATCTGTTTGCGGAGGGAACGGAGCCAGCTGGAAGCTCAGCCCCCGTCTGCACCAGGGCTGTCACCAGCCGGGGAACCCGCTCGCAGCACAGATGTAGCCGTGCAGAAAAGCATGTTCTGCTCCCGAAACGGAGGTAGAATCCCAGAGCTTCTGGGCTTGTGAGCTGGCTGTGAGGGCACGGGTGGCTCTCGTCTTTATTGCAGCGTTAACAGCACTGTGGTAGAGGTCCCGACAAGGGTGGGAGGTCTCTGGGAGATGGAGGTCCAGCAGAAGGGCTGGCCTGGAGCGGGGCAGGGTGCTGTGCAGGCAGGAGCGTTTCCAGCGGGTCCTTTTGGCTGGAGGTCTCCCACTCTGACATGATGCAATCTTCCCCAGTACGCCAGACCAAGCGGTGGTACTGAGATAGTCTGGTCATTTCAGTCTCTAGCTTGGAAGGTGGGACTTCCCAGCTGGAGGAGAAGGCACTGAGAAGTGGTTGCACCTATTGCCTTCTCAGTTCACCCTTCTCCAGCCTCACCGGTGGCATATTTTCCTCTCCTGCCCACAATTCTCGCTCCGTTTGCAGACACATCCACCCGAGCAGCTGTAACCCAAGGTAGGCTCTGCCCTGGGATCCCACCAGCTCTTCTGCAGGCTCCTCTCCCAGTTGACCAGTCTTCACCAGGTCCCCAGCATTTGGGGAGGACAACCTCCGTGTGTCCCCACACTGGAAGCTATTGTCCTAACTCTGGGAGAAGGCTCCACACCCTGTGGTGGGACGAGCCAAGGGCTGAATGTTTCCAAGAAGCAAAATTATTTAAATTGTTTCCCCTTTCTTTGAAAGGCCATCTGTGGGATTTTCAGTCCCACAGCATGAAGAGCCTCGGACTCATCCTGTGTCAGAAAGAGAGATAATTAGGCAAGGTATTTAATAAGCCGTGGTGCTCTCTGAAGGGTTCTCACCAGCCATCTTCAAAAAGAAACAAACCAACCAACCAACCAGCACAAACCCCCCCCAAAAGTCCCCTCTGGCCAATTTAAGAGAAGTGGATAGTTAGTTCCATACTGTGACCAGCACAGAAGCTGTGGGAAACCCAGGCAGGTTTCCTTGAAACCCAAAAGAAGGTCAAATGTACCCATGAGAAGAGATGACGGCGCTCAGCCGCATCCCGGCTCCCGTGGGATTTTCTGTGCAATCCACACCACTTTGCCAGGCACCAGAGCCTCGGAGGGCTTCAGATGGTGTGAGGTGGAGAAATGTCCCTTTCTGGAGCTGTAAAGTACTGAGTCATGGTAGCTCTAATGTCCTGTGCAAGGCCAAGTTACCAGGAAATGGTTTTCCTTGGGTCACCCCCTCTCCTGGCCAGCTGGGGGTGGTTCTGGTGTTAAGAAGCGCCGGAGCTTCTTTACATTAAATGCATGCGTATCTCCAGCAGCAGGACATCCTCAGCTGGATGGCACCAGTTTTCCCGGTCCCATGGTCCTGTCTCCTCTTCTGTCCATCTTTTCCCATTGCTCATTTTACCCCATTCATCTTGCGGCCGTGCTGTGCCGTGCCGTGCCGCGCTGCTGCCGGCGGGTCGGCGGCACGGTCCGGCGAAGGCTCCTCGTGGCCGTGTTGAGGGACCTACGGACGTTTGCAGACAACTGTCACCCCCCCAGTCATTTCTTAGTCAAGCAGCACAGAGCTCTTTCACCGATATAAATAAACCCTTAATCTATTCTCTTTGTTTTTCCCTGAATTTCTTTGTTGACATTTCCATGCTTGAAAATTTAAAGACGCTGGCAGCTATTCTATTATCATCTTAAATTTAGTTTTTAACCTGCATCATTTGTATGTCGCATTTTTTATCTGACTGAATTCTTTTGCTTTTGGCAAACGGCGCGCGTTTGTTTTTTGTTGGATAAGCCAAATTTTTTTTATATTTGGT
Organism: Chroicocephalus ridibundus; assembly: GCF_963924245.1. Taxonomy (NCBI): domain Eukaryota; kingdom Metazoa; phylum Chordata; class Aves; order Charadriiformes; family Laridae; genus Chroicocephalus; species Chroicocephalus ridibundus. Next base: position 1,350,248 of record NC_086298.1, on the reverse strand, counting down.
TAGACTTTTCAAACCATCCTCAAGATATTCCTAATAAGGACTGAAGGGAATTTGTTTTGCTAATACCTTAGGAATTCTTTGTGGCTCTTGACTATTGTTCTGGTTTGTATTTCAATGTTTAATTTCTAGAGGAGAGGCAGCCTGATTTGGGCCTGGAGTTTTACCTTTTCTGAAGGACTTGAAGCTGCCAAGCGTCCCTGGAGGAACGCACGCACGGTTAAATTCCTCGTACACTTACTGAAGCGGTGTTTGTTGTCAGGAAAGGTTGTGTGTTTTAGTAGACCAAGATAATTGGAAAAATTACGCTGCTTTGTTTGTTTGTTTTCCCCATATTTCAGCACTGACACCACACCACACCACCAAGTGTTGCATTAGTTATTTGGGGGTTTTTGGAAGCTTTGCCTCCGTTTTTAAGAGCTGGCTGCCTTTAGAGGCAGTGATCCTGTGACCAAGTGATCCTACTTGGGGCATCTCTCTTCTAAAAGGCCTTTAGGTCCTTCAGAATTTATGAGCTCCGTAACAGTATTGGTATTTATTGAGCAGATTTCTTCCAGGAAAACCTAAATGGCAGTCACTGTTGTACTTCTGCCTGCAGAAGGATGTGGTCTCGTGCTCTCATTTCAGTTTATTTTAGGGGGAGAAAGCAGAAAAGTTGAATGTGTGCCAGATAAGGACAGGGGTTTGGGCCTACTCTCTTGTCTCAGAAATTTTCTTTGTGTGCCCAATTAGCGCGATGGCCCCAGGTAATTGCTTGAAGTGGAGCACGGGGCTCACAGCCTTTGAGAGTTGCACATTCATCCTGGTTAGCTTCACCTTATTTTGGACAGTTTATAGGTGAGTCACGTATACAAAGTCACGTATGGCAAAGGATGGATCCCCCAGCCTTGGGAAGAAAAAACAACCGGTCAACCAAGGATGGAGCCTATAGGACCATGGACAAAACAAGTAGAGAGATTTGAAGTAACACTTGCAAACGTAGCAGTGACCTTGAAGTCCTTGAAGCATGAGGTTTACATGAGCATGTTGCACATGGAACTTGCCCTGAAGCTCTCACCAGCTTTTCCTCTTTTTCCATTTTTTAACAAGTCTTCACTGCTCTGCCACTGATGGAGGACGGAGTTCTCATTCTCCAAAACACCTTCAGAGAATGAGTGAGCAGGTTTTTCCCAAAGCGTTTGCTTTCAGCGGTTAAACCCCACGCTCGGAGAATGTACAGTGGCATCTTGAAAAGTGGTGATTTTGAAGAGAACTGAAATCTGGTGGAACACGAGTGACCACGAACTCCTTGTACCACTCTGTGACCAAGAGAAAATTTGGGTTTTAGACATGTGCACCAACATGTGCTGCCACCGTGTCGGTCATTCAGAGTGCTGGTGGCATACCTTGTCCTGCTCCGGCATCCACGCTTCAAAGCGTGGACAGGCTCCCAAATGCTTCTGGAAAGAGTCAGGAATTAGAAGGCATATTTTAGTGCGTACACAGTATTCATTAAGGAAGTGTGTTTGCTTTGCTTCGGTCAAGAGACAGCAGAAGAGGTGGTTCCCTCCTGTGGAGGGGTGATTCTGGTACCAGAATCTCTTTCCCAGCAAACCAAGTGGAGGGTGGCTCAGTGGCCGGAGGCATCAGTCCGCGCTGGAAGTACGGTGCCTGTTTTGGAAAATAATTACTCAGAGGAGGGACACAGAAATGTAATAGTTACTCCAGCACTTTGCGCATCAAAATCAAGACAGGCTCTGTGAAAGAGGCACTGCCTGAAGCTGCTGATGTGGTTTTGAGAGAGGAACAGCTCTGAGAGCTGTGGCAGAGGGGGCCACGTTGGATGAGCACGTCGGTCTCTTTGGCTTTCAAGTCTGCGAGGGAAGATCTGAAAGCTGAAGCATGGAGGCACGGAGACTAGAAGCAAAGCGTTCAGCTGTAACACTGGAAAAAATAGCTCCCATCTTTTCTCTCTTTTAATACCGAACTTGAAAATATTTTGCCTAGTAAAGTCTGCAAAAGAGATGTCCCCGGTGAAGGACACCAGGCGGTTCCTCTTCTTCCTGACCTGCTCCACCTCCCTCCTCCTGGTGCAAGGCACGGTGCCCACGCAGCTGGGCTGCTCCAGGGAGCAAACGAGAGCTCTGGGGAGGGGGTAGGAAGGCCACCACAAATAATTTATCAGACAAGCAGATTTTAAATTTACATCTTTCTTTTTCGGTCTCTGCTTGCATCATCTCCATGTAAAATGAGAGTTCATTTACATCTGTTCTGCCTGTTCCACAGCCCTCAGCTCCAGTCATGGCAGGAGCCTTCTGGTTCTTTTAAAACCATGGCAAACATCTGGAAACTGAGCCTGGTTTCAGCCTCCCCCATTTTTCGCTTCCTTTCTGCCAGCCTTTTGATTTGGCGTGGGACGAGCCAGCTGCACGTTGGTTTCAAGAAGATAAGTTGTAAGATCATACTGATGGTATTGTCCTGGTGGGCTCTGCAAAGCAGGTTCCTTCAGGTGCCCGCTGCGTGGTCCTCCTTACTGCACTCTTCTGAACCTCTCGCACCCAGGACCGTACAAGAGCGGGTTTCAGTAGTGTGAATGGGCACAGGATGCTCAGCCACAGGGGAGCTGGGTATCCCCATCACCGACCTCATCCAGGCATTAGTGATGCGTCTCTGGTTCTTCCAGCTTGAGTGGCGTCCAGGAAAAAACTGAAGATGCTCCACGTTTGCTGCTGGGGCGGAAGAGCTTTGTTTGTAGGTGTTGATTCAGAGCGGTATGTCCTCCTCCACATTTGTTTCCTTTTCCTCTCCTTTTGAGGAGAAAATACACAGGAGCTGACGTTGAAGACTGATTCTCTACTGATCTCACTTTGCCCCTCCCAAAAAGCTCAGCAGGATGTGTGCTATAAAAATAGCCTCATTAGAAGCCATCTGAGTACATATGCAATCACAGATCACTCAAAAGGGAGCACAGAGCATGCATGTTTCTGTTGCTGTCTTCAGAGAATTACATGACAAATTATTCCTAGCTGGAAGAAATGTCCTTTTATAATTGGGTTTTTTTCTCATTCTTTCATAAGGGAGGAGTGTGTGTTTTTTAAGTAGCTTTTAGTCACTTTCATTATTTATGAGAATGCTACTCCAGATCAGAAACAGCAAACTGCAAACGCGAGTTTCTTCCGGCTGCAGCAGCTGATGGGCCCCATTTGCTTTCAGTCATTCCTGGTTCCGCTTATCGCAGCCAGAAAGAAACACTCTCCAAAGATGAAAACGGCACCATATTGCAGCTCTTTGGTTTGCACCCCTTCTCCTCGCCTCTCCTTGGAAACTGACTGGAAGGAGGTCCGCTGGCTTCATAGTATCACAGAATGTGTTGGGTTGGAAGGGACCTCTAAAGGCCATCCAGTCCAACCCCCCTGCAGTCAGCAGGGACATCTTCAACTAGATCAGGTCGCTCAGAGCCTCATCCAGCCTGGCCTTGAATGTCTCCAGGGATGGGGCCTCCACCCCCTCTCTGGGCAACCTGGGCCAGTGTCTCACCACCCTCAGTGTAAAGAACTTCTCCCTCAAGTCTAATCTAGGCTTCATGGGTGGAGTGTTGTCCTGCAGAGCAGACGGATGCGAACGGTCAGCTGTTGCCTTCAGTCCTTCCAGCTGGAAGAGCTCCTTGCATTGCCCTCGCATTGCTCCTTGCGCTGACACCAGCGAGGCATCATCCAGGCTGCTCGGCTTCATAGCCAAAATTGTACCCCTTGCGTGGTCATTTGTCCATGCCTGAAGCCTTCGTGGACTATCGTGGGTGTAGGACAAAGGGAAGCTGTACCTAAATGGGCCCAGGAACCCATTTTTACCCTTACCTTTCTAGTTCCCCACGATGAGTCTTCATCAAGGCCTCCTTAAATCTCTTCTGCCTTCACATGCTTGTATTTGACATGAAAGTGGCCGTAACGTCATCGGAAGATGAAAGTCTGATGATCAAAGCAGGCAGCAATGTTGAAATGAGCATTGTGAGATGGCAGAGCTGGTAATACAGTAATTGGCTATGTGGCCTACTTAGTCGCAGGAGTGATACATGCAAGTGCAATGTTTGTTTGCCTCTTTAATGTTTAAAATCCATAGAGTCTGTTCTGGAAAATGAAGCAGTACCTCACCTGTAGGAGCAGCCAGGCACGCCATTGAGTGACGGTGTGAGCAGCGTGTGATCCCAAGGCTTCTGCCTCCTCTCCTCGGCAAGGAAGAGCCTCTTGGATTGCCAAACTCCACAGCTCAGTAAAGACGAGACATTAAACAGTAAAGGAGGTTGGTGTTCCCCAGGAAAGCTCAAAGACACGGAGAAGTTGTTAGATGCACCCTGTGGAAGGAGGTAGGGTTCAAGGCAGATGTGCCTGTGTGCTCTGCTAACCTCTGCTCTGATTTCTCTGAGAAGTTTTTGTCCTGTGCAAACAGTGCTTTGTTTGAAGAAGGTCCTCTTCCCAGGGAACATCATGCCATGGATGTTAAATGCAGGTTGGACCTGCAGAGGGAACTGCAGCTGATCCCTGGAAGGCCACACTTGAACGCTGTAAAATTGCATTGTTTCACCCAGAAAAGTGATGGCGTGAGGCTGAGGACTGCATTCAGAGCCACCAGGAGACGGATGGATGGCTGCAGGAGTGGGATCTGACTCATGGTAGGTTCTCCTGTAGTTCCTGTGCGCTGCTGTCTCCACCAAGTGGAGGCTGTGACCACATCACTGGTACCAGTCTGTTACCCGGCAGAGCCCGCAGCGATTCAGGAGATGGGGCTGATCTCTGCGTTAGCACAGTGTGAGCTCTGTGCCTCGCGGTCACAGCGCTCGGAGGCACGGTCACCTCACGGTCCTGTTGGGGAGTAATTCTGCTTCCAGCACGAAGTACTGACATTTGACTTAGCTGACATCCTGGAAACTGCGTAGTTCTCTTCTCTCTGTGTGCCCACACCCAAAACCAGTAAGACATCCTTCCAGCCTTGGCATCTGCAGAACTGACAATTCTTGCGCATCCTCTTTGACACCTTTCCGGCAGTTGTGCATCAGCTCCGGCGGTGCTGCAAGCGGGAGAGGAATGGCAGAACCAGATCTGGACACGGTGGTGCTGGGGCCCGATTTCTTCCCTCCATCAGGCAGCACGTTCTCTGTCACCGTGGCTCTTGGGGGGCATTTCTGGAGAAGCGGTGTGTTCTGGATCTGCTGCCGCTTTATCTTCATCTCGAGTTGGAGGCTCTTTGTGCTGCTCAGAAGTGCAGTGTCATGGGCTCGCAAGGGATGCAACATCCAAGGACCAAAGAAATGGTAAAGAAATGATGTTTTACTGGGTCACCTCTCTTGGGTCAGCGCGTGCCTTCCCTCCTGGCTTGATGCCGTGCTTGATGGAGACTGTGGCGAATGCTGTCTCCTGAGTGAAACCTGGTTCTGCTGTTTTCCAGTGTTGGTAATTTCCTTTTCTTTCCCATTTTGCTCTATGATGCTGGTAGTGTTTCCCCAGCTAAACCAAGAGGCTTCAAACTCTGCTGTCCCGTGAGGATCGTTCCTTCAGCCCAGCTCACCCCTGCACCCTGGGGACAATTATACCCAGATCGACGCAGCATCACTTCAGCAAGTCGAGCATCAGATCCAAGAAGCCTCAACTGATCCTAGTTTTGCTCGAATGACAGGAGCACTAACTGGATTTCACATGGAACCAGAAGGAAGTGGTCTCCGTGGATGATGCTAGTTCTTGCTAGGAGTGCTGTCTTCCACCATTGCTGCCACCTTCTCTCTCCAAAGCTGTGTAGCCCCCAGCAGAGACACAAGTGAGCTTTTCGAGAGCTCAGACCCGCTCCGGGGGTTTCAGTGCTGCGCCGTTGGGGCGTATTGTCATCTGCAGCAGCTGCTCTTGTCAGCCCTGCACCTCCTGGCCTGGAAAGGGACCCACCTTCATGCTTGGGGAGCATTTTGGGTGCGGTGTCCAGGCAGAATGAGAGGTTGGACCGTCACCGGACAGTCGTCGTGTGAGTGATGATCTCTGTGATGCTGTGCCTTGGGGACCGTTTTCTCTGTCACTGCTAGCAAGGGCCAGTAAAGAGTCGATCCCATTGCCCGTCAGGATCTTGTTTTGGAGTCTCCAGACAAGTTCTCCTGGGTAATCTGTCCATCAATGCTTTGGAGGCTGTGAGGATAGGGATGAGGAGCATATTGTCCACCTACAGGGAAGGTAGGAGGGGTCCACCACCTTGACCTGCTGGTGTCGGCGGCTGGTGGTGCTTCTCTCATGCATCATGTGAAGTAACCAGAGTCTCCTGGCTCCTCTGTCCCTGGCGTAGCACACCCAGAGGAGAAGAAAAGAAGGTGGGTCTGTGTTGCTGTTTGATTACATTTATTTGAAGATATTTTGCAAAACCGTAGTGTTCTTCTGGACATTGAGCTGGAGAGAGTCTGCAGTTGAGTGTTGGCTAAAGCTTGGCAGTGGCTACAAGATCTCTGGGAGATACGAAATAATAAGAGTGACATAAGAACACAGCTCTTCCTTCTTAAGTGAAAGGGCACTGAAAAAGGTAGATAAAACCGCTCTTGGGTGGTGTGGGACTGATTCCCAGCCTCGTGCAGGTCAGGAACAAAGCTCGTGTTGGGGGATGGTGTTTCCTGCATTTTGTCTCACACAGCCGGGACGCCGGGGCCCTGGGTGCTGTGAAGCAGGATCTGGCCCGTGCAGTAAAACGCTGGCACCTCAGGGTGTCAGCAGAGGATGCAGACGGCGTCCTGGGGCTGCTGTGGCAGAAGGGGGTAGGAGCGGGGCGCGACAAGGGGATGCTGCCAGAGATGCAAGTACCAACCCTTCTTGTACGTATACAAGCGTGTATGTGTGTGCACGTGCACAAACGCACGCATTTATGCATATATATGTATTTTTATTTTTATAGCTACATATAATCTGGGGAAAAAAAAATCTTACTGCTTATAATTTATTCCCTTTTCAGCACCTTAGGGCTCTTTCCCTGGGATCTGGGCGGGCCGTGGGTCTGTGCAGAGCTGGGTCCGAGGGCAGTGCTTGCCCTTGCGCGGTGCCGCAGTGCCGGACGGGGAGCCCCGGGGCTGCGGGGTCGCCCCCTGGCACACGCAGTGGGTACGTTGGTGCCCATTCTGTAACCTGCGTACAGCTGCTGGCTGCGGCTTTCTTCTCTCCTAGAAAGCATCAGAAGACAGAGGAGGTCTCTGTTGTAAGAACTGGCCCAGGTTGCCCAGAGAAGCTGTGGCTGCCCCATCCCTGGAGGGGTTCAAGGCCAGGTTGGACGGGGCTTGGAGCAACCTGGGCTGGTGGGAGGTGTCCCTGCCCAGGGCAGGGGGTGGAACTAGATGATCTTCAAGGTCCCTTCCAACCTGAACCATTCTATGATTCTAAGATTGTTGTAAAAATCCAGTGGTCCTGTGTTTTTTTATGGTTTTGCGTATTTTGTTTTTGAAAGGATCTACAGGCTCCTTTTCGGGGCTTCTGTGCCATGAAATCATGCAGAGGACAGCTGCTCAAGTATCTGGGGCTGGTGTCCTTCTGTGCACTGAGTACCTGCTCGGGCCTGGGACACGCGGGGCAGCGTCGGGGGAATAGCATTGCTTTTAATTCGTATCTGCAGGTTTAGGTCCCACCTACGAGCAGACAGCCCAGCCGGGAAGTTACTTTCTTGGCAGAGATGGATCCAGAAAGTCATCGAGTGTGAAGAACAACGTTTTTGAGGGTCCATCGGTCTGGTCTAATACTTGATATATTCCTACAGCTTCAGGCCACCAGCTCTGGCCAGTGCACATCTGTACGGAGCCCAGTAACCCGGGGCCGGCCAGATACAGATACTCCGGGTTTGAGACTTGGAGAGATTTGTTCTCCCTGAGCACATCCTTTGGAAAACAGTTGTTCCAGTGGACCACCATCCGTGCTAATATTTTATGCCTCATTTCAACTGGTTCCAGCTTCCAGCGATGAGCTCGTATTCTACTCTTCCCTGCCAAATTAAGGAAAGGCAGTATTTTCTCCCCATGAAGATGATAATATGCTGCAATCAAATCATCTCTCAGTCTTCCTTTTGGCATGAGAAACAGATTTAAGTTGTTTGGTCTCGCAAAGCCATAAAATATCTTTTCCCAGTCTCGAACCATTTCAGTGCCTCTTTTTTGGACCGTCTCCAGCTTTTCTAATCACCTTTTAAAAACGAGGGTGCTCCGTCTGCACTGGGATGGGCTTCACCACGGCTTCCTACAGGGAGAAAATCGCCTCCTTGTTCGATCTCAGGCATCTGTATCCGAAAATTGTCGTAGTGGTTTAGGTCAGAGCATGGCTCTGTGTGGCTGCAGCCTGACTTGCCTGCGGGGATCACGGCTCAGCACCGTGGGTGCTCTTCGTGGGTGCACCCACGACCCTGGACGCGTTTGACTACGCTACGACTGCTGGGTTTGGGCAGAGCCAGCGTAGGGAGCGATGGCTCCGCCGGCCTTGGGTCACCGGTCGTTTTTAGCAACAGCGATGTTCAGTTTAATTCCAGAGCACGAATAAATCTGCCCCACAGCAACCACTTCTGTGGAAATACCCCCGCTCGGGAGCAAAACCCCTTGAGGTTTTGCCTTGCAGCTCATGGCCCATCGCTCGCTTCGTGTCGCGTCCTGCTGCTTTGGTTTCTATCCAAACGGGGCGCGATGCAAAGCTGAGCGCTGTCAGAAGGTCCCTTAGGTTCTTACCCAATTTATAATCTTCTCCGAAAGCCGTATCCTTAGCCTCGCTGCTAGTTGTATTAGCTTTTAATTCCACATGACTTGGCTCCTGCATTGATTTTTCTGTTGTTTTGTCCGGGATTGGCAAGTAGAGGTTTCTGTATCATCTATAGCTGAGGCATTTTCCCTTCCCTTTAGGTACAAAGCTGCCTTTCACTCGCTGCTTTCACCTTGCTGCCTACCCGTGGGAATTGCGCCGGTTTGCTTTTGGTCTTCCTCCGCTGTTTTTCCCCTCACCCTATCGCTTTTGCTGCCTTTATCAGTGTTTTGCGCTTCACACCTTCTCGGTTTGATTGATTTGCAATTAATCCCACCCTTTGCTGATTGCTGAATGTTTTGCACTTCGGCTCCCGGTGCTGCCTTTCCCCTGGCTTTAGATCGGGTGCTCAGCCGCGCCGCTGTCGGTGAGATTGATGGACCTTTTGGGCATCCAATAATATTACCATAAAGATCGTCCAGCTTTCAACCACATTTTCTCTGTCTTAATTCATCTTTCTCACTTGTAAAAGCCCCGTATGATGTTGGGAGCATGGGGGGAGTGTGTGTGAGGAGGACGGCAATGGGGGGGGGCAGGTCAAGGCTAATTCTCGCTGTTTAGGGGCTATTAATTGTACGTTTCATTCCATAATGAGAATGGAGGGATGAATAATAAAATATCTGGCAATATGATGTGACTGACCCATTTTGAAAGAGCAGCTCCCTGTCCGTGGAGGGGGTTGTGCAGTAATTATTGCAGAAGATTGTTCTCTTCGTTCATCTGCTCCTCTCGTCTCCATCCTCCCCGATCACCCGCTGGGCGCTTCCGCCTGCAGTTGCAGCGTTTTGATTTCTCTACCAGCTTCATGCCTCCTGTCAGAAACCATTGCAGGTGTTAGTTTTCTAACAGTCGTACTTTGTTCTGACTTTGTATGAAGTTCCAAGTCATGGGATTTCCTTCTCTTTCACTGTTGTATGGTCTCATAACTCGCATCCATAAGTTCAGTCTATTTTTCACTTAATTTTATCTATTACTTCTGCTTAAAATGTTTTCAAACACCTTCAGCGGTTCCCAGTGTTTACATGACTCTAAATATGTCACAGTCGTCAAAATCTCTGTTTTTCAGATAGTCTAAGCTATTGTTATATGTTCAGTTCTTCTGACTTCTGCACAGACTGAACCAGCAATTATTTTATCTTTGCATTGCATGTTGGAATTTATTAATAACCAGTATTAAAAATAGGGAGTCCGTAAAGATGCTGAGGGGACTGGAACACCTCTCTGATGGAGAAAGGCTGAGGGATTTGGGTCTCTTCAGTCTGGAAAAAAGACGACTGAGGGGGGATCTTATCAACGCTGATAAATACTGAAAGGGGGGGTGTCAGGAGGATGGGGCCAGGCTCTGCTCAGTGGTGCCCGGGAACAGGACAAGGGGTAACGGGCACAAACTTGAGCATGGGAAGTTCCACCTCAACATGAGGAGGAACTTCTTTGCTGTGAGGGTGGCAGAGCCCTGGCACAGGCTGCCCAGAGAGGTGGGGGAGTCTCCGTCTCTGGAGACATTCCAACCCCGCCTGGACGCGTTCCTGTGCCACCTGCTGTGGGTGACCCTGCTCTGGCCGGGGGTGGGACTGGGTGATCTCCAGAGGGCCCTGCCAACCCCCACCATTCTGTGATTTCTGTGTGATTCTGTGATTCTGTAACAAGTGGTGGGGTGGTGCATTTGAAGAGGCTCTACCCTCTGGATGGTTACTTGGTCCTCACCAGTCGTGCCCAAACTCCCTCTGCCTTTTGCCACCGTAGCACTTGCTGATGTTGTTTTACAGCTTTGGGGGATCCAGTTTCCTTCCTTCTCTTAAGGGGTTTGGAATATTTATTTATTTAGGTTGTTTTCTCTCTTGTCTTTCTGGCTTTTTCTTTCCAAGATGAAAACACATACTGTTTCCTTCATCTGCTTCTAATAGACTGGACTCCTCATTTCTTCCCCACCCATCACGATTCCTCTGTCATCTTTGGTATTTGTATCTGTCCATAACGTAACAGTCTACCTTAATATCATTATACTATGGATGATCCCCTTTGCTCATCACCATGCATGTTAAATAAGGCCATACGAATACCATAGGATGTTAGGTTGCTTTGAAGGGTTAAAAGAGAGGGTGCGATGGTAGATTAACCCATGGAGGAGTGCACTGGGGTGGAGATATCTCCAAATTAAAAATGTCAGGAGGATATGGCTTTTCTTGTGCATGTACGGACTAGTCTTGGCGTAATATTTGATGGAGTTGTGCTCCTGACCTGCCAGGAACCAGGTGAAACTCTGTGCTCGTGGTTAGTGGTCAAGTCTGTTTATGACTGCGACTATTGTTCGTGATCATTAGGGTTATTTTCATTACTAGCAAATGGTTTTATTACTTTTGTCTGGTTAAATTTTAATTACTTACCATATATGACAGACAAGCACACCTACCCATACTTATTTTAAATAAATTGCATTGCAAGAAAGTACCTTTGATTATGTCCTAGTGATTAGAAAGTGAGCGCGTGACAATGAGGATTCATGTTTTCTCCTCTTTTCTCCCCATTCAGGGAGTGTTTGAAGAGGAGCCCACGGAGCCCGAAAGCAGAGGGCTCCGATTCGGTGACATCTCAGTCCTCACCCAGTGAAGAGGCTGGAATGATGACTGAGGTGAAGGTGAAAACAGAGGTACCAGATGACTATATCGAAGAGGTGATCTGGCAGGATGACACCAAAGATTCCAAGAAGAACATAAAAGATGGGCCGGGAGACGTGCCCGCGGAGATCTGCGTGGTCATAGGCGGGGTCCGCAACCAGCAGACGCTCGGTAAGCTGCGGGAACCTGCCCCATCAGTCGGTTCCCTGAGTCCATGGTGTTGGGGAGAGGAACAAAGCTCCAGAGAGCCGTTCCTGGAAGCTCGGCTCTGCCATGGGGACCAGAGCCAAGGCTTGTGATTATTGACCTTCTTTAACTTTTGCTATCTGTTTGCATCTGGTCGCCCCTAAAGACTCAACCAAGATCAGGGCAACTGTAAGAAAAGGCTTAGTATCTTTTTTTGATGTGTTAAATGACGTGCCCATCAGTCATGTGCAAAGTTCACGGTGAACCCGGGGCTGGGGGTAGGTGTGTTGGGCACAGAGGAGGAGACAATCGGGAGGAAAACCTGAGAAAAAGTTGAAATGCTTTGAGGAAAGCGGCTGCTTTCTGTGAATAATTACATTTAGCTCAAAAACAGGTTTTACAGGTTGCTGGTTTTTTGTTTTTTTCTGATTGCCAGTAACATTGTAGGAATAATTTTGACTCTTGGCTGGCTGTGGTATGCCACTTCCAAGATAGTACATTCTATCCCACCCCACCCGGAGCTGCGATGAGAAGCTTTTTCTTTTTTTCTGTGAACATCAAGACTGTCCTCTCCTCCTGCTCCAAGGAAAGGGCTTTCTGCAGGATCCTGGAGAGGCCCTGCTCTTGCTAAAGGGACTCCTCTGTTGGTTCTGACATGGAGCAGGTCCCAGCAGTGACTTTTGAGAGCCAAAGGCAGTTGCTGATGTAGAAAGAGCAGTTGGACCCATGTTTCCTTTGAGGCACTCAAGAGAAAGCTAAGTTGAGCTGCGCAGTGTTGCTGTTGGGGTTGGTTTTTCTTGCAGGAGGAGGGAAAAGAGCTGCTGATGTTAGATTTTTCTCCTGGATTTTGATTGATCATTGTCCGTGCTGTTGGAAAGAAAACTCTGGAGGGTGTCATTAGCTGGTGACTGTATTGGGAGCATCGTTGTCCAGTAGGACAGCCACTTAGAATGGCAGGGTTGGAAGTCACTGCTACTTACACAAGGTCAAAACATCTAGGGAAAGCCAAAGAAGTCCGTAACTGTTTCCAACTTAAAGATCTTACAATTTGGAGGAAATACTCTGGGTATATTCAGAGCTTTTGTGCCCGCACAGGTCTTGAGAGGTTGGTCACTGCACGGGCAACCCTGAAATGAAGAGGTGTGCCTGGTGCCCCGGGAGGGATGGGTGGAGAGATGACCACTGATGGGATGCAAAGGACCTTCTCCTTCAGCCATGGTCACCTGCCTTTGATGAAAGCATCTGCAGCTCGGGACCATCACGTAGGACCCCGTTCCCCCATGGCTTCTGGCTGGGCAGCAGCAGCTGCTCTGCGGATGATGTCCCCTGAGTTGACGATGGTGTTGTGCAGAGCGGGGAACGGGCTTCTGCTGTTGGCTAACTTGGATGTACAACAACATGTTGTACCTACAGAGAACTTTGGGGACAGGCTCGAGTGACAGGGGACACTATTCAACGTATCGGCACTGTGGGGAGAGGGACAGAGAGTTATTTACTACTTAACAAGTGGTGGTTGAAAGCTGTAGAAAGTAAACTGGAGAACTTCTATCTGGAAGGGCCTTTTCAAATGAAAAATGTGCATCATATTTGTTATTTTATAGCCTCGCGCTGGGTTTCTTTAAAGGCAACTTGGTCCTGAGGCGATTGGCAGTTGGCGGCCGATTCCTTTGTGAAAAGAGCCCTGTAAGTGCCCTTATTCATCCGCCATTCACATAACTCTTGTTTGTTGGGGAGGTGGCTCTGAATAACTTTTCTGTTTGGCCACCAAATACTGCGCTCTGTGTGGACCGACCGTGGTGCCCAGATATCAGTTCCTTGTGGTTTCTTGAACTGGCTCCCAGTCAATTCTTCTGGTCCCCTCCATCCCCCTGCAGAAACCACAGACAGGCACTGTTTCCATCGCTGCAGACATCTGGGTAACTCGCACCAGAAACGTCCCGCGCCTGCTGCTTCCCTGGCCATTTTGGCTGCTGCTCTGGAACAGCCCAAGATTGCGAACAGCTGAAGATGCCGGTGCCTCCTACCTCCGGAGCAAAGGCTTCATGTTCTCTGCTGCTGCTCACGGGTACTTCCAGGAGTTTTTCCCCCTGAAGCCTTTCTCGTGATGTGATCTGGTAGCCCTGTATCTAAATCACCTCAGCCGTGCAGAAAGGCAAGGCTTTGGTAGAGTATTATTCACCTTCATCAGGGAAGCTGAGATTGGAGGTGTTGACAGTAGTAGTAATTCCTGATGCAGGATGAAGGGGTGAAGCGGGAGTAAATGAATCCCTCTCCTTCATGTGGAAATGCCGGCCCCCAGACGGTCGCTTTCCATGGCGTGCTGGGGATGGCCCGTTAAACGGAGATGTGTTGTCTGAGCCGTGGCCACAGCGCTGAAGGCTTCAGGGCACACGTGGCTCCAAGTGACAGACAGCTTTCCTGTGGCGCTCAGCTGCGGGACTTGGCTGAAATTCGCATTAGAAGATTTATGTCTCTTCTCTGAGTCACACATCTCCTGCAGGAGCATGCTATATTTTTATTTTTAGTCGTTACTTGGAGCAATTTATAACAGGGATTCCCAGCTCGGTTCCTGCTATTCGCTTGTAGCATTTTCATCAAATTAGGCCTTGTGTTTGCTGCCACCTGTTTGGTTACATGTTCACATGCCTCTCGCTGCACTTTGGACTACTCCAGACCCTGTTTCCATCTGTCCCGAGCAGCCCAAACTCTGCGATGGATGAGACCAGGTGCAGGGAAGCAGGATGGGGGCTGGCAGCGGCTGCAGCCCCCCAGCCAAAGAGCCGGTGCTGATGTTTTTGGGTTTGGGCCATTTCCCTTTCATCTGCTTTTCCACAGACGTCTTGCAAGCTCCGTGGGGTCCCACTTTGGGCATCCCAAGCAAAGAAAGCCAGTGGAGAGGTTGGCTCTGACCCAGGGTCCGGTCAGCAGCAGACCGGTGGCTGCGTCTGCGGACCCCGCGCTCCTCCCCATCCACCCACCTGTCCCCCCGGTACCGCGGGCTCTCCCTGCCTCGGGTGGCGTGCTCCTGGCACTGCACAGCTCCGAGATGCAGTAGTTCCTCTTCTTTTCTTCTCGCTAGCTTCACGTGCTGGCCTTGGGCCAGGGTCATTTGAAGAGCTCCACCACGTGAACATTTCTCAGGGCAGGGCCGTTGGGGCAGAAAGGCAGAGGAGTCCACCATGAAGCTCTCTAGAAAGGCGAGGAAAAGAAAATGCCACCTGTGTTGTAAATCAAGAGAAAGGGGGAGAGACCATTTGGCTGAATTGGGTCATTTTCTGATGTCGGGAATTCCATCTGGTCAGTATTTGTGTTTTGGAGGATGGAGTTATCCGCGAGTTGATCAGGAGAAGTTTTGCACAAGACTCTCAACGTGGTCCGTACTTCACGAGAAACATTTTGGAGAGGATTTTTCAAGTAATGCATTGAATCAGAAACGTTTCTGAGACAAAGCGAAGAGTGAATCCTTCTGCTTTGAGGCTGTCAGTCTAACACGCACATGCTTGACTCACGTCGTGATGCAGATGTCTCAGGTGCTGAGCTGCTCAGCACACATAATTCAAGAGCGCTTTGGATTCTCCCTAGTTCACACCGAATGAGATAGGGCTGCGTAAGCCTTAAGAAACTCCATGTGACCTCTGACATTTTGTTAGCAAACCACAGGGACAGATGGGTCTTGGAAATTTTTAATAGGTTTCAGCCATCATTATTCTTTGGAAATGCATCCACTTTAAGGGCTCTTTTCTGGTGTTTTTTTTTTTTGCACAATTTAGATGGAAAAGCAGTGGAACGTGACTCTCCTGTTGGATATACACGAAATCGATATTCAGGGACCTGGATTTTTGACCATGCATTGAGATACACGTCCGGTATGTGATGGAAGGGTGTGAAAGTCTAACCAGGGATCAGGGAGCAAGGGAAAGCGCTGGATGCAACGGGTGTGTCACCCAAATTCCAGCTGCGAGGCTCAGGAAAAGCCTGGCAAAACTGAATGCACCAACTAACCAAAAACCTTCCTCATCTCCCCTCCTGTTACACACAGCTTGAACCCGCATGACACATCCTGATGTGGACTAAGTCTGACATAAACCACGACCACGGTGGCAGTGTCCAAAACAACACGGGCATGTTCTTTGTAAGGCCTTGACACAGAGCAATGTCTTGTTTTTCCCCACTTCATCTTTCCTGCACTCTAATAACACATTTATTGTGGCAAGTCATTCCTCCTTTCTCAAATACAAGGATCTGTGCCTTTGCCCCCCAGATTGTGGTGTGCGGAGTACACAGTTGTGGCTGTTGAGTTGTCTTTTGGTGCGTGCAGGACTTCAGATGTGTGTCATAGAATCACAGAATGGTTTGGGTTGGAAGGGACCTTACAGACCACCCAGTGCCACCCCCTGCCCTGGGCAGGGACACCTCCCACCAGCCCAGGTTGCTCCAAGCCCCGTCCAACCTGGCCTTGAACCCCTCCAGGGATGGGGCAGCCACAGCTTCTCTGGGCAACCTGGGCCAGGGGCTCACCACCCTCACAGCAAAGAATTTCTACCTGAGATCTCATCTAAATCTCCCCTCTTCCAGTTTAAAACCTTAAGATTCCAGCCTTCCCCGGCTTGCACTTGAGACCTGGGTGCCTCAGGACACCTGCACAACAGCACGGACCGTGGGACACACCGGTCCCTTGGGTTCCTGCCCTGGCTTTCCAGGCACAGCCCCTCGCCTGAGGGCTGCAGCAGCCCTTGGGCTATGCAGTTACTTGGACGGGTTATATTCTTCTTGAAGAACTTTGGCACAACCAACTGCCTTTATGTGCCATAGACTATCTCCAGAGGAAGGGGGAAATACAAGAAAAATGGGGAAAAAAAACCTCACCGTAGAGTTCTTCACTATTTTGTACCTGTTTTCCCAGTGCTCTGTGCACGTTAGCGCTGGTTCAGGGTGTGGGCGGGGGCAGCAGCATTTTGGTGGTGGTACCTGAACCTCGGCTGCTGCCCAGGGTTAGTGGATGGGGAGCGTGCTCACCTTCTGGCCATGCTGCTTTGGGGCTCCAGCTGGAATAGTGTTCAGGAAAGAATTTTAGAGGTTGGCGATGAATATAATCATCCTTGAGCACGGAAAATGAGGGCTGGCAGATGCTGCCGACTTGCTGATATCCAGGATTTCACTTAGAAAAGCCTGTATGGAGTGACCATGGGTGATGACTGTCCCATATATTTATATATAAAAGACAATTAGCTGTGATAATTAAAAGGCTATGGAGCAGATCAGACATCGTCAACTGACTAGAATATCAGTATTTTAGAGTATTTTTTCAGATGTGTACTCCTGTGTATCGGACTGTAGCGGATTGCCTCTTTCAGCATCAATGACACACTAACCTCCCAAGCTCAAAAGACAGTCCAAAGCGATGCTAACAGTGACGGGCAGGGAATTCAGCGCTGTTACGAACTGGAAGGGTTGTTGTCTTCCCAAGCTGTAAAAAGTACGGCATGGGAAGCGAAAAAACAACCCATGGGTATAGTGCGTTACAAAAACCACGGTTGGTTTTGTTCCTGGGAAGAGCTCACTTTGAGTCGCGCCGGGTAAGTATTGCTGTAAAATGATGTTTGGGAATATCTATTGGGATGTGTGTGTGTGTGTGTGTGAGTGTTTTGTTCTTGTTTGTGGCTCGTCCCCGAGTTTTACGGGTTTGCACGGTCAGAAAAAGATCGCGCGAGGAAGCATCCGTGGAAATGGAGTGCTTCGTTCACACAGAATAATGTTCCGCCCGTTTTCCTCCCACCTCCTCTTCCAGTAAGTGCTGCTCCCGCCCCGCTGAAGGGCGCAGGTAGGATCGCAGTTACTGCTGACGGGCAGCGAAGAAATGCAATACATTTTGCCAGTGAGAACTTGAAAGGTGAATTTATAGCCTGTTCGCCAACTTGGAGTGGGGGGAAAAAAAAAAAGTTGAATCAACTTAAATAACAAATCTAAGGAAATTTCTGTGTGCCTGTCCAATAAACAGAAGAGGCTAAATTCATTGCATAATTTCATCATTACAAATGATTCTCCCAGCTCTGTTTCTCTGGTTTCATTTCAAATGACTGTTTGCAGATGTGTGTTTTCTGGAATTAGAGACACAAATTGAGAAGAGAGACTACTGTGGTCATGTGCTTTTCCTTAAAAAGGTCAAAAGTTCTATTTGTATCTATTTGGTTTCCTCTGGGTGGATATTTACCAAATCTCTGTGGGTTTCTTGAGAAATTTGTGCATTGTGCATTTCTTGAGAAATTTTGAAAACTCCTTGCCTCAAGATAACATATTGCCTTCTTTTTTCAGTTGAAAAGCTTTTTTTCCCAGATACTAGGAACTTACTGAAAAGTAATTCAAGGTTATTTCTGTCCATAGGAAATATTAGTCATTATTATAAAATTATAAGTCAGGCTATTTTGAGAGTGGCCCTTTCATGTTCGCGAAGTTATAAAGATCTGCTGAAAATGTAAGTTCAGGGTAATATGCCAAGGAATCTTAAATAAGGCTGAAAAAAGGATTGAGTCTGGGATAGTGATTTCCTGCATTTATCTCCATGAACCTTCCAAAAATTACTCTGCTGCATACTGCATTCTTTTGTCCCCAGTTTACGGATAAGTATGTGGTGAGGCTGTTTTTCCTGATCTAATATGGTGGTGTATACTTTTCTCTCTTGTTTTTCAGGGTCTTACGAGTGTGGAATATGTGGGAAGAAATACAAGTATTACAACTGTTTCCAGACCCATGTGCGAGCGCACAGAGGTATCTCACTCCTGCTCAAATCTTGGGGAATCCTGGGGTTAACATTCAGGCTCGGGGACTATTTTGGGGAAGGTCTAGAGTGCTCTGCTGCTTCTCTGTTCGTCAGTAACGCTTCTTTCGGGTGGCCCGTTCACAGGATAAATGCTGGGGCTGGCTAAGCTTTGTGGCTCTCTATCGCAGCAATATTTCT
The DNA here is from genome assembly GCF_963924245.1 of Chroicocephalus ridibundus. Lineage (NCBI taxonomy): Eukaryota > Metazoa > Chordata > Aves > Charadriiformes > Laridae > Chroicocephalus > Chroicocephalus ridibundus. The sequence goes on along the minus strand of NC_086298.1, from coordinate 1,331,733 downwards.
TCTGAGGTCGGGAGCAGCTCTTGCGTTCGGTGCAGTATTTACTGCCCGGAGCTCTCAGGGGACATCACTGTGTGTCGGGAGAGCTGCAAATCGAAAAGTTTCTGCTGGCAAGCGATAGCACGATCCAGCAGCGGAGTTACCCCCACAGGGGCAGGCGGCTCCCTGAGATGTCCCGTGTTCCTGCCCTGCTGGGGGTTCCAGTCCATCCCTGTTAAGCCAGGAGGGGAGGGTATCAAGGCAGGTACCGGCATTGCTATACTGCTGTGTTTTTATCTCAGAATGTTAATTTGGACTCACCCCTGTGTCCCTGCTGTCAGCCGAGGTCACTTTTGAAATGTGCTGTTGGTATGAAATACCTCCTGCGTAGTCAGGAGTGACTTTCTTTGAATTTTCTAAGTCCAGCCAATTCAATGTTGCTTAATTGCAGAAATATTAAAGTTTTGCTCGGTGTTTTGTAGCATTAGCGTAGTTTGTATAATTTGGAGAAATACGTATCTGAAGTAACAGAAGAACAGGGACTTGAAACCATCTCATGAGCCTTTCAGTGATTTTATTTTATTTCGCCGGAGTTGAGCACTAAGGCTGGTGTCAGGCTTGTAGGAGCATCTGCTGTAGCTCCTCAGTTGTACCCAGCAGCGTCAGCGCACGTGGCCTTCAGTAGCAATTCAGATTGACTGGAATGTCTAAAGCAGCAGCAAGGAAAATCCCAGTGAAAAATTTGAAAATCCGTGAAGAACGAAGGCTAATGCAATATTAAATTTCAAATGTGTAAACTCTCAGAAGTCAGCAGATGCAGAGCTGAAAAGTGAACATACATCCTGAACCCCTCAGTTTTTCACAGTCTCATAATAAATACATCCTTTAATTGCATGGTTGCTCATTTCTCATGCACTGTTTAACATCACAGAGCTGCTTCTGTATCCTTAGATACATGCAGAATTGTTTTTCAATGCTGGTATTCCTTTCTAAATGCCACCAAAATTCCTAAAAGTCCTTTAAATGTAACTACAAAGTAGCTTCACTCTGCAGTTTAAGAAAAAAATTCCCTAAAATAATAGCGAGCAGCAGTTATTTGCTGACATGCAGAATGCTTTACTCTTGCATCACAACACTGCAATAATTTTGCAATGATAATTGCAGTATTTAGATTAGGGACAAGGATTGCTTTTATTTTACTTCTCTTCCCCAAGCACTATGGGATCTGTAATTCAGCTGGAATTTTAGGAGCTATATTAGCAGGAGGTCACCTCCCAGCGTGTGATCCAACTGATTTGTAGTTATACATCTATTTATATTTTGATCATGAAATCAAGCTATATGCTAAATGGTCTGGATGGATCAACACGCGCATGTACCATTGATATCCGTAGTTCTGTCATGAACTCAGGGGAGACGTGACTTTACCTTTTGCTTCCAAAGCCTTTTTAATGTGTGGCTATAGAAGATGGAAATTTTCAAAATTTGAATGTGGAAATTTATTGGTAATTTTCACATCAGCGGTGGAAAAGCACAATTTATAGATGGGAAACTTAAAAAACTTGGTTTATGTTGCTGTAAATTGATGCATGTAGTTGTAACATTTAAAGTGCATTTGAATTGCCTGAAGACAATAAAAATCAAAATGAGATATTTATCCATGTACACTCCTCACAAGAAATCAAACTGAAAACTCGATGCAACTCTGTAAATGTGATTCTCCCAGAAACAGAACCTGAGCTGGCAGGTAGAGCAGGGGGGAGGTGTACCTGTCTGCAGAGAAACAACGGGCCGGTGAATGGGCGTGTAATGTATAGTTAGGAAAAAAAAAAAAGCAAGGATTATATGGAGGAACGCCCTGTCTGGTATTAGCCCCTGAGAATCGTACACGGGACTGTACCTGTAACAGTGGTGGAAATAGCGTAAGGCTGCAGGACTGAAAAATCTTTGCGAAAGCTGCTTTTATTGCCACGTGTATCTAAGGTTTCAATATAGAAGTGGCTGGTATCGCACCATCCCACCAAATGGGAGACACCGTGGGGGTTAGACGTGCGCTGAGGATGGGATTCTGCGCTTCCCGTGTTCTCCCTGCCTATCTGCAGCCCGTGCCTTGGATAAAACCCCAGGGCACTGGAAGCAGCTCTCCTAGCTCTGCTTGTCCTCGAAGCACTGAGAATTGAGCTCCCTTGGCATCTTACGTTCAGTTATCAGCTGCCAGAAACTCAGATCCTGAATCTTTTAGTCATTTTCTTTTTGGCTGGGCAAGGAAGGAGCCGTACCGCAGTGGCAGGACCTGGCAGTCCCTCTGTGCCTGATGCTTTTTCCACGACGGACGCGGTTTCCCCGAGGTCTGGGCCACCCATCAGTCACGTAACATCTGCCTTGCCCGAAGGTTTGACTGATCCTGGGTAAACTCACCAGCTCAGCATCGGAGTAGCTAGAGCAAACTCAGGCCCCTTTTTCTTCTCTTTAGGTGCTTTCTTCCAGGGCTTTTTGGGCATTCAAGCAGAAATATCTGCTTTTTGGGATTTGCTGAAGGATACACCTCTTCCCCTTGAATAGCCCTCTGCTTTTTGCTTTCTTGTGTGGTTCCTGTGGCACTGATGGTCCTTGGCCAAGCTGTGGGTTGGTCCTGCAGACGGACAGTGCTGGGGATGCAAAAGGGGGAGCAGATAGTAATTGCGTTGATCTGGTTTGGATCTTTGGGGCAAAACCACCAAAAAAACCATCTGTTTAGCCAGCTCCACTGTCACCATTCAGTGACCCGACTTCTGTCCCCAGGCCAGGAGGTTCGGAGGTCCCAAGTTGTCCTTGCTTTGAACGGAGTTATTTCTAAGCTGGTTTTTGTATATCTCGGTGTGCAGTTTGGAGCCGCAGCAGTTAAGCTAGGGGCTTATGGCTTGTGGCCAGCGCAGGGGGGAGCTCTGTTGCCCTCTTGGCTCTTGCAGTTAGTCCTTACTCGTCAGTCCCTTCTTTTGCCCTGTGCAAAACTTAAATTTCTTCTCACCCTTTGAACTGTTCAGTTCCACATTAAGACTTTCACGCTGGCAAGATCTCTAAAGGTTAAAAATTACATTTTTCTTTGTAATGATCGTTTTTTGGGAGAAACTCCCTAGATAGCTTTTTAAATCTGCACCTGCCTCCTCTCTAGATCTCCATGGCAGAGAAGCAGTGTTGGAGGTGACCCGTGTCCTTTAGGCTGATGTTTTTTTCTTGTCTGCCTTCAGGAGTGGGTGGTTTCTTACTGGAAAATGGGGCATTTTCTTAGTTTCTTGAGCCTTCTCTGTGGTGCTCAGCATTGGCTGGAGAATTTCAGGGAGCGATTGATCTCCTGGCAGTTTGCAAGTGCGAGGGTTGAGGCAGCGCTTGTTGAAGACGTGCTGCCTCGCAGGGGCAACCTCCCTTGCTGCTTTGCTCTGAAAGCTGAGATGCAGGCGCGGAAAACCCCACGTAAAGTGTTCTGCAAAGAATCAGAAATGTAGGTAAGAAGTTTACTCACTACGTTTTGTCAAGGAAGAAATGCAACGGTTGCGTTCCTTCCCCTTCGCCTCCCCGAAACGCGCAAATAAAATAAAAAAGAAACCCAACAAAAAAAACCCACAGTGATGTTGTGGAGCTGAAAGGCTCCTTTGTGAGCTGTTGTGCAGCCCCGCAGGACTGTGGCTCCTTCCTCCTGCCGAGCTGCTGGAGTCCGGGGGGAGCAGAAAGGCTGCGCGTTGCTGGTGGCGATGGAAGGCTCGTCCCAGCCATCAGCGTGGACAAACGTTACCGCTTCGCCGACATGCAGCCCAGGCCTTCAAAACGTGTGGCTTACAGTGCTTTTTGTTGAGCTGTGTGGGGTTTTTTCAAGTCATTAAAAGGTTTGGATTCCCTTCAGGAGTTAGTCAGCTAGAAAGTTTTGTTTTGTACGTTTGCTCGCATTTAAGCAACACAAGCAGCAAAACATCTGCATGTTTTGAGTCAGGAAAATTATTTCACTTTTAGATAACTCAAAAAAAAAGAAAAAAAACCCAGCTGAAATTACTTTATTAGACTTTCAGAAAGTAAATTTAAAAACCTCTGGGCTGAGGCCAAGCAAGGGAGATTTTTACCCAAAGGAGAATTCTTCAGAAAGCAAATGAAAGAAAATAGCAAGGCTCCGGTTTAACCCTCGCAGGATATATCGCCTCCGTCCTAATAATTGGTGGAAGTTCTCTGTTTCCAGATAAGGTTTTCTGGGCTGAACGATGATTTTGCTCAAGTTGGGGTTTATTTAATTATTTATTTACATTATGTCGTTGCTGCATTGCCTCCCTCTGAACCCACCAGCTCTGCGATAGCCTCCCGCGGGGGTGTGCCAGCCCAGGGGTCGGTCTGCCGTCGCCAGAATGGGTGCGGGATGCACTAGAGTGGGATTGTTCTCTTCAGGCAAAGTTTCTAGTTTAACCAATTGTTAAAAAACTTCTCAAAGCTTTCAAAGTTTTGGATTAATATTTTCCAAGAATGGGTTCCGCTCCATTCCAAAAATATGAAAAGGAAGATGACTCGTTCAAACCGTGAATATGGAAAAATGCGTTTTCCCAAAGCGCACATTTTTGGAGTCTGAGTTGGAGCAGTTCTGTGGCTGCAGCAATTTTGAGGTGAGAAGATGAAAATTAATCGCGAAATAACCATCGCTGAGGAGAGATGGTGTTTCTGAGCTGAAGAAATTTGGGTTTCATTTGTGTGATTATCTGCCACTGAAAAATCCTAGGATCTGGGGGGGGGCCTTTGCCCTCTGTGCTGCATCCCAAGCATCCATTTGTTGCTGTGTACATTTCCCGGTCCGTAGCAGACTTTTATAGGAGATGCAGAAAGTTGCTTGAGACACAGGAGTTAACTTGCCTATTTTCCAGCTTTCCTGCCGACCTCCCTACTCTCACTTACTTTTGCAGCTTTCTCAGAAATTGGTCTTTTGTTTTGAAGCTGTAATTACTTGGTCTCAGCCCAAAGGTGATTTCGAGTGGGCCGTTAGGGGATTTTTAGGTGGTTTTTCTTTTAATTCATGAAGACTTTAGTCTGCGTGATGACTAAGAGTAACAACATTTCTTAACACAGTTCAGAAATGGCTGCTCCATAAACCTTTGTGTGTTGCTCCATTCTTGTTAAGTTGGACTGAGGTACTTTTAAAAGCTATTTAAATGACAGAAAGGGCCTGCTGCATGCACAGTACATCGCTTTTATGGTTTATTTATGCCGTTGTCTGTGAACGCCAGGACAGCATTTTGCAGAACTCCATTGTGCCACAGCTGGCTTTTTCCTTGAGTGATAGGTGGTAATTCAAACAAGTAGCAGCTGTGGAAAAATACAGGGGTTTGGCTGTCGAGGTTTTGCATGTGATACCGAGGGTTTGTGATCTGGCCCCTCAGTTTATGAAGTTGTGCCAAATTAATAACGTTGCCTAGAAAAGTGATCTAATCAGGCAGGTTAATCAGGTAGAAATATACAAATTCACAAACCCACAATCATTTGTTTTTATTATTTTTAAGAAATAAGGAAATTAAATGCAAACAAGTGTTCATTACTTAAGGTTGCAAATTTTAAATTCAAAAACGCTGTGACATTCCACAGCTGTGGTTTTCAGAGCAATGCAAGCGTGATTCCAAGAGACATACGGAATATTTTGAAACGTAGTTATGTTATTAGATAATGTGACATACAGTATTTGCAATTTAGGATGAATATGAAACACTTCAAAATGTCTTGGAAATCCAAATCATTTATGATCCTTGACTTGTAACACTGGGTTTTCTTTTCCAGCTTGCAGCTTTGCGCATTGCGTTCATTTTGGGCTTGAATGTGATCTTTGCTGTGTGCTTCTTGCCGTCCCATGTGTTATAGAGTGGAGGGAGCTTTTCCTCCCACCATTCCTCATGTTCCTTCATTAAGACCAGGATAGAGTAGCCCTGGGGGGGATTCTCGTGGCCCATCTCTGGTAGAGGCTGTGCCGTGGCTGGCCAGGGAGGGGAGACACGCCATGGGAGGCTGAGCGGGGTGACCTGTTCCCTGTTTGTCTCCCTGGGTTAACAGCGCTTGCCCAGGAATTAAGCGCATGAGCGATTTCAACAAACCTTCAGTAGAAATTAGGAAACGCATCATTATGAGCTCCACTGATGACGGTGGTGGGACCGTTGGGGTGCGTCGGTCCGGGCTGTGCACAGCTCGGCAGGGCCCCTCCGCCGGGAGGCAGGGCAGCAGCTGGCCTGAGGCAAGGAGGGCGATGGCGGGGCTGTCCCTGGGCAGAGCCGGGGGGCAGCCGCTCCCAGCCACACTGGCGGGCAGTCCTGGCACCCCGCGCCTCTCTGGAGCCCCCCGAGGCTCCCCCGTGCTGGCTCCCGGTATGCAGGTCTCGCCATCCCGTTTGGAATCCAGGGGAACAAGAGCCCCGGTGTTGGAGGCTCTTCCAAAGGCAGCTGTGTTCTAACAAACAGCCCTTGAGCTGGCCCGCTTCTGCCCCGCAGCCCAGCCCCGCTGAGGGCCGCCAGCTTTTCGCAGCCCGCTCGTCGGCAGCTGCACCATCCCACCGAGGGAGCCCGCGCCTGGCATGGGGCAGCTGCTCCGAGGAGATGCTCTGTGCCGGGCGTCGCGGGCTGCCATGGCGGAGAGGAGCTGCGGCCAGAGGAGAGCGAGTGAGCGAGCGAGGAACCGTGGCCGGCCGAAGTCGGACGCGGGGCAGAGTCGGCCATCAGATCTAAGTGCAGCTCTTTCTCTTTGCAGACACTGAAGCTGCCTCAGGTGAAGGAGCCTCACAAGGCAGTAAGTACTCATGGCGCTGTGGGTGCGTAAGCGGGGATGGGGGCCTGGCGTGTGCGAGCACCGCGGGCGCGCTGCGGTGCACAGGGCCCTTGTGCGGGCGCTCTCCCCTCGGCGCTACAGCCAGCCTGGAGCCCGCCGCACCCCTCGCCGTCTCGGGGCTCGGTGGGGCGGGGAGCGGGGCGGCGGGCGGTCTGCGGGGGCCGGCGGGGCCCTGCCCCGCAGGCCGGGGCTGCGGCCGGCAGAGGGCGGCCGGCGCCGCGGAGATGGCGGCGGCGGTGGGCGGGCGGCGGCGGGGCAGGGCCGGAGGGGCGGCCGCCTCACGGCACGGCCTCCCCGGGGAGAGGGGCTGCGGCGGGGACCGCGGCAGGCGTCTGCCGTCGTCTTCCCGCCGTGAGGGGAGCTCGGTGCCCGCGGCTGTGCGGGCTCGGGGGGCTGGGCAGGGCTAGTGGACGGAGGGCGGCCATGAGGAGAGCTCCCGCCGCCCTGCCACCTCAGCCCTGCCTCAGGGGACACGCTGGGCGCTGCCAGCCTCTCTAGTGTGATTGGGTCGTGCAGGATTTTTAAACCTTAAACCTACAATTTGGGGCGTCTGTTCCTGCCCGAGGAAGGGGGTTGATAAACCAAGCGGGTTCAGCACAGGCTCCTGGGCTGGTGAGGTGAGGAGGGGCATGGGGAAGATGGAGCCAGGCAGCTCACAGTGGCGGGAGAACGTCCACAGTGATGGAAAGAAGAGAGGTTGAGGCTGTGTTGAAGGAAAAGCTTTTCCGCATGCTCTGGAGCAGGTTGTCCAGAGAGGTTGTATCTTCTGCATCCTTGAACGTTTACAAGACCAGCCTGGATAAAGTCCCAAGTAGCCAAGTCAGAGCTCAGAGCAGACCCTATTTTGAGCAGGGGGGCAGACCAGAGACCTCCTCAGGTCTCTGCCGACCTGGATTTTGCTGTGATCATGTTAGGTGGGAGCCACAGGTTCCATTGGAAAGGTAAGTTACCAACCTTGGTAGTTACAGAGGGCAGCCTGGAAGCACCACGCTTACCCTGGGTGTATATGAAAATGTTAGGTAAATGGTAAAGAAAAATAATAGTTAAAAAGTACAGCCATGCCACCTTTTTTGAGCTGCTGTTTCTTCAGGCCCGTTCTGTGATAGGTGAAGAGTTGGGGTTAGCATAAGGGAGTCTTGGCTTTCTGTCTGCAAAAGAAGCAGGACTGACTTCACTGCAGGCGAGGGGTGAAGATCTCAGCCCTGAGCCGAAACATCTCAGTAGCAACCAGCCATCACACAGTGTACACCCACTCCTGGTGCCCACTGGAGGGGAGATGGGCTCTGCAGCTGGGCCCTTTCTGTTGACCCAGTGACACGTGGTGTCAGCTCCACGCAGGGGATGGAGACTCCTTCCCAGGCCCTGTTGCCTCTTTTCCTGTCTCTTTTTTTTCAGTAGTTGCTCTGCTGCTCGTCGGTGTTTTACTTATCCTGACTCTTTCCAGGCTCATCTCCTGACCCCCTTGCTTTGAATTTTGACACAGGGCCCTACTGTGTTTTGGGCTAGGCTGTGTGCATCCTGGGATTGCCAGAGCTTGAGAACCACCTCGTGCAAAGAGATGTTTTTTTCTGTAAATCAGCCTTTCTCCTTACCTGTCGTGGGAATTCTTTTGGCTGAGAAAGACAGGGCAGATGAGATATGCAGAGTTAGAGGGGGAAAAAAACATAAGGGTTCATGCCCCTGCTGTGTGCGCAAACCCCGTGTCTTTGGGCCACAGAAGGATTTTCTGTGGACATAACTGCCTCTTCAGTGGTGTCTGGGTTTCAGGGAGCTGGGGAGTATGGAGAGTCACAGATGACAGAAGTCACTTTTGGGAGAGAAGAGCAACAAGCAGCTGCTCTCTGTGCCAGGCTTCAGCGAAGCTGCCGTGGTAGCGGTGGAGGTGGAGCAGGGAGCAGTAAGAGAGGCAGGGACTGCTTCCATCTTCATGCAGCACTGTCCGAATCTGGCTCCCTCCCCAGTGCAGGAATTACTGAAACCTTTTTTTACCTGTCACACTCATTGCTATCCCAGGATAGTCTCATCTAGCTGAAAGAGGTAGAGGCAAGACCAAGCCACCAGAGCAGGGAACTGGTGAGTGGTGGTCTGGGGGATGGCGAAGGAAGGTCCACCACAGCCATCCACCCTGGTGGAAGAACAGGCTGTGTGTGTCACCTGCCTTGCAGAGTGTACGTGAAACTGCTCAGCCAGTGCTGCTGTTCCTAAGTGCAGATGGTTGTAATTTCCTGACGAAGTCATCTTCCTCTTCCCCTCCTTGCTGCCGCAATGAAATAGTTCAGCTGTCTTCTTTCCTCCCTGTGCCGTCCCCTCTGGGGCTGGATGAAATCCCTGGCCTACCCTGCTTGCCTCTGCATGGCTCTTCTCCTTTTTCCACTCAATGGCCCTCTTGTTTCCTTGTCAGTCTGTTTGCTTCTCATATATTTTAGGAATTTTTTATTTATCTTTCCTTTCCTGCTATTTTTGTTTTGCCTGCTGCTCCAGTGCTATTCCTCTGTGACCCGATTTGGCTGTTTACACCCTTTCTATTACAGACGTCGGTATTGTTCAAGTCTTCCTTTGCTATTTCTATCTCATTGGGAACCTCTAGAGTCATGGGCTCTGCAGTCATGGTTTGCTGCCTTCTTCCAAAGTTTCTCACTATCTAAAAGATACAGCAAGATCTTTTTTTCTCTCATGTGCTTCTCTCTGGGGCATAGATTGCATCCATCCTAAACTGGTGTGGATGAGGAGCTCCCTCGGCCAACAGTGGGTCCTTGGCATTAGTTCAAATACCTAGAAGTGCAGGGTTTTAAAAGCTGTTCAAGTTTTCTCCATGATGACTTTCTGGAAGCAGCTGTTACTCATGGCCACAGGGAGCACCTGAAAAGTTTTGGTGAAGGCAACTTTGTGTGTCAAGTGAGGAGACATCTCAGCTGCTGTCTCTGCAGAGCACAGCAAGAGAATCTTTGCGTGGTCCCAGAGTAATCGAGCTTTGGTGGCAGTTAGCTGAGTTGTGCTCCGAAGACTTATCCTGAGAGCAATGAGTTGTGTTTGTTCTTGGGAGGCAAAGTCTGCATCTTACCATACTGGGTCTGAGAGCAAGGCGTGCTTGGCATGTTGGGAGGATGAGTTACTGACATGGTGGGTGAAGCTGTGTTGTAACCTCCCCTGCTTTCAGGTCTGAAGGACTGTGGTAAGAAGGGCTGCCGTGGGAAGGGCTGGCCTGGTCTTTTTTTTCTTCCCTGGGAAGAAGGGAGCCATGGGGCAAGCTGGGACGCAGCTGAGGCCAGTTGTTTGTTTGCTGCCTGCTTAAAAAGGAGACAGTGGTGTTTAGATTTTCCAGCTGGGAAGGCACTTTGAAGACTCCCATGAGGGAAAACTGTTGCATTTGGTTGGTTATTTTCAGCCTTTGGGTGTTTTAGTCTATAGATTGTATCTCTGGGACTCCCCCTTTTTTTTTTGACCCATTCACGGAGGGACACAGATCTGTGGTACTGAGGAGACGATGTGCTCATGGGGACATAGTTACATGGCTTTGGGAGATACTTTTCTAGCCTTGGCTCAGGGTCCAAGACCAGAATTCCCACATGTAGAGAGAAGAAAACAATGCAACCCACAGTGCTAATGTGCTAATAAAAAGGCTTGTCTAACTGCTACCAATTTTGACTTTCAGGGAGGAGGAAGGGAGGAGAGAGGTTTTGAAAAAAACTTTCTATTTGATATTTTTTCCTATCAGTTTGACATCTAGGTCACTGGCTGTTCCTGTAGGAGAGTCTGGCAGTCTTTTCTGAGATGCTCATATGCATCTGTGGTTTGCTCCAGACTTTTGGAAGTCCTCAGAAAGAAGGTGTTTGGGCTAGATCTGCACCCTCATTCTCCATGGAAATTCCAGTCATGTTTAGGGGAGTTGCAAACTTTGTAAAAACAGTCTCCCTCCTGCTGCTCACATACCACGGTAAATTCTTGGCAACCTGACAGGTAGCTAAATAAAACCACTGGCAAGCAGGGGTCCACAAGCCCTGCACCAGCAGGGTCAGCGTGCCGGGGACGCGGCTGTGGGAAGCATCACCTCTGACATGAACAGGTCTTTGCACTGTGCTGGGTCATGAAGCAGGTTGTAACCAGCGCACGTCACAATTTGGGGCAATACTTTTAAGAGCTAGGCTCTGTCAGCAGTCCTGTCCACTGGAGTGCCTGTACCTGGGAGCTGCGGTTGGGTTAGGAAGAAAATCCAGGATGGTCTCCATGCTGACAGCTTGTTTCTGGGCTCATCTTCAGGAACTTCCACCAGCACAGCCCTGGGCTCCAGAGCGTGGTAGCCTTCGCTGTTTCCAGATCTGTAACTCTGCTACAGATTATGGACTGTAATATTCAAGATACTGGATTTTGGTATTATTCCTGCCCTTTTCTGTAGGAAAGAGGAACTTATGTACAAGAACATCTCCAAAATAACCATAAGTGGCTTGCAGAGGTCAAAATTAGACTGTGAATTTTATGGTTGCCCATGAAACCTTAATTCACCTGGGAGTGCGTAAGCATCTCAGTTTCTGCCTGCCTGCTTTTTCTAATAGTGTCTCTGCCTCTTTGGACCAGCCTAGGACAGAATTAAGGTTGCTCTGGCAATTGTTAATATGGCACTTGCCTAATTACAGCATACCAACTTGCCTATTTTCAAAATACCAAATGTTAACAAGTACAGCAAATAGTGTTACTAGTCCCTAGTACTTCCAAGCCTTTTGCCTGGGTGAGCCTCGGATCCCTTTACAGAGGAGTTTGCTGTCCTGCAGGCAGGCGGGGAAGCAGCAGAGAAAGTGACTTGCCAGGGGCAACCAGTGGGCGAGTGGCAAAGGAAGAGAGCACAAGTCTCTGGGCTTGCAGCCCAGTCCCTGTCTGCTGGGCGCAGCTCTGTGCTGTTGGATTGCATTTCTGTGCCCTGTGAAAGAAAGCTGAACAGCAAATGCACAGAGAAATGGGAGGGGAAGAATTGCTAAAAGCTGAAGGTTTCTTAAAGTATAGCTGGTTTATTAATTTCACGTGTCTCATTAGCTATTTGAGACTTAGTGAGCGTTCCTTTTCTCAGGGGAGAAGTCCTGAGCCTGATGGAGCAATACTGATTAATATTGTGGGGAAGAATCCTACCATTTCTGGAATCTTTAAATAAAATGCTGTTAAAAGTGGGAATAATCAGGAAGAGGTGATTTTGGGAGCCTTGAATACATCTCCATTGTGTCGGTCAGGTTGGCTGAGTCTAGGGAAGCTTGCTGATAGCGTGGTTTGCTCTGTTCTCTTCTCTTGCCCTGGTAACAACTTTTTTGAGGACCATGACAAGCAGGTTGTAGTTTAAAAGCAGGTGATGCTCACAGGCAGTACTAGCCATGAGTGTGAACGTTGCTCTGTCAGCATGGCACCAGCCAGTTATTCTGTGGTGTGCAGGAAAACAAGACGAGAAAGCAGTTCCAGTAAAACAACCCAGTTCAAATGCTCCACTTGCTTTCATTCTTAGCGGTGTTGCAGTTTGTTACTATGGCAATTCAGTGACATTTGCTGGAGGTTGGAAGACCAATAATGTTTGGTTTTTGGTAGATCCCGTTCTTTCTGTCTCCATCTCCTGCTTTTGCATACGTGCAATTCTGTTTAAGAGGCAAAGCTGGATTTTGTTCCGTTTCTGAAAAGCGGATCCCTGTGCTCATGCTGCCAGCAGGTTACTCCTACACAGCTCTTCGGTGGACTCCACCATTTGGGAGATGCCTGCGAGTCCAGCCTCTCCAATCCTGTCTGTGAGCCCAGACCATCCTTTGCTTGCCAGTGCCTGACAGCCTCCTTCGCTCTTGCTTTAAATCATAGTAGAAACAGGAGCAACTTTCCTATTGCATTTGTGCTTGCTGTGTCCAGCCCCATAGGTTGAAAGCTCCTAGGCCAGATCCCACAAAATCCTTAGATTGATCCCAGGTAACACAACCTGCTTTTTCTTTGTTCCTGTTGGCCTCTCTGTTGTGTTGGAACCCTTTTTTCCTGTTCACAGATAATTTTTGAAAATTAGCGTTACCATCTCACAGGGTGACGATATTCATCAATATTTCAGACCGCCACGTTGAGTTACCAGGTTGCACGCAAAAAGTGGTCTTTGGATATTGCGTGGCAATGTTATGTCACCTCCACACACCCCAAGGAGCGGCTCTTCCCAGACCATTGTGGTGTGAAGTTTTTCTGGGGTAGATGGGAAGTTCTGGCACTACAGAGAGAGTGTCCTCCCTAAATCTCTCCTGGAAGGAGGCAGGAGTGTCTCCATGGTGCCCTTTGGAGGAAAGAGGGAAGTGATGGTATTTACTGGGGCAGAAAAAAAAGGCTATACCAGAGGCCTTAATGTTCCCGTGTCTGGACAGTGGGGAGAGAGGTATATGGGACCTGGCAGAACCAAGGAGGAGCAGCAGCCCCTGCGTGCCTGAGGCACGGCTGAGGACAGCAGCGGTACACAGGGGAGAGGGGCTGCATCCAAGCGGTGGCCAGCAGGGCTGGGGGGAGGCACAGGCTGACCTGACAGAGTGTCATACCCCTGGGCCAGAGCCCCCCAGCCCCCTGAGCAGGAGCACCCTGTAGAACAGGAGTCGGTGGCACTGCACAGGAGCAGCCACCCAGCCAAGCTGTGGAACAGTAACTCCCGTGCCCTGCACAGCAGCAGCCTGTAGCCTCCCGCTCGTCTCCTGCAGAGGAGCTGGGTTTCAGCAGTGCTCTCCCAAGGGAGGAAAAGCCTTTCCCCTGTGGTCAAGTAAAAGTGGCTTGTGCTGGTGTCAGTAATGGATCTCACTGGAGGAGCTGCCTGAGTTAGGGACCCTGCTGAGAGAGGGGTTGGAAAGACTGTGCAAGAGGCAAGCTCATAGCCTGCTGCAGGGCGCAGAGTGAACCGACGGCATTCATCAGGGTGTACGTGAGGGCAGCGAGTGTCTGTTCATTAGGAGCAGCTGCTGATTGCTCCGGCAACTAGAGTTCATGACTCTCAGCTAGCATTGGAGTGTACTTTTCCTTCTGGTCATCTCAAGAGGACTCCTTTACCTTGCACAAAGGCAGGATAGAAATGACCAGATGAAATTGGTGATTGTCTCTGACAAAAACTTGCAAGTTCTCATTGATAGGTGGGAGCTTGCAAGAATTTTAAAAAGTAGATTTGGGCTCCAGAAAGTTTCAGTGCTTCACAGATAGAACATCCTCAAGGCTGTTTTTCCAGTGTGTTCTTCAGAAATTCACTGTGCAGACGGTTCCCTCAATGTCTCAGACATGTGGCCTTTCCTACTGCTTTCCCTGCTAGCGCCGGGTGGGACTTTCTGCCTGTAGGCAATCTTAACTCTGCTTTGCTGCAATTAAACTGAAGTCTCATCTTTCCCTCTATGGCCAGACTTGATCACCCTTCCCAGTTTATAGCAGCTTTTTAATGTGTTATGCGTTGCTTTCCGTATTGAAGTGAGTTGTGTTACTGTGTTGGGGGTACAAAGTTTGTGTATCGAAGGTTTACATAGATACTAGTATCCTACAGAGAGAAAAGCACAGATACGTCTTCCAGGGAAGACAGGGCGCAGCTGGTGATACGAAGAGTTCGTGAGCTCTTTTGTTCCAGTCCAGGCTTTAGCATCCTCTCCAGCTCAAAACTGGCCCTCAAGAAGAGACTGAGAAATGGATGGACCACACTCCCCTCTCCTCTTGAGTGACAGGCTGCTGTAGTACAGCCCAAAACCATACTGCAAACTACAGTTATAAAAAGCTGAGAAGCATTTCAGCTCCAAGGCTACCAGTTCTACTGGTGCAGTCTAGGGAAGGAAATGCCAGTCAGCACATTTTCCTTGGGCTGTGTCACATAGGAGCAAATACCAAGGAAGGCAGGGATGCACAGTGTCTGCTGCAGTGTCACAGAGTTAAAAATAACTGCTTTTAAGGATAAATATCCTTGTGCAAGAGGTAGCTATGTGCAAGAGGTAGCTATGTACAAGAGGTACCAAAATGATCTTCAGAAGAGGTATTCCAGTCCCAGCTCTGTACGTGGTGAAGCAGGCAGGACAACCCACTATCTCTTGGGTTTTGTGTTACTAGCTGAGTGCCATCGTCATCAGTGGTCCAGAGCTTGACTCCAGCTTGGGCTTTGCCATAGCCTGGAGGGAAGCACATGGCTCTGGTACAGCAGAGCTGGCTGCCAGGGACATTGCCAGCCTGTTCAGCTCTCTCATGCTGAAGCTCCCACATTGCAGCACATTTTTTAGTGGAAGCCGCATGATGTCTGAGTCATTGCTCTTTGCCAGATCTTCAGTCCTTCTTGTCAAGTACCTCGATGTAGTGAAGCATTTATGCCTCAGTGCAAAATGTGTTGTAGTTTGTGATCGTATCCCAGCTCCTGGTAGCTGGCTGTAATTCTTATCAGGCTGACGGTGGGTCAGGAGGCACGTCTTTAAAAATTAAATACAGCTGTGCTGTCATCTGTGAGCTTTATTTCCTCCTTCCCCATTCTTAGTAGTATCATACTTGCTTATTGTGTGCTAGGTTGTACCTGGGTGCTGGGCCAAGACCAGACATTCGGTGGTAGGAAGGGCACTAACTTTCATCTGGGTCTGAGGATGTTGTAAGCTGCACATAGAATGATGTTTTTCTTTCCAGTTTCTTAGCCAAATGCATTCAAACCCGTCACCTGTGTACAGGGCAGTGTCCGTGAAGAGTGTGCATCTGCACTATGTCACATTATTTAGTTACAAGAGAGAAAAAAGAAAATTGCAAATTTTTTTTTTCCAAAATGGAATACATAGTAAATATTTCACAACCCCATAAATAAAAATGATTGGCCTGATCTTTTAAAAACATATTTCCCTTTGGGCTCTGACTAAGCATGAGAAAGTTCAGCCTAAGAGGGAATTTATTTGAAAAAGCAGTGAAAGGTTAGAAGCGAGGATGTGGGCTGGAATATGCCTTGCAAACGTTAACTGTGGAGGCATACTGCTAATGCCTTGCATGTGCAAAAACATTTTGAGGGTTGTGAATTTAAACCATGAAATTAATATATTCAAAATTAAGGTTTTCTTTCCCAGACCTTAGGCATACAGGATATGGTGTTTTTAATGTTCCGACTGGTGACGGGAAGATATATAAGTGGTTTGCTGGTGTTAATTTAACATTAAGGATCTTCGGCATCGCCAGTTCTTGATTAATTTTAAATATTCAAATTTGCAACCTTAATGTTTCCTTGAAGTAAATTTTAGCTTTTGATTTCCTTGTACTTTTTGAGAGGTAACAGAGCAAAAAATGGAAAGTTCCACTGTTGTGCTCGGTAAAACTTACTAATGCCTTACACAATTAAAAGCCTGATGTAAATGATGTGTGTGTGCGTGCACACCCACGCACACTTGCCAAAGTGAATGGTTAGTCATTTACAACTTTGTGATTAATTTTTCCAATGTTCTTATTTAATAATTCTCCCACTCCGTGGGGAGAGCAATAAAAATGGATTTTATTTTTCTAATGCGTTTGCATTTTAAGTAGGTAAAGTCTCTTTAGATTCCCATTTGCCTAACAAGTAGATGAATATGTTCATCTTCAAATTTCAATGACCAATGGGCTGAGACCAAGAATGATAAATTTCAGTGCAGGAGGAGGACATTAAGAAAATAATATGGAACTTAGTTTTGGGATCTACAGTGTGAAGAAAATGTTGACCTTAAGGCCTGAGATCTGTTCCGTCAGTGCTGTAGGTGTTGCCTTTCACAAAAGCACCTTTGCAGCTCTGGGCTGGGGTCGTTCACTCCCCCCTGGAACAAGACTTTCTTGCCAAGGTGCAGTGCTGGCCCTTGCACTTTAACACAGGTTACTCCTGTCTTGCTCTTGCATTCTCCTCTGAGGATATTGCAGGACTGGAATGGGAAAGAGTTTATCACTGGGGTTTCTCAGGTGTTTGGTACCATGGGGGATCCATTTCCCTTTGCCTTTCCCTGCTGCTGTTTGCGGCTTCTGACCCAGGGCCTTCGCATTTACAGCACCAGCATCTTTTTTGAGGCTGAGTGAAATAGGTAACAGTTCCTATTTTTTTAATAGGGTAATTTTAATAGGGTAAATTTGAAGTTGCTCTTCTGACATAGAATCACAGAATCATAGAATGGTTTGGGTTGGAAGGGACCTTAAAGATCATCTAATTCCACCCCCTGCCCTGGGCAGGGACACCTCCCACCAGACCAGGTTGCTCAAAGCCTCATCCAGCCTGGCCTTGAACACCTCCAGGGACAGGGCAGCCACAACCTCCCTGGGCAACGTGTTCCAGTGCCTCACCACCCCCACAGTAAAGAATTTCTTCCTAATATCCAATCTAAATCTCCCCTCCTTCAATTTGAAACTGTTACCCCTCATCCTGTCATTACACTCCCTGATCCAGAGTCCCTCCCCATCCTTCCTGTAGCCCCTTCAGGTACTGGAAGGCCACTGTAAGGTCTCCCTGAAGCCTTCTTTTCTCCAGGCTGAACCCCCCCAGCTCTCTCAGCCTGTCCTCACAGCAGAGGGGCTCCAGCCCTTTGATCATCTTCGTGGCCTCCTCTGGCCCCGCTCCAACAGGTCCATGTCCTTCTTGTGCTGAGGGTTCCAGAGCTGGACACAGCACTCCAGGTGGGGTCTCACCAGAGCAGAGCAGAGGGGCATATATATATATATAACATAACTGTTATACTAAGGGCTCTTTTTGGATGTTCTCACTTTGGGTATCCTGTTGAGTGTCTTGCCTTATAACCACGTAAAGTGTGCTCAGGAGCCTGACACCCGGGCAGTCATGCTGGAGGTTGTGACGTTCATGCAAGTCCTGCAGTTCCATAGCTCTGGAGAGGACCAGTTGCTCTGTATGTAGTTTAAATACAAGGCTTTAGAAAAAGAGGCTTTCCAGTTGTCTATAAATCTGTGATCTTCACATGATCTTATACAGAAAATTGATAATATACCCATAAAAATGAAATCTCTGCCCCTTTCACAGATGCTGACCAAATAGACCATGTTTACAGAAATCTGGATGTTAATACTTTGCAACACATCTCGTACAGAGTTCCTAGGCAGCAAAATTGATGAAGAAATGTATTTATTCCACTAAAAAAGGATAAGAATTTTAGTAATCCCAGACTGTTCTGATCATCTGTCAGTTTGTCCTGAAAATGCCAGGAGAGCTTTATTGAAGGTAGAAATACATCCCTCCACCATTCGTTAAGAAGGGATACACTTTCCATCTTCCGACATGGTTCACAATTTAGCAAGAGAAAAGGTGTACAAACAGCAATGCCATTAATTATTCCAGATTCTTCTTTCAGCCTCAACAACCTTTGTCTGCTGAGCTGCATTTTGGCATTTCAACTATAAACCTGAATAGCACACAAAAAACCAAAACACTATAAATATTTTTTTTATTTCTTGAAAGCTCTATCCCAATCATTTGTAAGCCAAAAAAGATGCAGCAGCCTGTACTGTTGAGTAATCCAGCTTGCCTCACCACAGCTCTCATTAGTGTCACTTGTAAGGATCTTAATAACCAGGGAAGGCAGAGAAATACAAGGATTACCTTCTTAAGGTCTCTTCCTTTCAACCTAAGCAAAAAGGTTAGAGTTCTCGATCATCTTACCTGATTGTACAGAGGAGGGCTCTGCATCCTTCCCAGTTTATTTTAATTTGGTTTTCTTCTTTATGAAGATTTGTGGAGCCAGGATCTCTTCTTCAGTGCTGCTCAGTCATTTAACTACCACTTTTCCTTTCCACTTTGGAAACTAAGCAGTGATACTCCCTGTGAATTCCCATCTGGAAATGCGAGAACAAAATCTCTAGTCAAGAATAAATGAGTAGGAAAAAGTCAAGATGAAGCTTGCTTTTCCGTTATGAAACTCTCGGTGCTATGTCATTTAATCTGAACAGTTGTGAAGCAGATAGAGTAGTGTATGTTCCCAGCCAAACTATTTTGAAATATGGCCTTTATTGTCTTTAGTGTGTAACTCCATAATGTGGGCTGAACTGAGTTTTTTTTCACTTAAAATTTTCGCTTTTTTGAAAAAATTCAGCATCCTTGTTGATATAAAAAATAAAACTTATTCCATCAACAAGTTACGTATGTACAAGTACACTTATTTTTTTAATTATGCTGTTCCTTGTCAAGTTGCTGGTTGTAGGATATTAAGTATCTCTTTTCAACATTCTTTATCTTACACTTAGTTACAATTTGAATAAAAAAGAATTCAACGCTGCCCTGAAGTGACACCAGAATGAAAAGTAGGAAACTAGATCTGCTGCTGTTACATTGTCTGGGGTGTCTGAATTGTGCCATGGAGTCTGAATATCCTGGTTTGTAATGCTGAGTTTGGGGATAATCATAGACCGCTGTAATATTTTCACTTTAAATTGCTGGTATTTGCTCTCTGCGTGGACTCAACTTTAACATACTTTTAACTATGGGAGAAGGAAATTAATTGACGTGCAACACCCTGAGAATGCCTGGGAAGTCTTTTCTCTCTCAGCATCCAGTGAGTGGTACCCAAAACACCTTTTCCCCAAAATGTTTTTAAAAAAATACAGCATGTGACCATCAGGCTATTGATGAATAATTAATCAGAAAGTAATTCAGGATATTCCCCTCTGTATGGAATTTCCTGCTAGTCTGGCATCAAGTTTCCAAACGTGGAGGGATTACAGCCCGCCCTGGATGGTTGCATTTAAGTCTCCATCGTGCTGATATGTTCAGCTGACACATGGTTTGGATAATGCATCACGGAATTTGTAGAATTCACTGGCCACCTACTTGAAAGCAGCTTAAAAAGTGCTGTAAGGTGAAGTCAGGCCTGTAGCTGCTGAGTGCATCTGCAGCAGCTCTTCTTGGGAGCTGGCACTAAGCTCCGAAATGCTTCACCGAGCAACCGAGCACAAGCCTGTGGCTCCATGCCCTCTCACCTGGCATTTAGCCCCTTGACAACTTGAAGGTGAGCTAACATCTTGTACCCTTTTTTGGTAATTTCAAGGGATTTGCCCCTCTGTGTGAGAGTTTGGGATTACCTTTATCTTGACTTGGTAGTTTGCAGACCGAGGACGCCCCTTCGCGAAGCATGGGAAGCACCATGCTGGGTTAAGCCAGTGCGTACCCAGATGTCTCCTGTGTTCCTGACAAAGGCCAAATGTTTGTGGGAAGGAAGTAAACGATCGTTAAATGTGTGATCTTGGAATAGTTTGCCCACAGGGAAGGTTTTTTCCTAACCCCCAGTTAGGAGCTGGCTTGTGCCTTTGTGTGTGAGGGTTCCTGCCCTTTCCAAATTTCTGGATTTTATTATTATTTAATCCTTACTAATGTAACTTCGAATACTTTAATCCTCTTAAGGGGTTGCTGCTGACTTTGGGCTCGGTCCTGCTCCCTTTTCAAGGAATTTTGCCATTAGACACCTTTTAAGTTGAGCTCTGATGTAGATTGCAACTGATTTTACTGGCAACGCTCTACTTGACTGTAAAATGCAGGTGTAAAGCTCGTAACTTCTGTGCAGGAGCACAGTTTGAATGAAGAGTAGATAGAGGTCAACGGACCTGTGTCTGCAAACTTGCATTTTACCTCTCCCCACTGCCAGTCCACCATCTAGAAGGAAGCCCCTAATGATGCCAAAGGGTTAGGTCAAAGGAACTGTCCGTGAACCTGCGCGGGGAATATCCTGCTAGCTTAGGAAGCCATAAATATGTTCCTTTCCATCTAGGTGCCCCTCTGGCTGCGGAAAGGGAGAAGAAGCCTCTCTCCAGAGCTGTCTTTGTGCTGCCCTGGATGGAATCCACAGAAACAAGTGAGGGTCCCAGATGTTTTTGCTCCCTGCTCGGTTGTAAGGAAGCAGTAACTTCACCCTGGGTCTTCTGGGGAGGCTGCTCGGGTAGTCGCTGTGCTGGACACAGCTCGGAAAGGGGTTTCCCAGTGACAAGCACGTGACATGTATCTCAGAAAATGCCAGCCTTTCCTGTTTCTTTGCATCAGGTGGTTTAGTCGTGGTGGTTTTGGCTCTTACTGAAGAGTGTTGGAGTTGCTCATGGTTCCTTTCAGTGGGGCAGACATCCCAGGGAAGATGGTGCTTTTTTCAGGTACTGCTACGCAGCCATTCACCAGCTCCCGCCCTCTGTGTTTATCACCAGCAAGACTTGTAAAGACTGCAGCATCTGCCAGCGGATTTTCAGGAATGAGTTAAGGAATGTGAAACTGAGCATCAGAGCATCTCATGGATTGTCCTTTGATCCACTGGCTGTGGCTGGAGGGACGATGCTGATACTTCATTGTCACATAAGCCTCACTGAGAAAGCCTGTTTGGGGGGAGAAACATCACAACCTCAAATAGAGAGATGACAGATGAATGTATTGCAGCGGGCTTAACTGTAAGAAAACCATCCCCCCTCCCCTTTCAGAAATGCTGCTGGACTTTACGTGCTGATTGGGAAACCTTGTTTCCCGAGGTGAGCCAAGAACGTGGAACTCCTGGAGTTCGGTGCTTCCTTTGCCGTTCTCAAACCTTCTGGTGTAAAGGTGCCACCTGAGCGTGGGGCAGGACAAGCAGTGCTGTCCAGACTGCCCACTCTTCTTTTTAAAATTTGCTGCTTTTTTCTTGACTGGGACATGGAAGACTGCTGGATTTTAGGAATGATTCAGCAGGCTGTTGCGATCTATTCACATTCAGCAGTTTTGCCCTTCCACGTTTGGAGGCTGGCCCTACCTGACAGCTGTTTCTGCAGTGCTGTGTAACAGTAGGATCACTTGGGATTCAAGAGTACCTGCAAAGTGCCTAGTTGTCGTGAGAGCTCCTCTGTCAAGTTGCTTTTGTGCCTTCTTCCGTTTGAAAGGTCAGTATGAATTCTGGGTCAGGTGAAAACTGTTCTTCACCATGGAGAAGTCCTTAAAGAAGCTCCTACAGCCTGCTTGTGGAGAGACCATCATTCTGGACCCTTGTTGGGATGTGCTGTCATCATTGCAGAGATGTCATCTGGATGACGTATGTGACTCTTTCCAGCTCGGGTTTCTGTGATGCTGCACAGACCTCTCTGAGCCCACTGCAAACGAGTTTGTACACAGGTTTTGTGATCTCAGATTCCTGCACTTATGAAGGTGGCTTAAGTGATCTGTATTTTTAGCTGGTGAAGTCCTGACTTTTCAACAAATTTCTCATCGCTGTTGTTCCCTTCCTGGGTTTCTAGAGCAAAATCCACCCAGTCTCTGGTCCAAGTTCCGAAAGGAAAGAAGCCTCTTCTTCTGCCTGCCACTGCTGGGCATGTGTTCTCTGCCCTCCCTCTTTCCTGACGAAATGAAATACGTGCATTCTTCCCTGCTGAACATTTGAAGCAAAACAACAAAAAAATCTCAAAATACTTAATGCAACACCTGGGAAGGAAGATGACCTGGCTGATCATCGCTAGGGCAGGGTATTTCAGCAGCTACGAGTCATTGCTGAACACAGACGGCATGACAGGAGCCAGCCGGCAGCAGCCCCTGGAGACAGGCAGGAAAGAGCAGCACGGTCCCTGGCTTTTCCTGGAGGTGCACTTGCAAGCAGAGCGGTCAAAAATGCTTTGGGGTCCCGTGGAGTTATTTCTTGGGGTATTTGAAAAACCTGCCTGTTTGCCGTCTCAGTATGTCAGTCCTTTGTATCCGAGGAACTGCTTTGTAACAAGGCTGCTGCTGCCTTTTTTTCTAGTAAGATGTGATGCTGTATTTTGGTGCGTGTATTACAGGAGATTAAATGTGGGCTGACTAGGGATAAAGGCTCCTTAGGCCTCTTTCTGGAATCTCTGCTCCCCTTGGAAAGACTCATGAGCATGAAGGAGGAAGGATATTTGCTGGAGTTTGGTTTTTAACTACATGTCTTTTAACCATTTTGGAAGTCTAGATTTGCAGCCGTGTGATATGGTGATTGCTCAGCTTGCAGCAAGGATGTGTTTTGCAGGACTGTTGCCTGAATACCAGTAAGGGACAGCAGTGGATCTCTGTGCTAGTGGCTAATTAGTATCTTTCCCTGCAGTCCTAATAGTCCTAGTAGTCCTTTCCTTAAGTCCTAATAGTGCCTGTTGGTATGTTTTTGCTTTTGGTGGAGCTGTGCTGTGTTAATGTCTACTTGGTGATAGGAGACAGCTTGAATCTGAGTGGACTTGCTTAAGTTGCGTTAGTTCGGCTCTGGTTGGTACCGTCTCATCAGAGGTTTAGGGGTGGGGGTTTCAGTGGGGGCTTGCAGCACACCTGAGCGCTCCGAGTCCCTTGCAGCTCCTCCCATTGCAAGCTGTGTTGTCACGTATATTGGGTATGGCGCCCCGGCTAGAATCAGCCTTGGTCTAGTAGTTATAACCCGGAGCAGGAAAAGTAGTAGCATACAGGCTAATTCTGCTGAGTGAGTTTCTCGCTCGGAAAGTTGCCACTGCTGGGAACAGCACTGGAAGGATTTGACGGCTGTCAGCACAGATGGCTTTATTGGGTAAGAAGGAAGAAGTCTGGCACTTGGGTGCAGCCCTGGAAGAGCCGTTGTTCAGAGGGTAAAGCTTAGCTACACATTGGCAGTCTCCTGATACTTCCTGAATTCTCCATAAACCTCCTTGTCTCTGAGACTTGGCACCATTTGCTGGGTGTTACCTCCTTTAAAGAGTCGAGGAGGAGATCAGTACCAGGACCTGCTGGAACAAAGTCTTACTTCTCATAACGACTTGTTTCACTATAATCTCTGGAGGTCATTCTTCCTTAGGGAAAACGGTCCCCTAACAAAACAAGCAAAAGCCTGTTCTCTTGTGGTGTGCAGTTACATTTTCTATCGTGTTTTCATTTTGCCCCCACTGCCGAGGGAAGGGAGTGACCGTACCCAGCATGTGCTGCTCAAGCCTCCGCTGATGGCAGTGAGATCCCCACAATCTCACCTAAGTTACAGCGACTACAACTAGCCGTGCCTGTTTGAGTCTCTGAGGTGGTGCGCCTAGTGCTTAGTTTTATTCTGTTCTAACAAGTGTCCTTATTTATTGAGTGCTTTTCTTCCAAACTAAGGCCGTAGTAGGTTTTGTCCTCCAAATGGAAATTCTGAAAGTGCTTGGTGTTTGGTGCTCCCTTGAAGGATTAGTCTTCAGTTCGTCTACCGCATGGCTCGTTACACTTCAAAAAGGACGCTGGTTTCTTGTCTTTGGGACAGCCAGCAATGTGGGACTGATTACATGGCAAGTTATGAATTTTCGCTGCTGTATTTTTTTTTCAACAGATATACAGATATTCACTAGCAATCATTAGATTCTCTTTGCTGTCGAAAAGGGTGCAGGGTGGACAGACCCTCAGCATCGTTGTATGGCCACAGGAGACTGCGTAAGATTTTACAACGAAACATGATTCAATGTGACGCACGGTGCTTTCATCACATGAATGTTCTCACAGTCGCGTTTTGCTTTTCCTCCTGCTCTTCCTTAAGCAGTGCAGTGTCTGCAGCAGCCAGTCCTTTTCATCTCAGTGTATACACCTGGGCTCTGTCTCGCGTGTTCAGCCTAGGCTTTTTAAAATCCCTTAGATCTAGCTTAGCATTGCTGTGCTCTGATTAAGATACAAATATTTTTTGGTAGCAGAAGTAAAGTTCCAGGGCCCGGCTGTTTAACAGCTTTTATATTTGGCGTTTTTCTCTTATAGATCAGCATAGCTTCTACTTTCATTCTGCCAAGCAGAATGAAGGGGTGGAAAGTGATTCTTCGTTTAGTGTTGAAGCCCCGTGTGCTGATGGACTGCAGTAGTGAACCCAAGTGAGCAATTAGACTGTACCAGTGCATGCTAGCTTAAAATACTTACTTATTTTAAAAATAAAATTATTAGAGAAGTAAAATAAAAGCTTACTTCATGTGCGTACTCTGGTGCGTTTGAATGCAGTGTGGAAGAGGTAAAAACAAGGCTTTAACTTTTCTAATCGTATGGACACGTGAATACAAACAGCTGAGCTCCTGCGGGGGAGCTTCCAGAGTGGCAGCTCCTCGGTGGAGCCGTGGTAGCTGATGTGTACACTCCTACCTTGCTCCTCTTCTGAAGTAACACGCGTTAGTTTTGAGATCCTTTGTGGCTACACAAGCTGATGCGTTTCACTTTGTTTGCAGTGGGCTAGTAGCACGCAACCCATGGGCTGCTGTGGTCGGCTGGCAAGTACAGTGCTGCAAGCTGCAGTGGGGCGAGTACTTACGGCTGTCAGTCTGTACCCCGAGGTGTATGTCAGATATCAGACGATGGAAAAACCTCACTAAGTTGACAATCAAATTAATCGTCTTACACTGATGTGATAGCTGAACCAAAGACATGTGAGGGTGGTGAGCCCCTGGCCCAGGTTGCCCAGAGAAGCTGTGGCTGCCCCATCCCTGGAGGGGTTCAAGGCCAGGTTGGACGGGGCTTGGAGCAACCTGGGCTGGTGGGAGGTGTCCCTGCCTAGGGCAGGAGGTGGCACTGGGTGGGCTTTAAGGTCCCTTCTAACCCAAACTATTCTATGATTAGTTGTCCCCAACCAGACCAAAATGAATTCATAAGCAACTCAAGCTTTTTTGCATCTGTCTTCCCCACGGCTGTGGTGAATGGGGTCTGTTGCTGCTGGGATGAAGGAGGGGGGGTCCAGGGTACAAACATATATGAAACCAGGCTCCAGCAGTCCTCCTGTTCATTGAGCACCTTACTGTCCTGCGTGTTTTGGATTGTTGGTTCCCTTTGGTTTTGGTTGTTGTAACGTGCCCATGTGGGATCTTGGATGTGGTCAGTAACCAGTAAGCAGCAGCAGTGAGACCCAAGTGTGGTACGAGCGTGCAGGCACAGCCAGTCCGTGTTGTAGTTGGCAAATTAAGGCTTTGATTTCTAACAGCTCGTGCATTAGCTCTGTGTTTAGTTCTGCCACTTTGTCCCCATTCTGACTAGTACTTGCCTACTATAACCCTGAACTTCCAAAGGAGATTTCAGCAGGGCCTGCTGCTCTGCGTCTTTGTTGCTGCGCGGTCTGACGGAGGCCGTACTGCGGAACAGGGCTGCCTGAATAGGAAACAGCAGATCAGAATGTGCCCCGAGCCATAGCCTGGGGCACGCGGGGGTCATCGTGAGGCAGTGGTTGTCTGCGTGCTATAGAGATTTGACAGAGCATGTGGGATGAATGGAACTGCATAGGGGCGTCTGGTTGAGCAGCGTTGTCTGGAGTGCTTGCCTTTTATCTCAAAGTTTCTAAAGTGGCCTGTTTTCTTCTTCCTACAGACAATTTTAGGTACACGTGTGACATTTGTGGGAAAAAATATAAATATTATAGCTGCTTCCAAGAGCACAGAGACCTACATGCCGTGGATGGTGAGTACTGTTTTGACACTCAGACACCTAAATTAGAATGAGATGTCATTGGGAAAGCCAAAATGTGGTTCTGCAGGACCGTGCGGCCCATGATGTACAGGATATTGCACAGCATGGCTCACTTGCCTTTGTCAGTGGAGGCACCGTCCACAGGCACTGCAGAAGAAGTTTATTGCGCTTGGTTCGCTTTGTGTGCATCAAAATAACACCCTCTGCTGGGACCTGTGGTCCTTGCAGTCCCGCTGTCTCTATGAAGGTTCGTGGTTAGGACGGGTGGGGTAGAACTGAGTGTCTCAAGGTAAACTGTCAGTCTGGCTACTCACTGGGCAAGAGTTGGTTGTCTTTGGATTTTTCACTTCACAGCTTTGCTCCCAACATGCTCCTTGGTGAGAAACCACATTTCAGAGTTGAGAAATGTTGCTTCATTCTTGTTAATCACTGTGGTAGTGAACTGATGCAGTTCTCAGTGGATGTTACAGGCCAATTTTTCCTCTGTGCATGTAGATGTGGCCTAGGCTGGTGACACACAGACAGAAGCAGGCACCCTCCTCCTGAAGCAGTGGGTTTTTTTATATTGGGGGAAATAAAACCAACATACTTTCTTTGGCTTGCTTGCACACACTTAACTAGGCATCTAAAGCTCTTCGTCTCAGAGCCCACAGATAACTCCAGACCCTCGCTGCGTATGCTACAGGCCTGTCGATATTGCTCCTCATTCGGCCATGGAGGGACCCCTGGCAGAGTTTTAGAAAGAAGCTGCTTGGAAAGGAGAAGGTTTTGAATGGCTGGGCTGTCTTGAAAAAGCAAGTGGTCTTTCACAATATGCTGTGTTGAAAAAAATTGCTGTTTTTAACTGGAACACCCGGACATCTGAACGTGCTCTAAGAACAGCCAGCATTCTCTTACAGTGCTCCACCGCAAGCTCCCTTCCTCCCATGGGGAGCCAAAATTAAATTACTGGGACTGAACGTCACCGTGAGATGGACACGTCTGCTCCTGTCAGAAATGTGTCTTCATAGCTATGGTTCAGGGAGCTCTGCCTAGCGTTACGAGAGGGCTTTGGAAACAGCTTCCACATGTGTCTTGCAGGGACACTGTTTGTCTCGGTCCCTCCAAGGGGCTGGTTGGGTCTCGGCAAACACAAGTGTGAGGCAGCTGTACATCTGAACTTCACGTGGGGCTCTGTCAGTGTCAGAACAAAGGCCTTGAGAATTTGTGTATATTAGGGCTGGGCATGCTCAAATAATTCCTGTGTGGATGCTGCTGGGAAGAGGAGGGACTGGGGCACAACGCCTGGTTTATTCTGTGGGGCTGAAATATGCTGAAGCGGTGCGTGGAATACAGGAGGAAAACAAGGCCATTTAAGAGGATTTAATTTCTCTTTTGTTTCTTCCCCTCCTTCTTCTATTCTATGTTAGTTTTTAGTGTGGAAGGGGCCCCAGAAAACCGGGCAGGTAAGCCGAGATCCTTCATGTGCTTTATTTCACAAACCTTTTCAAACATTCAGTAATTCAGGCACAGCAGGTCCAATTCTGCGCTTGTAAGGAGTTTTGTCACTGATTGCAGCGGGAGAGGAGCCTCCTCTCTCCCTCCCCCAAAGCGTACAGCCAGTAGGTTGATGCCCAGCCCTAGTAGATACCAGGCTTTTGTTGTACATACACTTGGTCAGGCTTTTGAAGATCAAAGAACCAGACGTTTCATGTCTCTGGTGATTTAGTGAATTGTTCAAGGCATAAATTAAATTATTTTTCAAAATGGGTTGGGTCCTGATTTGTTCCTAGCTGCGCTATTAGATGGTAGAACGTTCCTGGTCAGTATTTGTTAGGTGACTTGCTTGCAGACTGCATTACTGTGCCCACTTTCAGACATTATTACATCATTAGATAGGAGATAATCTGGAAGAAAATCAGAAAATACGAATCAGGCTTTACAAAGTGGTTTTTTCAGTCTTTCTCTATATTTTTTTAAACATTATATACCTATGAGACATGTTACTGGGCTGGAAGGGGGGGTAATAACTGCCTGGAGCACCCGAGGAGAAAGGAGGAGGAGGAGGAGGAGGAGGAGGAGGAGGAGGAGGAGGAGGAGGGACAGGTCAGACAGAGGGGGCCATTGGGTTTGTAATTCCTGTCTTGAAATCTTGTTACAGATCGAAATGTCATTACAGATGCAGGAGCGCTCAGTGCCCATGCAGCTGTAGAAGGAAAACCTGAGGGGGTTGTCAGCTCTCTTCCTGGTTCTGTTCTCTTGCAGACCCCTACGACCAGGCCGTCATAGCAGCAGATGAAGTGAAGGAGGAGGAGCCGGAACCGTTCCAGAAGATTGGTCCAAGTACGAGTTATTGTACAGTTTCAGACACGAAAGAGACAGTGCAAGGGTTTCAAATCTGGCATTAGCTGGAGTACCTCTAGGAAAACCAGAAAGCGCTGTGTTATGCAGAGGTGTTGGGACCTTAGGGGTGCTGAAAGATATGTTTAAGTTCAAATCAACACCAAACACCAGCAGCCCTGGCCCTAAGAAGTGCAGCTTTGTGATGTTTTCTGCTCAAGAGCTCTGCAAAGAGAAGAGGAAAGAGGTTCAGGAGAAAAGCAAGCTAGCAGCGATTAGAGAGTGTCTGAAGGTGTATTGGCAGAGGTGGCAGGTGATTGCATTCACGTTGCCTTTGTGGTGGGTTCATCAAACAGATCAGAGTGAAACAAAGAGAGAACCAGGCTTTGTCGAGGCATTTCTCTGAATTCTCCATTTTGGAAACAGTTGATTAACCCTGGATTTTCCTTTGGCTTGCAGCTTGCTGTCAGTTCCGTACTTCCCACCACTGGCAGGAGCAGGAGGTGTCAGTGTATGGTTACACTACTTCGTTATTTCAAGTAATCCCAAAGCAGGAATTAGCACAGTTATTGCAGAAAAGCCCCTCCTCCTGTAAGAGAAATCCACAATTCCAATGTAAAAGTTCTGTCGTTAAGACTTAAACTTGACAACTTGTTTCCTAGTTTCACTGTTCCTGTTGTCCCCACATGACAAACTGTGTGTAACCAGAAGACAAAACTGTGTCATCTGTCATCTGACTTTAGAAAAGGATTCTCTGTTTGTTTTGCACAGTTACTTGGCTGTAATTTTGGGATAATCTCCTCTATTGTTTTGGGATAATCTTCAGTTCTACTGGACTTTTTATGCACGGTCCATCACTCTGGACACTGGCTTTAACTGTTTCATTTGTTGGGGAAAAGGATGTGTGATTTACAGGGCAGATGAGTTCCAAATGCATGAAGAACGTGCTCTAGTTTTTGTCACTTTTTTGTCAGTTTCTATGTAAAAAGTCAGGAAGTCAGAGATGTGTGTGAGAGGGTGCTGCACTCCTTTCTGATCTTTGTATTTGTTTCATCTTCACAGAAACTGGCAATTACACCTGTGAATTCTGTGGCAAGCAGTACAAATACTACACTCCCTACCAAGAACATGTGGCACTGCATGCACCTATTAGTGAGTATCCTGCTGGAGATCTGTTTCGTTACTGACTCTGATTTACAGTGGTTGGTGGCAGGAGAGAGTGTCGTTCTTGTGGATCCTTCCACTGGACCTGTGGGATTGCAGCTGGCAGGACGTAGATGATGTGCTGACCAGGGCACTGTAAAGCTGAGCTGGAATCTCCTCTCAGAGGGACACTGTTACTGTTAGGTCTTACCAAAGTCCATGCAATTCTACGTAAGGTCCTCAGGGGTTTGATATTTTATTTTGTTGTTTAACTGAAGGTTCTGGTACCTGAAGTGCACATGACAAAGTGATGCACAAAATTTTTAGACTCCCCTAAATAATAAGTGAACGTACATGCTAGGGAAGAAGCATCTTTCTTACGAGCTTCTGAGAAATTATTTCAGACAGCGAGTTAAAACTGGTTTTCAAAATCATGTATATTACCCTGGCAGCTTGCTACTAAATCACAGGCAATAAAATATTTATTTCAGGGAGCTCGGGAAAAGGCAGTTCTCAGCATACTACACGACACTACGATCTGCACTCTGGAGGGACACTACGATCTGCACTCCCCAGACAAAGGGGAGGTTTTAATGAGCAATTAGGTGTAATTTAGTGCAAAATCTTAGTGAAATAGTTGAGAGAAATTCTTGATACGTGCTGGTTTTGGATGCTTTGAAAGTATGCAGAGAAGTTCTTTACACCTGAACTTCATGCTTCTTTCATAGCATCGGCCTGTGCTTTATTGGGATTTTACTGCTGTGAGCCATCATGGTTGCTCTTTGCCCATGTCTGTCCAGCTGCCAGCATTTTGGCTGATGATGAGGATGGATGAGCTGATCTCAGCTTAGTGGGTTTCTTTAGCTGCTCATCCGCAGCCAGCAGAGGGAGTGCACACTCCTTCCTCACCAAATTCAGCTTTAGTTAGGTTTTTAAGTTATTATAATAAGGCAGCTTTGGTTTTAGACATATATAGAAATAAATTGGGAACGTAGTCCACCAGACTATCACTTTTAAGGTGGGTCAAGGCTTGGTGGCTCCTGGCAGCTCCCGTACGGGTTCTCTGGAGCGTGGAGGTGGACCAAGGTTGTGGTAGAAGATATAGGGCATAAAACACCTCTACTGCCATCATTACAATGTTAGTCTTATTGTCTCCCACCTGCCCAAAGGGAACTAACTCAGTGCTTATGATTGCACTCATAACAGTTATTCCTAAACATCCCTGCACCCACAAATTCCATCTCCTAATTCAGGTATTTTCAGGTCCTTAGAAAAGCTGTTGGTGGTGGTCAGCAGTAGGTCAATCTCCTAATATAGGTGGCCCCTCAGACACCAAGGCTTTGGTGTCTCTA
The DNA here is from genome assembly GCF_963924245.1 of Chroicocephalus ridibundus. NCBI lineage: Eukaryota > Metazoa > Chordata > Aves > Charadriiformes > Laridae > Chroicocephalus > Chroicocephalus ridibundus. The sequence goes on along the minus strand of NC_086298.1, from coordinate 1,300,833 downwards.
GTCCACTCCTGTTCAGATAGCTAAGGAGCAGCGTGCTGTAAGGACTGTGCATTGAATCTCTGCTCAGCAATAGCAGATTCTTAGCTTCCCAGTACTTCCCATTTCAAGGGGTTTCATCGCTATGGGTATCTCTCCACTCTCCCAACCATCTGTAGCAATGGGCCGCAGCTGCTGATTCCAGTCCAGGCTATCCAGCATAAAAAGAAAAACACAGCAGTTCGGTGAGAAGCACTTGCCTGAAGTGGGCCCTGCGGGTCTGACTGCAGATACGAATGGTCCACCCGGATACTGCCCTTCTCCCAGTGCAGAGTGCAGCTGCAGGTGCCCGCTTTTTCACCACCAGAAACCACTTTTGGAGGAGGAGGCGCGTTCTTTTGAATACTGGGGTTGAAGCCATTCTTGCACAGTGGTTTCTGCTGTAACCTTTGTGAAAGCAAAAGAAGCTGCCCCTGCTTCAGACTAGTCACTGCGGTGTGCAGATGGATTTCCAGTCCTTTCAGCAAATATCTTTAACTTTGAGGACGCTTAAGATCAGAGCAGGGTAATAATTTCATAAGGCGTAAAACCCCTCCCCATAAACTTTTCTTTTTCCTTTTTTTTTTAACCTTTTTTTTTTTTTCCTCTCCTAGTTCCCATGACCAGTAAGATTTATGATTTACAGCGACAAAGCACTAACCCTGATGAGCATGCAGGAGAGGGCGTGATTAGCTCCCAAGGCAGGCTGGCCAGTACATCCTCCCACCTTTCTGGTGCTCAGACTCTGCTCTTTCTATAAACCAAGGTCCTGTGCAGCAGATGTAAACACATGACTTCTGGAAAGCATAACTAGCTTTTCTCGTGCCCTAGAAGTCAAGTAAAGCTGAGACTGTGTCTTTACACTGGTCTTGTTCTTGTGGTTATAAGGCACGTGCAGAAACATTAGCGGTAGTGGGAGCGGGTAAGGAAAACACTTCAGCGTTACCAGTTCACCTTTCTGAGTTTTGAGTGCAAGCTTCCCTTCCGGAGCCTGTCTTTCTGGTTTTCTGTGATAATGGATTAAAAATTATTGAAAATGGGCTAAAACAAGGACTCGTATCCTGCAGGGTCAATAGGCCTTGCAGGATAATTTTTGGTCAGTGCTGCTGGATACCTGCTGTGTGGAAAAGAGCTCTGCTGTGGGGTTCCCTGGAATTGTTAATGCCAAACGTCTCCTTTGAAAGTTCCCTTTTGTTAGGGAGGAGTAGGGGCTTTTTCATATGCTTAGAACTGGGCCATTACTCTTTTTAAATACATATTCTTATGCTGTTTCTGTCAGCCTATTCACTCTTTCTAAGAAGGGTGTTGGAGGCTGTTTCCAAAAAAAGTGGACTGTAGGCGCATTCATTGTCCCAGTTCTAGAAATGTCACTGGATGCAGGGGGAGGGTTCAGAGATTTCTTTCTGTCCTCCTCCAGGCTCTGTCTGCTCTGTAAGATGGAACTGATTTACCGCATTTGCAGGTGGCTGGGTTACTGTGATTGCTCTTAGATGATGTGTTTGCAGTGCAGAGAAAACGTAGCACGTTTGGGATGTGGACTGGCTAGAAAAGTCCCCAAGAGCAGGTTTTAGCTTGGTAAGTCCAGGCTCAGGAATGTGCACTCACCACATCCTCTTCTGGTAACTGCAGATAAGGCAACAGACTCCCTGGTCATGGAAGTATGTGGTGAGAGCACTAGAATCTGCACAGCTATCTGTGTCTGTTCCTTCCAGGATGAAAATCTAACGTGATGTCATGGTCTCGAGTGCACTTCTAGGTCTTAACGGTCCCGACCAGCCTCACATGGGGCCTCCGCCCACATTCAAACCCACTATTTCAGCTCAGCTCTGGACCGTCAGTCCCTGCCGGAGCTACGCTGTAGGATGTTGGTCTGCAGGTCAGTTGTAGACATGCCCATGGATCCCCTTGGTCTGTACCCCAACCCACAGACTGCCTTCCCAGCTTGATGTCAACCCTGTCTCGTCACTCTGGACCTCCCCGAGGATCACCGGTATGGGTCTGGCCCTGGTTATCCCCACCGAGCTGATCCTGCTGCTGACCTGTGGATTGACTTCCCAGCTTGACCACGGACCTGTCTCATTACTATGAACTTCTGGATGATCTGGACTCTTGGTTGAACGTGGCTGTTATCTCTGGTCCTGCTTGCTCACCTCTCTGAGGGGCTGTGGGATGGTCCCCGGCTGTGAAAGACCTGCCCTGTCAGCCCCGTGATTGTACTTGTCTCCACAGGGGACAGACAGACCCTGACACCTGAGATGCTCAAGGAAGTTCATCAAGCCTCTTTGTTCAATTACTTTTCTTATCGTGAAGGACACTGGATACAATTTGTTCATCAAAAGTGCTTAAACACAGCATTTCTTCAAGGCAGCTGCCATCATGGCTTTTTCTCTAAGGGAAAGGGATCCTTTTTGGTAGTGCATTGAAAACGCAGGTCCTGCCTCAGCAAGAGAAAAATAGATCTAGATTCCAGTTGGATGGTGTGTCTTTGCTTCCTCCATCTCAGGAGTGAAATCTGTGAGTTCCAGTGTTTTTCCCACTCTTTGGTCCCACAATGCCTTAGTAACACATTCCACTGGCAATATTTGTGTGTATGTATAAAGAAGCACATTAAGAATTTGGTAAGTTTGAGGGCAGGGTTTTTTCTGTGGAAAGACCTGTTTCAAATAGCAGAGGTTTCCGCTCAGCGTATTGAATGTCAGGACATTGTTAAGGAATCACTTTCCATCATATTCATTAAAGATTGTTTTTTCTCCAGAGATGGTGCTATAATTCCATCTGAACCATCCGAATGGTTCCTTACCCGTACTGACAAGATCTTTCTGCAAGAATGTGATACACAGATTATTAGCCAGAATTTTTACCTGGAAAAAGCTGAGATAATTTTTATCCGGAATTTCTACCTGGATTTACCAGAATTTTTACCTGGAAAAAGTTACTGAGATAAGCTGACCTCCGTCCTGTTGTGGTGGCTCATTGTGGTAGTGTGTGGATTTATGTACCTTTAGAGGAGACATGTTGAAATGTCTGCCAGATTTTCTGCTTTGCTGTCACAGCTTGCCTTTCACAGAGCTTGAAGGTCTTATCAAAGGCAGGAAAGCCATGAGGGACTACTGATCTCTGGACTGACCGGAGTAATGGATGCTCTAGGATTGCCTTGATTAGTTACTCACATATATGTTTTAGAGAGACATCTAATCTTGCTGTTAAGAGTGACAGAAAATACAGCAATCTCTTAAGGTGATTATTTTGATGAATTATTACCCTCATTAAATTAAGACTAAAAATATCCAGCTGTAGCTTTCAGAAGCTGGATCGTATTTATAACTTTGTCTGCTGGGTGAAGGAGGAGAAGGAGTTACCAAATTTCTGTCCTTGCTAGACCTTTGTATAACCCGCTGTCAAGTCACTTCATAGTGACTAACCTCCCAGTTAAGCCCAAAGAGTGACTTGATGTTTCCATTGTAAGGTCTGCTGTTCTTGTCCATTATTTATCCTCTTGCCTTCGCATCTGAATATTCTCAGGTGTGTTAACCGCCTCTGTGAAGGGCATGCACCAGTATTGGGTCTAGTGAAGGAACTTAGAGCTAACGTTGTCTTCCCCATCCCCTTTGAAAGTGCCCTGATTGCATACCCAAAGAGAACCTCAGTCTTTTTAGGTACATCATTGCCCTGGGAGCTCCTCTACAGCCATCACGACCAAGGACGGCAATGAACAAGCTCTTTTTTCCCTGCCGCCAAGGCAGAGCCCCCCATCTTTTCAGTACCACCTGCGTCATCTGGATTCTTTAGCACACCCCCTGCCGTCCTTGGTGGCTGCAGCACAGTACATTCACTTTACCAAGTGATTGGAGAACATTCAGTGAGACTTATCCTCTACATTTCCCTTCTCCTGCCTTCTCTTCTCCAGTATGTCGGCCTCAGCGGGGACATATCTCAGATGCTTTCTGAGAAAATGTAGAAAACTTCATAGCAGCAGTTATGGGATCGTCTGTCTATAACGCTGTCTCCAGTCTCGCTGTCTAGCTGCAGATTTTGAGGCAGGAGGTTTCTGTAACCATTCAGCAACTCAGTATTTTAATTTTTGTAAATATCTTGAACTTGGCTTTTCATTAGCCCAAGGCAGCGAGTTCCATAGTGAAGATGACTTCAGAACAGAGGAGCTCTGGGATCATCTCTACCTGGGTTACATAGTCTTCAGCAGGAATTTGTCATCTGATGAACTAAAGGCTAAAACTTTTTTTCCAATTAATTATTAGCATCATCCAGGCTGCTAGAACTAATATTCTTCTGTCTGTCTTGCCTTGCTGTCTGAAACTATGTCTCTGTCTAATGTCAGATGGAGCAGCCTTCTCTCTGGGTCTGGATTTGAAGACATACTGTTTGTTTAAGTTGGTAGGAAGAAAAAGTAATTTTGAAGGTCCTCATAGCATTGAGACTTTATTCTTCAGATCTCAGAGAGCAGTCGTTGGGTTGCAGAGGATTCGCAATGGTGCTCTTTGTTTCTGACACTGAATGGTTGGCGGATTGCTGCTTCTCTTGGTATGGACGGGAAATAAAGCAACAATTGGTGGGAATGGGCCTCCTGGGAAACTAGATCACACATAAGCAGGGAATTGTCATATCTGACTACGTTTTTGCTGGCAGTTTGGCAGCAACTGGAGGACGGTTATCCATGGAGACTGAAGTATAGGAAGCCAAAGCAAGCCTCTTGCCTATTCAGCTGGCCAGAGACCAAGTAGAGGAGAAGTGTCTTGACCTGAACGATGAGAACGCCTAGTGCAGAATCTGCTGCAGAAGCACGCTAACATTTACGGGAAGTGTCATCTTGGATCTCTGTATCAGATCAAGTGAAACAATAAACTGTTTCCTTTGAGTATCTTTTTGCAAGCTGCTCTGAAATCTACATATCCTCACTCTCCAGTGCTGCTGACTGCTGACAGGGAAGATGAGAGCAGTTCACATTCAAGGTCTGTAGTGTCTCGTGGGATTTTGGAAATGAGCATCCAGTCCTGGTCTGGATGACTTTTCTCCACACCTGTTTCAGAGTCAGGCTGTTGTGCTGCCATGGCAGTCCCTGATGGAAAACTGCTCAATGTGGATAAGTGTTTCTGAATTACACCGTATAAAGGATGAACAGGTTGTTCAGGACAACAAATGTTGTCCATCCAACTTTAGGCATCCTAAAATATCACTCTGTAGAAATTACTCGTAGTGAGCTTGGGCTGTGGGTTACATGAACCTTGTTTCTTAGCGATTCTTCATGGCAGATGGTTGGAGGGAGACTTGGGCTTCAGGAGCCGTATCCAAATTTCCATGGAAGAAGCCACTGAAGAATGCAGGGGCTTGTTAGGTTGTTTCTCCATTTTTGTAATTGTTTTTTTAGTCCGTGTGGTCTAGACAAAGGGCTGTCCTCCCGAAGGTTTTTCATTTGACTTTTGGCATTGAAAATTCCTGGTGATCCTCACTGTGCCTTGCAGAGACCAAAATATAGATACATTCAAAGAGCATATCCCAGTAATATTCAGAATTTCTCCACACGTCGCCAGTCTAGAGATGGTGGCCAAAAGGCCTTTCCTGACTTGCAGGATGAGAACTCTGTCTCCTAATTCCCTTCCATTACCAACAGCCCCCTTTCCTTTGTGTTTGGTTAACGAAACAAGGAAGGTAGCTGGAGATCTCTAGGATTTATGCAAGGCTCAAGTAACAAAGATGTAAACTTTTCCCCGTTCAGAGCTCTGAGTATCATATTAGAAATTGCTCTCAAAATTCCAAGTCTTGCCTACATAGGAACGGAGGGCAGACATGCAGGTACACCCAGCCAGGCCATGGCAATCAAGTAGTACTCCTGGATGGATGGGGTGATTCCTGCTGGAGGAGGAATGGGTTGGTCACGTGGCAGTTAAAGGTGTGGAAGGGAACTAACAACTGCAAGAATCTGTCCCCTCGGGTGAGTGGGGAAACCAGTTTTGTTACATGGGATCGGTGGATCCACAGTCGCTGCAGGTCCCCATGCAAGGGATTCGTGAGCATGGCTGTTAGAAAGCAACCCTCCCAGAAGGCACACGGTCTGGGAGCTGACTGACTGTCCAGGCACTAGTTCTGAGTGTTCATATCCAGAGTTCTCTCGATCTCCACTCTTCGTGGCAGTGAAGACACAGGCGAGCCAATCCAGCAAAAAAACACCGGCTTCAATAAACCGATGTTCTACCCTCCTGCACCGCACCCCCTCCGGTGTCCCACCGGCATCCCAATCCCAGATGTTCCGCGCTCCAAATTCTGGATCCCCAGGAAGCAAGGCCATTACAGGTACCAATTGCCTTTCTACCATCAACTTTCTTAACTGCTTAGTGTCCAGTCCTGCCCTGGGTTGGCTCTTGACCCTTCCTGGACTCAGTCTGCTCCATCCATGACTGTCCCAGAAAAGCTACTCCCAGAAGCAGTAGAGCGGTTTAGATCCTTTGTCACGTTATAAATAAAAATTTAGATCAGCAGTAGGTCTTTATAACCTCTTCCCAGTGACAAGTTGGTTTTTTTAAGCATCGTGCTAACCATGAGGTACAAAAGACCCTGTTTCAAATCCTGGTGTCACAAACTGAGGGGAGCTTCCTGACAAGGATTGGCATCGTGGCTTGTCAGGTATGGGGATTTTTGTTCTGTTTGCAGCTTTGTTTGGCATTTTAGTGTTTGTTTCCCTCAAGGAGATGTTTTCAGGGCTGGGCCTGTGCCTGAGGAAATGAAATGGAGTGCAGGTGCTTTCACAGTGCTCCGCTCCTCATAGGAACCATTGAGAGAGAAGCTGGGCTCCAGCAGCAAAATTAATAGTACAGAACCATTACAGATGTGTTAGCAGACTCTCATTAAAGTAGATCCTCTCATAGTCCCCATTTCCTCCTTCCAAACAAGTTCAAACCTTAAAAAAAAAAAAAGGATTAAAAAAAAAAAGAAGGCAAAGAGCACTGAAAAATAACTATTAATAAATAGGATGTGAGACGTAGCGCTCACTTGTCCAGGCAGTGGGGAAGCAGTCACTTAAATCTGTGGGATTGATAGGTACATATTCCATCTCAGTACAGAAGAAGGGCTGGTTAATCAGCTGGTGTTTAAACGCCCCTGAAATGTCTGGCACAGACAGATGCCAAGTAGCAGAGGTGGCTGTGGTGGCTCTCCAGGCCACAGGATGCGGAACAGGGATGCTTTTTGTCGATGGCACACACGTCCGCAGCTACCAGATGTTGCAGTGAGTGACCTGTCTTCTTAGAGCTTTGGAGTCCTGAGCTGCCATATTGTTACTGCACCTCCTAAACATTTATGTAATTTAATTACTAATTTGAGGTCCATCCAGTTCAACCAACTCAGGAGTTAAAGCTGAAAAACCTTTTTCAGTATTTACTTAAACTTGCAACAACTTCTTCCAGTTTCATGTCTCTTCCAAAAGTGGAAAAACTGGGAGCCTTCCTGGGTCAGAGGCCAGATTCATCTGGGCAGTAACTGGGAGGTGCTTTTTGTAAAGGCACTTTCTTCCCGCCACTTCTCTAATCAAAACGTGTGTCAGTACTTTGGGTAAAAACTTCCAGTTGTTCTCTTCCTATATGGAGGAAGGAATCACAGGATGCTTGAGCCTGGTAGGTTGATCTTCAAGCATATTAGTCTGGGCGTCCTGCCCTGTCTATCTGGTGGTGTCATTTCCGGGGTGTATTTCAAGGCAGTGTCTTGTACAAATGCAATCTGAGCGGCTTCTTGAATTTCTGGTACAAACGCATTGACCATAACACCTATCAGGAAGACAGTCTCCAGAAGGGATGCCTTCCCAGTGCTGCGGTTAGAGGTGTTCCACGTGGGCCTGGATAATACCAGAGACGGTGGAGTCCCACTCCACTGACAGTGTTTGCACAGACGCTTAGTAGAGTGGCATTTAGTTTCTCTGTACAGGCGATGTTGCTTTGTGTGCAGAAGGTCAGGTATGAGCAGAGAGAGAGAGAGACAACTCGTGTCAACTGCCCTCTCCTGTGTGGAAGGGACACACACAGTAAGTCCATGGAGGTGCGTTAAACCATTTTTTTCTCATTGCCAGACTTGGTAAAAAAAAAAAAAAAAAAAAAAAGGATAGGAGATGAGGACAAAAAGGACAAAACTACCATGCAATTTTTTTCCAAACGTTTTTGGAGACCTCCAACTCACTTTCACTTGTGACATAAGCCAGGATTTGAACCTGGGTCTCGTGGGGGGGTGGGAGGGTTGGTTGGTCTAAACAATCCATGTCATCGTAGTCACTTTTTCCCACTGTGCCTTGAGGCCTCTCATTCCTATGATTTATCTATCAAGGGGGATGGACTAGCTGATGTCTCCAGTTCCTTTTCAGCCCTGTTTTATGTGATTCGCTTTTAACTGATTTGATTGCCAAGTTTTCCTGTTGTCTTGCATTTTAGAAAGAGTCAGGAATGTAGTAGATGACAGAGAATTTGAGAAGCCTGCTCAGGATCACTAAGGATTGGCTGGACCAGAATTCATGGGCTGGGAGCTTCATGCAGTTGAGGTCTTTTCCAGCCATATCAGACATGAAGCCCGTGTGTCTGAGCCCAGGCTTCGGCACGGCGAGGCTGTGAGGCTGCAGGGAGCTGCAGGAAAGTCATGACAGCAGTTCTCACCACTCCAGTGGTCCGCAGAAATACGTAATGAAACGATGATCTGATATCAATTCTCAACAGTCCCCGTCACTCCTGAAGGAAAGACTTCTTTCCCCCAGCTCCCTCCCTGTACAATTCGCACGCCACTGAGCCCAGCAGAGCCTTGCTAAACCATGTTCAGATGAGCCCATAGCGTGACAGTGGACTCCATGAATGAGTTCACGTGTGGTAAGAGTCTGGTATACAGCATAGACCATACACATTAGTTTGGCCAGTTCACCTTTCATTTTATTTATTTCTAGTTTATCCTTTGAGTCACTACAGCAAACACATTTGCCCCGATATTGCAAACCTAGCTGAAGTGAGATGAGACCTCACGCTATTTGTACTGTTGAACTTCTGCTAAGGGACACCAGCTTGAGAAAGTGGGGGGCACCTCAACTGTGCTGCACAGTGATGTTTGAGGACACTGCAGCTACTGCCAGGGTCAGGAACCACCTCTGGAGGTGGAGGAGTCTTCCCATTCCAGTTAGGAGATGGCCCTGTGCTGTTGCTGCAGCGTGTGAAGCAAGTGACCTGCCAAGAGCACGGGCTGGCAGCACGGCGTGGAGGAGCAGGGCCTGCCTGCTCGGCCCTGGGGAGGGGTAGGGTGGTGAGTTCACTGTTGGAAAGCACAGAGGACCAGAGGATGTACTGTAGCTTTTCCAGACATCATGGGCAAGCTCTGAGACAGTCCTTCAGTCCTCCTCTGGAACCTTCCAGGGAGGGTGTTTGAGAAGGGAATGCAGGTTACTGGCAAGCACGGGGACATCTGGCATAGTGCTTCTGTAGGTGACATTCTACATATTGTGGTGAGGACCTGGTCTCCTGTCACCTGGTCACCTGTGCTAGAGGCTTCAAGGGCTGCTTATTGTCTTAAGGAAGAGGAAGGTAAGGGTTGGGGTTTTTTTTCAGGGGAGGAAGCCATGATCCTTCTGGTTCAGTCAGGGCTGGTGTTTGTGGGCTCCCTAAGAGCCAATCCAGGCCACCTCAGCCAGAAGGTGTTCAAGAAAAATATCTACCCGTTATCCCTCAATGAATCTGGCCCATTTGCCTCCAAAATTAGGTTATTTGACCTTTCTGCTGTATTCAGGGCGTGCAATTAGGTAGTGCAGAAGCATGTTGTCTTGCTTTCTGTCTGTGTGGTTCTGCGTCCAGTATTGACCAGTCACCATCCCTGCTTTGTTCTCCACCCAGCAGAAAGTGCTTTCAGCAGGAGAGTGGAAGGCAAAGCGCAAAACAACTTTGAAGAAACAAACAGCAATTCTCAGAACTCCAGCGGTAAGTGTGTTCACTCCCTCCTGCTGTTGTTTACCATGTCCCTCTCCAGGGCAGGATTCAGATGTGGTCGGTGATGGTTTATATATTTGGGGTACCTTCTTTCTGCTTGCAGGCAGCTAGCCTTCCTGGGGTGGTGTCCTCTTCTCAGTCCTCCTCAGGTTCCTGGCCCTCCAGAGCCTGTAAATAATGTTGATGTTGGGATCCTGCTCCCGAGGTCTCCATACTTTAGCACAGATTTGTCGATGGGGAGCAAAGATGTAGAGAAAGGGGAATACGGATGGAGATGAAGCAGTGCTCGTTCTTTGTCTGTGCATCAATGAAGTCCTTGTGAAGCAAAGCTGTTCGCAACAAGCAAGAGGAGTTTGAGCACGATGAGTAGAACAGCACTTTGCATATTACAGTGATGCTAAATGTGGCAGTTTATTTACACATCGCTGTAGCTGTTTGTGAGTTTGCTACACGGAGGTAACAGCATATCAGATGTGATGAAGTGGGACCAGAGTACATGTGCTAGAAGGAATTCAGATTTACCCCACTTCCGGAGTTTCCTTTGAGTTTTAAGTCCAAGTGGTAGTAATTAAACAGAACCACTGGCTTAGGCAATTTTGTTTAGGTACACGGTTTATAGAGTTTTCTTCACAAGATTTTTATCTTGCCAATGTATCCCCCTGCCTTCAGGTGGGACACTGCCATTCTCTGATGCTCCCTAACTGGAGCATAACAGACGGACCAGTTGAAATGTAATTTCAGCATCTTGATGCAGAGATAAATAACATGCCAGCAGAAAAGGCTGGCCTCCCTCCATTCCCCATGCAAGAGTACCAAAACGTGTGGTGTTGCAATGCCGTTAGCTGGAATGGACAGGTAAGGGAAGGGATTTCTCCCTGGAGCGGGCTACACTGCCTCTGGGGGGGGGGTTATGGCTGCTGCTGAAGCAAATACGGGGCTTTGTGGAACCATGTTGAAAAGGAATTAAGTGATGTTGGAAAACCCACGTGGAGTAGCAGAGTGGGTGGTAGTGAATGGGAAAGAAGTTGTTTGTTACTAAAATACTGCGTATTATGTTTTGGGGAACAATCCTGTACTAATCGAAGCATTCACCACAATTACAGCTGTTCATTCGGGGACAGAAAAACCTAAAGAAAAGAGGTGTAAGCAGAACCCATCAGGTGAGCTTGTCTCTGTGTTTCAGGCGCTTGTACTCTTTAGTCCTGTTCCCCTTGGGTAGCAGCAGTCAGGAGTCCTCAGGTCTGTCTGCAGTCAGCCCAGCCAGGCTGTTAGACGTGACACAAAACCGCAGGTCACTGACTGCCAAGACTTACTAGCCTGACTTGCTGCTCTGAAAGTGGCCACTTGCCTCTCAGCAGGTCTGCTCCTCAGGTCTTGTCTTCTGTGGGCCGTAAGAGTGGTTTGTCTGAAGGGTTTCAAAGCCTTTAACTGCACGTCTTTAAATGCTGATACACCATTTGGGTTCCCGACTCCTCTGGGGCCCTTTGAAAGCAGCAGCCTTAGATTGTTCCTTTTTTATTCCTGTCAAGCCCTGTATAACCTACAGAGGAATGACAGAATCGTCTTCCTTCCTATCAAACAGCTCGTCTGTAAAGCCAAGAAAGCTGCAGGAGGGGAAGAGAACCCCCAGCACGGGAGGGGTCCAGGAACCACTGGCAGGAAGCACACACAAAAAGAGTGGCCGTATTGAATAGTCCGAGACTTTAGTTCTGCCTGAACTGCTGTTAAATACTGACCCATAGTTGCTGTGACGCATCTCACAGATTCTCCCTGCCATCTCCTTGTACCAGCTCACATCACACTCATCCTTCTGAATCTGTTTCTGTCTGAACTGCAGCTTTTAAAGGACATGAGTAAAAGCTCACAATAAAAATCAAAACAAAGCCAGAAATTCTTACAAATTGAGTAACGAGTTTTATGTGATTTGCTTGTCTTACTTCATTGTAAGATGTGTTTCTGTCTGCAACACATATATGGTCGGTTGATTTTAGTGGCTTAGTCTAGGGCCTGGCGGGCTGCAGGGTAGTTGCAAGGTGCTCACCTAAATTCTTTGTGTGAGCCAGGAAACCCGAGGAACTGGAGTGAGCTGCTCAGGACTGGTTTGAGGGGAGCTGGGCTCTGGTTGGAAGCAATTCTTTTCTGCGTTAGGCAGCTGACTCACTTCTCAAAGCCAGACTGGTGCATGGGGATGTATAAACTTCTTCCCGTTTCCCACTTGCCGTATCTATTCTGCATCCTCTTTTCGTCCTTAGCCTGCTTTCCCCCCTTGACTCCATCTTTGTGCTGCTTCCTGTGTGTCCCATTCAGCGCTCTCTTCCAGCTCTTGCACCAAGCCATTTCTTCTCTTTTATTTCTTCTTGTTCTCAGGAGTCGGTGTAAATGTTCTCATTGATAGCAGCCTGAGTGAGACTCACCAAGTCACGCTGTGAATGACACTGGTGATTAGAGAGGCCATGGAAATCTCTGCAGGCATCTCTGTGCTCGGGTGTCCAAGCAGAGCTCTCAGTAGCTTCCTTTTTGAAGAGCTGACGTGCTCTTCACCTCCCCGTTTTCCTTATTTCCATGGCTGTGTTTCTGTAGGTGGGACAAACTCTGCGCGGCTCCGTGTTCGGGTGTGTGATGTGAACTCTTGGGAGTAATTCTAGCATTGTCAGCTTGTCCTCTCTTGTGCTCCAGCCAGCAGATTTCACACAGGCAGGGGAGCAGCTGGTGATGATGTGGTTGAGAATGACACCAGGACGGACACTTCCGTCCTCCCCACTCCCATCTGCTGCTTATCACCCAACTCACCCTGCTGTAAAGAATAATTCCGAGGTTTGGGAGGTAAATGTAGGTCCCAGTTGAGCAGCCTGAGAGCTGTGAGGCTTGGCCTCATTGAATGCTTGATTCCCTGTGCCACTTGCTCTTTGTGGATGTGAGTTCAGTGCCACAAGCTCAGTTATAGTGATATCCAACAGAACAGCAGGATTTTTTTAAGCCAGCATATGGTACGTTATGCTCTTTCCCTGTGTCACCATCCCGACTTGCTGTGCCACAGACCGCTTCGTGTCTGGAGTGATGGGGAGGACCAGCAGAGCAGGAAGGTCAGCAACTAACCCACCTAAACTAGACTTGGGTACAGCGCTGTAGGGAGTCCTAAGTGGGAATAAGACAACTGGAAGGGAAAACGTTGGATTTCAGATGTCTCTTCCCTGTGCATAGCCCCAGTCCTTGCCATAGTGAATGCAGGTACCTGGTATCCTTATCTGAGTAACCTGGCATTTTACTGTCCATAGAACAGCAACAGTTCCTGTTCCGCATGGCAAACCCTGCTCTGGGGCTGCGTTTGAGTCCCTCTACCAGCAGAAAGTCCTTTTCTCAGCAGGGCACGATGGAGCCACAGAGGGGATGGAGAAGGACACCTCGCGACTGGGAGAGTGTCCTTTGTCTTAATAGGAAAGAATCTCCACAGCTCCTTAAACTTGCTTTTTGACGAAACCTGGGGGTTTCACAGTGCTTTAGAAATAGTATCTGCTAAAATATGCAGATTGCTTCCTGGTGTCACTTCTGGAGTGCAGGCAGCCAACGCAGAGGTCCCACGTCGCATGAAGCTTGTGATTATTCACTGCTGAAGTAAGCGAGGTCCAGAAAACAATGACATGCCCTGATCCCGAAAGGTGGAATTGGCGCATTGCAAGGCGTAAGCTGTTGATCAGCTGAGATGCTGTAAAACTGCTTTCAAGAAAACATTCCTTGGTGGTAGTCATTTTGCTGAGTCTTGATGTGTGCAGGATTTTTCTGTGCTAAATTCCAAAAAAATATTTGAAGGCCAAGCTTGTGAAATCCTTCTCTTGTAAAAGCTAGTGATTATCAGCCGGAGCGTGGGAAGAAAGAAGCCCCCGAAAGGGGCAAATATGTGGATTGTGTCCAATAGTGAAGGTTTGCTGCCTTCCTCTTGCAGCGTGTGCAGCTGGAGTTGGGGGAGAGCGTTGGGCTGGGACGCTGCAGGCTGGGCCCCGCGGTGGGGTGGGGTGGGGTGGCACCATGGGTGTGCTACTTCCCAAGCTTTTGGATCTCTCCCTTGTCTCACTTTTTGTCTGACTTCAGAAAACCGTCTCCAGCTTAGTGTTTGCAGCATATTCCAGCCTTGACCAGTTGTTTTGGACACTTATGGATGACTCCCAAGTAAAATGAAGAATTTGCGGTTACACCACCTGTAGGCCAAGAGGGATGAAGGAAATCGTGAGGCTTTAAGAAGAAAAAAAAAAACAAAGCAAAAAGGGGAAAAAAAAAGGTCTTTAGTTTAATACCTTAAAATACAGCCATCAAGGAAAAACACTAATTGAAATTGGCAGTATTTATTGATGTCTAAGCTTGCTAGATGTTATGAATGTGAAAGAGACAAAATTATGTAGGGAATTGGGAAATATTTTTAACTTTCAAGGTTGATTTTAGCTGTGTAAATATGTCTCAATTTCATCTGCTGCATTAGGTAACTATTACTGTCATAAGTTCCAGCGGAGCAAATTTTAGCATTTACAGTTTTTAAAATGTCAGTGCTTTTCATTCATATTTACACAGGGAAGCTTTTCTTTCCAGCAGCGTTTATTTCGGGCTGGGTGGAAGGGCAAGGGAAATAACTTCTTTTTTGAATCAGTTCGTGCCAAGCTGAGGTGAGATTGAGATGAAAAAAAAGTTAATTTCCTCCTTTCGATTTAGAAGTAAAAAATTTTGGAAAAGGCTGAGAAGTGCCAGTTCTGAAAATTTAAAGGACGTACATAGGACCAAATTTTAAACACACGCTTAGTGGGATTTTCAGATTTCCTGATCTTATATGCTGGATTTCTTTCTAGTGAATCAATTTTAAGTGCAAAACGTTTTTCAGTAGTGCGCTTTATTTTCCTATGTATGCGGCACACTCAAGATTTAGCTAGTGAAAATGTACACAAGCAGCATCCTACAGTACATGAGGGATCCTAATTCCCATCCAGTTGTAGCATGGAACTATTTCAAGCAGAAGGATAATGAGAAATGTCTCGTTTGCCACTTGCCACATAAACCCAGTGTTTTTAGCGTGTGTTAAACAGCGTAGTCTCTCAAACAGACACAGGCAGTATGAGCAGAACTAACCTTTAGTTTTATGGAAAGCAGCAAAAAGAGTGCAAATCAGCGTTAAACTTGTGATATAAATCTCTTCTGAAGCTTTGTTTGGTGGCGATGGGGGCAGACAGAATGTCTGCGTGAGCTCCCTGTGCAACTTGGGTTGCAGGAACAGGAGTTCAGTTCCTGCTCTTGCCCTTACGCTGCCAGGTCCCGAAGGGCACCCGCAGGGGAGGCCAGACTGGGACACCCGGCGGTGGCTGCTGCCAGGCTTCTGGGATGAAGCAAATTGCATCGTTGTGTTGAGACTGTCGTCGGCATTACTGTGTGTTCGTGAGACTTGAGTGGATGGATGGTCTCGCTACAGAGTAAGGACGTTCAGGTTCTCACACTGCCAGCTCATCCAGGAAAGCTGGTTTGCGCTGACGGTGCCAGTGTCATGGTGCACATATGGGAGGAGTCAGCTAGGGTGTGTTACAAACACTGAGATCTTCCTCCTGCTCTGTTGTTGGCCACACATTCTGCTCTTTCTCTGTAGTCCAGTGATCATGCAGCACATCCAAATCTGCTTGGATTTCTTCTGGGAAAACATGACTTTCAGGCTAGGACTTTTCATAGAGTCATCGAATGTGTTGGGTTGGAAGGGACCTCTAAAGGGCATCCAGTCCAACCGCCTGCAGTCAGCAGGGACATCTTCAACTAGATCAGGTCGCACAGAGCCTCATCCAGCCTGGCCTTGAATGTCTCCAGGGATGGGGCCTCCACCCCCTCTCTGGGCAACCTGGGCCAGTGTCTCACCACCCTCAGTGTAAACAACTTCTTCCTCATGGCTAATCTAAACCCACCCTGCTCCAGTTTAAACCATTGCCCCTCGTCCTATTGCTCCTATCGCTATTTTGGTGGGTGAATACAGCTTTAATGCTTGGTGCGTAATAATTCTTGATTGTTGATTACAGTCTGATGTTGGCACAGCCAGCTCCCTATGCCTCTGCCTCCTGGACCAAAGCACAAAATACAAATCTCATGCAACTGATTCATCTTTTGGTAAATCTCTTCTATTGGTTGGTTTTCAAACAGCACAAGCCTGGTGCTGCTGGGAGACCCAACCCTGATAATGATGGAGTTTGAGGAGTGAGGAAAGGGGGGAGGCTGTCATTATGTGAGCTCCCACGTTGTCATAGCTAAGCTTGGCCAGTAACGCTGACCAAGGGGCAACACAGTTGCACGTGCATAGAGATGCATTTTTCAAGGCAGCCTAAAAATGATGGCCCCAGATGAAGGTTTACCATCTGAGTGCGGTTCTCGCCTTTAGAAGAAGAGTAACACGGGGAGAGGCTCCAGTTAATAAAGTGTCACTTTGCTCTGTCGCATAAAGATGAGTTGCTGTGTCGACTGGGCATTTGCGTGGGACTGAGGTTTCCAGGAATGAACTGTTTGTTTCTGGTGCCACATTTATTTAAGTTGTTTCAGACTTGTCGTGTTGAAGGGGCAACTTGTGGACAGGAAGAAAGGTAGCCTGGTTAAAGTGACCACTCAGCAGCAAGTCTCTGTGGGTGAAATCCTGCCAATTGCTCGGGAGCTCTGGGACACCAAGAAGGACATTGAGGCAAGAGTGTGAGCAGTCAGCAAAATTGGGAACAAAGAGCAGTGGTACGAGGTGTGGATTGCAGCCTTCAAACGCAGATACTGGGCTGGGCTGGGGCTGGCCAGGACGTGGCAAAAAGGGTCACTGATAGATTGATGTATGGGGAGAAGAAGATGAACAACTGCTTCAGTTTTTCCAGGAGGATCTGTGGAGTGAAAGATTAACAAATCCCTAAGCAAGCCAAATTATCATTAATCATTCAAACTATGACACTTCTGTGACTCTTCTCTAAGTAGTTGGCTGTAGTGGAACTGATTGTGCTGAGGCAGGGACATTACAGTGCGTGGATACCAAAATGGCCCATAATATAAAGACCAGAAAAATCCCAACAGTCTTTCTTCACTTAAAATACCGCAGTAGCGATGTTTAGCGAGTGGCCTGAACTCCTGTTGCAGACTGACGGTGGTTTTCCCGTGTCTAGGAAGTCAAGCACAACGAGGAGACTACGTTAGCACTCCTGGCTGGAAAGCTGCCAGAGAGTGTGTTGAGAAGTCGTTGGGGTGTATTAAGCGGTGTGTGGCACTGCTACGTGCCTCTTCCAGATGAAGTTGACTTCCAGGGGGACGGTAAAATGCCGGGTTTTAGCCCTCAAAAGCTTACTTGCCTTTGGGGTGCTGAAAAAACCCTTTAAAGTCTGAAGCCATGGGATGATCCAGCGAGCATCCATGTGTTCACTGAATAAGTGCAGCGATTCCCAGAGCAGAGGCAGAGAGTACAAATACTGCAAGAATGGTACCCGGAGGAGCCTGCCCTGTTCAGCTGCTCGGTGGGACCAGATTGGGAACCTGTTTCGGTGAAGATCTTCCTCCAGATACAAACTTCATCAGCTGCAAACAGCGCTCTTAGTGCAGCGCTGGGTAATAGAAATGTGTTCAGCGATCAGCAGCGTTCGTATCCAGCTGGTGCCTTCCCTGCATTCCCTTTCCATAGCACTGTCTGTTCATGTATTTGCCAAGCATCATCCATGCCTTCATCTTCACTCCTTACTGGCTGGCCCTGGCAGCTGAAGCCCTCTTCAACAGCTCAGGTCCTCGTCACGGTGAAATATTTAGCACGAAGGCTCACTGTGCGTGAGCTGTGGTTAATGAGTTAAGTTTTCCTTCCAAGCAAACCAGTCCAGGTCTGACCGCCCTGAGAGCCTCGTTCACCGATGTGTCAGTTCATAACTTTGGACTTGGGACCGTTCTGTAAATGCCCTGAACTGATGAGTGACTATTTAACACTAATGGTTTCTTCCCCTCTTGCAGGGGTTTAACACTAAAGGACCTCACCTGAAAACTGTAGAAAACTGCAGAGGGTCTGAGGGGCTGAGAATCACCGCTTCTGCTCCAGCCCACCGCGGGGTGGATGCAGACGGCCCCTGGTTGACCAAGGGCTCGTTGAGCATCCGGGGTTTCCATTCCTTTCAGTCACACCTTAAAGAGGGGAAATCTGCAAGGTGTGTTCTCAGCCTGAAGTACGGAGCACTGCTTGGGAACTCTCTCCGTTGGCATACCATCCAGTGAGCCTGACACACCTTGGTTTTCTTTCCCATCTTCAGTTTGAGGAAGCTGCACAGTGAATCTGAGAATTTGTGTCTGGGCCCCAAAAAAAGCATTTGTAATGGGTGTCTTGCCCCCTTAGCTTTTCTTCTGCTGGCCCTCCCCACTTGACTGTTTCCATTACTATAGCATAAGGTGTATGTTAAAATCTCTGGACATTTCAAAATGGGAAGGAAAGACGCAGATTCCTAGCCATGAGAAACTTTGCAAGACACTGAGAGAGAAAATTCACAGCTGGACGTGTCATAATTTGCGGTAAACGGAGACCCCCATCCTGCCGCAGTTAAATCTGGAAGTGCGGAGTAAGGATAAGGATCAGTGAGCGGACAGGTGGAGCTGTGTAGCATGCAGCGGGGTCTCTGCCAGTCTCAATATTTAAATCTCTTTCTTTTTTGCAGAAACCGCAAGTCCCCTGATTTCAAATCCTTTCCCGCTTTTACAAAGTAAGTGTGATGGATGTCTGTGGTGCGCAAAGGCAGGGACTTCCACCCTGCAGCCGTGCTGGCCTGCCCTCTTAGGATTTTTCATGAATAAATGTTTTTCTATTGTGAGTCCAGGTGTCAGGAACAAAATGCCTCACTTCTGTGGCTCTGGTTTCTGATCTAAATCCAGCAGAAATCCTTCAGGGTGTTCCTGGGCAGTGTGTGGCTGCTAGACGATATAGACTCACTCACAGCCTTCTGGGAGTTAAGTTTTGTGAAATATGCCAGTAATAACGCGTTCTGAGAGACCAAGGTTTGAAGACTGGAAATTAATCCATGTTCAAGTTATATTTATGCTCAGGAAAACTTGTCTTTATGGCTCAGCTGACGGCGCGGCTTTGCAGAGACAGTTCCCTTTGGCTTGAGAGCCCAGATGAGAAATGGGAGCCCGGGCCATGGCGGTGAGCCGCAGGAGGGGAAGGAGAGCAGGTCTGGGATGGGTGGAAGCAGGTGGTCTCTGCTCAAGATTCTGCACTGGGTCCTCGATGCTTTTAGCTGGCAGATCTTCCTCCTTTGCCTTACAGTGTGGTTGGTTACTGCTTGGCTTGCGACTGGGTTTTAGGGGTGATAGTGTCTGCGCCAGCCTCCAGGACCACTGTCCCTTAGCGTAGGACAGCCCGGAGCGCGGCACCCTGAGCACGGCCACGGCGGCGGAGGGCGCTCGTTCTTTCTCCATTTTCAAATATGAGAGCTTGGTTCAGAACACGAGAGTTCGCCTCGGAAGAGAAATCCAGTTATTGCCAACAAATTTAACAACTGGGATGTATTCGGGACTCCCCTTTCTAAAGCATGCTTCCCAGCACCTTTTTATGTAGCACCTCTTTTGTTGTCCGAGATAGGTGGCAGTGACAGAAGTTCTGCTTTCAAGAAACTTCCACTTACTTTGGTGTGTGATGGCGTTTTTCTTGGAGACTGCTGCCGATTCTTCGGTTTGTGTCAAAGGTACGGGAAGATGCAGTTACACTGTTATTAAAGTTAAAGCCCACGGAAACATTGGGCGAAAACACTGAGAGGTTTCCCTCGCAGTTCTTCTGCATTTGTTTTTCATCAAAATGTGGATAGAAGTGTTGAAATGTGGGTCTTTTCTGTTGAGGCGAGAGCTGCCCGGGGGCCTGCTCCCTGCGCTGCCGTCAGTCGCTGAGCTGGCTGCTGCGTTCCACTCGCGCACAAGCAGCTCAGGGCGTTTTCTCTTGAAACTTTCTGTTAAAAGCTCTCAACTCGTGTTCCCTCCTGGCCTCAAACCAGGCTCTGCTATTTTCTCTGGCTTAGATGTGGCAATGAGACTTAACATGGGAATTAGAGTGATTTATTTAACCTAAGCACAAATGCTGTTTTACTCTGTCTTGGCTCATGCAGCCTGCTGCCTTACTCCGGAGCCTTGTTTGCTGGGTATGTATAAAGCACTAATAAAAGCGTCTAATAATAACCCTGGGGAAAGATGTTTTAAAATGTGTAACCAACTGTGAGTGTTAGTTCTGTGTGGCTCGAGACTGAAGAGGCTTCAGCAGCTGCTGGTGCTTTAGGGTTCTGTAAAGGTGTTTTCAGAGAGTACCTGGGCAGCCGGAAAGGGTGAGGTGATGGCGTGTCTCCCTCAGAGCGGAGAGGGACCTGCCTCGCAAAGGAGGTCGGTTTTTCTGGGGAAGGATGCTTTTGGGGAGAAGGAGCGCTTTGTGCTCAGCAGCCGGTGCACCACAGACAAACGTCTCTTATTTTCTGGGAGGAAAGCTCTTTGGTGCTGGATAAGGAGAACAAAGTGCCGGTGCTCGGGGGTGCTGCAGTGCCCGAGTTTCAGACAGGTCGCAGGAGGCTGTTAGAAGTGCCCTGGGATGGGTGTTTGCAGTTCCAATGGCACTTCTTGCTTGCGCGGATTTTCTTGTGCTCTCCACTACACAACCCTCTACGTTGAGGGAAGACTCCACTCAGGAGTCCGCTGAGATCGGCTGGCTGTACAGTAGCCCTTTTCTGCTGGCAGACAGAACCTGTTCAGAGTGGTTTCTTCCTTATTCCAAATTTTCGAGTATTTTGTCTCGGAATTGCTGTTCAGAGACGGGACCCTGGCTCAGCTGCTGGATTGGGGACAGTGTTGCCGTTCCAGGAACGGCCATCTCCAGGCGCCGGGGTCTGCTCCTCTGCATGGCAGGCAGCGGGGAGGAGCGACTGTGAGTGGAAGGGGACGGGCAGTGAGGAAGGAGGGATCAGAAGAGGAAGGAGGGACTGGAGGAGGAAGGAGATGGGAGAAGATGGTGGGTGGACAGAGCGGGGGAGCAGTGTAGGCCCTGTGCAGCCGGTTGCCTGTCATAACACTCCATGCTGTACCCTCTCCCCTTCTTCACCGATGCTGTGGGGACAGGTCTGGCCCACGCAACATGTGCCATTTCATGCACAGACTTTTTGCTGCCAAATTTAGGCTGCAGGATTGCAGAAGGCTTCTGAACGTACAGCACCAACATAGAGCCAGAGAGGTGGTGGGGCTAATGCGGCAGCCTGAACTCTCTGAGGGTCCAGTTGATGGTTTGTTATCCTTTTGTGAAGACTTAGAGCCTGTTTCCATCCCTTCCACAGCAAAGCCTCTTGCGTGCAGCTCAGCCCTGGGGCAGAAGATGGAGGATCGGAGATCCCTGCACAGCAGCATGTGTCAGGGGCCAGGCAGAGCCGTTTCCCTGTTGCTGCACAGGCTCTCCAGCTTTTCCTGCTACTGCAGGGAAGGGCGTCGTAGCTGCGGCTGAATATGAGCCCATGGGAGAGCTCAGGATGTATCCCAAGGCCTGCAGAACATGCAGCGTCTCTGACTGCTGCCCCCGCGTCACGGCCGTGGTCTTGGCTATGTGAAAAGCTTGCTTTCTGGAGGTGGGTAGAGGAAGAGCCTGGCATTTCATCTTCTGAGATGTTTAGCGAAGTGTGAGAATGCTGGGCTACAGGTTTGGAGTTGAACGTTGCAGGATTTTAATGGCTTACTTGTTAGTGTGAAGTTTTTGTATAGGATGCACTGGTGGCAGTCAGTAACAGAGGCCACAGTCTGCGCCGTGCAAACGGCAGGACCTTGTGCCTAGGTCCCAGCCTGGCCAACACAGCAAGAGCAGCCACAGCTCGGGAGTTCAGCCCGTAACGGGGGAGTACTCTGAAGGCAGCCTGGGTGAGAGCTCTCTGCCTGGCTCCTGCCACCTTTCGTGGCTGCGTAAGGTGAGCTTTGGGCTGTTTTCACACCCTCCCTTCCCATCACCCAGCTGCTTTAGGTTGAGCAGTGGTGACTAGGAGTGAGCTGTGGCAACAAGGAGAGGAAGGGAAAGCTTCTCATGCAGCCTGGTGAGTTAATCCTCCACTCCCTTGAGATACAAGTGTGAAGGAAGGTTGTCCACTCCCTTGAGATACAAGTGTGAAGGAAGGTTGTGCGAGTGCTGCATCCCTGAATGCCCACTGGGAATTGGTGGGGTCTTGGGATGATGTAGCCCACGTCCTGCACTAGCCCAGGAGGCCTCGGGGCTCTGGGAGCTGTGGTTATGGCGTGAACTGGAGTCCCACCCGCAGCCTGAGCAAGCCAAATACCCAGCAAGAGACCTGCTGGCACCGGCGTGTCTTTAGCATCTGCCCAGGGCAATGCGAGTAGCGGAAGCTTGGGGAAAGCAGAGCACCCTCCTCCCCAGCCCACGCCAAGGGAGCAGGGCTGGAAAGTTCACAGCACCTGGCATTGCCAAGAGGCCCGTGCGCCCAAGAGAGAGCCAGGAGCCTGTCTGAGGACGGGAGGTAAATGGCTGGTTTTTTCTCATTGAAAGGGGATCCTGTTGCTCCTGCCACAACTCCCACCCCCTCAGATGGGGAGCAGCAAGAGGAATTGGTTCCTGAGAAGCAGTGAAGGGCTTGAGGAGGTGAGGGAGGTTTCCAGCAGCGTGACACAGACTGTCTGGGCAGTCCTGCCGCAGGTCGGCAGTCTCTGAGCCATTTCTGGGCCGTTTCTGAGCTGACTGCGCAGCCGCTCGTCCTGTTCGCTCGTACATACAAGGCCTGTCGTGACCACCCAAAACAAATGGGGCTGTTGGGGAGCACAGATGGTCTCAGGGGGTTGGTGCAGGCAGCACAAATGGGTCCCGGATTTCCTTGTACCACCACCAGCAAAGCCGAGAGGGAAAGGAGGCGTTCGTTGATTGAAGCAGAGAAGTTTCGACAACTTTTCCAGTTAACTGTACCTTTAAGTTGCAAGGAGAAGTCAAAGGGAGGGGGAATTCATTCACTGTGTGAACCAGCCCAGATGAGCAGTTCGTTTCCAGCGGTGGCTTTTGCCTGGTTTCAGGTAGAGATTGCCTCTTTCTTCTCTCCACCGTCCAGATCCCTCTCCCTCTTCTAGCACTGACACATCCCACCCTCCTGCCACCAGCCTGACTGTTCCCAGCTCTCTGCGCCGTGGAGCAAAAGGGAATCTGAGAAGTATGAGGGTTGAGAACGCCCTGGGAAATAAAGCGAATTCTGTCATTCCCACTGGGATTCTGCATGTTCTCCCAAGCATCCCTTCCCTCTTTCCTGGGAAAGATTTTTGAATTGTTGGATGAATTTAAATTTTATCCCTGGTTTTTAACTGGATTCGTTTTGTTTGTGGCAAACTGTAGATTTCTATGACTTTTTGTCTCAAAAGTATTTAGAAAATGTTTCGGCATTTTCAGAATGTGAAATCAGTTTTTGAAAGGAGACAATGGTTTTGTTTCCAGAGGTGGACGTTTCTGTGGTAGAACAGAAGGCGACGCTTTTGGAAATGGGATGAAAATCAACAAGGTATTTTCTGAGAAGAATCAGAAATGAGAGACCTTTCAGAGTCACTGAGTGCACAGTATGCTGCTGAGGCAGAGGGAGGAACTTGAGATGAACTGTGGAGACCTTGGTGGTCACTGCATGATGGATGGAGATGGGAAGGACACAGAAGAGACTGGTCAGCAGTGGAGTCAGGCAAGGGGAGAGCTAGAAGAAAGACAACACAGGTTTATGGTGATAAAATAGCTGAGAATATAACAGGAGGAAGGTAAAGCAGCTCAGTGAGACAAAATAAGCTGAGAAGGAAATAAGAGGATGTAGTGAAACAAGAGAGAAAATGAAGGTGAGAAATGTGGTGCTTGGAGGGTGCTGGGTGTACGTGGGTGATTTGCTTCCCAGTGAGGCTCCCTGTAACTGAGCTTAGGGGAAGAATTGTTCTGGTGGCCACTCGGAAACCTGCTTCTAGGGGAGCTGTGGAGTTCGTGGACTTGTCTGGGAGCAGAGGAGAGTCCTTGGACTGCAGCAGTGAAGGATGGATTGCTCCACCACTGTTGTTTCTGGTCAAGGTTACTACAGGCAGAGATGGCAGAAGGGAATGCATGTGCATGCTCATGGTGAAACAGCACATGGAAACCTGGAAGTGTCCCAGAGAACCATGGTGTGGCACCTCTACATTTCAGACTTTCTGAAGCACCCGAGGTGTACAGGACTTTCTGTTCTCCCAGCTCTTGTTGTAGGGGAAGGGTCTCCAGCAAAGCAATGGGGCAAAGAACGGAGGTGGTGGCTTTGTTGGCTGCCCTGGCTGCAGCACTGCAGCTCTTCTGACCCTGCCAGGAACCTGTCAGCAGCCTTCAGCAGGCTCTTTGAAGTGAGACTTCTTTCATTAAATTAATCAAATGTTAATTTTGACACTTGAAGCGGGGGAGTCAACCCACTTAGTTTGAGACGTTTCCATCCGAGCAGCCCAGGCTCCATAAGCAGCAGAGGCAAGTAGGTGCATCTGTAACACAAGTCATCTGACATTGAAATATGCATCTAAGGGGGATGGTTTGCACACGTGTGGGGTCGTCTCCTCTCTGATAATTATAAAAGAAGTCTAAACAATGAGATTACGTTGTACCTCTTGTGGCATTTTACCACAACTGACTATTTCACGACTGATGATTTCAGCAGAAACAGCCTAATTCCCCTGTCCTGAAATTCCTAAGGGTGACACTCAGCTGCCAAAGTCTTCCCTTTTTCTCACAAGCACAGTTACTTAAGTACAGCATTTACAAACTTCCTCACTCCAGCACAACACAGGAGTAGCATCACCAGAAAATACAGTAAGGTAAATAAAGCACTGAGCACAGCTCCTCCAGGTGGGGCTGGCTCCATCGTTTCAGAGGGCTGTAGGTTCTGGGAAGGGCACAGCAGGGTGTTTAACCTTCGGCATAGAAGTCTAGCGTATACAAACCGTTCCTGGTCTCTTTTATGTTTTTTCCTCGCAGCCTTCTGTAGCCTTCTGATGAATTCTGGGTTTTGCTACCTGAGACAGACTTCTTGCAGATTATAGCCGAGTCAGGCTTGCGCTTTCCTGTGTTTTGGTTCTTCCGTCCTGGATGCTGGTGCTTTTGCTTATTCATTGATACAGAATATGTTTTTCCCTTGGAACATAGATACAGATTTCTGGTGTGTATATAGACCTTGCTCTGTGTGTGTGCCAGGCATTCAGATGCAAAGTTGTGTATATGCCAAACGCTTGCATTCGTCCATTCTGCTGTTAGGAAAGAGAATGCCACAGTCTCGGTGGTGGCAGTGTGCTGGTCTGTCTGGAGGTATAGAACCGAGCTGCAATGTTAACGTAGTTCAGCCACTGTAGTTGGATATTACATCTGTCAACTAATGCGCTCAACTAAATCTGTTTAAACGAGCAACTGCAAACATTTGCTATTAGGTTAATTCAGTGGAAAAAATGCACCTTCAACATACTTGTTAGAACAGAACGAAACGTGTCTTTTGGCTCGCGAGGGAGCTCTGCGCCCAGCTCTTTCCTGACTCCGGCTCATCCATATTACTCTGGCAACACAGCTCTCCTGCTCTGCTCTCGGCCTTCTGGCACAGCTCTGATTCCTGTGCTTCTTCCCCTCCGCCTCTGCTTACCCCGGCGACTTGCTGCCGCCGAGCCCAGTGGCACCCACCATTCCCCAGTCTTGCTGCACTTGTTGACAGCCACAAAAGCCCCCACGCTGAGCTCCCCCGTGGCACTTCTCCATGCCCCAGCTTCTGAGCAACAGGATTTTTCACAACCTGGTGCTCGTCTTAGTGAGGAAAGGCAGCAGAGACTGCAATTTGTCAGAACTGGATATAAAATGAATTCACCGTGCTTTACTTTCCAGGCTTAAAAAGAACAAGGGCATGCTTAAAACAGCCTGCAGCAGGCAGGAGCTGGCAAACCCCAGTCAGTGTGCAGCCTCGCAAATCTTTGTGCCGCTTCACTGAGATCCTCCACCCACACACCCCGCAGGTGCTTTACTTTAGTGCCCGAGCTGTCCCTCTGCCATCCCGGGCCTTCTCGTGGCAGTAAAGCGAAGTACGTGGAAAAACGCCCGACCCCAGCCCAGGAAGCAGTGACGTGCCCCAGCGCTTTCCCGGATCCCAGCCCGAGCCCTGCGGGTTCGGTTCTCGGGAGCCGCTGTGACGTGCACACGTGGGCTGAGGGGACAAGGGCCGGGCCCTAAGGCGCTGCCCCGCTACTGTACGAACTGAAGTATGCACGTGTGCTGCTTCCCTGCATACTCTGTATAATTCTTCTGAACTGATTTCTCCCAAACAGAGCCTTACACCTGTGGAGCTTGTGGAATCCAGTTCCAGTTTTATAACAATCTCCTGGAGCACATGCAGTCCCATGCAGGTAAGCTGGGCACTTCGACTCGCTTAAAGCGGAGAATTAAATTCTGCGCTGATGCCTGACGTTGACCCCGTTGTGTGTCAATAGAGCTTTTTGTGCTCACGGTTTCCAAAGCCCCAGTAATTTCACCTGCAGCAAAACAGACACTCAAAGGCTGGAGCACACAGCAGCGGCTGCAGCAATGCGAGCCTCAGCTGTGTCCCAAATAGCGCTCCTTGCCCTAGGAAGGGAGGAAACGTGCCGTGCACAGAGCACGTCGAGCTCCTCATTCCCTTTATCCAGAGTAATCTAGGGAATGCTCATGGCGTAAGCATTAATGGGTCGCTCCTACAGCAGATGGAATCCCTCCTGCAGGAAGGGGAGTTCTCGCTGAAGCAGAGGAAGCAGCAGCGCTTGCAGGGCAGCAGGGCCTTCGCCCACACGGGTCTTTTTCTGTGCTCCTGTCTCCTGGAGTTCTGCAGAGGACTGAAATGTGTTCTCAGGAGAAGAATTCGCTATTTCAGCAGTTCTGTTCGTTTCCTTCTCAGCTCTCTTCAAAAGAAAACTCTGAGGAGTGGCTCCACTACTTTGTTTCTAAGCCACTTTTTTGGTCTTCTATCTCAATACATAAAAGACAATTCTAAAATTTCAAAGCCAAAGTTGTTTCAAAGGCAGCGTTCAGAATATTAAAACAAGTAAAAACAGGGTTTTTTTTTTACATTGGCAGAATTTTTTTCTTTTCTTCCTCTTGAATGAAAATTCAAGTGAGTTAACACAGGTTTACAAATTAACTCGCCTTTGACAGACCTGTGTTCTCCGACAGACGGCGGCTCTGTGGAGATACACGTTCAGTATCCGCATTTGCCCTCACTTTACAGGTAAGACCTGAGCAGAGTGGCACGGAAGGACAAGTGGCTTGAGGAAAAGCGTAGTTTCTAGTCTTTAACAGTGCAATTCTCATCAAAGTTCTTACCTTGTTCTGTGTTTTAATTTTGGTCCTAATTTTAATGAGCGTCCCTTGAGTTCTGCGTGGTTCCTCGGTTCCAGTCCAGTTCTTAGTGGTGAATCTTAGTGTAGGCTTTGCGTGTTGTTCAGCAGCTGCTTTATTTATCATCTTTGTAATGTTACGAAGAGACATTTAGGGTGATTTGGTATGAGATGGTATGAGTTTTGTGGATGTTATTCTCTGTTAGAGTGTAAGCTGGTTAATGTGGAGTAAGTGGACTTCACGGCACACCGAGGAGCGGTGCAGCTCCGCTGGGGGCAGCGGCTGCTGTCACTCCGCGGTGTTGGGGCCTGTTCTTGCTGTCTGTCGATGGCGGTTTCTGCTTCCCTCCAAGCCACGTCCCGACCATCCTGTTCCTTCTTCTGGTCTCTCATGCTGAAATGCAGCATTTTGAGTTACAGCTCTTGGTGACGCTGAGTAGAGGAGCTGCAAAGGAGGGCCCAAGGTTAAGGTGTCAGAGGAGGGGAATGGCAATTCACTGGCACGATGTGAGCTGTTGAAAATTTTAAGCTAGTGCTGTCTGCAGCTTCTTCCTTCTCTCTTCTTTACAAATGACCCGTGGCCTCTGGGCTTGTTCACCTGAGTTACTTTGGACACAGAACAGGGCTGGAGGGAGCAGGTATCTGTGATCCAACTCATGTAATGTCAGCAGAGATACATTAAAGGGTAAGTCCGCTCTCCCCAGTTGAGGATTACTCCTGTTAAACTCTATTTTCTCATCTCTCCCTGCTGTTTGTAAGTCCCTGTCTTCTGCTTGGCTGCCTCTTCCCGAATGTCTCACGCATAGGACTGTGTCCAGGATCACCTCTGCTGGAATTAGAGAGTATTTCATGAGTAACCTTGTCTTTGAGTTTTAAGGCTACTAAGTTTTGTCGCTGCTTATGTTGGAACTGTGAATGAAGCAGTAAAAAAAAAAACAAAACAAAAAAGTAATCCTTAGTTATCCAAGTTTACTTGGAAACTCAACTTTGTTAAGGTACAAGTAACGGTGACAGCAAGCTTGTCCACGTCTTCTTTGAATGCGTTCTCCAGGTGTCACCGAGGCTGCCCCAAAGCTGTGGCCTCTCTTTGCGTGGCTCTTGCCACTCCTTTCCTTGTGCCTCTTCCTCTGGAGGGAGCAGCAGCCGTTCCTCCAGATGTGTGCAGCTGGGGGCGAGCGGCGCGGTATTTGCTGCTGTGGGGTGAGGGCAAAACAAAATGCAGAGGTGTGAAAGCTACAGCCAGCGTCGGTGGGTGTCCGGTTCTGGATGTTGTGCTTCAGCAGAGCAGCTGCGGAGATTACACAGGGCTTGCAGTTGCCCTCGTCACAGTTTGTTGCCTGTCGGAGCTTGGGAATTTCCATATCCAAGAAAGCAGCATTGGCACAACATCTCCGAAGTCTGAGAGTGCAGAGACCCTTGCGGTAGTCAGCAGGACTGGTGACATGGGATCCACATACCGAGGGCACTGGCACAGTAGTGGTTTATACCAGTCCATATGCCTGGCTCAAGGAACGTTTCACTATGGGGATGCAGAGATACAAGAAGCCCATATGGGTTAAATACACCCTCAGTTCATGTGTTCAGGGGTCCAGTTTGGCCTATCAGGTCTGATGCAAGGAGCAAATCTCTTCCAACTAAACATGGTGCATGCACTGAGCCCCTCTCGCGAGTGACTGAGGACAGGGAACATGCTCCTGGCCTCAAGGAGCAAAAGCAGGGACATACTGGCTCTTGAGTCATTCAGAGGGCTGAGCCTGTAGGCTAGAAGGTAGTAAGGAGAGATTATAGCTCCATAAAGCAGCTACACAATGAGAAGAAGCAATTAGAATGTAAATTGGATGCCGAGAGGCCGAAATAGAACGGCAGAACACCAGGCAAAGGAATTTGTTCTGTAATTACACTGTACAATATACAGCTTTGACTCCCTTTAGAGTACTTTGTTCAGGTCGAGTGCTACCATATAATGCCCTTCCTACAATCTAGAGCTGAAAAAATGAAAGGACGACTAGGCTGAACCTGGATTAAAGGATTGAAGGCGTGAAGAGGAGTTAAAGAACCATGATCTGTGTAGTTCACAGACTGCCTGATAAGGAAGATGAGGCTGAAATGCACAAATCTCATTAATGCCCTATTGGACGCTGGCAGATATTTGTACATAATAAATCCCCTATTATTATGAAGTAAAGTGTTGGGGGGAGGAAAAATAGAGAGTTTCTCCTGCGCCACACGCCTCACCAAGACAGGGAAGGCCTGAACCATGAACAAAGTTAGTAGGCAACATCCAGCATTTTCCTTTGCCTGCCCACAGATGTTTGGAGTTGAGGACGCTGGTGGCGTTAGCTCAAGAGCAGTTAGTCTGGGCAAATGCTGGGGGAAAAGTGATGTGTTATATCTGATATCTGGCATTCACTGGAGCACCTCCTGCTCTTCCCATCTCTTCCACACCTGCAAAGACCGACATCTGACCACAGTCCTGAGCACGGCAATGCCACCAAGTACCAGCCCCAACCAGTGAATTCCCTGGGCACATACTTGAGCCAGTCCCAGTCTGCCCTGGTTCTGCCATATCCTGGATTACTCTGAGGTATTGATCTGGTCCGTGGCCAGTGCAGTGCTCAGACCTAATAATAATAACTGTGCGGTCCGTGGCTGTTCATCAGCAAGGTTTGAGGTTTGTGGATGCCCCAGCAGTTAACATCCAGCGCTCCTTAAATTCGAGAGGACTTGCTTGTAAGGAAGAGAGCGCTGAAGTTTCATCACATCGTTGCTTGTCTCTAGATCCTTGCTGGTCTCCCTTCTCTCCCAGGTCATGGCCGCTCCTGAAAGAGAGCAACTTTGCCCCCTCCTGCTTGTTCTGATGGGCAGCCCACTGCTCTGCCCAGCACCGGATCAGCCTGGGCTGCAGAGCAAAGCGCCTGTGTGTGCCTTCAGAAGGCATTCCTCTAATTGGTGCTCTGCTGGCTGGTGCGCTGGGGCAGGATTCATTTCGCTGCAGGCTGGTGTGCCTAGGCTATAGATATTGGCACCTGAGCTGGTCAGCTCGGACTCGCTTTATAATCAGTGGAGATGAAGTCGTTGACTCCAGGTGAGTTCAGAGCATGATGGATCTTATACTACAAGAGACATCTAGTTCTGCTTGGGTGACTGAATCGCACTCTTAAGCCTGTTTTGCACCACTGAGTGTAAAAGGAGCGTCAGGGAGCCACTTTGAAGAGAGCGGTGTCTAATGGAGGTGTCCAAAATTAGGTGAGATGAGTCCAACTGTGATGAGTAAAGGACCTGCTTTGTCTTCTTTGGTTTTAATTCCATCCTTCTGTTCTGCCTGGTCATCAGTCTCTCCATCTTTCTCTTCCGTCGTCCACCTCTCTTCATTGTGCACTTTATTGTTGCTTCACAGCCTGTTTCAGAGCCCAGTTTCATACTGAAGCATACTAAGAACTAAAAAATATCCTCTCGAGGGTGGGGAGAAGTTCTTGGGGCACAGGAGAAGAAAGAACATGGATACGATACAGAATTTACTCACCTTGACTGCATGTCCTTGAAAGATCCCATTGGATTGACAGCCAAAGTATTTAGCCCAGTTACGTATAGAGAAGTGGGAGCACGAACACAGAGGCCCCTAGGGCCGCTGGTATCTGCAGCGATAGGAAGGAGCAATCTCTGATCACACTCCAGAAACATGGGGTTTTTTTCTTTTTGTTTCCAGTCGGAGGCAGCAGCGGGCAGCCCAAGAGGCGATTGGCCCTCTATCTACAGTGGGAGGAAGCCACATATGAAGATTATAAAAAGATCCTTAGATACAGAGGAGCTGAGCATAGATTGGAAAACAAATTATTTAACAGTAAAGAAAAGGGAAGCCACCTGCAGTACAGAAAGAGGCAGTAAAACAAAAGAAGGATAAATGTTTGTTACGCCTCCTTTCATTTCGAAAGCAAGCAAATTGCACGAGTCAGGCTGCACGAGGAACACGTATTCCTCCTGGTGCGCAGCGTGAGTTGACTGGGAGACATTTCTCAAGGTGTGCTGATGGCGCCAATGGCACCGATGCACAGAAAAAGCCGCTGGCGTTTCAGCCACGTTCTGGGAGGTGATGGGTTGCAAGTCCAAAGACACTTTTCAGGGTTTCTGAGAGTACTTTGCCATCTCACTGAGAACTGGTTAAAGGCTACAGAGAATGTAGTATGCTGTTCCAGAAATTAAGGGAACCATAAGTAAATGCTGAGCAGATGGGTACTGTCTCCCCTTCTTTGTGCTTTAAGCGTTATTATCTTGTGCTTCTAACAGCTCCCTGTCTCTCGCCCCACAGCTGACAACGAGAACAATATTGCCTCTAGCCAGCCCAGATCGCCTCTAGCTGTCGTTGAAGAAAAGTGGAAACCGCAGCTCCAAAGAAATAACGCCAACAATAGTACGTAATTTGCTTTTCTGTCCCGGGCTTACCTGTCCGCTTTGAACAAGTGACTGTCAGAGTGGGTGCAGCAGTGATGGGCAACGCACAAGGCCCCTCTCCTCACCTGACTGTTCTTGATTTCGTCCGTAATTCCTGTCCTGCCCTGCAGAGCAGAGCACCCATTCCCATTACAGGAGCGCTCGTGTGCAAAAAGTACTGGGAACCCTGGGGAAGTGGTAGGAAAGGTTTGGAAGGAAGATGCATTTGGGAACTCCCAGAAAAAGTTAACTTCTGATCTAACGTCAGACTTCCTGGCCTGGGGTTAAAGAATTAATCTAGTCATCGTGGTGGGACATAGGCATAACCTGTCACTCGCTGCGCTGACAGGCAGCCAGCGTCTGGCTTTATCCCCAGCTCGTCCTGAGAGCTTGCGCTTCACCACGGGAAAAGGTAAAACACAGCCCCGTGGGAAATGGGTTCTGAAGCACTTGAGCCTGAGCAGCCTGGGGGAAGGGTGATAGAAAAACATGGTGCTTTTATGTTCTGCTCTGGCCAGAAATGAGATTCATGTTGCCCAGAATCAGCCACACAAAGTGGGGTTGCTGGATTTCAGAGGAAGAAATGGAAACTCGGGCTTCAGCAGTGTTTGAGGTGGCGGAGGGAGTTATATGCTTCACTGAAGCAACTCCTCTTAAAATAACTGTCTCAAAGAAAAGGCTCAAGTCAAAAAAAGGAAAGATGTCCAGATTTCCAGCTGGGCTAAGCTGTGACCACCAGCCCATAGACGTGGATAGCAAACAGCACATGTGATTACAACTTACCTGGGAGGTTCCTCAGTGAACACCACAGAGATGCCATTGGGTAAGGCACTGGATCGTGAGTAGAAAGTGTGCGCGCTGCCTCAGTCCCCGCACCAGGGAAAGCACACAGATAAGCTCTTCGCTGCTCTAAGCAAGAGCAAGGCCTGTCCCTGGAGGTTTCTCTGTCCATAAACCCTTGGGGGAAGAAATCCAGGGTTGGAGATGTCTCTGCCATCATCTGGGCATGTTCCACCTCTTTAAGTCTCTCTCAGAATTGTTTTGTGACTTCCTCCCCTCTCCCATTGCAGAGGAGCAATTCTCATCTGGTGCTTTCTCTCCCTCCTTGTATCTCACTGCAGCATCCGCGAGCGGTTCGGTAGGGAACAGCGCGATCCCAGAGAAGGAGCGGCAGAACATTGCCGAGAGGCTCCTGAGGGTGATGTGCACTGACCTTGGGGCTCTGAGCGTGGTGAGTGGGAAGGAATTCATCAAGCTAGCGCAGACCCTGGTGGATAGCGGAGCTCGCTATGGTGCCTTCTCTGTCACCGAAATCCTTGGCAATTTCAACACACTGGCTCTGAAGCATTTGCCTCGGATGTACAACCAAGTGAAGGTGAAAGTCACCTGCGCCCTGGGCAGCAACGCATGCCTTGGCATCGGTGTCACTTGCCACTCGCAGAGCATCGGCCCCGATTCTTGCTACATCCTGACGGCTTATCAGGTGGAAGGCAACCACATCAAGAGTTACGTCCTGGGAATTAAGGGCGTAGACATTCGAGATAATGGTGATTTTATCCACCACTGGGTACAAAACGTGCTCTCGGAGTTTGTGATGTCGGAGATCAGGACGGTGTACGTCACGGACTGCAAAGTCAACTCCTCTGCGTTCTCCAAGGCAGGCATGTGCTTGCGTTGTTCGGCCTGTGCCTTGAACTCAGTAGTGCAGAGTGTGCTGAATAAGCGAACACTACAGGCTCGCAATATGCACGAAGTGATCGAGCTCCTGAATGTCTGTGAAGATCTGGCAGGATCCACGGGCCTCTCGAAGGAGACCTTTGGCTCCCTGGAAGAGACCTCTCCCCCACCCTGCTGGAACTCGGTCACCGACTCCCTCCTGCTCGTCCACGAGCGCTACGAGCAGATCTGCGAGTTCTACAGCAGGGCCAAGAAGATGAACCTCATCCAAAACCTGAACAAACACCTGCTCAGCAACCTGGCAGCCATTTTGGCTCCGGTGAAACAGGCGGTGATCGAGCTGAGCAACGAGAGCCGGCCCACCTTGCAGCTGGTACTGCCCACCTACGTCAAACTGGAGAAACTGTTCACTTCCAAAGCTAACGATGCTGGCGTAGTCAGCAAACTCTGCCACCTCTTCTTGGAGGCGCTGAAGGAGAACTTCAAAGTCCATTCGGCACACAAGGTAGCCATGATCTTAGACCCTCAGCAGAAGCTGCGGCCCGTCCCACCGTACCAGCACGAAGAGATCATTGGCAAGGTCTGTGAGTTGATCAATGAGGTGAAAGAGTCCTGGGCAGAAGAAACAGAATTTGAACCTTCAACCAAGAAGCCTCGGGCAGCAGGGGAAGCCACAGCAGCTCAGGAAGAAGATTGGTTCGGGAAAAATGAAGTCTATGATTATTTGCAAGAACCTCTCTTCCAGGCCACCCCTGACCTGTTTCAGTACTGGTCGTGTGTTACCCAAAAGCATACAAAACTAGCCAAGCTAGCCTTTTGGCTCTTAGCAGTGCCTGCTGTTGGTGCCAGAAGCGAATGTGTAAATATGTGTGAGCAGGCTCTCTTAATCAAAAGGAGACGGCTACTCAGTCCAGAAGACATGAACAAACTCATGTTTTTGAAGTCCAACATGCTTTAAGACTGTCTTTTAATTAAAACAAAACTTTAAAACACTGTTCCAAACAAAGAAAAAGAATTTTAAGTTCTAAACACTGTGGACCTCATTATGAATGCCCCTGGAAACCAAGTGCTTTTTTATATATATATAAAAATATAAATATATATAAAATTAAGTTTGAAAGGAAAGCCGAGCACGTGAGAGAGACAGCCCTCTGCCAGGAACGTGCTCCTTTCCATAGATAGTGTGTGGACTTGACAGACTTTCTAATGTTTTCAAGTGGGCAGACCAATGGGAGGCTGATGTTCTAAAGTCTTCAGGCAGCTGAGATCTAAAGTGACTTGAAGTTTCTTTTGTTTCTCCTCCACCCCACCTTTCCTCTTGTCCCCTGGGCCATCTTGCCATGGATAATCAGACTACATTGAACAGACCAGTTCTGCACTGGACTTTGCTCCTTTGAATAACTGTACACCTTGAGGGCATTTGTCTGCAGCCTTCTTGACATACAGTGCATGTTATCAGGGCAGCTGTGTTTTATGAACACCGGTATCTTTAGAAATCAGGAAGGGAGACTTTAAGGGTTGTTTTTAATTTTATTTTTAACTTTTTTCATAGACGGTTTTCGCAAAAAAAATGAAAGTTACTCTGCTATCTCCACTCCCAGTTTTGAGTTAAAACGCGTTAGCTAGTGCTTATAAGCTTGATTTAAAACTAAGAGAAATGGTTCATGGCAGAAAATGTCTGTGTTACGTTTCTTGGATATTTTTTTTTACAGCATAACTTCTTTTCTGAATTCCCAGTGTTAATTAACTTCTCTGTGAACTCTGTACATCAGGGGTCCTCAAACTTGTTCTAGAGTAGCCCGTTCGCAATTAAATAATATCCTTATGGGAACCACAGCAGTTGCTCATACGCTAGAAACCAGGAAAAGCAAGCACGCGGTGACAGCACAGATGCCTGTGGGCCACCAGCAAGCTTGCCGGGGTCTGCCAGCTGCCATTGAGAACCCTTGTACCTCAACTTTTTGTAGACCTTCTCAGTACCCACACTCAAAGTAACCTTCGCAAGGCCAAGGACAAACCAAGGTGTATGATTTTTCAGGGGAACAAAGATCATCAGTTTTGTCAAACTGGGGTTTGAAGGAAGCTTAGAGAAGTGCATGGGCTCAAAGATCCTTCTGAATGTAAGTGCTCCTGATTGAGTGCAAAGAATATCTTCCCATTTTGTTTGGAATGGTTTCCTCTAGTAGCACGAATGTCTTTTTAATACCTACAGTGCATTACACTACTTGTTATGTTGCTGAATCATTCTGGCTAGGAAGGCCGCGGGCCCTTAAACGTTCACGCTTACCGACTCACCCCAAATGCAATTAGAGATCATCATAATGCAAAAACATCTCAGTCGCTCTGCTGTCCACCGAGGCCGGTGCTCCGCTGTGTCCCGTGCCTGTAGGCACAGTTCCTGGGCTGCTGGACGAGATCTCCGCAGGCTGTCAGGTTTGGTGCCTCTTGGACAATTCCCATCTTCTGGTGCCAAACTGTAAATTTTTCATCACTGGGACTTGTATCCCGGAGGCAAATTGAAGCAAATTCTTATTTTTGGAGTAGTTTCTCCTGCTTCCAGTAGCGTGCTCTGGAGCTGCGGTCACAGCGGCAGCAGAGCAGCGTTGGTGGTTTGGGAGGATGGACGCGCTGGGCCCCGAGCAGGCAGGCTGGGGGCTGGAGCCCTTCCGCGGCGCAGGGGTGGGTTCTGGTTGCTGACAATGCGGTGGTGAGACTGGGGGCCCTCCGTGAAGTGCTGCTGTTGAACAGATCTTAAACCAAATCCCGCCTGCCCGTCTCTGGTTGTAATAGAAGTTGCAAGTCCCAAGACGTGAGAAATGGCAAACCCAATCTCTCAGGCTTCGTGAGCAGATGCCTTGAACCTGGCAGGCACCAGCTGGCAGCGTCACTGCCAGGGGGCGCAGACAGGGAACGGTTTGCGTGGCAGAGACCTTCCCTAGGTCAAGGTCGCTGAGGGTGGCTCTTTGCACCCAGCTCTCTTGCCCCTTTCAGCCTGGAAGCAGCATCTGCCGTTAGGCCTGAGTGTAGCATTTGGGTTGACCTCTCGGCACTGTGACCGGCATCAGGGCAAAACTACTCGTCTCCTAAATGTAAGTTTTGCGTATGGATATCTTAAAAGACACAGTCTGCAACGCCCCTGACAGCTGCAGGGGGAGCAGCACTTGAAGATGCGCTGCCGAGGCAGAGGCGCTTGGAGATCGGATTTCTCTGGCAGTGGTTTTTGCAAACGGAGGTGTTGGTTGTAGGGCCAACTTTTCTTCCTGCCGGTTTTATTTTCTCCCGTACAAATTCTGCCCGCCCAGCCACCTCTTGCGCCCACGGTACCACATCTGTTTGCACTCGCAGTGCAGGAGAAGCCTGTAACAAACCATAACTAAGTCTCCAACTACAAAGCATTTGTGCTGTGCTGCTGTTCCCACTGAAAAGCACAAGGTGTCCTGCTGCAGGAAGACATGGCTGGAGGCTGAATCCAAAGCAAGGTTAGCTTCTGAGGCTGCAGAGTGTGTGCCCTGCAGCTCAGCTGGTGGGCAGAACTGGGGACAGGATTTGTAGTTCTTTCTTCTCGTGGCACCTTTTAGCTTGAGACCTGAGACCCTGAGAGCCAATCCCAGGCTCGTCGGTGCTCGGGCGAACGTGCAAAAACCTTTGCATTCCTTTGGAAAGAAAGCTCCAAACCCCAGCACTCCTTTGCTACGGGACAGGCTGATGATTTCTGTGGGATTTGACAACTGGGGCTCATTGTGTTGTCTGTCTGCAAGACATTAAGGGTGGGGAGTGGACGACGCAGAGTTAGCACAGGTTTAAATCCTTGGAATTGAGAATGAGGTAAAATTGCAAGTCATTTGTGCAGTCGTTTGATGCCCGGCCGTGCCCAGCAGAGAGCTGGACCGTGGCTGCACAGCCAGGACACGCAAACAGAAAGGCCGCAGCCACCATTAACTCCCAGCCCATCTCCCCTTCCCCTTTTCCCAGTGTGGTTTTGGCATCAGATCAAGAGCTTTCTTCCTGTGACGACCAAAGAGAGGGATTGAGGGGCCCTC
This sequence comes from Chroicocephalus ridibundus, assembly GCF_963924245.1. Classification (NCBI taxonomy): domain Eukaryota; kingdom Metazoa; phylum Chordata; class Aves; order Charadriiformes; family Laridae; genus Chroicocephalus; species Chroicocephalus ridibundus. The sequence goes on along the minus strand of NC_086298.1, from coordinate 1,263,380 downwards.
TCCCCCGGCCGAGTAACTGTCAACTCCAAAGCAACTTTGGTTATAGTTGCACTAATGATGGATGTTAAGCAAACATGCAGCATTGTCTGCTAGATGAGATTCTCCCAAAGACTTAAAAACTCGACGTAGTAGCTGGAAAAGCAAAATAAAACCCAAAACCCTAAAATGGAGCAGTCTGTGAGAAGAGGAGCTGGTTGGCCAGCCGCCTTCTCCAGCGACTCAGTGGAAGAAGCCGCAGCTTTTCATGAGGCTTAATGTAGTCACAAGATGTTCTGCTCAGAGGAGCTGGTCGATGTTCTGCTCGTGGCGTGTCTGCTCACAGGCTGACTCGTCTGATGTACTTCGGCTTCATTAACAGGAGGGAAGCACATCTGGAGCACACGTATTTACCCCGAATGCCAAACTTTTGCTCCTATTTCTCCTTACCTCTTCAAGACTTGGATTTGCATTCTAGGGAGCATAGATGCTTTACCAAGGTGTGAATTTTGGAAGCTCTTCATTTGCCAGGTTACTCCAACCGAAACTATTCCATGATTCGGTTCTGTGGTTGGCTCAGTGGTGTGGAGCAGCACTCGCGCTGTAAGGAACATTGTCCATCCTGGGGTGGGAGACCGGAGAGGAGAGGGTTTCTTAGTTTGGCCAGGGCTGTAATGAGGTTCTGCTCCATCGGAGCTAGGAGGAGAAGTCCTCAGAATTGGGATCATCCTCTGGTAGGTCACGTTGGGAATTTGCCTTCTGCTTGTTTGTTTCCTTTACTTGCACTTGAGAAATGTGGTGGGATACAAAAGTGGTGTATGTGTCCTCCAGGCTTTCATTAGTTTCTGCTGCTTACTCTGTGCCTGACCTCGCAGACTTCTCTTTCTGACTTCCCAGTTTGCTGTGAGAGGGGTTGTCATCTTCAGGTGGGGAGCAAGCACCAGCAGAAGATGAACTGTAAAGAGTGAAGGGCCTTCCAGTCCTGTCTGAACATCCTTGTTGCTAGAAAACGGAGAAAGCAGGGTACAAAGGCAGAGCTCTTCAAAAGAGAAGGTTGTTTCTGTGTGAGTACAGCAGCCAGAGGGTCAGTGGAGAACGTGGAGCCCAAATTTCTCTGCTGTGGCTGTCTCTTCTCCCATGTCTCTACTGGTGGCCAGTAGTTGTGTTCTGGCTTGCAAGGTGGGCTTGGTGTTTTGTGCCTGGGTCGGTTTCAGGTGGAAGTAAACTTTTCTTTTTGTCAAAGCTCTATGTCTGTTCGAAGAAAACTGATTTGGTTGTATTTGAACTAGTGCAATCTGGAAAACTGTCTGTGAAAGCCGACTGCGGGCTCAGGTTTTGTCTAATTCAGTTGTCTGTTAATTGCTGGTTAAACCAGTTTAACTTTGGGATAAATTGGTTTAAGCATCCACATGAACGACCTGCACTGATTTAACTGCGCTTGCTGGGTGTTCTTCCCTGCTGATCGGAGGATACGTCCAGAAGCAGCTCAGGGAGTCACGACCCTCACGGGAATTTTGCAGATGAAGCTGTGGCAGATCAGGCTTAAAGCTCGGGAATGACTGAAAATAGAGGGGGGACGCTTCTGAAAATTGCTTGGGCTCTAAATTGTGGTGTCTGAGTTAATCCAGTGCGATGTCTCAGGTTGGTCGGCTCATTTTTCTCCAGCTGCTTGCAATAACCTGGAAGGTTTAGCGTGAGAAGAAATGGCGGCATAGGTTCATCCTGGGGGTTGAGTCCACTCAGCCTCGCCCCGTCTGAGGGACCGTTCCCACCTTCTGGGTCCCGCAGAAGGCGAGCCAGGACGTAGTGTTGCGCAGGAGCAGGGTGACTGAGACATGGTGCGACTCGGAGAACGCCGTGCGCGTTTCTAAACAGCACCAAGTTCCTATAAATCAAAAGGCAGTAAGAGAGCAGGCAAAAAGTTACGGAAAGGCTGGGAGTGCTGCTTTGTCCTGAGGAAAGACCCAGATCTCTAATTGCATCTCTCTGGCCAACGGAGGTGGAGAGGAGCTCCTGTGAGCCGTCAGAGGGAGCACCCGCAGGAGGGGACAAGGTATTCCCTATGGAATAATTAGGAGTAACGGGATGAAAATGAACATAAAGACACTAAAGGCAGATTCTGGGAAACCTTTTCAGGGAGGAGAAATCTGTTCATCTGGGAGGAGTCTGTTACGGGAATGTTTTTTGAGCCCTGTTGTTTGGAACAAGGCTGGACAGCCTCCGGGAGCCCACTCCGTACGGCACGGGGCTGCCTGGGACCTTGCTGAGAGCAAAGGGCCTGGCGGCAGAGGTGGGAAGTGATTCCTGCGTCTCGACTCCGGTCCTGCCTGATAGGTCCAGGGGGGTTCACAGAGCGTTTTCCTCTGCATCTTCCCAGTCACTGCAGCACCGAACCCTTCCCAAAGCTCCAGTACAGACATGAACTGGGTTTCCAAAGGAGGGAGGCAGTGACCGGCAGAAGGGGCAGAGGAGGAAACACCAGTTGAGGAGCGAATGTCTTGTCAACCCTTACACTGCCAAGATGAAAGAATCGGGGTGGGGGAGAGTATTAAATGTTCCGCTGCTTCTGCTGCGCATTTTCTGTGCTACGCCGTGATCTGGAATCCACGGCATCCATTGGGAACGCCCCGAAACATCGGCTGAGACTCAAGGTCCTGTGTCAGGTACTTCTGAAGATGGCGCCCCGTAGCAATAAGAACTCCCTTTTCACAGCGCCCGGGACCTGTCCCCGTGCCGCGGGTTATCATCTTCCTGGGGCTTCTGGAAATGTCACCGAACAAAACGAACGATGATGAAAATAGGGAGGGGTGAACCCAAGCACAGCTCCGAGCGGAACGCCTCCTCGGTGCTGTGGGGTAGTTTGCTTATGCTAGGCCAGAAATGGTAAACCAATGAGAGTGTATTGCCCTGAAATTTAATTTTATATAGTGAATGTTTGAGGGGTTTCTGTTGAAATTTGTTTTTTGTTTGGCTGGTTAGTTGGGTTTTTTACTGCTCCTCTTAAGAGTTTTAAAGCTTGACGGAAGAGTTTTGCTCACGTTAGACAGCGGCGCATCCAGTGGACGCGTTAGGCTCTAGTGATCCGTAGGCAGCTGGGTTGGAGTTATTTTTAGAATGGCTTCTGGGGTGAGCCACAGGAACGGCTCATTGATGCACAACATCAGCCGCTGACTGAAACGATTTTCCTCCTGCCCGTCGTTCCGGCGTCGTTGGCGGTGGGCAGCGCGGCCCGGTACCCGGGGGGTGGGCGGCGCAGCCTTGGCCGTGGGGGTGGTTTATGGTGGAGTCGATGAGTACAGGCACGTCAAACCCTTGCTTTTTACAACCAAAGTTCCTTAAAACGACACTTCCAGCCTCATCAGCTCGTTCGCAGTCTTCTGGGGGGGCCTTGTGGCGGTCTCGGCGATGTGCGTGGGTCGGATGGGGCTGGTTTTTTTCCAGCGGGCTGGGGGGTGGGAGGAGGGATTCTCTTTTTTTTTTTTTTCTTGCAATCTATGGAGAAGGACCTTTCCGCTCGAGGAAGGCGGCATGTGTTCTGGAAGGAACAACACTCTTAGGAGCTGTTTGCCACGGTCCCTTTAAAGTTATTGGGACTTCAAATTTTATATATTTTTCATTATTTAAAAGGAAAACTGATAACGGATGAACTGAAACATTCGTGACAGGTGGCTAGTGGAGGCCGTAAGGCCGGGCGGAACGCACGTCGTCCGGAGCGGGAGGACTCTGCTCCGCGCCGGAGCTAGAAAGTGTCATGCCGACAAACCAAACCATCGGGAAATCCTTGTTTGCAGCCAGTCTGAAAAGAGAAGCTGTTCCTCGTTCGTGTGTTCGTTTTGGTTTTTTTTTCGAAACCTCCTGTTGGGAGCTGAATTCTTGTCGTTTCATCGAGCAAACAATTAATGTTCTCCTTCCCCCCCCCGCCCTCCCTGCCCTCAGTGACTCCTGCGCGTTTCCTTCCTTTCTGTAGATGCAGATGTTCTAGGCAATACCACAGATGCACCTGCGCGTGTCTCTACCTGCGAGTGCAAGAATCTCATGTCATCTTAAAAAATACAAAAAAAAAAATATACAAAAAATATACAAAAAATATCTTTTTTAGGCCAGAGTTTTCTACAGGTATTAATGAATATTTTTCTTAATCCTTATAAGTTTTATGTGTTTAATATTTCTTAATACCGGTAGCATTAATTTATACTTTTGTAGCAACACAATATTTTTATAAACCGCCACCGCTGGCTTTGTCTTCATAATGGGGAAAAGTGCGGGCAGCTGGCCCCGCGCTGTACCATGTACTGTATTTAAAAGGTTATCTAATGTCACACTTGCTGTGTTAATAAACAAAACAAAACCTGTTTGAAGTCTCATGTATTGTTGGTGTGGATCGAATGACTCAATAGAGAGCAATATTGCACGGGGTTGAGTTGCTGATTTTCATTGTGATATACGAACGCTTGAGGCCAACTCAAGTTCTTCTGATTTTTTGTTTTTTTTTTTCCTTTTTAGGATTTTGGTTTTGGTTTGGTTTGTTTTGTTCTTTTTTTTTTTTTTTTTTTTTTTTTTTACAGCTAAATAAATTCAGTGCTGTTTGAAACTTAGACTGACGTCAAATGAAAAGGATTATTAAAGAAAAAAAAAATAAAAATCAAGGTGTTTAAATGTTGCTGTTTTTAACGAGTCTGTTGCTGTCTGAATGGAAATATTCCACGAGAGAAGAGGAATAGTTCCACTTAGCTTCCAAACGAGCTGAGCGCTCCAGGCCAGAGCTCGGTCATTTGGAGATATCTTAGAGACATGTTTCTGCAACATTCTTTTCAGAGTTGATGCCAAGGCAGAAGACAAACTGTAACTGTAAGAAAGCATCCGTTGCTTGAGGATTTTCATGTCAGTGTTGTATTTATGGTTTTACAATAAAACAACCTTTAGGAAAAAAAAAAAAAAAGTGTCTGGGGTTTTCTGTTTTTCAAGCACATGAAGGGACGTCGCCGAGCGCTGGGTGTCTTGTGAGGAGGGAAAACGTCACCTAAATCTCAGCAGCGGTCCTCTTTGATGGACCTCATCAGCTGTAGAACTCCGTAGTGGGCTTCTCCCCGCACCCCTCCTGCGCCCAGAGCTCGCTGGAGCCTTTTCCAGAGCACCTTCTGTCTCACGCCTGGTTGCCGGCGCAGTGAACCTGCTCCTCCCGCCAGTGAGACGTTTCTGTGTAGCGGAAGGAACCGAGAGTGGCTGGAGGGGCTGCTCGGCGCGTTGTAAGGCGGCGTTTGGATTCACAGCCCTGGGACGGGTTCAGCTCAGCTGGTTTTTATGCTGCCGCGGCGGTGCGAGCTGCCGCTGGGCACCGTAGTCCCGACTCACAGGGAGCGTGTTGAAGCTCCGCGGTCAGAGATTCCGCGCTTGTATCAGCAGATCCACCCGCCAGCTTGCTTTCGCCCCAGGAGAAAAGAGCATTCGGGCACTGGGCAGGTTCACTGCACGAGTCAAGGCCCTTGACAGCTGTTCATAACCGTAACCAGAGTAGGAGAGGGCACGGAAAGTCTTTGGAGGCTGTCTCAGTCGGGACCCGCGTCAGCGACTCTCCGGGTCGGGAGGACATGGGGCGGGGGGGGAGCGCTGGCCGTTCCGCGTGCAGGGACGCAGCCGTGCCAATGTTCTCTGGAGCTCCCAGAGCCACCTCCTGACGGACCAGAAGCCGCCGGGGAATGGTCCCAGGTGGAACAAGTACATGGAGCAGGGTTCAGAGGAGGAGGCCAGGCCTGCCGCTGGAAAACCCAAGGTACATTGTCCATCACCCTTCAGGTGTCCTTTTCTTGACCGGCTTTGCCATCCCTTGGGGTTCTCTAACCGTGCACCCACCCCCCAAAAAAAACATTGCTTGAGGATTAGGAAGTTTGTAGTGAATTTGTTAGTTGGGAAAAAACAAAACCCAGAGACACGGAATGGCGATAGGTCTGGCAATGGGATAGACTCTCCTGGGTAGCGGTCACGCGTGACGAAAAGCCACAATAATAAATAAAACTATCAGAATATATTAGTAAGAACAGCTGGAGCTTTGCAACAGACTTGATCTAAGAGTGATTTCAGTAAACAACAAGGTTAGGTGTCCTCACGTCCTAACCAGATGGGAGTTAGGATTTGTTTGGAAAATCGAAACATATAAAGTGGATAATGTACAGCCAGACAGCACGGAAGGCTGGAGGCCGGGCCTCCTCGGCATGCCAGTGTCTGCCAGCACTAAATGGTCCTTTTTGCTAGACCCGTTTAAAAGGATAAATAAGATTGCAAATGGAAACATTAGAGGCTTAAGCCAATGCTGTCTTATTTCCCCATTCTCTAATTTCTGCCTTAACAGGACGCAACTACTTCAGCCTTAGTAATAAAGGAAATGGTAGCTCAGAACTTGGGCTCTGCTGGAGGTATCCCATAGTTTCCTCTCATTTCGGAATTAGCAAAGCTGACAACTCACCATCTCTAATCTGGTCTTCCAACAATTTGCCTGCCTTGGAGGTTTGTCCGTCCTGAGACGCTGTACGTGGGAACGCGGTCAGGAGCGGGGTGCGGCAGCCCGGCTGTGTTCAGGAGCTCTGTACTTGTGCGTGTGAGTCTCTGCGTGTGGTGGCCGCGTGTCCCCTTGGGCGTGTGGGTGACCCGCGCCATGTAACGTAACATCTCTGTCCTGGTAGCTGAGATTTCAGCCTCTCGCTGCTTCTCCGATGACCCGTCACCGCGAGGGCGGCTGCTCCCTGAGGAACGGGGTGCTGGGAGCCACGGGGGTCCCACCGCCCCCGAGCGAGGTGGGCAGGGCAGGCCCAGCGGTCACAGCCAGGCTCGACCGAGAGCCCCGATCATCGGGCAAGCTCGTGGTGATGAGGCAGGTCTGAGACCAAGCTGGGAAGTCAATTTGCATCTCGGGGTTGGGATCTGCTGAGGGTAGCCAGGGTCCGACACAGCCCAGCAATCGCTGGGCAGGTCCGTGGTGATGGGACAGGGTGGAGGTCAAGCTGGGATGTCGGTCTGTGGTGATTTCAGATCAGCCAGGCCTGGGCATGTCTGGGGCTGAGCTGGGGACTTCCCACAGTGTAGCTCAGGACAGGGGCTGAAGGTCCACAGCTGAGCTGAAATGGGGCTCCTGGGCCATGGGCAGGGGGTGGACGAAGACCCAGGTGAGGCTGCTCAGGGCCACTGAGACATGATAGTGCTCTCAGGCCCCTGGGAGGCTCAGGCTGTTGAGTTGGACAATGCTCCTTGTCCAAGCTCCTGCCACCTCCTTAAGTTCCTTGCTGGAGATCCCCTGCGGCTCCTGAAGCAGGGCAGCGTGGCCCAGCTGCAGAATCACTTCTCCCATGCAAGGACACCCCACAAAGCAGCAAAGAACAACAAACTGTGACCGTGACATCAGCTTTAAAAAAAATTTATTAGTGAAATATTGAGAGCGCGATAGCCAGGTGTGAAGGGTGAGGGCAGAGCTTGCACATGGTTATCTGGGATGCTGTCGGGGTGGGCGATGGTCCTGCTCCCGGTCCTGCTGTCAGGGTTAATGGTGAAGGAGGAACCAGAACCCTCAGGGAAGTGCAGAATTCACAAGGCACAGGCAAACGCCCAGCACGTGAGACCGGCAGCTACCGGCCCCCATGGAAAGCGGGATTTGAGCTTTTGCTCTCGCTGGCTCTTGGCACAGAGTAACTGCCAGAGTCCTGCTGCCTGTACAAGGCAGGCTCTGCCTGGGGAGATCTGGGGTTTCTCTAGGGTACGCAGCAAGGCAGAATTTAGCCCTTCGGTACAAAGCATGTAGGCACAAAGCACAGGAGAATTTGGGCCAGTTTTCATCAGATTTGCAGCCTAGTCTGCATGTGTTGGCTTCATTTCTGATCACGGTGACAGTGGGTGACACCCATGGTCTTGCCATGAGACAAATTTTTACAGCCGACCATGTACCCAAGGTATTGCTGGAACCCAGGGGTACCAAAGCAGGATCTTACTCAGATCCTTGACCTGCAGAGTTGTTGTCAGTCTGAGTGATCTGGTCACCAGGATACTCCCTCGTCTTCCCAACTAGGTGCATTAGCTCCGTAAGGAATTGACTCGTGCAAGAGCTCAGTAGGCTCGAGGGAGCCCACAGGTAAGGCAAGGACACGGTGGGCAGCTAAAACCCATGCTGGCCTGCCTGCTGCCACAGAGAAGGAAGACGGCACGCGTCTGCGGGCTTTGCAATCACACCCCGATGCCACGCAGACGTCGGCCAAGGCTCCCCTGGGGAGCTGAAGCTTGGCCCAGCCAAGGGGATGGCGCAGAAGCAACAGCGGCCTGGCTGGGAAAGGGCACTTCAGGCAATAAAAGGCCACATGTAAAGCTTTTCATCTAACGATGCAAAATGGTAGCAGCAGTGAGAGACAAGGGCACTTTAAAGGCAGTTCTGGCAATCTTAAATTCATGCTCAGCGCATACGTTGGAGCGCAGGTACAAGAGCGTGTGACACCCTTTGAGCTTTGATGCCCGACACGAAAGGTAGAAGAGGATTGCCAGGGCTCAGGCTCCGCTCGCTGGGCAGGGCCAATATTGGTGACACTGAAGATGCCCGCCCCACCCCGCCGACACCTGGGAGCCACTGGCCACTTCTGCAGCGAGGTCCTCACCAGTCCAGGCCCTGCTGCGCCGGGAGCCTCGTGCTCTTCGCGCTGTAGAACTGGGCGTACCAGCGCCGGTGCTTCTGGATGCCCGAGTCCTCCCTGACCAGCAGCGGCTTGGGCAGATACTGTTTGTTATTCCAGATGGTTATATCGCGCTCGAACTGGGGGGAGAGGGAGGGTGTCATTCAGGTGGGGAAGCTGAACCGGCAGTTTTGTGCGTGCTGCCTGACACTAGGTTTATTTTTTAGCCTTTCTCCCAAAAGGCCGGTTTGGGACCGCTCGTGCTATTTGTTGTAACTCTACAGCTGTGTCTGCAGTTAGCAGACCTTCAGCCCGTCGTAGCTCCCAAATGAGAAGCCACTTTCAGCTTAGACTCTCCCTGCCGTACGAGAGCCTGTAAAAGAAATGGGTGTTGTGTAGGTAGGAGCTGCTCCAGCTGAGATTTTTTTCTTTTGTTGGGTACCTCCAGCCAACCAGGGCGTTACAAATTCAGCATCTGCGTCTTAAACTGCGCTCAGACACAGGTGCAGTAAGATTTATTGAGTTTTCCCTTGGCAGTAAGTCTCTGCAGAAATGAGTGCTGCTCATTCACATTAATAAGATGCAAAATATTAAGCCAGCATTTATACAACACGAGGTAGCACAGCCAAGTTTGATTTGGGGTAGGTTTTTGGCATCTGAAAATCATCTCTTGGCAATTTTTACTCTAGTGCCAGTGAAACCCTCTCTGGTCAGACCAAACAGTTTCCAAGCTTGAACCCTGACAGAAGGGAAGGACATGAACTCTTCGGACTGCGTGAAAGGGGATGACTGCAGGGATGATTGTTCTTGGTAGTGCCAGCTGGTGTAACAAGGAGCAACAGCTGCAGGTTGCAGGTTGAAAAGTTCAAAATGGACATTAAAAATAAAAAACTAACAATAGGGGTAGAGCAATAATGGAATGGGTCACCCAAGGAGCTGGAGAGATGGGGGCATTCTCCAAAGGAGGAGGCCTTCAAGGCCATGCTTGGCCTGAACTTGGCAATAGTCTTCCCCCAACTGAGCTATTGAACCGGAGACCTCCAGAGGGACCTTTCACCACTTTCATGAATCCCTGAGGAAAGGACCTGGAAAACCTCCGTCAGGTGGGGTAAGAGTTGCCACATCTCAGGATAACAGGAGGATTTCTTGGCAGAGTGCTCACCAAAGGAGATAGGATGATCTTAGAGCACCAGCCTGGGATGCTGGAAGTCTGAATGCAGTTATTAGTTCCCTCAACGACTTCCTGCAGCTTGGGAGAGGCTGGCTAATTCATGTGCCCCAGTTCCACCTCCACAGGAGAGGAATAGCACCTCTCTGCCATCCTCCACAGGTGACCCACTGCAGGGACTCCCTTTACTAAACCTCCAGTTCAGTTCTTTGGGCTACTGAAAATGAAAGGTCATGCCAAGCGCGGAAAGACTCTTTCCCACGAGAGCTTTCCTCCCATGTATATCTGAGCCCATGTGGGACATTGCTTTTCCCTCCCACACCTCCTAGCCACGAAGCTCCAGGGGACCACCCTTGGCTGGTCTTCCTGGGAGGCGTTACCTGTATGCACTCTGCTCTCAGGATGAACTTGGGGATTATGGCCGGCACGTTCTTCTGGTAGTAGATGGTGTGGACGACATTCTGCAGGAGCGGCTCCAGGGGAGTCACCGTCTGCAGGATGATCCCACGGCCCAACAAAGCGTGTTCAAAGAGCAGGAAAACCAGGCCTGGCCCCACCTGCAGAGCAACAGAGCACCCTCAGGAACGGCCTCGGATGGTCCAGCCCTCTGGTAGAGCAGCTCCCACAGCCTGAGACCTGCCTGAAATGTCTCCTAGACTGTGCTCAAGTCCCCCTTTGCTCTATCTTTTCTTCAGATAATAACACAAATTGAAGCTACGCCTCAGGGCTGGGAGTCACAGGGTGCTCCCAACCGGGAATGCTCCGCAGCCCAGGGGAAACCCAGCAGAGCCGTGCAGCCCGCGCTGGCCTGGACATTCACAGATGTGTCCGGGCTGGATGGCTTTGCCGTGGGCCCACGGGAATTCATGAGTGTTTCCATAGCTCTACTGGTCCCAAAAAATTTAAAATCTAATCTTCTAGGAAATGCTTCCAAATTTTCGCTTGGTCTTGTTGTTCATCAATGAATGACCTTCAGGTTGTTGACACAACCTGGGCTCCGATCTCAGCAATACAATACGGAGGTAACACAACATCCCCGCTCCTGCTCTGCCTTTCTCCTTGGCACCTACAACACCTACAGCAGGTTTTAGCTGAAATCAGGATCAGCCTTTTGTCTTGCATGACACGAAGTACCAGGTCTGTGCTCTTTGACGTGCGCCCAGACACGCGGGTGCATCATCATACACTCGGTCCTTTGAAACACTGCAGATATTGCTGATTTTTCTCAGCTACTTTATGTACGATTCCTTTAATGTTTGGTTGGGTACAAACTCTTTGTAAGGTTATTTTAATGTCTTTTTTTTCTCCTGTTCATTGGTATCAGTGCTAAACAGCACAGATCTAAGAACTGAACAGAGATACAATCAACTTCCACTTTGTGATAATTCCCTCATGACACCAAAATCTACCCCTTATCAAAGTTTTGTGTCGTGACTTGCTATTGTTCTCAATTTGTAATATGGGAATAGGTCAAATGCCTTCAAAAATGTACTAGAACAAAGTTATTAGTTTTATCAGGCAAGCTTAGCATTTCAAAAAAAAAAAAAAACCAAAAAACACAGAAACGAAGTGAGAAGATCCAGTTCCCACTGATTCGTGTTTAGTGGCATTATTTCTGTTGTCCTTTCATTCCCCTCATCCAGGGCTGGTCTTGGGCTACAAGATAGGCTGTTCCTGGTTGTTTGCCTTTCCCGGGCATGTCCAGCACGGACTGAAATTGCCCACACGGCTGTGTTGTAAAGAGCCGTGACAAGGTGGTGTGAAGGTTCCTCCGGATTGTCCCCGCTGTCTGCTCAGGTACCAGCTTTTTATTTTCCCGGTTGTTTAGTGGGCAGAGCAGTCCTTACGAACCCTCCCTTCTCTCCGCGCTGCCCGGCCGCGGAGCAGCCCCAGTGCCAGGTTTTGGCCCGTGTTCCCGATGCGCTGGGTTGGAGAGGCCATGCTGGGCACGGAGTCAGCCTTTCGGGTGACAAAGCCCTTCAGCTCGGGGTGCTGGTGGTGGTCTCCCGCGTGGGACATACCTGCCTGGCTGAAACCGTCAAATCCATCAAGGAGACGTGCTTCCCAAAGATGGTTGCGGAGTGTTGAAGCAGCAGCCGGGAGCAATGCTCGTTGGGCTCCGGCTCCGGCCGCCACTCCGCCTGGAGAGGGGGAGACGGATCAGCTCAGTCCAAGAGATGGGGAGACGGGAGGACGGGCTGAGGGGAGGCAGCAGCCAGATGGTGACGAGAGCTGGGTGTGAAGAACATCTAGGGATGAGCACAGATGAGGGAGTGCAGCCAAAACCCTCAGAGACACAGAAAAAGGACTGGACCTGAAGAGTGGGGGATGCAGCAGAGGGGTGAGGCGGGACTGATGCCTTGAGACAGAAAGGGGACCTGGTTTGAAAGACTTCGAACTCCTCATGGCTAAGAGGGGAGCTAGGGTCTTACCTTCCAGATGTGCTTCATAAAATCCCACAGCTTGGACCTTGTGTATCTCAGGTCGGATCCACCCAGGATAGCTGGTCCATGGACGAAAGCCAGGTGAGCTGTGTCAGCCGCGTTTTCGGGGATTTCCTATCATTGGGCAACAATTTGCCATGGGTGAGAGCTGACTTGGGTGGGAGGTGCCTGTGTTTAAGAGCAGTATTGCAAGAACGCTGCCGTACAGCACAGGGCACATCATAGAGTCATAGAATCGTAGAATCATTCAGGTTGGAAAAGACCCTTGGGATCATCAAGTCCAACCATCAACCCCACTCTACAAAGTTCTCCCCTACACCATATCCCCCAACACCACATCTAAACGAGCCTTAAACACATCCAAGGATGGTGACTCCACCACCTCCCTGGGCAGCCTATTCCAGTGTCCGACCACTCTTTCTGGGAAGAATTTTTTCCTAATGTCCAGTTTAAACCTACCCTGCTGCAGCTTGAAGCCGTTCCCTCTTGTTCTATTGCTAATTACCTGTGAGAAGAGACCAGCACCAACCTCTCTACAATGGCCTTTCAAGCAGTTGTAGAGAGTGATGAGGTCTCCCCTCAGGCTCCTCTTCCTCAAACTAAACAGTCCCAGCTCCTTCCATCGCTCCTCATCAGATTTATTCTCCAGGCCCTTCACCAGCTTCGTTGCCGTCCTCTGCACTCGCTCCAGCACCTCGAGATCTCTCTCGTATTGGGGAGCCCAGAACTGGACACAATACTCAAGGTGTGGCCTCCCCAGTGCTGAGTACAGGGGGACAATCGCCTCCCTCCTTCTGCTGGTCACGGCGTGCTGTGCTCATCGCACCGAGCACAGCGGGATGCTCACAGGTACATCTCACTGCAAGAGGCAACCGAGCGAGCGGAGGAAGGGGCCTCATCACAGACCGACTGGGACTAGTCCTTCACTACTGTTCAGGAATAATTTAAGCATGAAGCTCAGAAAATTCAGAGTTCATTTTAAGTTCAAAGAAGTCTATGTGTGTCAACTTCTGCAGCTGCACAAGCTGGGACTCCAAACAAGTCCGTCCTTTGGCCCTGTAAGAGTTGCAAGGAATAAAGCATTTTTGTGTTTGCGCTCCTTGACTACTCTTCACATACTTCTGAACCTTTAAACCCCACCGGCCTGCGCGCGATATGTCACTTTTGAAAATGTTTTAACTGCTTATTACTCAAGGACAGCAGCTTTCCACCAGTTTCACAAGTAGCACAGCCTGGCCCCTGTGTGCGCTGTGTATAGACCTGTGTGCACTGAAAAGCAGAGATGAAATAAATATTACTACCCCATCAGTCTCCCAAATTCTCCCTGCTTGTCACAACTCCTCTGCCCACTCCCAGAGCTGCATCTCCTGTGTCTCGTGCATATTCTTCTAATAATTCTTCATTTCTTTCTAACCCACTCCCCTTTTAGCCGTGATTTAGTCCGCAGGCAGGCGCTGCCTTTGGAGAGAAGCGCGTTTTACATTGTCATTTTTGTCACTGATTTTTACAAATAGAGCTGTTCTGCTCAGTGGCAAGTAGCTGAAAATCTCCCCAGGTCCAAAGTCCTAAGGGACTGCCCATTTTCAAACCTGCCTCTCCCGGAGGAGCCCGCCCTGGCTCCCTGCGAGGAGCGCGGCCACGGTGGCTCCTGTTTGGTGCCGCAGAACCCTGACCCTTCTCCAGCCCCGTTTCCACGGAGAGGCGATGGAGGCGACAGCCAGTTTGTTCTCCCCGGCACATCTGTCAGCCTGTGACGGTGATTATGAAGATTAACAGCAAAATAACCCTGCGCTTCCATTGCGGTGATCGATGAGTTGAAAAGGCTCCTGACGCCAAGTGCCGCAATTCTTCGAGAAGCTTTATTTCAATTACATCAGTTATAAGTCAAAGCAAATTATCACATTCCCTTTAAGCACCCGGAACATCTGCTCTCTGCTCAAGAAGCCCACGATCCGTGTTTGGGGAACATATGCTGTATGCTGGATATACGGGGCATATTTCTAGGTCTGAGCTCTGCTGGCAGAGGTGGCACTGGGCGCAGGTGGAGCCCGGTTAATTGGGAGGGAGATGTCCCTGAAGGGGTTAACTGGGAGGAGAAGTCCCTGAACTGGACTGTAGGTGAGGACAGGCCTGGAGGGGTGCGGGCTCCCTACCTGGATGTGCGCGTCCACCCAGTGCTCTGTCTGTCCGCGGAACACCCACTCCTTGGTGGCCACCTCCCGCTGCTCCGGCACGGCCCAGGTGGGACCGACCCCTTCGCAGTGGTACCACACCAGCAGCATCCCGTTCACCTCGCAGGACGGCCAGGTCCGGACCCTGGCAAAATCCGGCACTGCGAAGGAGAGAAAGGAATGGGTTACAAGCGGCGTCTCCCAGGCTGACACTGGGGCTGAGGGTCACCTCGTCCTGAACCACGGCCCAGAGCTCATCGTTGTGGGCGGCACTCACGTGGCACGGACTCTCTGGTGACACCTGCCACCTTTCAGGCTGCTGAAGAAGGACAACAGCTTCTGAAGTTCACAGAACAGTGTTTGCTTAAATCAGTTTTATTTCAATTGGGTGTTTTGCGTAAGTTTTTTTTAAGGCAGGAGCATGACTGGCGGCTCTGCAGCCGCTGTCGCTACTCAAAATGGTTCAAATAACGAAGCATCAACGGACCCTCCTCAAGTTTCAGTGACCCAAAAGAAGACGGTTTTAGTCATAGAAGTGCAGAGAGTAAAAGCCACCTCTGCCTCTTGAGTTCCAGGCATTCTCTGTTACAGTACTGCAGTACCAATGGTTGCCTTAAGAATGTATCTGCAGCCTTTCCAGTGAAATGAATTTTGGCATTTATATTTACCCAATTGTCAGAAAATGTATCTTCTACTGGACCGGAAGGTTTCTGCCTTCATTACTTTTTTTTTCTAATTTGCAAACAAGCATGGAGCACAGCGCTTCCTTGTTATTCAGCCTTGGACAGTCACGTGGGAGTTGAAATAACAGGAGAAATTATGTTCCTCCTTCAGTCAGTGAGTATCAGAGGTGGCAGGAGGAGACCCCCGCTGTGATTTCTGATTGGAAAAATCGTGTGCTTTGGGTGGGATGCATCTCATGAAATTTGAAAAGGGGCCTCACGCGCCCCCACGCAGCCCCAGGCTGGGCTGTGGCTGGTGTCCCCTGCCAGCCCCGTGCCGGAGGAGCTGCCCTTCCCAGCTCTCCAAAACCCCCTCCGTCAACGTGACCTGCATGAGCACAGATGGCTTTTAAATCTGTCAGAATCACCCTGACCCGTTTGGGCTGTACCGGGAGCAGGGCGGCTCTCTGCAGTTACCCTCTCTTTGTATCAGGTAGCCACGACTCTGAATGCAGCAGTTTCAGATGAAACAACACATTTTGGCAAGCGTTTCAGTATATCCAGAGTATCCATTCTCATTTTGTGATAAAACACATCTTTGCTTGTTATTTGGAAACAAATTTTCAATCAAAGGCAGCTCCTGAGTGAGTATGTACGGGGAAAAAAATACAGCATTGATCTTTTTTTTTTCCTGAAAATATCACACACAAAACAAAGGAATTGCTGTTTAGTGAGATCTAGAAATTGTTCACCTTGTCTCGTGTAGACGGCGTGTTTCTTTCACTTTGGGGAAAAATTGTCTGTTCAGTAGAAAGACTAACTTTTGCTGCTAATCAGTGTTTTCATTGCTACCCCAATCAACCCCAACCAGAGGAAGCTGAACTTCTCAGGAAAATGACTAAGCGCAAGCCCAAGCAAAACTCAAGGTCAGTCTGTTTGCTGGTTTCAGCCGCATCGAGACCCGGCGATTTAAACCAATGAGTGCAGCCAGATCGAGTAACTGTTAATGTGAACTTTAAGTAAGATATTCTTCCTACACAGTCACTGCAAACCATAGCTAAGAGGTAGGTGTATGCGAAGAGCTTTCCTGGATTCCAACCAAAAATTCCCTTCACGCCTTAAAAGGAGAAAATATTGCCATAGAGAGACCATTCTGTCATGCTAATGCGACAGATTTAAGCACTGACGTGGTATAAGCTCTCACTATAGAGTACAGAATCATTTCTGAAACCCAACAGCTCCTCAGGATCCATCCCTGCTGGTGCCATGCATGACTCAGAGTTAAAAATCTTCTTTTATACCCTGCTTGCTGAATGCAGGAGTTGTAGGATTATCGAAATCAAGAAGGGTGGTTATTTAACTATACCAAAGTTCCAGTTACCATCTAACATAGGAAAGGGCACTGGAAAGTTATGCCCTGACACGGACAACCCAGGAGGAGAAGCAGGGCATTGCGTGACGCAGGGGAGCGGGATGGAGGGTTGGTTATTTTTCCTTAATGGACCATTTTTCCTTAATGAAATAGCTTTTAATGAGGACACACGGGGCACTGCCAGTGCCACAGATGCTTTCTGTGGATCTGGGAGAACTTCACCTTTTTCAGCATAGGGGATGCGGGTGCATTTTCCGTCTTCTCCTCGAAACTGCCAGCCGTGAAACGGGCACTCGATGCAATTGCCCACGACGCGCCCGCCAGCGGCAAGGTTGGCCCCGAGGTGCGGGCAGTAAGCATCCACCACGTAGACTTGGCCATCCTGGGTGCGAAACACAGCGAGCTGTTCTCCTGCAGAAATACGAGGTTATGAGGTTGTAGAAACAACATTCCCACATTGAGGTGCTGGAGCGTGTCCGGAGAAGGGCAACGGAGCTGGTGAGGGGTCTGGAGCACAAGCCTGGTGAGGAGCAGCTGAGGGAGCTGGGGGTGTTCAGCCTGGAGAAGAGGAGGCTGAGGGGAGACCTTCTCGCTCTCCACAGCTCCCTGAAAGGAGGGGGTAGCCGGGGGGGTCGGGCTCTTCTCCCAAGGAACAAGCAATGGGACAAGAGGAGATGGCCTCAAGTTGGTCCAGGGAAGGTTAAGACTGGATATTAGAAAAAAATTTCTTCACCTAAATGGTTGTCAAGCATTGGAACAGGCTGCCCAGGGCAGTGGTGGAGTCGCCATCCCTGGAGGTATTTAAAAGCTGGGCAGACGTGGTGCTGAGGGACATGGGTTAGTGGTGGGTTTGGCGGTGTTGGGTTAATGGTTGGACTTGGTGGTCTTAAAGGTCCCTTCAACATAAATGATTCTATGATTCTATGAGGGGGATGTCAGCAAGACACATACTGCTTGGCCCCTCATAAAATCACAGTTTGGGTTGAAATGGACCTCTAAAGGCCGTCTAGTCCAACCCCCCTGCCATGGGCAGGGACATCTTCAACTAGATCACGTTGTTCAGAGCCCACTCCAACCTGACCTGGAATGTCCCCAGGGATGGGGCATCCACCACCTCTGAACTTTCTGAACGGGCTTTTACCCAACGTTGCAGGCACCTGCCTGTGCAGAGACATGCAGAAATATCCTGCTGAAAATTAATACTGAAGGTTTTCTTTCCTTTCTAGTGGAGGAGCAGTGGCAGGACAAGGAATAGGCTTGCTCCGGAGAAGTTATTTAACCACGAGATGGCACCAGGCAGCTGCCAGAGCTGAAGCGGGCAGGGGAGACCCGCGGGCAGGAGCATCTGCTGACAGCAAAAAAAGGGCCATGCAAAATTGGGCTGGAGCTGCTGCAGCAAATGCCCAGGCCGTGGTGGCCGTCGGCTCGCTGCCGGGGCGTAATAGACAACCCAGAGCGGGGAACGGTTGTGCCACGGCCCTTCGCGGCCCGTTGTTTCACGTTGGCACCCTGCAGAGCTGGGCAGCTGCCCGGTGTCCCAAGGTGCCCGGTGTCCCAGGGTGCCCCGTGTCCCAAGGGGCTGCTGGAGCACAGACACCAGCGTGTTGAAGGCTCCAGGCAGGGGCAGCATAACTTCTCCTGGTCGTCTCTAAACCCTCGTGGCTTTGACCCTCAGCCCTGATTTTTGAGCTCTGGGAGCCTGTTTCAGCTGCAGGATAAAAGTTGCCTTCAGAGAAGTATTTAAAGATCTAGGGTGCTTCCCCTGCTAAGGGAGGGATCCACCCAGAGCAGAGCAAGAGCTGCAGGTAAAGATAACGCCGTTCCTGCCCCTTTGCCTGAGAGGTTTAGAGCAAAGAGCACAGGCTCATACATTTCGGGCATCTCTGGTAATGGTCGCTGGAAGGAGAAGCCCTTCATCCCTTTGCTCATGAGCTCCCAGAGCTACAGCTCGGCAGCGGAGGCCTTCCTTGGGCACGGGTGCTGTGAGCCAGGGAAGGGAAGGGAAGGGAAGGGAAGAGGGAAGGGAAGGGAAGAGGGAAGGGAAGGGAAGGGAAGGGAAGGGAAGGGAAGGGAAGGGAAGGGAAGGGAAGGGAAGGGAAGGGAAGGGAAGGGAAGGGAAGGGAAGGGAAGGGAAGGGAAGGGAAGGGAAGGGAAGGGAAGGGAAGGGAAGGGAAGGGAAGGGAAGGGAAGGGAAGGGAAGGGAAGGGAAGGGAAGGGAAGGGAAGGGAAGGGAAGGGAAGGGAAGGGAAGGGAAGGGAAGGGAAGGGAAGGGAAGGGAAGGGCCTGACTCTGCTCCAGGCAAAGAGTAGAGGGCCGGTGCTGGTGTTGCCACATTGCCCCAGCACTCAGACTTGCTTTTCTCCATCACTGGGCCCAATTCCCTCTGCTCCCTGAAGCGAGGTGAGGTTTGCCCTGCTGGGGTCTGTCCCTGCTCAGCCCTGGGATCCTCCTCTTCCTCCCCACCCCCAGGGCAGCACTGCTCAGCCGAGCAAGGAATTATTAAACTGGAGAGACAGACATTTCCTGGGCTGTAGCCGAAGATCTGCTCATGGCATGGCTCCACCCAGCAGCGCAAAGCAACCACGGCTGAATGGCGTGTCAGTATTATCTAAATAAATGCTCTTCCTGAAGGGATGGAATCGGTGCCAGATGCTTGCCCGGCCTGGCACAGAACTGCTCCGAGGGTGCTGTGGCACCACATCCCTGCCAGCACCGACATCCCTGCCAGCAGCTCAGAGGAGAGGGGCTGCTCCTCTGGGACCTGGCTTGAAAGCAAAGTTAGACCTGCTCCAGTGTCCCCTCAAGTCACGTCCTGGTTGGAAGGGGATGCAGCTGGTCTGGGAGCTCAGAAGCACTTGGGGGCTGTTCATACAGATGTGGCCACCGAGTTAAAGGCCAGGGTGCTCCAAGATCCTCTCTTCCATACTGTGCTTCAGGTTATGCACATACGTATTCCGATATCATCAACTTGTGTAATCTGATGGTTACAGCAACTGCTGTAACCTAAAGCTCAACAAGTGAGATAAGACCAAACTAAACTTTGGGAGCCAGGTCCTGTACGTGTTTTCCCAGACAGCCACGCTGATGCCAAGTGACACAGTGTGAGCTATCCCACCCAAACCCACTTTCCTTGATTGAAGTTTTGTGGCCCGGGCAAAGAAAAGGAAACCCTGCAAGCTTTCCCAGCCTTCGAGCCTAGGAAGGATTATTTCCAATATCTGGTTGTACTCCAGTGCCTGGAGATCCCTCCTTACCCAGGACACCTGGCTCTGTTGTCCCTCCAGTCTTTCTGGAAGGCTCTCACACACCTGCTGGCAGCAGGCACAGGGGAGTGGAGGCACTTGAGGTGCAGGTCCTTCTCGCTGCCCCGGGTAACAGGGATTTATTCTAAAACATCAGCATTTTCCTCTCTCTCTAACCTGCCTCTCTACCTGACCTGAGGTTGAGGGCAAAGCAGGGAAAGGGTTCCTGCTTGTTGTTGGAGGTGTTGCAGGTTCACCAGGAGCAGCGGCAGTGTGAAAACGCAGAGGAGCAGCGTTGGATGGGTCAGACCAGAGCACTTGGAGCCCGGAGGGTCCCAGCCACCTGCCCCAAGGAGCAGCCCTGCAGCCTGGTGCTTTGCCCACCCGAGTTTTAGGATGGTTTTACTCCAAGAAGGTCCCACCTCTAGAGCTCTCCTTCATACAAGCAGCCTGGAGCCTTGAAGATCTGACCAAAAACCGTGCCCAGGACTCCTGGCCAAGCGCTGCTTTTGCCTCCAGGCTTTGCCCTCTGGAGCCAGCAGAGCCAGGGGAGAAGCTGATCTCTGCTCTGGCTCACGCATCAAATCTGATGTCTCCCCACTTGGGACAACAGTATCCTGGCCTAAGGTGTACTGAGAAGCTCTGCTACAGGTGAATATTAGAATATTAACAGCCACATACTGATGTTTTCCTACTAAATTAGCCTATTTCTTTTATGGAAATCAAAGCGCAATTGTAGCAAGAATAGCACACGGGATGCAAAGAGCTACAGGCCACCGTGCAGTTCTGGGCCCTTGGCTCAGAGGGTGCGCTCTGGGCTTGTCCTGCACAGGAGCCTCACGGGGTCTGAGACGCTTCCCTGCAGCAGGCGCCCGGGCAGTGGCACTGACAGCGCCCCGCAGAGCAGAGCCACTCTCACCCCACTCCACAGTCTCAGGAGAGAATGAGGCTTTCCTGCGTGCTCAGTGCCATGTTCTGGAAGGTGTCCCATCCCAAAAGATGAGTCTTGCAGGGGCTGAGTCAAATGATTTTTGTGCTTTCATCTCCGCTGGCTCGCTGCCTCTGGAGCAGGGCTACATTTCCAGGCTGGGCTCGGAGGCTCCAAAATAAATTAGACGCCCACAAACCTGGAGGCTACAGGTTGTTTAACTGTCTTATTTACTGATAATCTTCCTGGCACCAGTATGCCACTGTCACTCTGCCACTAAAAATGATTTTACAAGCACATTTCAGCCAGACCCAGAAGCCTGGGTGCCAGGAATCAAGCTTCAGGCAGACAACCAAGGGAGGCATAACACATATAGGGCTCTCTAGGCCATGCGTATTGGATTGTATAAGTCCCAATATACAAAAATAACCAAACCCAAACAACTTCACAGGACAGGATGGCTCTTGAAAATAGAAAAACTCCCACAGTTTCACCACTGAATATGAGGGATATCACTGAAGAAACAGCCCTCCTGATGAGGAAGGCACCAGCACAAGTCCAAAACCACCTTCAAGGCAAAAGGACCCTGGAAAAGCACAGCACCCCTCTGCATGTGGCTGTGAGGCCCCATCCTGATCTCCCCAGGAGACGGGGAGCTGCAGGCAGCGATGCCTGGGAGGAGAGCCCAGGCAGTGAGATGCTCTGGTGTCCCAGCAAGGAGCTCAGACAGGGGTGCCCTGCACGCCCTCCAGGAGCCTGTGCCATGATGTCCCCAGTGACCCAGCAGGGATACCCAGTGCCTATTGTAAAAGCCCAGGCTGTGACATCCTTGGTGCCCCACGCAGGTGCCCTGAAAGGAATACCTGGGCAGAGCTGGTGTGGATACCCCAGTGCCTCAGCAGGACACCCAGGATGGGGCGCTCCAATGCCCTGGTGAGTATGTCTGCTTGAGGATGTCCCAGCACCTCAGTGGAGGTGTCCGGTCAGGGATCTCCCTGTTTCCCTGGCAGAGATGCCGCCCAGGTTTCCCTGGTGCCCTGGTGGGGATGTCCAGGCAGGGATGTCCTGATGACCCGGCAGGGATTCTGGCTGGGATGTGCCAGTACCCCAGCATGGGACTGGCCTGGATGCTGCACTGCCCTGGCAGAGGTACCCAGGCAGGGATGTCCTGGTGCTTGGTGGTGTGCCCGGGCAGGGATGTGTCATTCTCCAGTGGAGATGCCTGGGCAGGGATGCCCTGGTAGGCATACCCCAGTGTCCCTGCAGGGATACCAGGCAGGGATGCCCTGGTAGGGATGCCCTGGTAGGGATGCCCCGGTAGGGATGCCCCGGTATCCCGGCGGTGATGCCCGGGCAGGGATGCCCTGCACACTGGCCAGGATCCCGAGCCTCATCGCCCCCGTTGCCCGGGCGGGGGTCGGGGCGGCCGGCACTCACCGAGCAGTGCGATGCTGCGGGCGGCGCCGCGGGGCAGCTGCGCGGAGTCGAGCAGGCGGTACCAGCCGTTGGGGAAGGGCGGCGGGAGGACGCCGGGCCGGCGGGAGCGGCGGGCGCGGCGAGCAGCCTCCCCGCGGTTCAGCCCGGGGGCCGGCAGGTAGCCCACCTGCCCGGGGCCGCGCCGCAGCACCAGCGGCCGGGAGCAGCCCAGCAGCAGCAGGACGAGGAGGAAGAGGAGGAGGAGGAGGAGGGGAGGGAAGAGCAGCGCCCCGCGCCCCGGCTCCCCGGCCAGCTGCGCCGCTCCGCACCACCCGCTCCCCATAGCGCGGCCCGTCCCGCCGCCGCCGCCGCCCCTTATAGCGCGGCCGGCCCCGCCCGGGGAGGCGCTCCGTGGGCGTTGTGGGGGCGGGGGGGGAAGGGACTCCCCACCCCGGGGACCCCCCGGGCATCCCCGGCTGCATCCCGGGCTGCGGCGGCGGCGGCGGCAGCGCGGCGTCTGCTCCGCCCCGGGGGGGGGCTGCGACCCCTGAGCTCTGGGGTGGGGGTGGGGGGGCATGTCGGGGGGCGAGGAGAGATTCTGCCTGGGGAATGGGGGGCAAATTTGGGGGGTACAAGTAGAGCCTGCTGCCAGCTCGGGGGTTACGGAGCAGAGGGAGCCGGGATCTTGTCCGAGACGCAATGAGCACAAGGTGCAGCAAAGGGAACTCCACTTGCACATAAGGAAAAAATACTTCCTTTAAAGAGTGGTCTTAAATCCAGTAGATAGATACATTAATTAGATCAGTAAATAACCTCCTGAGCTGCTCTCCTGGGCTTAGAAAGGAGCAAGCTGATGTTGGAGCTGGCTTTGACATTGGGCACCTGACAGGAGGGTGACGGATCCCTCGGAGTTCAAGAGCAGCTCAGAGAGGTGCCAGCACAGAAAACGGGTAACAGGGGACGTTGATCCCCTCCGTGCAGAGAGGATAAATCAGGGCAAAGCCAAGGCTGAGCTATTTGAGCGTGCCAGCTGGCCGGAAAAGTGAGGCAGAGAAGTAACGCTTGATTTAGTCTGAAGAATTGCTCAGGTTTGAGAGGTAACTGTAGAAAAACCACCTGTCATGTAGATCTAGTGAGAGATTTCCAGGAGAAGCAGCAACCCAAAATATCCACCACAGTACTGAGTAATTGAAAAGGGAATAGAGCACCTGGGTGAAGCAAAAGGAGCAACTAAAAGGGTGAATTCAGGCAGGGTGAATTGCCTGAAGACCTCACACGAAGGGCTCAGGTAAATATATTTATGACCTATTGGAAACTTGTTCTAGGAGAAGAATGCCGGTGTGGTTATGCAGGAGACTGAACACAACAGTTGGAAGTAAACAGACATCCCTGCCCATGGCAGGGGGGTTGGAACTAGGTGATCTTTAAGGTCCCTTCCAACCCGAACCATTCTGTGATTCTGTGATCCCTCAGAGAGGGCCAGGCGGGTCCTGTCTGAATGGGGAAAAGGAAGGAAGCAGCAGCTCTGGCAAGTGAAGGGTCAAGTCAAACCAAGGCAGGTCAAAGAGGGATTTTCAAGAGTGACTTACTAACGGCATAAAAGGACATAATAAATACATCCGCTGCACAAAACCAGAGACCTGATGGGTGGTTTGGGGACCACGAGCCTCAGTGCTGTGCTGGGCAAACCCATGAGACAGCGCAGCGAAGGGGCTGAGAGACACAGGGGCAAACGTGCTCCGCTGGGGAAGACTCAGCTGCCCGCTTGCACAGAGAAGTCACTTCTCACAAACAGACCCGAGGCGTCACCAAACAGGCGAGCAAGTTCATGCTTCATTCACTTGGCTTTTCAAGACACTTCCTCGAAGGGGTGTTGGTCCTTAAACAATCCTGAAACAGCAGGGGGGACCCACTCTGCCTTTGTGACTGGAGACAAGGTAGGAACCAAGGAAAAGGAGTAGACGCTCAGCTGGTACAACAGAGAGCAGTGTGCATTTTTTTTTTTCCACAGAACTTGGGAAATGGGATAAACAGATGTCTAACTCATCTGATTAAGACGATTCTAAATTATTCAGGATGGTACAACGTAAAGCTGACTGTGAGCTACTGCAAAAGAAGCCCTTACAAATCTCTCGGTGACTGGCAGGCGAACAGTGGTGTCTGCCAGTGAAAGGCAATGCACGCGGCGAGACCCACCGGAGAGGGGCTGTTAATTGGCACTCAGAGAGAGATCCGAGCGTTACTTGACTTGGTCCGTGGATCCATCTGCTCCCTGGTCCACAGTGCTCAAAAAGACAAATGCAATGTTAGGAATAATTAGCATTAATGCTTTTGTAGGCATGATGATCTAAGCGTATAAAAGAAGCAAGGTCCACAGAGGACAATAATATTTTCTATTAGATGAGCTGATACAGCTGGAAAAAAGTTGACAAGCTTTCAGGCATAATAGCCCTCCTTCAAGAATAATTAGGAATGTAGTTGGGAACAGCAAAAAAACAACTACACATATTTGGTCTACTGCAAGGTGTGTGTAATGGTGGCCACCTCACCTTGCATGGAGTAAACCCAGGGGAGATCCAGAGGAAGGAGGAGAGTGATGAGAAGCAGGGAGCAGCATGAATAGAGTAGACTTGAAGTCTTGAAAACCTGAGGTGACTTTACCCATCCATCACCGGTCCCTGAACTAGATGGGGCTTCGTCTCAATCCACCACTTCCCTTTTAAGGTCACACTTGACCCCTTTTCTAAGTTTGAAGAAATTTATGAGTGGGCAGAACTGGGTCAAGGGAGAGGAAAATCAGAAAATGAAAGGACAATGGGAGACAAGGGGATTTCCAGCAGCAATAGATACCTCCATGGTGAGTGAGGGCTCAGTGTAAGAACTGGATGGCCAAAGCCTTTCTGAACATTTACCCCTCCCTTTGTTTTGCTCTATTCCCACAGATATTTTAAGTATCTTTCTTCCAAGACATTTTACGGGTGCAAACAGGAGGGCCAGAGCACCCACAGCATCCCCGGTGGGACACAAGGGGTGTGTCCACTGACGAAGCATCAAGAGTTACTCAGGGCACGTCTGGTGTGGCATTGTGGGGACCTCTGCTTCCCTGGGCATGGGTTGGGGCAGGGGACAGAAAGGAAACAGCCCTTGATGTATGAAGGCTGCCCAGAAGCCCTGATGACACCAAGCTGTGTGGCACAGTTGACACCATGGAGGGAAGGGATGTCATCCAGGGGGACCTGGACAGGCTGAAGAGGTGGCCCTGTGCAAACCTCATGAAGTTCAACCAGGCCAAGTACAAGGTCCTGCACCCGGGTCAGGGAAATCCCAGGCACAAATACAGGCTGGGCAGAGAATGGCTTGAGAGCAGCCCTGAGGAGAAGGACTTGGGGGTGCTGGTGGACAAGAAGCTCAACACAAGCAGGCAATGCATGCTTGCAGCCCAGCAAGCCAACCACATCCTGGACTGCATCAAAAGAAGCTTGGCCAGCAGGGCGAGGGAGGTGATTCTGCCCCTCTGCTCCACTCAGGGGAGACCCCACCTGGAGTGCTGTGTCCAGCTCTGGAGCCCTCAGCACAAGAAGGACATGGACCTGTTGGAGCGGGGCCAGAGGAGGCCCCGGAGATGCTCAGAGGGCTGGAGCCCCTCTGCTGTGGGGACAGGCTGAGAGAGCTGGGGGGGTTCAGCCTGGAGAAGAGAAGGCTCCGGGGAGACCTTAGAGCCCCTTCCAGTCCCTAAAGGGGGCCTACAGGAAGGATGGGGAGGGACTCTGGATCAGGCATTGTAATGATAGGACATGGGGTAATGGTTTCAAACTGAAGGAGGGGAGATTTAGATTGGATATGAGGAAGAAATTCTTTACTGTGGGGGTGGTGAGCCCCTGGCCCAGGTTGCCCAGAGAAGCTGTGGCTGCCCCATCCCTGGAGGGGTTCAAGGCCGGGTTGGACGGGGCTTGGAGCAGCCTGGGCTGGTGGGAGGTGTCCCTGCCCAGAACAGGGGGTTGGAACTCGGTGATTTTTAAGGTCCCTTCCAAGCTGAACCATTCTGTGATTCTGTGAGTCTATGTTAGAAACTGAGTGCAAGAGGCATTTACGGAGGGGTGTAATGGGCCCAGGACAGGGCACTGGGAGCTCCCGAGTGTGGTGGTGACAGGAGCACCCGGGAGCTTGTTGAGTAACGCAGAACCTCCACAAACACACAGGGCGGGTGGCTCTGCCTTGTGTCCTGCTTTCTGGGGGGCCTGGCTCAAGGGTGCGGTGGGTGGGCAGTGCTGGGATGAAGCACACCCCCTGCTAGAAGGGAAAACCAAGTGCAATGCAGAGATTTCCTTCTCATTAACTTCTCAGGCAAAGCTGGGCAATGACCTGCAGGGGACTGTCCCAAGGCTGCTGGGAAAGAGAAGAGGAGGAAGCTAGGACATTTGAGTCCAAGACGCAGTAAATGTTTCTGTAAATTATGTAAACTGAGTATAATTGAGCACTGGTGAGGTAACTGTGGCTTCTGCAGGCTATTATCTCTGTATTTGTTTTTAGGATATACTGAGAGTCTTTTGACTGGTACATAGCAACCTTAGCTATACTGAAGCATTTGTTTGGGGACTGAAGTAGTGCCTATGGTTACAGATGCTGAACACCCTTCACCATGTACAAAACCCCAATTTCAAACGCTTCTGAGTTTGCTGAACTAACCACCTAAGGCTGGGACGCTTCACTCCCCAGGTTTGAGACACACAGGAGCAGTGGTCATGGTAGGGAGGATTCCTCTGCTTGAAGAGGTTGACCACATGAAGCTTAACTCTATAGAAAAACAAGTAAAGGAGAAACATGGTGTTTAGCTAGCACTGGAAATCTTTAGACTTGGCTGGAGCTCTCTAGCGCATCTCTGCACTAGATCAGGGCTGGGGCTTGAAGCACAGGCTGCAATAGGAAGGAAAGGGCAATTCACAGGATTGCAGGAGGAGGATGAAGCCTTGGGGAATGGGGTTGTTGGCCACAAAGACTCTCAGTGACGTTTTTCAGCAGATAGATAACCCTACCTGTGTGCTCGGCTTTCCAGGAAGCCCACCTTGAGACTGTGTGTCTTGCTTTACAGATGTGCTGGCTTGTAAGTGCATTATAGATACCTTCAGGGAAGGTGATGAGATAAAAACAGTGTTTTCTTCAAAATGAGTCCTGTTTAGCCTTGTCTCATTGTGGTTTTATTTATTTTTATGCTGGTTGCATAACAGAACTTGTGCAATCAATCTTCCTATCTGTCCTTGGCAACAAGGTTTTGATCTTCTAGCAAATATCAATCACACATGACAGGAGGGCACAGCTCTCGAGGAGGCGTGTTTGCCGTCACATTCCTGTGCTTTGGATGTTGCGTTTGAGCCCTAATCCACCAATTATCTGTTCTGGTGAGCGTTGGAGCACACCCTGGCTCCACGCTAGGCTGCCAGCTGGCTCCTGGGGCGAGGTACGTCAAGGGCAGCAGAAAGTCTGGTGCCCCTCAGCTCCTGCCCCTACATGCCATACTGACACAACTGGGCCAGCTCTGGCTTTGTCTAGTTTACCCAGCATCCTCCAAAGCTGTTCCCGAGGCCGTACAACTCTCATTTATCACATTCGGTGTCTTTAAAAGCCACATCTGGCAGGTTGGAAATCAGCCCTCTAATTTTTCTGTTCTCCCAAAGTTGGGAGCATTCACATGGGAGCTGCACAGGCTGGGGAGCCCCTGGAGCGAGATAAACATTTGCAAAGACATGAAAATTTCCCAGCAGAGACATGAAATACTGAGAGTACCAAGGTGACCTAGGCACTGTTCACTGCAGGGAGACAGATCCTTGTCTGGATGGGCCCCAGGATGTGAGGGGAGCTCTGGGCACTGTGGTGGGCTCCTGGGAGGGGGACAGGAGGGTCAGGGATGCACGAAAAGGGGTTCAGCTGATGAGATGTTTGCTGCCTCCACCCCAAGGCAGAGGGGGGAACTCGGACATTTCTGCACCTACTGCTGTGAAGACAATGTCCTGTCTTTGAGGACACCTCTCTCTGGAAGGGTTACAGGTTCCAGAGTGCCTCATTTGTCATTGACGCCCTTTTCCTTCCCTCTTTTCAGCTTCATCAAAGCCCGAGGAGGTTGGGCATGCCCAGGGGCCTCACTCTCCACTTGAGAGGGCACATCTGCCTTCCAATGAAGCCTGTAACCACCTGGACTCTACTGGGGAGACACCCCACCGGAAGAAGCTCATATGTCACCTTTCCCAGGGAATTTGGCCCCTCCAGCCTCTCCAAACGGTGGGACCGTTTCTGCTTGAGCAAGGTGCTGCACAGACACACCCCACCACGGCTTGCAATGAGCAGGGCGGCAGGTTATTGGTGCAGCAGCAGACCCTGGTGTCCCAGTGTCCCCAGAGAGTCCCTGGAGATGAAGGTAGTCGATCTGACAACCCTGGATGCCAGCTCTACCTTGCAAAGCAAGGCAGGCACACCCCAACAGCAAGCTTTCCCATGGGCACCCAACCTGTTGGGCTGAGCTCCAGCGTGGTGGGCTGTGCATGCTGGGGAGCACCAAGGGCTGTACGGGGGCTGGTGTCGCCCAGCGTGCTCCATCTCCAGCCACTCTGCACCGCTGACTGTGGCACCGCATTACCTGGGCCCAAGCTCCAGCATCTTCTGAGGCAAAGACGTGCAGGAAGGTCCCAAGCGGCGATTAATCTCTCTGCGCTCCTTTCCAGCCTCTGCTATGCAGCAGTCCCAGGGGACTGGAAGTCCCTGAGGACAAGTTGCCCCATCTCCTGGGACACAACGTGCAGGCAGCTGAAGCCCAGCCACCTCTTGGCTGGTTTTCCAGCAGAAAATTGGAATTTTGTCAAAATGAAAGTTTCCCTACAGAGCACTTCAAACATGTGAATGCTGGTTTTCCCTTAGAAAATTATTCCTGTGGAAATTCCCACCCACTCCTGCTGCACATCTGACTGCGTTTCTGTGCATTCAGTTCCTTCTGATTTCACAGAAGCTGTTTCTGTGTTTCTCACCACCTTTGCCTCTGGCCATTGATGTTCCATGTCCCATCCTCTTACGGGTCACCTGAATATCTCCCTGCCTAATGAGGAACCTCTTGCTATCCGGAAGCCGGACTAACTGCCTGAATCCTGTTTGAACTCCCCCCAGCCCTGGGAATGCCCAGCTGCCTCGGATGAAGACGAAGCGCTGGTGGATGCTGCGAATGCTCCTGCGCATGGCTGATGTGGGGATGCAGTAACCTGACAGCAGAAGGGGAGAGATACCTCAATTCTCATCACTTGGAATAAGATGCTGTTGTGGCTTCTTTCTGTGATGACAGGGACTCCAGAGGTGACATGCACTGTGCTCAGGAGGGTGGCAAAGGCCCTCGGAGCCCTAGGGCTTGTGCCCCGTGGGGAGAGCTGAGCAAAGACAACACAGATGCCCATAGCAGGCCAGCGTTGTGCTGCATCAGCGCTGTGCTGCCTGGTGACTCCACCAGCCACATCTGACTTGCAAAGTAGGCTGGTCTGAGTCTCTCTTGGCTGACAAAGCATTTAGGGAGAGCACACGACCTGCCTAGGGACTGCAGTCCATCCTGGCTACCATCTGTAAGAGAGGTGGAGACAGGGCCAGAACGTACAACAATAACAACTCAATCCAAACGGCTGCTCAGACGCTTCCACCTTGGTCTCCATCCCGTTGCCCCCTGCAGCCCCCCCCCGCCCTAGAAATAACGCCTTTGGGCATCGTACTCTTTGCAGACACCAACCGCTGCCTGTCCGTCTGGCTGGATGGCAGACGTCGTGACAAGGACATCCTCCCGCTGCGTCCCGGCTGCCCACACAGATTGCATTCCCCAGCGGAGTGATGGCGGGGAATGCTCTGCAGCAGCCTCCAGGAGGGTGGTGAGGAGCTGCCGACAGTCCCTGCACCCCCTTCCTGGCCCATCATCCCTGCCCGGTGTCTGCCACCACCTGCTGCCTGCCTCGACCCCACACTGGCATTAGTGCCATTCCCTGTGCCCATCCCAGGCCATCGTTGCGTTGGGCACACCGCAGAGAGCCACCAAGGGCAGGTTTCTCTGCCTGCAGGGTACCCAGGGCATGCGACTCCCCTGGGATGTGCCCAGATACCCGAGCAATAGGAACAAGAGATGTGATGAAACTGGGCAGGAGGCTCTGGCCACGGCGTGGCGACTCCGAGGAGGGGAGCCTTCTTCCACGTTCACCACCCTGCCTGCCCCGGCTGTGCTGGAGCTGGCTCCCACTGAGGGACAGACTCTGGAAACAGCTTCTCCAGTGCCCAGAGCTCCTGGGGAAAGCGTCCGCGCTGGGGCAGCCGTCTGCCATTGCTCCTGACAGGCAATGTCTGATACCGCAGGCAGCACCCTCCAGCTTCATCCACTCTCACCTCTTCTGTAGCAGCTCACGAGGAGTTTTTCTCCAAATATTCTCACGGGACCTTTTCTCCATTTTTTCGGCCTCTCTGTAAAGAATGTGATCCCCAGATCCGAGGGCAGCTTTTGCCCCCGAGATGCCCCAGTGCTTTGTACAGAGGCTCAAGCCGTTGCTGGCTGTTGCTCTGACCCCTCAGGGGCTCATCCAAGGACAATGGTGCCTCCTTTTCGTTTCGAAATTCATGATCTCTGACCCCCTGGTCGATATTAGAGACCACCTTTCCAGTCAATATTTCCACTGCATCCGCAGTCCTGTCCTAAGGGCAGGACCAACAATATTTGCTTCTTCTTCCATGGCTCTTCACTGACTGTCTTAAAGTATGTTTCAGTACTCCGTTTTTCAAAGAATTCAAATTATTTGGCATCATTATTTGCTGTCTCGCAGATTTTATCATCAGTGATTGCTTCCAGAGCAATGGCAGAAGTGCTGAAGTATCAACCACATCCCATATCCTTTCATACCTGTAGGAATACCCCCATCCCGTTGCAGTTCTTCACTAACAGCTGCTCTTAGAGATCTGCCATGGCCACTCAGTGTGTTCTTGACGTAGTTTTATAGCTTGGCTTAACCACTCCTACATCTTGCAGCTGTACGTAAAATGCATTTCCATAGCCCTTGTTATAGCTGTGTGGTTACTGCTGTCAATTAAAATTTAACTTTCTCTAAGGAAGAATTTAGTTTGTTTGGCAGCTCCATGATGACTGACACAAATCACATATTCCTAATGCTTGATTTCCTCATTTATGAAATTCCGTATTAGCTTTTCCACCACCGGGACCGATGCCTTACCCCGGGGCGGATGAAATTTCCGGCTGGGTTCAGTGCTGCTCCCCTGAAGTCTCTAGGTTTTATGCTGGCTTACTCCAGCCGCTGGAAGAATTACACCATGCACAGGCAACGGGACACCACACAAATGCTCTTGTCCAACTCCCCTGCATCCAGAAGGTGCCAGACATAAAGAGCAGGATCACACTCTGCACATGTTAATTGCTAACAGGCAGTTGTGTTAAGTTCTTGTGCCAAACCATGGCTAAGAAGGTTGCCATGACATGCCAGGAGGCAGCCACAGGAAAATACAGGTCCTTTGCTTGCTCCAGAGTCGTCAGAAGGATCAGCCGGTGGATGCAGACATAGCTGCCATTTACACAGCCTCCACCCCAGGAAAGCCCTGCGTGCACCCATTGCCTTCGCATGATCAAAGAGCCCGAGGACACAGCAAGTGTGGAAGTCGTGTGGTGACAACGTCTGCGCTGGCTGAGCCTGGCTGCTGGAGGTTGTGATCTGGGCTCTTCCTGATGCCAGGACAACACGGCCCGGTGGGAGGCATGACCTGAGAGGGAAGCAGGCGTTTCTCGGATCTCTGCAACGGCGACAGAACAAGAGTCTCTGGAGACAAAAACCGAATGGAGGCACAGAGGGAAGACCCTGACTCTGCAGTATGATCATCTGAGACTCCTGGGCAACACAGGAGGAGCTCAGTAACTGCACTCCTTTTTGTCCCTACGGGGAACTCCAGATAATAAGGAGGAAAGATCTTTTGCACTCCAATGAATGTTTCAAAGCCTGCCTTTTTCCTTCCTCTTCTCTGCTAAGTCCCCTGCTGTGGCCAGGACTTGCCTTTATTATTCTACTACCGTCACACCCACCAGGGCATGGGTCTGCATAGCCCACTCCAGACCAGTTTCTTCCCAAACAACCTCCTGCAAGGGTACCTGGTAGGCAGAGGACAGGATGCAGTCAAATGCGTACAGTCTAAGGGATGGATGGAATTCTCTCAACTCGCACCCTTTGTCCCTCCAAGACAGCACTCGGGCCCCTCAGGGTGGGCAGAGCCACAGCACATGAGTGTGGAGACTCACCTCCGTGGGTGGACGAGTAGGAATGGCACAGTGACGCTGAAAAGGGTCAAGTGTGCCTGGAAATCTGTGCTGAGAGCACGGCAGGATCGGTGTGGAGCTCCACGCAAAGCACTGCAAGAGTTAAGGCGAGGTGGGGCCATTCTCCTTCTCTCACCAAGTGCGTCATAACCTCCGTGGGTTTCATCGCTTTCCCAACGAATTGTCCACAGCTTCTCTCAGAGGGTCTCACAGCTGGAAGGGTGCTGTGTAGCGCACAAGCCCCGCGTATGCTGGGACCCTGCGGCATTACACAACGGCCATTTTGCTTCTGCAGTTTCTTCTGAGTGCATGTGGGCAACGTGGGACACAGACAAAATGGTTTCCATGGCAACTTGCACTTCAGAGATGCCAGTGAGAAAATTTGCGTTGGGGAAAGAAAATTCTCCTTCAACTCACGTTGCAAGCAAGCACAGAGGTGGGCTGCGGCAATACCCTAGAAATGGCTGATGTAAAAATATCTTTGGTGATTTTTCTTCTGCAGTGCTCAGCCTGCCCTCTTCTTGGCTGGCATACAGTGGGCTGGCTGATGGCATTTGTCCCATGCAGTTACAAAGCAACACCCTGTCGTTATCTCCAACCCCTTTGTTTTTTCCAAAAAGGCCAAAAATGGCGGCTCTGGGGAGCAACATGCTGTTCTGGCCACCTCACCCCTCTGGCCCTGGAACAGGAGAGGCATGGTCAAGGAGTGAAGCCCAATCCCTTTCAGCCATGGAGCTGCACTGTTCTCCAGATGTTGACCACTAGCTGCTGTGCCTCCATTTCCTTTGGGGAGGCTAAAGGTAGCCCAGGGGCAGATAGAGAGAACCCCAAGAAACCTCCTCAGCTGACAAATCTGAAGGTCATATCCTGGAGTAATGAAGTGAATTTAATGGAGGAAAAGGGCTGGTTACCCTGTGAGCTAATGTCTGAAAGAGCGGTGGCTCTGTCTGGAGGGACAGAGTGAAGCCAAGGAACCAGGCTGAGTGTCTGCTTAACATCTCTGCCCAAGAGGTGTGTTGGTCAAGGGAGGGTTCTCCACCATTAGCGTGAATACAAACCCTGATGTTCATCTCACAAGCAGCCCTCCTCAGCCAGGACTGGGGAAGCGTGTTGTTCAGAGATACTGTATAACTGGGAAGATTTGTGCTGGAGAACAAAACCCGAAGACCCCAATTTATAGAAGCATAGAAACACAGAATAGTTAGAGTTGGAAGGGACCTTAAAGATCATCTAGTTCCAACTCCCCTGACATGGGCAGGGACACCTCCCACCAGACCATTTACCCCCAGTCTGGTATGATTACGCCTGGAGAAGACCCTGTTTTACCCAATATCTGGTGTGATTATGCCTTCCGAAGCAACGGGAACACCCAGACCCTGAATGAGCAATGCGGGTGAACACGACAGAGTGGGACCACCGGGAGACGCACTCCACCGCAGCCGGAGGCTCAGCCCCAGAGGAGCTCTGCACCCCCGGCGCCCGCGACACTTCCCAGCGCTGCGGGAGCCCCCCGTGCCCGGGTCCCCGCGGTGCCCAGCAGGGCAGAGCCGGGGTGGGGGGGAAGGTGTGTGTGTGTGCGTGTGCAGCCCACCCCGCAGCAGGGCCGGGCGGGGCACTGCCGCAGCGCCCGGGGCCGCCGGGGGGTCGGTGCCGCGCTGCGCGGGGGGCCGGGGCGGGCCGGGGGAGGGCGGGCGCTGCGGCAGCGGGCGGAGCCGGCGGCGGGCGGAGCGGCGCGGAGCGGGCGCGGAGCGGGCGGTTCAGCACCAGGGAGAGCGCCCCGCGCCCCGCGCCGCGCCGAGCCCCGCATGGGGCCGCGCTGAGCCCGGCGGGCGGCCCCGCGGCGGGCGGCGGCGGCGGGCGGGGGGGGCCCGGCGGGCTCCGGGCCGCCCGTGGATGAGCACCATGAGGCTGCTGCTGCTCGCCCTGCTCTTCTCTTCCTCCTTCGCCCGCGCCGGCTGCGACCCCAAGATCGTCAACATCGGCGCGGTGCTGAGCACCAAGAAGCACGAGCAGATCTTCCGCGAGGCGGTGAACCAGGCCAACAAGCGGCACGGCACCTGGAAGCTCCAGCTCAACGCCACCTCGGTCACGCACAAGCCCAACGCCATCCAGATGGCCCTCTCCGTCTGCGAGGACCTCATCTCCAGCCAGGTACCCCGGGCCGGCGACTCCCCCCCGCCGCCGCCGCCTCCGCCGCCTCCGGGCACCCCCCCGCCCCGTCCCCGGGGGGGGCCGAGCCGTCGCCCCCGCGGCCGCAGCGACCCCGGCCCCGCCGCAACCCCCGGCCACCCGCCGGGGCTCGGGGCGGGCAGAACCGCGGCCAGAGGGGTCCTGCCCCGGGGCCCGGGGGCCGCTGCCCGCATTGCAGCCTTTATGTAAGCGCGGGCGGGCGGCACGATCCGTCACACGGGCACCCGCACCCCCCCCGGGGCACACACGGGCACCCGCACCCACTCCAGGGCACACACGGGCACCCGCACACAGCCTGGGGCACACACGGGCTCACACACGCACCCCGGGGCACACACCCAGAGCGGGTGTGCAGATGTGCCCACCCAACACCACGCGGGCAGACAGCAACATGCATGCAGACATACACAGCGCACAGACACACATCGCCATGGGCGCACACGGGCACACACATAGGCACATGCTGTGTGCACACATGGGCATCCACCGGCTGTGGGCGAGTGTGGGCACGGGGAGCGCCACACATGCACATACATTGGGCGCTCACGTGCCGCTGTGGGGATGCCCATGGGCTGCTCTGCATGTACACACACACACACACACACACACAACCCCCCCATGTGCACACATGCATCGCCGTGCAAACACAGGCACACACAGAACACTGCACATCTACACTCATACCAGTGTGCAAACACACCGGTGCACACACGCTCTCCCGCATGCACACATGCGTCCGTGTGCACACACGAGCACACCCTGCACCAGGTACACATACACGTACGTACTGCCACACAAACACACTCCCCTGTGTGCGCTACAAACACACACATACACCCTGGTTCGTGTACACGCACGCTCCCAGGTCACACACTTACATGACTGTGTGCCACAGCTGCACACGCAGCACCAGGGCACCCCTGGCACCGCACCATGCGTGAAGCAGGCACGGAAGCACACCCACTGCCACACACGGCACACGCTGACAGATTGCAGACACACAGGCACAGCGGGCACACACCCGCACAGACACAGGGCCGTGGGCACGCACACACGCCTGCACACGCCAGCACAGCGCGTCCTCGCGCGGGTGACCCTCAGCACACGCAAGGGAGAGTCCGAATCTGCGGCGGTGGTGGGTGCAGCCTGGGCACCCCTGGGCAGCCTGTGGCCTCTCCTGCGTGTGCTCTGGGTGCTGAGCCTGGCTAACCAGCCCTGTTCCCCCCACTTGGGGCCATCAGGTGGGCAGACAGGCAGGTGCAAACCCACCCCCACCTCCAACACAACCACGCACAAGCAAACAGGGTGCACGGGCCCATGCATATGCACAAACACGCACAAAAATTGTACGAGCGCCCGCACCACGGAGACTCACACACCCCCCCCACGCAGACATAAATGCGTGTGTGCACCCAGGCACACACAAAGCCAGCGAGGGGGGGGAGCTGGAGGGGCCAGAGGTGCAGAGCGGAGCAGAGCTGACACGTTCGCAGCTCAGCTTCCCAGTGCGGAGATGGAGGATGGCTGGAGCCGTCCCTGGGGACGCTGGCAGGAACCGCAGCGCAGGCTGTCTTTTACACCCGCTGCCCGGCAGGGAGCAGGGAGAAGGCTCAGTCGGGTCCCTCGCTGAGCTGAGGCTCCATTTAAGCAATCCGGCTGATGGATGCCTGTGTCCATGCCACCTCTAAGCCTTGTCCCCATGGCAAACCCCACGGAGCCCCGGGGCCGGTGCAAGGTTGCAGGCACTGGCACGTCCCTGCATGAGCGGTGGGATGTGGGGGTTGCAAAGCCAGGGTGCAGAGGGGGCTGCGGGTGCTGGGAGCGGCCACTCTGTCCCAACAAGTTGGGTTCTTCCAGCCCCACGGCCCCAGCGTTGGGCAGAGCCAACCTCGGTCCCCGCTCGCTGGCCCTGTGCCCGAGCAGGGGGCTGCGAGGCAGAGGAGGGGCTGGGAGCCCGCGCATGCAAAATGGCTCCTGCCGGTCAGCTGCTGTGCAGCACAGCGCAGCCCTCGCCCCCACACAGCCCCCAGCCTCTCCCCCCGGGGCCTGATCCTGCCCCACGGCCCATGCCGCAGCCCTGCTGGGGGCAGGTCCTCGCCCACCCCTGGTGTCACCAGGCACTCCCCTCCTCCTGCCTCCCCAGGTGACCTCCCCAACCCTTCCTCAGCAGTTCCTCCTTTCTCCCGTACCAGGGTCTCCAATCCCTGCCCCAGCTCGCTCTGCGCCCTCAGCTTGCTCCCACCCAATGCCAGGCAGGACCTTCCCTTCTTCCCACCCCACCGAGTCTCCAGGTCTCCTTCCCCAGGCATGCCTCATCCTCCCGTCCCAACCAGCCATCCCTCCAGCCTGGGCGCAGAGCGCTTCCCGGGGCTCGGGCAGATGCTCGTAGGAGGAGGAAGTGTCATTTCCTCCCAGACATCAAAGTCCTTGCACTGATTCAGCCTAGCTGGAGACCTGTCACCAGCTGGGGATGTTCCTTGTGCTGTGAAAGGGCATTAGTGTAACAAAGGATCCCCCAGGGATTACCCAGCGCCTTCCTCTCCTGTTTGACACAAAATAGCATCCTGCTGGAGACCAAAATCCCAGTCCTGTAATAGCAGCAGGATCTTGCTGAGATCCTCCTGCCCCATTTCGGTGTAACCCAGACCCCCCCCTGCCCCATCGCCCCATTGTGCGGAGGGCAGATCCCCCACCGCTCCCCCTGGTTTCCTCATTTCCCTGCGTGCTCGGGGCCAGATGGCTGATCTGCTCCGCGGCTCTGCGCTCCTTCTCCTGCTCCGAGTCCCAGCTGACCACTTTGTTTGTAATAGTCCTCAGAGGGGAATTACAACCGAGTATTAAATGTGTGGTTAAAGAAATCGCATTACACAGTGTGACTGTAAGGGAGATGTTTCCCTTTAATCTGTAATCCATGAAAGTTATTAGTTTAGCGAGCGGAGCGGCTGCGCACGGCGTTTCCATTAAGATGTAACCCTGAGCAGACCCATCACCTCCCTGCGGGCTGCAGCCCGAGCCGCGGCCACAGCCCCCCGCGCTCCCCGGCGCAGTCCTTGCTGTGCTGCTCCCCGTTAGTTGAATGCCGTTATCGTGTTACCGTGGGGCTGTTTAACGCTGCAGAAAAGAAAAGGAAAGAAAAAAAAAAAAGCAATAAAAAAATCGCACTCGATGGCCGAT
This sequence comes from Chroicocephalus ridibundus, assembly GCF_963924245.1. Lineage (NCBI taxonomy): Eukaryota > Metazoa > Chordata > Aves > Charadriiformes > Laridae > Chroicocephalus > Chroicocephalus ridibundus. Next base: position 1,225,677 of record NC_086298.1, on the reverse strand, counting down.
GTACTCCTGTGAAATAATGTTTGTGTCATGTATCCTGTCCTGCAGGTCTATGCAATATTAGTTAGCCACCCTCCTGCTCCCAACGATCACCTAACACCAACACCCGTATCATACACAGCTGGCTTCTACAGGATCCCTGTCATTGGTCTGACAACACGCATGTCTATATATTCTGATAAGGTAACTGATGCATGTTTCTAGTCTAGTACCTCATACGTGTGCTGTAAATCGAGAGTGCCCGTCAGGAGGGTTAATGATGTCTACGCTGCCCTGCCTATCTATATGTCTGTCTGTCCATCCGCCCCCTCCAGTTAAACCTGCAGCTCCCTCTCTCCCTCTCTCTCTCTCTCTCTCTCCCTCCCGCATTCCCCGGGACATGATTTTTTCGCAGCTGCCGGTGCTGACCTACATAGTGCTGGATGATTTCTGCAGCGCTGCTCCGCCAGGCTGCTGGGCTCACCGCTCTTCAGCCACGGCAGATGCAGGAACTAGCTCCTGCCCCGCTCACCAGAGACAGCCGGGGGGGTCCTGGGCGCTCCCGGGGTGCGGGGGGACCTGCGGAGGGGCGGGAGGAGCCGAGTGGAGCCTTTACATCGGGCAGGAGCTCTCTGGGGCTTAAAGGTTGTTTGGTTGCGTTCACTTCCCTGGGTTTATGTGATATTGGTAGGGGAGAGAAGAGAATTGACTAACAAGTTACCCTGAGGCTTTCAATGACGTTCAGTCTGGCCAGCACTCAAGAATGGGGTTCAAATTCCGGTGTCTCAAACCGCTGTCTGCTGTTGTCCCTGCGGGAACACGGGGGCGCTCAGGCGGGATGAGGTCCTGCTGTGTGCGGGGGCTGGGGGCAATGCCGGCCTGGCCCGTGAGATGCTGCCACGGCCAGCGCTTCCACCGGCCCTCGGCTCACAGACCCTCTCGCAAAGACACTTCGTGATGAGTTAAAAGCAAAAGGAGGAGCTGAGCGGAGCCTGGCCCACCACACGCCATTGCAGCCTCGGCGGAGGTTTTTGCCCCGGCGCACGAGCTTAGCGGGTGAGATCAGGCCTGTTTTGAAGCACGAATCGGCCTGTGCTTGGAAAATGTGAATATTCACAAATGCAAATGTTCAGTGCAAAAAATAGTCACTCCGCCCACATGCCTAAGTGAAGTCAAATTTCAGGAGGGAGGAGCAGGGGCTGCCGGAGATGCAGCTCGCAGGAGCGCTTGGCCGGGGCAGCAGCAGGTCTTGGAATCTCCCACCAAGTAAAACCACGGTAGGACAACCAGCAAGGCAGGACCACGGCAGTGACAGCACCGGGGGCTGGCGGGGGCTGGGAACCCGCACGCCCTGGTAGGGTCCCGCCAGGCACTGGTAGAAGGAAAGGGATGGCGACAGAACTGGCAGACCGAGGGAGGGGGCAGGCAGCCGGTAGGAAATGTGTGGGGAAATTTGGTTCGTGCTGCCACAGGGAAGAGATAGGTCTGATCGGAAACGTCACCAAGAGGGACCTTGTCACACTGCACGCGACGGCAGGGAGAGGGGACCCTGCACGGTCTCGGCCCAGCTTCATCTCGGCAGAGCCATGCTCGCCGAAGCAAATTGGCCGCTTTTCCCACAGCACGACCTTGTGCTGAATTTGCGTGCTCACCCCGAGGGGATGCAGCTTCCCTGGCAGACTGTGCTTCAGCCATATTTATTTTTTTCCCTATTTAAAACACGTTTTCTGCAAAAGCGGCTCATAAAACCCACCTGCCTCACTTCAGAGCCGGAGGAGCGACCCACTGCGGCAGTGGCGACCCACGGCGGTGGCGGGGAGATGCTCCCCCCCTGGATGTTTGGGGGTCTGGGGCAGGTGCAGGGCTGTGGGGCACACTCTCCTGGCAGAGACTCCTCGGGGATGCCACGCTGTGTGTCTCGCCCCTCTGAGCGCTCCTGCCTGCTCCCTCGCTCAACCTCCGTCCCACCAAGGCAGCCGGGGGCTTGAGGACTCTGAAATCTCTGCAGAGAGGGGAGCTGCAGGCAGGAGACGCGGCGAAGGCAGGGACGGGGTGGGGAGAGGAGCAAGGACGTTGAATAGTGGACTGGCAGGAGCTGGAGGGGGCAGCAAAGGTGGGGTGGAGCGGAGGACAGCAGAGCAAAGGGGTGCGAAGGGATGGGACGGGACGGGGATGGGAGAGGACGGTGCAAGGCTCAGCACGCAGCAGGACGGGCAGGCTGGTGCAACACAGGGACACTCAGCTGGTTCCCTTTTTGGTTTCCACTGATCGGCTTGCTGGGTTTTTTTGATCTTTTTTTTTTTTTTTTAATTCAGAAAATTATATCTTTCAGCTTAGTTTCTATGGAAACAGGCTTGTAAGATCGCTCTGTGTGTGCGTGCCCCTGATTGGTTTTGAAGGCGTCAGCCAATTTTAGCTAAATTTCACAGGGGGTTGAAGTCTGAGAGTTAATTATGGTCCTCCCAAGGCTAAGCTGCCAGGGAGAGGAAAGGCGTGGGCTTTTGGTTTGCCCAGTACCCTTTGATGCTCTTGGGGCATCTCCAGTTGAGCACAGCACTCCATGAGCTGTAGCCAGTCTTTCAACAAAGATACCCGAGGGAAGCAAGCTTTATTGCTCCCAGTATTCAAAGAACTAATTGTTCTAGAAACGGCATGGCAGCTATCAAGCTGAGCGCTCTGGCTTGGCAGCCTTTGTTTGGCCTCCTTGTATGTACAGCTTATGAAATGGTTACCTGTTTCTTCAGCAAGGTCTTCACGTCATTCGGCATAGTCCTGCCTGTGCTGTGAGGGGGTCTCCGAAATCCCGGTCACCTCCGTGGGAGGTGAGCGGGGAACTGCAGGAGGAGAGAGGGGGGTTCTCACGGTAAAGGCAGCAGAGCGGTAGCCATGGCCATGGTGTCCATCGCTATGGAGAGCTCTTCACGGACTGCTCATGGACCGAGCATTGCAAAAATCACACTCTGACCTTCTCATGCTGAGCCCCCTGAACGGACAGGCTGGAAGCTTTAGTGCTTCTGTTCCCCATGTGCCATTGGGGGTATTTATATCTCCTTTGCATCCCAGCCAAAAAGATGAGATGACATTGACGTCTTGACAGTATGAGAAATATGAAACGACACTGAGAGCGTGAGAGCAAAGCTCGCGGGGAAATGATCTGGTGCCGTTCGTCACCACCATGTGGGACTGCACCTACGTGGCGGGGACGAAGGGACGTGCTGGGTGCCCCGAGGTGCTGAGCCCCACACTATCCCCCTGTCAGCGAGGCAGCACAGTGGAGGATCAAGGGTGGCTTCACTGAGACCTGCCCTGCTGCTGAAAGAGATAGAAATTGGAGTTTAGTCATTCTGCGCTTGGAGAGCCGTTTCAACGTCCAGCACCCGGTCCTGGTAGTGGAAATGAGGTCTGTCTCTCTCTTTCTCTCTCTCTCCAACCTGGACCTGGGGATTGCTTTTCCCTCTGGTTCCTCATCTCAGTATAACTGCTCCATGCCCTCCAGGGGGCTAATGCTCACTGAGGGGGGTATTTTAATCTGTTACTGGTCTCACTGGCAACCGGTGCTCAGCAGAAACGGTGTTAGTGTGCGAAGCTGTGTTGAAAGTGGGGAGAAAAGTGATGCTCCTCAACCATGGCCAGGGTCAGGACTCCTTCACGGGCACCTGCGAGAAGTGGCAGGAGAGGCTGGCTTAGAGACGTAGAGATGTAGAGACGTTTGCCCCAGGAATGGGCTTCACCGCCACCGCCGAGCAGCACAGCCATCAGCAGGGGGGGCCTGCAGAGCGGATGAGGGGCTCTGCGCGCTGAAGCCCGTGTTGATGGCAGTGATGGAGCCCACTCATCCCAGCAGATAAGAGCTCTTCACAGGCTCTCAGGATTCAAGCTGCGAGGACAGAGCAGCCCCATCGCTCTGCTGGGCTGCTGCGGCAGTGCTGGGCCATTGCCCAGAGGTCAACAAGTCATAGAACCATAGAATCAGAATGGTTAGAGTTGGAAGGGAACTTAAATATCATCCAGTGCCACCCCCTGCCCTGGGCAGGGACACCTCCCACCAGACCATGTTACTCCAAGCCCCGTCCAACCTGGCCTTGAACCCCTCCAGGGATGGGGCAGCCACAGCTTCTCTGGGCAACCTGGGCCAGGGGCTCACCGCCCTCCCAGCCAAGAATTTCTTCCTGAGATCTCATCTAAATCTCCCCTCTTCCAGTTTGAAGCCATTACCCCTCATCCCATGGCTCTCCTCCCTGATCCAGAGTCCCTCCCCAGCTTTCCTGGAGCCCTCTTAGGTACTGGAAGGGACTCTGAGGTCTCCCCAGAGCCTTCTCTTCTCCAGGTTGTCCTTTCCTCCATGCACTGCAGGGAAAGGCAGACGATGCATTTGTGCCTGAGCTCCCCATGTGTCTGCCCCCACTGAAATCCCTCCCAGCCACACGTCTGAGCTATTGCAGAGTTCTCTCAGCTCCCTCCCACGGCTGCAGCTATCCCGCGGGGCGGTGGGCAGGCTGCTGTCTGGTGGGGCTCAGCGAGACGTGGGCAGGCTGAACAGAGCAGGGCGCAGAGCAGCTCAGGCTCCTTCCGCGGAGACACAGGCCAAGGCTTCTTTTTCCTACCCTGCTGATGATTTTTGCTAAATTATCAGGAACTTTATTTATTGGGATCTCTGTCGATCTCCTTGAAACTGCTGAGACAGTTTATTTTGGGGGCGCGTTGCTAAAAGGAGGACTGACCACATGATTTCCATAGGTAATGAAACAAAAGCACGTTGTTTCCTCAAGCCTGTAGGAAAAATTACTCTACCAGCCATGGACCATGAGCTGTGATGAGCCCTTAGGCAAACAGAGATAAAGAAAGCAATCTTTTCACTCGTGGACCTGTACGTGGTCCCTGCCTGGTGGCCCCACATGCCTGCACACTCCCTATATGCGGTGTACATCCCCTGTGCACACAAACTCCATCCACAGGCACCCACACGGGCGCCCTCCCCCAGGCCTGGCGTGGCCACATGCAGACCCTGTGCGCAGCTGTTCGCACACCCAAACACGTTCCCTGCATGGGTGCCTGCACACACATGCTGTCTGCACGTACGCGCTCACGTTTATGTATACATAGAGCCCTTGGTTGCACACATGCATGCACACATACTCAAACATCTACTTAAACTCAGCTCCTTTTCACATCTACTCACCCCAACAAAGTCAGTACCACTAATAATTGGCAGTTCCTAAGGGTCCTGACCCAGCACTTGTCCCCAAACCTCGTAACCACACACACTCCCAGTGCCTTTGGCCTCCAGCCCTATGGTTTTTCTGCTGAGCTGAATCCACTGCGAAGCCTGGATTCCATCCCAACCTGCGTTCCCTTACTTTATGCAGAAACAGAATTAAGCGCGGAAGCACGGGGCTGAGCGCTCAGGTCTCGGTGCCGTCAGGAAGATATCGCAGGAGGCTGCTGCTGGGTTCGGGGCTGCCATCAGCCCTTCCCAGGCTCACATCCCAGCCCTCCCGGCAGGCGGCAGGCGCGCTCGGAGGAGAGCAAACCACGTGAATCCCACAAAATGTCTTACAAGGCGAACCGTTGATGTGTAATTAGCAGCAGTTTTGCCCTGCGCCTGATATGAGGGGAGCGGGTTATGGCCCACGGCAGCTCAGAGTTAAAGCACCCGTGGCAGTAGTTCAGGGACAGTGGGATGGGCACTGCAGCTGAAATGAGGGATGGTTGTCTCACAGAGGCTTGTGTTAAAAAATCAGGTCTTTATAATAGTTATTTGCCTAAAAAAGGGGCTCACTATGATGCAGAAATCATACTTTGCAGTACAGCTCCGTGTGCCCATGGCCATGGCCAGGAAAACTCTGTGCTGGGTTCAGAGGGATTTGCCAGAGACCTGTCACTGCGTATGCTGTGGTGTGGGGTTCTCAAATCACACAAAACCTGGTTCCCGACTGCCTCTGCACAGCACAAGTTGGACTTGTCAACCTTTGGGGGACTCTACTTTCATGTTCCTGCCAATCTTCGGGCCCTGCAGAGGAGCTCCGGAGTCCCAGGGGCTTCAAAAGCTGAGCCCCGAATGGGAGAGCTCATCCTGAAATCTAGACTCAGCATTTGCGATTGGTTGTTCTCCATTATCCAATTTAAAAACTGCAATTCTGTAATCCCAGAGCTGAGATACCATCATAGCAAGTCCGTGACCCTTTTTATCCCAACCCCAGCAAGAAAATTTGCCTGAGTCAAGTTGCTCCCCAACAACTGCAGTGAAATTTGTTCGTCTGAACCTAGTGATATGTGTTTACGTTTAAGAAAGAAGTTTAAGATCATTTAAATGATCAGTTTATACAGCATTTTGCATTTCCATTCTAGTTGGGAAACTAGAAAATAATTTGATACAATATATTGAAATTACAAGGATGTTTTCCTTTCAAAAAGGGACTGAAAGAATTTTAAGTTAGATTTTGGATTTTTTTTTAGCCTGTATTTTTCTGTTTTTTTTTTTTTTTTTTTGCTATTAGCTATTCTGTTCTTTTTCTCATTTCTCTTCTGATTTTTTTCCTCCCAATTCCATTTTGCATTTCTGCGGATGTCCTAAAAGCAATTAAAAATGCTGAGAGATGAAAATTAAAAATGCTCAGACCCATCTTGTGTCCCCCCGGCCCGAGCTGTGGAGCTGGACCGGGAAATACCTGGGCATCCCTGCTGGCCCCACAGAGAGCTTGAACGCCGTGGTGGTGTGGCGACCATAGCTGTCCTTCTATTGTTTGTCCCTGTGGGGTTTCTCCCCCATCCCGTTTTTTAGTACTGGGCTTGTGGGGTGAGCTGCGCTTCTCCTGCTCTTCGTGCAATTGGAAATGTTTGTATCAGTCGTACAAAACTGCAGCTCTGAGACGCTTGTTATGGCTCTCCTGGTTCATTTCCTCCTTCCATTAAACATCCGCTGTTCTTCCCAGTCTTCCATAATTTCGGTGCTTTGGTATTTTCGCATTTCTGTGTTCTGGGCGGGGGCAGCAGGACAGACGCCGCTCTCCCGCCGCAGAGAGCCCTGACCGCGACGGGGGTTTCGCGCTATTTTCTGTAGGTTGCGTGGTTCGGTCTGACTTTGTCACCGTGTTGAGTGTGAGGAAAAGGCATGGTCTGGTCTGCCTGTTTGTCCTGCATGGGTGACGCCTTTTCCCTTCCAGCGTGAATTATTTTCACCCAGTCAGGACATTTTTGGCCTGTGCTGGGTCCAGTCTCTGGATGAGCAGGTCTGGACAAGCCCTGTTTGGTCCAGAGGACCGTCTCAGCCTTAAAAAAAGAAATATTACGGTGCTTTCCTTTTTGTCCTCTCCTGTTCAGACATCTGCCTCCCTGCAGCACGTAGCCGGCTTGTCAAGGAGCGTCCATGCTGAGCATAAGCACTTTCATTTTCTAATATTTGACTCTAGGGCCTTTTGGAAAAACTGCATTTTTTGAAACCTCTCTGTCAGCTACAGCTTTTGGTCCAATTGCTCCCCAAAGAGTGCTGTACTTAATTAGGTTGGCTCAATCATCCAACCATAATGATGTCTTTAACCTAATCAGATAGGTTAGCTGGGGCATGAGTCCAGAGCTGCCGCCTCCTGCGTGCTGCCGCAGAACAGCCTGACCTAGAAACAGCCAAACGGCATATTATAAAACTGCTTTTCTGAACTTCTCTCATGACAAATAACTAATATATACCTGCGGGTACCTGCAGCTGCTCCTTGTCGCTCTCTGAAGGGAATTCGCTTTCTTTTTGATGTCCATTACTCAGTAATATTTTCAAAAAGTCAAGAGGAATGGCTATATTTGCACTGAATGTTGCTGACAGTTTGATGCTGGATTGGCTTTTCTTCCCTGCGCGTTTACAGACCACAAAGCAAAAACCCCCCTGTGCCGTGTGCTGGGTCAGCCACAGAGGGGCACAGAGTCATGGCCGGGTTTTGCTTCTCAGCCAGAAGGCAGGAGCGCAGGTCCCAGCGGCTAGCTCAAGGTGTGCAACCCACAGGTCTACCAAAAAATGCTGCTCTGCCTCTTTGGCCTTGCGATCCCAGCCCCATCCCCGCAAACCTGCGCCCACAACCCAACCAGTCTGTGTTGAGCTCTTGTTCTTCCTTGCAGAGCATCCACCTGTCCTTTTTGCGCACGGTCCCACCCTACTCTCACCAGGCCAACGTCTGGTTTGAGATGATGAGAGTCTTCAACTGGAATCACGTCATTCTGATAGTCAGTGACGACCATGAAGGTCGTGCTGCTCAAAAGAAGCTGGAGACCCTCTTGGAGGAGAAAGAGTCCAAGGTCAGTTCCTGAACATTGTCTTGTAGCTTTGTTTAAGCAACAACAACAAAACTAGAAGTCTCGGGCTGTTGTATGTATGTAGATTTCTGTATGTAAAACACCTTTTCTTTCCATTGTAACATGGCTAACATGCTTAAAGCATCAACAGTGTCTGACTAGTACCTGACAGAACTTTGTACTTTATTCATTTCACTTGCTTTGCCATGGTCAAAATCTCCTACATGTAAATCGACCACAAAATGAAGGGAAGGATAACCTGGAGCTCTGCAAATGCCTCGCCCAAGATTCCCACCTAAGGAGAGGACCAGTCGCTCAGCTTAGGGAAGCACCTGCCCCATTACAGCCACCCAGGGACCAGGCAGCCCCAGCAGCGCCAAACAAACCCCGAAAAGCAGCTTCTGAATTGGCTAACCGGAGCTCGCCCTAGTGGCTTAGGAGGGGCAAGGGCAGCCGGCGCATTGATGCACGGAGGCGTAAATGCACCCTCTCTGTAAAGGTGTCAGCTCTGCGGCTGCAGGCTGATGGCCTGTTCCCATCTCCATTGAAGCACATGCCAAACGCTGCTTTCCTGACACCCCATGCTGTTACGAGAGGGCGGTTGCGGCCGGCGGGAGCAGCGTTATCGAGGAGGTGCACTGAGCCTGCACTCAGGGCCCCGCAGGGGAGCAGGGGGGGAGGCAGGGGAGGCCCCCGAGCCTGCTAGAAATTCAGGAGGACTGCCATAGACCTGCTGCTGTTGAGTAAAAGGACCAAGCATTCAAGCCAAGCAGGGAAGGAGAACATGGGGAGCCATTCGGCTGCAGTGCTTCAAGGGCAGGTGCCTGTCTGGAAGGCAAGGAACCACGTCCTGCCCTACGGGGTGAAGTCCCAGCACATCCTCTTGCCCAGGGCAGGGTGAGGTCGCCTTTTGGTGGGCAGAGTCCAAGCCCATCTCCAAGTCTCCAGCAGCTTCAGGGCAGGGACCCATTCCTGGCGGTTCCCTCCTGGGTCACGGGCAGGGACCTCAACCTGCTCTTCTCCAGCCCCCCCAGCAACCGCTGGACATTTTGCAGTTGGCTCTTGAGGAGATGTGGCTGTAGACAATAATTGTTTTTGGAGTCGGTGGCTGAGCTGAGAGCCCAGCGAGAGCAGCCTTCCACTGCTCTTCGTCACCTCTTGTCAAACCACTGGAGGAAGAGCTGGTGCAGGGGTGCAGAGTGGCACAAGCCACACTGAGCAACAAGCTTTTGTTTTTGGCAGTGGTTTCCAAGAAGTTTCATCCTGGGCCATCATGAGACACTGGTGTGCCACCAACCATGGTGGGATCCTCCTGCCTCCAAAGACAGCTTCCCACTGGGTGACAGCGGGCCAGTATTTCTCTTCAAAGCCTCTTCCCAGCATGGTGTTCCTCACCCAGGGAGAGCTGTGAAAAGGTTGTTCCCACTGTCGGTCTCTCATCCGTTTCCTTGAATCTTTTGATTTCCACTTTCTGTTTTCCTGCAGCTCCCGTGCATCCCCTTTTGCTGCTCCCTCTCATGCCTCCACTCCTTGCTCGCTCGGTGCAATGGTCTCAGGCACAGGGCATATTTCTTCTTCAGCCTGCCCATCCTACAGGAAAGCCTTTGAGATCTGGGGCTTGAAAGATGCTGGAGGCAGTGTCTGTCCTCAGACCTGCCCCACATTTTCCCTGCATCTACAACAAGTCTTGGTGCCTCCTGGCAGCCACTGGGCTACTGCAAATGCCCTGGCCATCCTCCAGACTAGGGCACGTGCTCTGTGAGGGTAGGTCACCTTGTCTTCCTATTGTGATGTGCCACAGCATCTTGTTTCTTTGTCCTTGAGGAGCTTGCTCTGGTCAAACTGCCTGGTCTGACTAGTCTGGAAGGTAGATAACCGCCATCAGGGCTTTTCCCCCTTCCTCAATCTCTTCTGCTAATTGCTCTTCTAATCACTGTTGTACTGACTCTCTTCATGCTGTGAGGTGGTACCCTGGACCCCTCCCCAACATCCTCAAGGCCAGCCTGGGCCATGGGGAGGGAGCAGACAGGAGACCTGCACTTGACCTCTTCAAGGCTTGGATCACAGAGCCCAGTGACCTGGGGCTGGGGCAGAGGCTCACCTGCCCACCTGAGCTCTTGGATCTGAGCATGGCTGTGCTGCCTGCCCCTGGAGTCTGTGTCAGCACTGGGTGTCACTCAGACACCACTGCGTGGATTTGCCCGTCAAGCAGGTGTTGGGAGCCCAACACTTGAGCCAGGCTGGCCAGCCCTGGCACGCCCCACACGCTAGCCTTGTCTTAGGTCTGTCTGCACTAACTCTCAGCTTGGAGCTACTGCTTCATCCCAGTACAACTCTGGTCATTCATCTGGGCTGGCCCACCGTTGCACCAACGCTACTCGGGTCCAGGGGGAAATGCCAGACGCTGTGAAAATCAGAGTTTGTCCAAGTCAAGGGTGGCAGGCTCCTGGTGTGCTGACTCCCTCTGGGACAGTGGTGTTCATGAAACATATTTTTTGAGTGAATGCTGAAGAACATGGTGGAAAGTGAATTTTGAATTTGTAGGTCTCTGCGTGGGCTGAGGAGCAGGGAAGTGCTGCAGAACTACACAGAAAAAGCGGAAAGAGAGGAGACATTGCTGGTCTAAGTTCTGGCAGTAGAGATGGGGACAGGGGGAGACAGAGATGATCAGGTGCCATCAGGCCCAGCTTTGCTGCATCCAAGACTCTGCTTCACCTTGACCCAAGATTCTGCTTCACCTTGACCAAGGATTCTGCTTCACCTTGACCCAAGACTCTGCTTCACCCTGACCCAAGACTCTGCTTCACCTTGCTGACCAGCTTGGGTCGAGGCAACGGCACATCCCGGGCACATGGGGTGATTCGTGGCTGGAGGCTGCAAGACGGATGACTGAGTTTCCAGCTAAATTGATGGAGCCTGAGGAAAAGTGGCCAGTGTCTCTTCATTGGAGAGTATTCCTGATGTCCTGCTGCTGCGGCTCTGCTCTCCTCTGAGGCAGTTGTTACTCCAGGTCTCACTGTGATCTGAGCAGAATCAAAGTAGCCATTGCAGAAATGCTCACCGTGGACACCGTTGGAAGTGAAGGCAGACCTGGGCTCTGAACAGATTTTGCCTCCTCAGATACTTTTCCTTGCAAAGACCCAACTTCTTTGAACAATGAAAAACCTGTCAGGCTGTGTCCAAGTAGAAGAAAGGAAAGATCACACAGCTGCACGGAAAGGAGCCCTTGGAAAAATCACAGAATCACAGAATGGTAGGGGTTGGAAGGGACCTTCAGAGATCATCTAGTCCAACCCCCTGCCAAAGCAGGTTCACCTAGAGCAGGCTGGACAGCAACGCATCCAGGTGGGGTTTGAATATCTCCAGAGAAGGAGACTCTACAGCCTCTCTGGGCAGCCTGTTCCAAAGTCTGTCCTGCCAAAGACTGGTCTGAGTGCTCAGGAAGAGGCAAGTTTGGAAAGCAAGATGCAGATATAAAACTTGTCTGCTGAACGAACAACCTGGCTGGGAACACGAGCCCTGGCATTACGGGGGCACAAAGGGTCAGGTTCTTGGCAGGGATCAGTTGCCATTGCCATAAGATGCTGTGAAATGGAGATCAGAATAGAGCCATGTCCCGCACCCCATACACACAGATCAGGGATGCCCAGTTGGGGTGGGATGGGGCCAAGAAGACCAGGTCAGACTATGTCCCACCAAAACCTGCCAAGCACGGTCCTGCAGGCACTGTCAGGTTGACGTTATTGGCATGACCACAGGGGCCAGTCACGGGAAGGTCCACGGGGCTCTGTGCACGCTGCTGCGGGGTCCAGGCTTCTGAGGGCAGAGGCCATCAGCCCTCAGCACACTGCCTGGAGGAGAGAAAACCTCCAGAAGTAGGTTTCATGCCCCTGGCTCCTTTGGAGCCGAGCAGCAGAAGTGGCTCAGGCAGGAGACGAGGTGGGGACAGGCTCTTTGCTCTGGTTACCCGCAGGGTCAGTGCGTGCTGAGCCCTGGGCTGGGTGTGACACTCCAGCCAGCAGCGTGGAAACCACCAGCCAGTGAACCCCACTAGCCATGTGTAGGGCCAGGTTTCGGGCACCGTGGTCTCCGGCAGCTGCACCTCCCAGGGCCACCCGTGTGCCACAGAGCCACGAATTGCCCTCGGACCTCCCCAGGCACCAGGTAAAGGCTGCAATGTCATCCCATGATCACCATTGCTTCATATCGCCACGCTTTGAACCAACACGGGATGTAGCGAGATTTTTCTTTCTCTTTTGGATGGCAACAGAGCTCCGAAAAGCTGCTCCCTCCTTGCAGGAGGTGAGAAGTTCAGCTGAGACACCTTACTTGCTGTGAATGCTCGTAGGGTGAACAGGATTGTAATGATAATAGTGACGGTAGTAATGCTAATACTATTAACTGTTACCGTTTGCGTTTATCCAGCTCTTTCCGTACACAACATTTTGTCCTTTACTTCCACAGTAATTCCATGGAAAGCCCACCACTTAGGCCCTTAGAGATGCGTAGATTGTTTCAGAGTGTAAGCTAAAAAGTTTCTTGCTGAAGAGTTCCCCAGTCCCACAAGGGAAAGGCAACTGCATCGCACCAGCTGTGACACTCAGGCTTGCTCTAACCAATACGGCTTTGCACCCTGACGCTCCCGTGAGAGCTGAGGCACTCTCTCCTGATAGTGGTTTTTGCGAGCTCCAGCGTTATAGAGACCCTTTAGCAAACAGTGGAGGAGGAGGTGGATGTTGGATTGCTTTACTACACGTCATTTTCAACTGTTTATAATATTCTTCTGTGTCTACATATTTTCTCTGTGCACATTATTCATCAGAGTAAAAAAAGGAACTATGAAAACCTCGACCAACTTTCCTATGACAACAAGCGAGGACCCAAGGTATATATGCATGGAAATGCACGCCGCCCACCAACCTAACTAGCAAATGAAAAATAGCCACAGCCACCAGAAAAATAAAAAAGAAAAAAAAAAAAAGAGAAAGAGAAAAAAAGAAAAGAAAAGAAAGAGAAAAAAAAAAGATCCATGACTATGTTTCTTGGTAGCACGTTTTTATGTTGAGATAGTTTGGTTTGGACTTGAGAATGGAAACCTAGCCAGCTGACCCTGGAAGGATTTCTTTTTGAAACATGCATGTGAACCAGTAATTAACTTGCAAGTTTTTTATTTTTTTTGAAAAGTTGAACCAACCCCCTTTTCCCCCAAAGGAAACGGTTCCTTGGTGTAAGTTGCGCACTTTTACTCCCAAAGGTTAACCCTGTGCAATATGTTTTTTTTTTTTTTCATTTCCCATGTTTTTGAAAAACAACACTCGTTTGAGTTTTCAATTGCATTTCAAAGCCTTTTTCTCTTTCCTGTACAATGCACGCCTCTTTTTGGGTCTTGATTGACTTCAGTTTGCATGCACAGTGCAAAAAAAAAAAAAAAAAAAAAAAACCAAAAACCAAAAAGCCAAAACTTTAAAAGAGAAAGGAAGGAAGGAAAGAAAGAAAAGAAAGAAAAGAAAAGAAAAAAGAAAAAAGTAGCTATAACCAACCTTATTTGGCAGAGTTTTGTGCAGTTTAATGAATTCTCTTGACCCTTTTCTAGATAGCATGGCTCTCACAAGCCGTCCTGGGGCTCCCGCACTAACCAGCTTTGCTCACACTAATCACAGGCTGAGAAAGTGCTTCAGTTTGACCCCGGAACCAAAAATGTGACGTCGCTGCTGCTGGAGGCAAAGGAGCTGGAGGCTCGTGTCATCATCCTTTCTGCCAGGTAAGGTAGAGCCGTCCCTTCCCCTCCCTGCTCTGATTTCCTCGCTCTCCCCTTTGCAACGCCGCCCAGCACTGGAGCCAGTGCGGATTCGGGGCACGTCGTCCTTTCAAAACCCACACGAAGCCCCATGTCGCAGGCCGGCGGTGGATGCTGTGCTGTGCGCGCTGCTGGCCGGGGAGCTTGCGATCATGAGCCTGGTTGAGATGTCTGTCTGTCCTGCCAAGTGTTAGCAGCTGCAGAAGCAGCAGTAGATACTGATGTGTCCTGATCCACCTGTGAAGGAGAGGAGTCTTATTGCTATAGATGGTGAGCAATAAGGAGTGGGCCAGACTTGCAGGTTCTCAGCAGTGCTGGGTGCTGTGGGACAAAGTGAAGCTGTGAGAAAGGCTCCCGTTGTATCAAGGAATTGGCCATTGCCCAAGAGAACCACTTATCAGAGGAGGACTCCCTGGGGATGTGTTTTCCTTGGCACTGTCACTCCCTTGGGATCTGACATAGGAGAAAAGGGGCCATCCGGCACCTGGAGCCACATTGCCGTTCCCTTCTTCTCGTTGCAGTGAGGATGATGCGGCCACGGTGTACAGATCAGCAGCCATGCTCAATATGACGGGCTCCGGCTACGTGTGGCTGGTGGGGGAACGGGAGATATCGGGCAATGCCCTGCGTTACGCCCCTGATGGTAGGCACCCGCCGGAGGCGCTCGTCCCGCTGTCAGCCGGGCTCGGAGGAGCCTGCTCGGAGCTGGGATGAGCATCACCTGCCCTCCCAGGGACTCCTTGGGCTGGGGGAACGCGATGCCGTGGTGGTCCCGAGCGAGTGGAGGGTCCCACATGTTGCTCTCCACCCTCTTTGCCCGCGCAGGGAGGCAGCACCCAGGCTGCCATGCCCAAATCCAGCTCGCCGTCACCTGGGGGAAAGGCTTGGCCAAGAGGATGGGGACAGAGCACGGGATGTCAGCAGTCGGCATAGCTGTCCCCAGTCCCCATCCAGCAGGGAGGATGGTGCCAGCCCAGCGCTGCTGCAGATGCTTGCCCTGCCTGCCCCTGCCTGAAGCCCAGACAACTCCCCAGCTGCATCTGAGGGGTCCTCAGCCCCATAACCATGTCCTTGCTGGCCCCCGAGCCCTGCGTGTGGGAATAAGGCCAGAGCAACCGGTGCGCCCCGCTGACCTGCCTCCTCCCCTCTGCTCCTGGCAGGAGTGATCGGTTTGCAGCTCATCAATGGGAAGAACGAGTCAGCCCACATCAGCGACGCTGTTGCGGTGGTGGCCCAGGCCGTGCACGACTTGTTTGAGAAGGAGAATATCACAGACCCGCCGCGGGGCTGCGTGGGCAACACCAACATCTGGAAGACAGGACCCCTTTTCAAGAGGTATTTGGGGAAGGGTCCTGCTGGAAGGAGCAGAGGACCTGCTGGGGGAGCTGGAAAAGGTGGGAACATGTGGAAAAGGGCAGCATGGTAGCTTTGTTCAGAGTACCGTCAGTAAAGCTCTGGGGCATGTGGCACAGGACTGCTTGGACTCTCCTACATGATTCAGATGTGAGGGCTACATCTCTCCTAGAAACCTAACGAAGACACAGACTCAGGCACTGGCCCCCAGTTTGTCCAGGCTGTTTAGGCATCATCCCGGTGCTTGGCACCAGTTCAGTCCGTGCCAACCCATGTTCTCCTGGGCAATGCTTGGGCAGCTGGGATCAGTGTGGGCAGGGAACGACTCTAGGAGGAAGAGATGTGGGGGCCATGGAGGGATGATCTTCTCTGGTCTGGGTCTTAATTCTGTGGGTGGAAGAGTGAAGAAAAGGGATTTTTTTGCCAAATCAGGGTAGGAGGATGCTTCTGTCAAATCCGAGCTCAGTGTTGCGGACACATTTCTTGCTGAATGTTTCAGGGCTGTGGCACGGATGAGCTGGACTCGGGGCAAGAGATCTCCATGCATGGGACAGGCTGCTCTCTGTTGTGGCAAATACCGTGCTGTGGTTTTGGGTGGTGGGGGTCTCAGCAGATCAGAGCGTGCATGTGTTGGATCTCACTGCCGTGGGCAGCGTGATGGGCAGATGCTGCATGCATTCCCCACAGCCCAGCCTTTGTGCCTGCGTGGGGTGTTGTGCTGCATCGCTGCAGGTGCTGGAGCCACAAGGGACGCTTCTGGATTTCAGTAAAGCAGCAATTCCCTTTGCTGCACGGCTCCCCGTGCGGGAGAGCTGCTCTCTGCAGCCTGCAACCTGGCACCGGGGTGTTGCTTTCGGCAGTGGGACCCTGTGCCAGGGGTTGCTCTCTGCAGAAGTGAGCGTGGTGTTTGTGGGATGCCCTTTCTGTAGATCTGGGTTCTGTCGAGCATGAGACCTGCAAAGCCTGAAGCTTGTTTTAGAAAGATTTCCCGCATTCTCTGCAGTGACTGTTTTTGGCACGTGCTATTTGAAGTTGTTCTCGACGGTGCACTGCAGACGGCTCGGGCAATGCTTCTGTGTTTTCACTATCGCCTTTCCAGGGTTTGCGGGGCTGGTTCTCCCCTTGGTGGTGTATGTGCCTGCCTGGGGCGTTACCCAGGCTGTGGTGGGCTGGTGCCAGACAGAAACAGCAGGAGCGGTAGCTCCCAAGGGACCCCCAGAGGAAGGTGTCCTTGGATGCTGGGGGACAGATCATTCCTTAAGGGAACAGGACAGATCCGGTGGAAAACAGGGGACAGTAACAACAGATACAGTAGTAAACATTCGGGCAACATGAGTCCCCAGACTGACCTCATCCATCAGGAGCAGATGACCGCAGGGCTATGAACAGGTTGCAGGTAGCCTTGACTGGACTTCTATAGCGTAATGAGCGTATCAGACATGGCAGGCAACTGAGAGAAAGCATTTGCTTTTCTGAACCCTTCTTAGATGTCCCAATGGCCACAGCAGGTTTTCTAGGATGGCCCTGCTGTGTTTCTCTCCACAGGGTGTTGATGTCCTCCAAGTACTCGGAGGGTGTCACCGGCCGGGTGGAATTCAATGAGGATGGGGACAGGAAGTTTGCCAACTACAGCATCATGAATCTGCAGAATCGGAAACTGGTCCAAGTTGGGATTTACAACGGCAGCCATGTATGTACAGGGCTGGACAGGTCGGGTAGGAGGGACGTGTGTGCTGGGGTGTCTACCTATGGCCTCATATCTATCTCCTTCCTCTGGGATTGATTATAGGTCTTGACCAACGACCGGAAGATTATCTGGCCAGGGGGAGAAACCGAGAAACCTCAAGGCTATCAGATGTCAACCAAATTGAAGGTAACAGCAATTGGCAGCAGGGGGTGGCAGGTGTCCTCAGCTCTGAAAGATGTGCATTAGCTTGGGAACGTGTGACGGTGTCTAGAGCACCATTCAGGGCACTAATCCTGGCAATGCGGTGGCTCACATCAGCCTGCTGTTAGGGAGAAGGGTGTGAAAGGCTTTGAGGCTGAGGTGAAAGGGCCACGCGAAGGAGGATGCTGATATGGGTGTTCCTCATCTTGGGTGCAGGGAAAGCAAATGTTCCCTGTGCCAAAGCCAGGTCCTGCTGCTGGGCTGAGCAGCCTCATCTGCTGAGACGGCAGCTGAGGAGGGCACCATGACATTTTGGCCATGCTTGCGTGGAGAGGGCAGCCCAGCTCGGCATCCAGGGGAGCATAACGCTAGAGGGGAACGGAGACAAGTGAGTGCTTGTGCTTCGCCTTGCAGATCGTGACGATCCACCAAGAGCCCTTTGTGTATGTGAAGCCCACGCAAGCAGATGGGACGTGCAGGGAGGAATTCACCATCAATGGGGATCCTGTGAAAAAGGTCTTTTGCACTGGACCCAACGAGACCATCCCAGGTAACTCAGTCTGGTGGTGAGCACAGCAGCTCCCCCAGCCTACCCAGCTGAAGAAGACTCCGGTCCCAGGAAGGGGTCCCCAGGGAGGGTGCTCAGTCACACAGGAGGCCCAGAGAGCGGAAAGGTGACAGCACATTCAGCGCCCAAACACCCCCCCCGCATCAGCTCGCCCCCCCCCAGTAGCGCTGTGCAGTAACTGGGCACTGCGATTCAGCTTTTTGACCCCAACAGATGACTTTCCCACTGTCTCTTTTCTGGGTGGGCTCCAGGGCTGTTATAGGGAATTGCATCCCATGTTTCTGTCTCCTGACATGCTCCAATTCTTTTTGCCTTGATCTCAAGCAGAAGCGAGAACCCTGAGGCTGATTAGCACCTGCTGCACTGGTCCTAACGCCAGTTTCAAACTGTTTTGTTACAGAAAGCCTGTTTCAGGATTAGGAGTGAGCACCTGGTGGGGCGTGTGAGCTGCTTAGCAGCGCCAGGCTTGCCCAAATCCACCTGAAGTGCATCCCCTTGGCTCACCATGCTTTCCTGTGTACAGCTCCCCCCCAGCCCTCAGCTGTGTCCTGGGCTGTGTTCAACCCGATGGGTTCACGTTAGCACTCCTCCCGCACTGCCTGCATGCCCCAAGCCCTCTCCGTCCCCTCAGTGGGCCGGTAGCACCGACCCTCAGCCCACCTCACTGGGACATAGCAAATGGGTGAGACCCCTTTGCCCCCTACTTGCCTTCTTGCCACACTGGTGTTTCCCTCGCACCCATGGGCGGAGGAGGCAGTGGGAGAGGGTGGTGAAGGCAGATGGCACTGCCGGAATGACGTGATTGCATCTCATACGAAGCCAGAGCCGTGCAGGTGGCTGCTCTCGCTGGGGACAGCCATGGATCCTGCGCAGGGTCCCTGGCAAAGGGCTGCCTCCACTCGTCCCCCTCATTTTCTCCCGCCCGCAGGCCGCCCCACCGTGGCACTGTGCTGCTATGGATTCTGCATCGACCTGCTCATCCGGCTGGCAGGGGTGATGAACTTCACCTACGAGGTTCACCTGGTGGCTGATGGTAAATTTGGTACCCAAGAGCGGGTGAGTTTGGGCAGCCTGTGATATCTGTTTGCCTGTATCATGTGTTGAAACACCCCCAGGCCCTTCTCCGGAGCAGGGGTGGGGTGGGAGGTCTATGCAGGGCACCTGCCACATGGCGGGGGGTCCTGGCAGGTGGGGGACAGGTGTCAGGGCAGTGGGCTGATCCTGCGCTGGCTTTCCGGCAGGTTAACAACAGCAACAAGAAAGAGTGGAATGGGATGATGGGGGAGCTGCTGAGCGGCCAGGCAGACATGATTGTGGCTCCCCTCACCATCAACAATGAGCGGGCACAGTACATTGAGTTCTCCAAGCCCTTCAAGTACCAAGGCCTCACCATCCTTGTGAAGAAGGTATGGGTTGTGATGGGATGTTTTGTGGGCAGGGGAGGTGTCCCTTGCTCCCCAGGTTGCAGACATGTACCACGCCTGCACCATGCCTGGCTCCCCCCGCTGCTGCCCCTGCCAGGGCAGCTGCACATCCCAGCCTTTGCTGCGGTTGCTGGTTTTAATGCTGGATCTTGACCTGGCCACCCTGAGCCTTCCTGTTTAGCAGAGCAGGAGGAGCTCGGAGCAGGGCAGGGGCCCTGGTGAGTCCGGCCAGGCGTGCAAGATGGAGGTATGATGGGTGCCAGCGCTGTTCACCTCTCCCCTGTGTGCTAGGAAATCCCCCGAAGCACCTTGGACTCGTTCATGCAGCCTTTCCAGAGCACGCTGTGGCTGCTGGTGGGGCTGTCTGTGCACGTGGTGGCAGTGATGTTGTACCTCTTAGACCGATTCAGGTGAGTGCACTCTGGGTCACCCAAGGGCTGGAGGGGACAGGGAGGTGCTCCTGGGAACCATCCCCTGGGTCCCCGCAGTGTCTTGCTCAGGCGCAGCCCTGCAGCTCTTCGGGAGGCTCTCACAGGAGCTACACACACTTCCTCTGCCCCACCAGCCCTGCGCTGAGGCTCCTGGCCTCTCTGGCTGCTGCTAAGCTGAGAGATATGGATATGTGTGGTAGCCGGCACCTGGATATGTGGGAGCGTGCCTGTCAGACCAGGTGCCATGCCGAGGCAACCATCAGCTCCTGGGCCTTGAGTTAGTCCCGTTCCTTGACCCCAAGGTAGCTCCTCTGAAGGGCAGGGACCCCATCCCCCCTGTTAGCCCCGGGCCCAGGGGCTGTTGCAGTGAGCCCTCAGTGTTGCAGTGGGAGAAGCTTGAGCTGGCCAGGATCAGATGATCTTTCTGGACTGGAGAGAAGTACCAGTGTGAGATGGACAGGGTTGCAGAGGGGACAGGCAGGGCAGTGGGACACGAGGGGTGAAGAGCTGTATGGGGGACGAGCATGGTCTGTAGGGATGAGTGATGTAGGGCTGCGTCAGGACACTTAAGGCACAGCAGAGAGGCCTGGGAACGAGGATAAGGGGTACAAGAAGAGGTCTTTGTCTTGTTTTCCAGCCCGTTTGGCCGGTTCAAAGTGAACAGTGAGGAGGAGGAGGAAGATGCCCTGACCCTCTCCTCGGCCATGTGGTTCTCCTGGGGAGTCCTGCTGAACTCCGGCATCGGAGAAGGTGCGTTGCAGCACACAGTGGGACTGTGTGGAGGAGAAGCCCATGCCCTCTTCCACTGTCTCCTCTCTGAGGCAGGGCTGATGCCCTCTGGGGACAGTTTAGTGAGTGAGTACGGGCCTCCTTCCATGAGCCGTCCCTGGAGTAGGCTGGTGAGGGATTCTTTGGGGCCAGGGTGGCACACTTGTGGCACAATTTGTGCGGACCATCCTGCCACCCCTCACAATCAATGATGGGAAACAGGTCCTTCTTGGGCTGCTTCTCCTGCCCAGGTTATCCGTCCGCTCACGGTGAGATGCATCATGCCCTGGAAGGAGTCATGGGTGTTTCTTGGTTTGGGCATTGCAGGAGCTCCTTGCATGGCTGTCAGCAGAGCAGATAGATGGGGCACATCTGCAGCTGCCATCAGTCCCGCATGGGTTGGATGTGCCTTTGGTGACAAAGTCAAGCACTTTTTGTGCCAGTCTGATCTCACCTCTCTCCCTCCAGGTGCTCCCCGGAGTTTCTCTGCACGTATTCTTGGCATGGTGTGGGCTGGCTTCGCCATGATCATTGTGGCTTCATACACTGCCAACCTGGCAGCCTTCCTGGTGTTAGACCGGCCTGAGGAGAGAATTACAGGCATCAACGACCCCCGGGTAATGACCCCTCCCTTGTTTTCCCGTTGCCTGTCCAACTCTGGGCAGAGAAACAGGAGATACCTCCAGTGAGCATCTCCTGGCTCATATAATATGGCTTTAACATGGCTGTGGGTCTGTGCCAGAGGGTTGACCCCCGGGTAGCTCTGCCTGGGGCTCTCACTGATGGGTCTGAGCCCTGCTGCTGGGTGGGAATGGACAGACACAGGGAGGGATCAGCAGGGAAAACCTTGTGCAGAAACAGCACTTACCCAACCAATCTGCCTGCCAGTTCCTGGAGAGCCTGCATGAACCAACGAGGAAACAATTCATTATGGATGAGTTATAACTAATGAAATTGTCCCTGTGGTGCAGTCAATACTCTCAGCAGATATCAGCATGCCTCAAACCCATTTCCTGCTCTGGCAAGGACACAGCCACAGCTTATCAGCCCAGGCATGCAGGAATGTACCCCACAGCAGCGCTGACCCACAGCATCCCATGCCCTCTGCCCTCGGCACTGCCAGCCCCATGGCATCCACAGGCCTCCTGCATCCTCAGCACCATGGTGTCCTTGTCCCGTAGCATCGCCTGTCCCTCCGCCATGGTCCCAGAGCATCTACTGCCCCATGGCATCTTCACCTCTGCTGAGGAGACCAAGGTCTTCTCTGGGAAACAGGTCCTTGAAGGGGATAGGAAAAGAGGAAACACAGCTTTGGGGTGAGCCAGTTTGGTTGATGAAGGACAGAAGAAATAGGAGCCCTGCCCTTGCCTTTCAGCTGCGCAACCCCTCTGATAAGTTCATCTATGCCACGGTGAAGCAGAGCTCGGTGGACATCTACTTCCGAAGGCAGGTGGAGCTGAGCACCATGTACAGGCACATGGAGAAGCACAACTACGAGAGCGCTGCCGAAGCCATCCAGGCAGTGAGGGACAAGTGAGTGGGACCAACACCTTGTATGGCCATGCTGGGAAGAGTTTTGGGGGACTGCAGTTTGGTGGAGCAAGCAGGGCTGATGTAAACCGGGAGGGAGCTGCAGTCAAAGTATGGCTTGATAGGACCTGCCCAGTTGGGGCTGGGTAGGATCTTCCTAGTCCTGGTGCACACCAGGTCTCTGGATGGAGAGCACAAGGTGTGCGTGGGGACAGGCACACGCAGAGCCCTGGCCCCGGCCATGGCCTCCCTTTCTGGCCTCTGCAGTTGCTTCTCTGCAAGGCTGGGTGGCTTCAAATCCCATGTAAACTGCTCACAGTCCTCCTCCAAAGTTTTGCCAAGTCTGTTGCCTCACAGCAGCACATAGACAGACCCTTCTGGGAGGAGGGTGATGCTAATTAGTGCTTAAATTAGGGCTGGGAGCAGCCTTGCTGCTCCCATGGTTCTGCAGACAAGCTGGGCTGCCCAACCTTACCTGTCTGTCCTCTCTCGGTGTCCAGCAAGCTCCACGCCTTCATCTGGGACTCAGCGGTGCTGGAGTTTGAAGCCTCCCAGAAGTGTGACCTGGTGACGACGGGGGAGCTTTTCTTCCGCTCCGGCTTCGGGATTGGGATGCGCAAGGACAGCCCGTGGAAGCAGAACGTCTCCCTGGCCATCCTCAAGTCTGTACACGGCTCTTGGCATGGGGCTTGCCCCGAATGTTGCATGTGTTAGCACGCAAGTAGCCTCGTGCCAGGCACTGCCACCCCACCCTCCAAACCTTCTGCAGGGACAGGGGCTCTGGGGCTGCCATGTCCCTCCTGACAAAGGGGATGTGCCCGAGTGACCAGTGTGGGCACCCGCAGCCCCAGTTCTGGCTCGCAGGGCCGGGGGAGCAGCATGGGGCTGGTGGGAGGGCAGGGGCAGGGCAGGGGCAGGAGCCATGGCAGGGGACAGGAGCCATGTCCGGCCGCAGGAGTGCAGGCAAAGCTGGCAGAGAGCAGCCCGGGGACCATCCAGCACCAGGTCCTTGCGAGCGGGGCTGCAGCAGCAGGCAGGGCTGCTGCCACTTCCCCACCTCTCCCTGCGAGCTCAGCCCGGCTGGTAGCGTTGCGCTGCCCTGGCCTGATCTTCCAGGGGTTTTTCTTTAAAATCTGGCTTTTCCTGTTAGGCAGAGATGTGTCAGGATCCCTGTTGAGTCCAGCTAAGGCTTTTATACCAGCATGAGCCTGCAGCATGGGGTGCCACAAGTCAATCTGATGTTATGGGTAAAAAGGGTTTTCCTTGTGTTAGTTCAGAAATGCCACACTCGCTGCGGACAGAGGAATGTGGCGATGGAGTAACGGGCAGCTGGGAAGCAGCAAATGGAGGGAAGGGGACATGCGAGATTAGTTTTACAGACAGACAGGGTCAGAAGCCACCAGGGTCCTGCCCAAGATGTGGAGATGAAAGGCCTGAGAGGGAGGACGGGGATGTGGAAGACAGGGGCAGGACCCAGGGTAACGTAGGGAGCCATGGGACCCCATCTGTGGGATGGTCTTACCATGGGGATGGGTGGCAGTGGGACAGATGGGTTTTGGGACAACAGCGTGAGAAGCCTGGAGAGGCAGCAGGAGCCCTTGATGTCCTCCTGGAAGAGGCTGGGGAAGCCCAGGGCTACAGGTGGCCCAAGAATGCTGTGGGATGTGCCAGGAAGAAGAAGAGAGAGAAGTGCAAGGGGACCCAGGGTGGGATACGTGCTCTGTGCCCACCTCCATCCCCACTAGCTGCTCAGGCAGAGGCGGGCACTGTGGGGACACGGTTTGTTTCCTCCCAAGCTGTGACACCAGTTTGTTGGGGAGCCCCAGCCCTCGCCATGCACAGCTGGGAGCTGCCAGGCAGCAGTTATTCCCCTGCCTTGATCCAGAGGGTGCTGGTGGTCACCAGACAGGATCGGGGTCCAGCGTCGCCTGAGCTCCCGAGTGGCTGCGGCAGGTGGGGGGGTTGCACAGGAGGGCACTGGGGATGTGGTTGGTGTCAGCAGCTTTCAGCCTCCCTCCAAGCGCACTCTCCAAGCCCTGCCTACACCTATCAGCTGAGCTTACACATGGCTCTTTCTGGCAGCAGCCGGCCAGCTCTCCGTCTTTCAGGCACGGGGCGGTGGGTGCCTCCTCTCACCCGCTGCGTCCTGCTCGTGGCTGTGCGCAGGGCAAACACGCGCGGTGTGGACCCCCGCTGCGGACACCCACTGCAGACACTCTACACAACAGCCACACAAGCACAGGCGCGTGCTTGCAGGCGCAGTCAGCCAGGCACACGCACACACACGCACACGCAGACGTCGGGGCTTCGTGTGTTCGTAGGCTGCAAACAAGCTCAGAAGGGCTAGGAGGGAGGGCATGAAGGCACGAAGAGCACGTGCCCCCAGCAGCCGGTCCCCAGTGACTACTCTGTCCTGTCTCCTTGTGCTTTCAGGTCCCACGAGAACGGCTTCATGGAGGATTTGGACAAGACTTGGGTGAGGTATCAGGAGTGTGATTCCCGTAGCAATGCCCCAGCAACACTCACCTTTGAAAATATGGCAGGTTTGTTCTGCAAACCTCTTTCTTCCTCTTCGCTGGGTAGCCTGCTTTCGCTCAAGACATTCTCCTCTCCGGGGCTCTCCTCTCGGGCCAAAGCTCTGCTTCTTCTGGGTTTGTGCTTTCCTAGCGCTGGCAGGCTGCTGTGTTGGGCTCCAACCCCACCTTGTCTGAAACAGCTCCGCGAAGCTTCCCCCGACTTCCCTGGGGTGGCTTTCTCATCGGTGGGGCTGTCCTGCTTTGAACATTGCTCCCCTCCCTCTGCTCTGGCCAAACTGCGGCTGTCACGGTGAAATCAGAGCTGTCGCCAAGGCAGAGAGAGGGGAGCAGCACCTCGGGGGAGGCGAGCGCGGCCGCCCAGGCGAGCGAGGACCCTGCGTCAGGAGGGAGCTGGTGGCGAGGGGCAGCCCCCAGCCCCACGGAGCGTGTCCCGGCCGGTCCTGGGCAGGGGGCAGGAGGAGGATAAACAGAGTGGGGGGTTTCTCAGTCCCTCTTCGCAAAGACTGCGAGTGCCCC
This sequence comes from Chroicocephalus ridibundus, assembly GCF_963924245.1. Lineage (NCBI taxonomy): Eukaryota > Metazoa > Chordata > Aves > Charadriiformes > Laridae > Chroicocephalus > Chroicocephalus ridibundus. The sequence continues at coordinate 1,200,612 of NC_086298.1, read as the reverse complement.
CAGACGGGCTCTCCCTTTGCAGCGACGCCGTGCTGCTGGTCCTTCACCCAGCAACATGTCGATGCGGGATGAGGGGTGTCCGATGGGACCCCATCCTCACTGGCACCACGGGCCAGGGCAGAAGCACCGAGAGAGGGGGCATTTTGCTCCGTCTCCTCAAGACACCACTCCCAAAATGTCACCCCTGAAGGTTGCACCTGCTGGAGGACAGCACAGTGAGCTCTGTGCGTGGCTGTCCTTCCCGATGGGCCAAATGGGACCACGCGACCTGGGTTTCTGGTGAAAATGACCCTCCAGCCCCAGGGGATGGGGTCTGCCCCGGTGCTCGGGGCGGCAGCCGGCGCCCTGTGCCTGCCCCCCGGCATCGCTGCAGCACAGCCGGTGCCCCGTGCCCGACCGACAGGAGCTTGCACGGACATCCAGCACCCCCTCACCTTTCTGCCCATCACCGCGGGTGCCCTGCTCTGCTGGGGTCCCCTCCCCGGCCCCTCCAGGACTGCGGGGGGATGGTGGGGGGCCGGGGGGGGGGGTGAACCCTGGGTTGGCAGATGCTCCTGTTGCTGAGCGTGATGCAGAGGAATTGAAGTGTCATGGTGCAATTTCCATTGCCCCCTGTAACTTTCCTGCTTATTTCAGGTGTGTTTATGCTGGTGGCTGGAGGTATTGTTGCCGGGATATTTTTAATATTCATAGAAATAGCTTACAAAAGGCATAAGGACGCGCGGAGGAAGCAGATGCAGCTGGCGTTTGCGGCCGTTAATGTGTGGAGGAAAAACCTGCAGGTAGGACAAACCGTTTTTAGAGCAAATCTCCAACAGGTGCGTTTTCCATTCCTTCACCAAATCAGTGAATGCAGAGCTGTGGATTAGCATGGGGCCCTCTGTCCCCCACCCCGCACCCCACTAACTCCCGCCCGGTGTTACTGGGCGCCCAGCAAGCTGTAGGGTCCCTGCCTTGTCCCCGGGAGGAGCCCGTGGCCGATGCCGTCTCTGCCGGGAGGTGTTGTACACAGCTCCAACCGGAACAGAGACCTGGCCCAAATGCGCCCAGCGGTGCTCGGGACGGGGACTTTGCTCTGCTGGGGACCACGCGCTGGAGCCAGGTCTTGCCCTGGCCGAGCAAGTGGTGCCGGCGCGGCTCCCTTCGCTCTGCCCTGCTGCTCGGCTCCGGCCGCGCTCACCAGCAGACTAGGGGGGGTTGATCCGCTGCCGCTGAGCATCCCTGCCCGGTGCTCAGGGGGAGGAATGCTCCAGGGATGGTTTCCATCGCGTCCCCCTCCCTGCCCGCTCCCCCGGGGCTGCAGTAGCCCTTGTCATACCCGGGACTGACTCCAAACAGAGGTGGTGCGTGCTCTTGTCCTTTGGAGACAAGGACATCTCCCCACACGGGAGCCAGCAATGCCGGTGCCTGTCAGCACCAGGGCTCCCCCGGGCCCCTTCCCTGGGACATTGCTCTCCCCGGCGTCTCCCATCCCTGAAAGACCCCCGTGCTGCTCAGGCAGGGGAGCCCGGGAGGGTCCCTGGTGCCTGGCAGCGACACTGAGCCGTGGGCACGTCTGTGGGCCACCAGCCTCACACTTCCCCTGCCCCACTGTTTTTGGGGCTCAGCCCCGTGGTGCCCCCGAACCCCAGTTTAGGGCAGCCAGAGGCTCTCTCTGAATGGCCCGGGCTGTTTTTCTTCCTCGGGGAAGCAAACCGGCGTTCAAAGGGCAAGAGATCCTTTAGGCGACTAAAGGCGACTGCCGTTCGCAGCAGAGCCAGTGAATGAAAGAGAGAGAATGAGGGTTGGGGACCCCGAAAGGAGCCCGGCGCGGTGGCCCCGCGGGAGCAGCGCTGGCTGGGGGCGCGGGGGGGCTGCCCGGGTGGAGGCGACCTGCCCGAGAGCAGCGAGGGGAAGCAGGAGGCCGGGCTGCTGTATCCTGAGAGCTCGCTGGGTTCAGTTCACCGATAAGAGTCTCGGAAAAGCCATTTCTCTATATATTTTTTTTTCTTTTTTCCTTTTTTCTTTTTTCCTTTGCTTCCAAAAAAACAGCAGCACCGAGGGGGTTCAGGCTGCTGGGACAGAGCACACTAGTCGCACTGCCATTTTTCACTTGCCAACCTTCTAGAAAATACTGCACTGGGTCTTTGGGCAGAGTCTGTGGGACTGTGAGCAAAGCATGCTGCCCTGTGGGGGTAAACAGCCTCATGGTAAAGAGCCGTTTGACATTGTAAGACTTTTCCACAGGAGGAAACGTCAGAGCACTAGTATCTGGTACATTGCTAGAAGGTAGGCAAGTGGAAAGATTTATTTGTTAAAACAAACAAACAAAAATAATGGTTTTTGGGATCACAGTTTTGCCATGGCTATTTCCTGAGATGCCATGGAAGAAAAAGACATTTCATTCCATTCATCTTGCTTTCCTTTCCGTTTGTGCATGTCCGCAAAAGAGAGAACTGAGAAGGAGGAGCAAATGTATCCCCGAGCATGCTCTACGCACCAGCGGGATACATTTTGGTTACCCCCGTGCGGTAGCAGAGCCAGACCTGGTCACTCCGTCCCCCGTCGGAAAGGTCACACTCATTGGCACGAAAGCAATTGGGGAGGAATCGTTCTCAGCGCCCGCCGCCGAGCGCGGCCGGTCCCCTCGGCTCGCTGCCCCCGCACCATGGCGGCTGGTGCTCCCAGCCTGCGCTAACCAGGTCCGACTCGCTAACACCAATGGCTACATTTTTCAGTTCTGTTTCTCTTTGAGTTCATCCTGACCCCGATGACATCATAGCGCTAATGCTTTGCTTCCTCCCTTTCTTTTCCTTTATATTTTTTTCCTTTTCTTTTTCTTCCAGTTTCTTTTTTTTTTTTTTTCTTTTTTTTTAACCCGTTTTACTTTGGGGAAAAAAAAAAACCACACAACCCACCAACAACAACCACGTTCGGCTTTGCACAACTGCGTCATTTAAATTTTTGAATACGTTTTTTTTTTACAGAATATTCATACAATGACTTCTCTTTCAATGCAGTCCTCTCTCTCTCTTGTGGCACTAGGATTCAGCCTCAGAAAAGGCCCTGAGAAATTATTATTTTTTATTTTTTTTTTTTAGTGGTAGGTGCAGCATCTCACCTCTCGGTCTAGCCAGGCTAGCGGTGGAAGCGAGGGGCAGAGCATCCCCAGGGGCAGAGCATCCCCAGGAGGCGAGGTCAGCTGTGCAGGCCTGGACGCAGACACCCAGGAGAGCAGGGCTACTCCCCGCAGGGGTTTCCAGCGCTCCAGACGCCGCCCCGGCCCCGTAGCTGTAGCAGTGTGGTGGCCGTGCGGTAGCCGTGGGTCACGGAGGCCCTTGGAGGACACCTCCAGTAGCTTTCTCACCTAAATGAAGGACATGACATGGGGCAGTATTCAAATAGATTTAGCGTTTCCAACAACACACTAGAGATCTAATCACTTATACATATTCATTTTAGGATAGAAAAAGTGGTAGAGCAGAACCTGACCCTAAAAAGAAAGCCACTTTTAGGTCCATCACCTCCACCCTGGCCTCCAGCTTCAAGAGACGTAGGTCCTCCAAGGATACGGTAAGAGGAAGAAGAACAATTCTGCCCTCTCTCTTTCTCTCTCTTTCTCTCTTCTGCCATCCCATCGACTGCCACACACCCATCCCGAAGCTGCCAGTGTACATGCATAGCTCATGTTCGTCACCAGTCAGTCAGTCAGTCAGTGAGTCAGTCATCCCGTGTACCTGAAAGGATGCTGGGATCCTGGAGGGCAGGCAGGAGGTGGCTTGGAGTCCTGTGATGAGTTGGGAGATGCGACCGAGTTTTTGTTTTGTTTTTCGTTTTCTTTTTGCCTGGATGATTTCTGATGTTCCTCTCTGTGCTTCGCTCACCTTACCGGTGCTGACCTCTTGAAACCGATGACATATTTTTCTTTTTTTTTTCTTTTTTTTTTTTTTTCTGTTCCTGAGTGTTCCTGTACCTGTTTGTCATTGTATGCCTAAAAACGATCACCCCGATTTAATTTGGGCACCGTGTCACCTCACCAAGAGCCATGCGTGTCACATTCTCTACATGTGATTTTTGTTTGTGACGATTAGCATTCGGGACGTAGTCCTCGGCACAGGAGTGACAGCTGTCTCTGGTTATCGTCAGCAGTAACGCAGCTCTAGAAAAGAGACGCAAAGGCTTGAAAGAGGAGGTTGTTAAAGACCCAACCTTGGTTCAAACTTGTGCTTTCTGCCTCGGAGTAAAACTGCTCTCACGTAACCAGAGAAAATTTCCAAATTGCTGCCTCTAAAGCCAGCTGTTTCCAAATGTGCAAACGTGTCTGCTCGTGCTGGAGCTTCAGACACTCTTCAGCGTCAGGTTGGGCTGTTGGTCTGTCGGACTGAGCCGGTGTCCCTCTGCATGTTGCCGTCTGTTGTATGACACTCTGCACTGTGGCTACTCTGTTGTCTCGTGTGGCAGCGGCCGCTGCGTTTTGCTGCCCGACCTCCCGGCGCGACGGGCTTTGCCGAAACCTCCTCCCCGGGGCGACTGGCGGGTTTCTGCCCGGGTTGCTCAGAGCAGGCTCCCCCCAGGCCACCCGAGGCGCGAGGCACAGCGGGGACGGGGGGACGGCGGCGGCGGGGGGACACGCGGCCCCCCGCGGCGGGGTGGCCCGTCCCCGGCCACAGGCTTGGGGCGCCTCGGGGAGCAGCATGCCATATCGCAGGGGGTCTCGGGGCCACGGCTCTGCAGGCGAAGCGGAGGCAGCTGCCTTTGACACCAATGCAGGCTCCATCCCGAGAAGCTCCTGGAGCACCCCTGCGACACGGGCCTGGGGACAGCTGAGCCCTTGGCTGGGCTTGGCTGCCACCGTCTCACACGAAGTCCTCCTCTCGCTGTCACCTTGAAGCCTGGCAGGCACAGGGGGAGACCCACACTGTCCCAACTCGTCCCCCGTACCCCACAGGGTATCCTTGTCATCTCCTGCGCTGCCCCCATGTTCCCCGGGTGGCACCTCGTCCTGGTGATGGCCCCGTGTCTTGGGTCCCCCCTTCCCACTGATGCACCCCCTGAGAAGCTCTGCAGGGAGGTCGCAGGTTGTGTCTTGGTGACCTGAGCCCCGACCAGGGGAGAGGAGACAGAGACGGGGCAGATGGGGCAGGGGTGGGGAAGATGGGAAGGCGGAGGAGGAGGAGGGACAGGTGGGATGCACAGAAAAAAGGGAGAAAAAAATTACAAAAAGATCTGGTGGGAGGGCGTGATCTGAGTAGACCCCATGTTTTGTTGTGTTTGGGCACTCCATGGTTAGAAAACAAAGTGGTCTCGTCCTGGGAGAGCAGGAGCATTGTGGTGAAGTGGGCACCTGGGGGCACTGGTGTCCACAGTGGGCACCGGAGAGGGGGAGAACTCAGGAACAAGAGGACAGCCATCGTGTGGCTCCCCTGATACCTCCCTCCCTCCTTGGGGAGGCATCCTGGGCCTGATCGTGCTCCATGGCGGGGCATCCACCCTACCCCACACCATTCCGCAGCGCACTCTGCCCCAGGGTAGAAGCCCTGAGCTGACCACGTCCATTGGCCACCAGAGGTCCCAAGAGTGAGCAGTGGAGCTGCGCTCTCCCCTTCCCTTGCTCGGTGGGGACCTGCAGGGCACAGGGCTGCCAGGAGCCCTCCCGCTGTTTTGGGCCCCGGCCACACTGCTTGTGGACAAGTTGTGGAGGAAGATGGCCTCACTTATCCCAGAGGATGGTCCCCGCTTTGGGGGCAGCTGCATCTGCGGGGCAGCTCTGGGCAACAATGCCCCACTGCCTGGGAGCCTTTCTCAGTCTTCTGCCTGCCACGGGATAATGTGGCCGGGGCCCCAGGAAACATTCCCCAGGGAATCAGGCTAGTTGGGTGAGGAACAGGCTAGCAGCACCAACATCCAAGCCAATGGGGCCAAGATGGAGTATGCAAGGCCAAGGTGCAGCTATTGCCGGAGATCCACGGTGGAGCGAGCTTTGTCGTGATGTCAGGCAGACCCGGTGGTTGCTCTGTGGGGTGAGCGGCCAGCGGGAGGGTGCTGCCACCAGCTCATGTCACAGCCTGCCATTTGGTGCCCTCCGCTTCCATGCAGCAGCCCTGGCTCAGAGACCCCAACGCCCTCCTGCTGTAGAAGGCCCCATGAGTACGTAGCATGCTGGGACACGTTGCCTGGGGTCCTTGTAAAGATGAGAAAGCAGCGAGGCGCTCTATTTCATGGCGCTCGGCAGAACCGCGGGCCCACACCAGGTCTCAGATGGGCAAGGCTTGAGAGCCCATGGGGCTGGAAGGCCAGGCTGACCCCAGCCCCATGGGCTCTCCTAGCTAGTGAGCGAAAGACGCAAACCTGGTGGCCTTGCTTCTTTCCTTTTCGTTGTCGGGAGTTTTAAAAATGGATTCTGCTCTGCAGCCCTGCAGAATGGTCCCTCAGGAGTGCCAGAGAGACAGGCTGGCACCATGGAGCCAAGACAGCCCTGGGAAGCTACCACCCCACTCTGAACGTCCTAGCGCCCACCATCACCCGAGCTGCACAGCCTCTCCGCGGCACATCATCCCCACCGCCCCAGGAGGAGATGCATGTGTTCCCCATAGGCAGCTCCTGCAACTCGAATAGCACTCGCAGAGCTGACGTACTGCCATCCATCGCAGCCACCCACGATACTGCAACCCCACAGAAGCCATGTGAGACGCATAAACCACACAGACACCTTCCGAGCCGGCACATTTTGTACAGACACGTAACGAGGCGCACAGGTCCCTTAGCCCCCCCACCACAGCCGTCATCAGCCCCCGCAGAGTCACACCGCCAGCCCGCGGGCATCCCCCCCAGACACAGCATGACACACGTCCCACGTCACCGCCAAGTGAGGGCCCGGCGCTGCGAGGCGATGCTCGCCCTGCAGCCGCGGGGATGGTGCCAGAGCTGGTCGAGAACCAAGGGGGTTCATGGAAAAGGTCACCTTTTCAGTGAAGGACCAGCCCTCCCAAAGCCAAACGCTTCTTGGCTGAAAAAGAACCTAGTTTTTGGCCCAAAAGAACCAAAAGTAGGTCAAAGACAACTAATTATTTTTTTTAAAGGAAAGTTGACGTTTTCTACAGCAAGATTGCATTTAGCTGGAATCCTAATTTTTAATTGAAAAAAAAAAACAAACCACCCAAACCCCAGAATTCTTCCAGAAAATCTTCCACCAGCCAGGGACTACCGTATGAGCCCAGATTAGGTTGAAGTCATTTTTAAAGACATATTAAGTTCTTGTCTATATTTTCTTCCTGGTTGTCATTTAAAGTTTTTGGTGCCTTCACTTCACTTCCATACCTTAACATGTTTGAGTCTCTTCTACGGTTAATATTGATTAATTTCTTGGCTTTATAATGTTTGGTTTGGGGATAGTTGCACCATCCCTGTAACATAATTTACCCTAAATTACTGATATGTGCTTCTAGCATTAGTTCTACTTTAACATAGTTTTGATATGACAATTTTCTTGCTTTTTTTTCTTTTCCTTTTTTTTTTAATTTTTATTATTAAAAATTGCATGCATGAACTCTACACAAAAAAAAAAAAAAAGTAAATGAGAATGTTACCCTGTGATAACTCTGTGATTGGAGGAGATAATGCTTTCAAATCAAAAGCCATGCTCTTGTATTTTAATTTTTCTGGCCAGATTCCCCACTTTGCTTGGTTATTTTAGCGCTTCCCACCCCCAGAGCTGTGCAGAGAGGCCAGAAGGCCCCAGCCTGCCCTGCTAGACCTCCGGCTTTCCACCGCAGCAGCCACACGTCCACATGCACCGAGGCACACGCTCACACGCACACACCGCTTTTTCCTCCCCGCTTTGCGTCAGACAGGGTATTTAACAAAGGACCTTTCTTTTGCCCGTTCCTTTTTGTATCTCACGTTCCTCCTCCCGCTCCGCCAGTGAGTCACCCAGCCTCTCCCCTTTCCCCGTCGCTTCTCCTCCCTGGCGGAAAGCAAGCCCCGTCCCGCCAGCGCACGCGTGCGCGCCTCCTGCCCATTTTGCCACAGAAAGGAAATATCGCATTTAGCTGGAATCCTAATTCTTTTCGCAAGGAGGGGGCGGCTGCACCCATTTTTGGGAGAGGGACGCTTTTTTTGTGGACTGATGAATAGCCACAAAAAGCTCCCCCCAGGGCGGCAGAGCGACTTTGGGATCCCCTCGGCCGTTCCCTGTGCAAACGGGCGATGGCCAAGGAGTTGCCACTTTAGCAAAGCAAGGCCACAGCAAGGAATTTCTCAGAGGCTCCGTTTTAACACTAGCTAGCCCCCTAAATGAATGAGTGATCCCGTGAGATGCTCCCTGGGTGTCAGCACGTCCCCGGCACGTGTACCGGAGAGATGGGAGCGTCCTGGCTCTCGCCCCTGCCCCAGCAGCTCCCCACCGAGGGGTCCTGGTGAAGCACAAAAGTGGGCAGAGCAGGGCAGCCCCAAGGACCCCACGCAATGCTCAGGGGGACCCCAGATCCCGCGGCAGGAGGCAGGGTGTAGGGCCACGCAGGGTAGCCACAGTGCCAGAGCCACCAGCAGCACCACAGGGGCCACGGTTGCCACTGACCAACGCAAGACGGGTGAAATCCCGTCGCCAAGCAGCCCCCCAGGGAGCCCTGCAGCACGGCAGCCCTCCTGGGTAGCGTGATGCAAGGGCCGGGCAAACGTCACTGGAGAGGGTCCACACCGCAGCACGTGAGACCCGCCGAGACCTTCTCCTGTCCCAGCACCAACTTAGGTCCCCAGACAGCAGGACAAGATGCTCCGTGCCACCTGCTCCATGTGGGGCTGGTCAGGGCTTCCAGTTCAGGGTTTGGAGCTAGGAGAGTGGAACTGGGAGAGGAAGGGAGTGTGGAAGGAGGAAGGGAGAAAATAACTGCCCAGTTGTATATCCCTGCCTGGGGAGGAAGGACTTTTTGTTTTCTTGCCCGTTGAAGGGAATTTCTGCTCTCCTGGTTGGCTTGCTGGTGGGACTGCGGCTGGGGAGGTCTCTCTCAGGGACCCTTTGCCAAGTCCCCCATCCGCAAGGAGCACAGAACCCCAAATCCAGGCCACATCTCCAGCACAGGCTGTATTTTCACGTTAGCAATTGACGCCACAGATTATCACACGTCAACCACGCTGCACATCTCACCTGCATTAAAGGATAGTCAAGCAAGGAGGTGAAACGCCCTGGCCTCAAAGCACAGCTTGATCTGGCACCAGAGAGATGCTGAAACCCAGCCAGACCCTCCAAACACAGGTTCAGCCGTGGGCTGGGCTGATGAGTCACAGGCTTTGTCTCGTGGCCCCCCCAGAGCAGAGAGGGGCTCGCTCAGCAGGCGACGTGGCTGCCACGCTCTGCAGAAGCTGCGCCGCGCTCCTGGGCGTCCTCCCTGCCCCACCGTAGGGTGCTTGGAGAGTGTCTGCAACGACCTCTGCACAAGCTTGGATTGCATTGGGAAGGGGACCTCAGCCAGCAGCAGGTTTTGGGCCGTTGCATCACCCCCAAGAGATATCCTGTAGGGGCACATGGGGTGTAAGTAGAGGCGAGAGTGAGTGCCAGAACTGCCTAACACTTCTTTCTCCTTGTCTGTGTATTTGTGTGTTGCAGCAATATCATCCCACCGACATCACCGGCCAGCTCAACCTCTCCGACCCCTCAGTCAGCACTGTGGTGTGACCTTCTCCCCGAGGGCCATCAGTCCTTGCCCAACACAGTAGGAAGGCACAGCCAGGACTGCCTTTCAAGGGACACTGATGGGTTCTTCTGGGTGAGATGGGAGGAAAGCATCCTTCATCCATACACAGTGACTTCATTGTATATCTCCCTCCCTTCCTAGGCCTGCTGCCATGCTCGTGCCCCAGAACGCACAGCAGAACCAGGACACGGTTTGGACTTCACTGTACAGAGATAATTGCTTCCAACCAGTGCTGTTGATAATCAGTATTACCACTGACTGGCTACGTGCAAGGGGAAAGGACTTGGAAAGGCACATGGTGCCTGCTCTCCCATGGTAGCAGGGATGAGCTGGTGCCAGACTACAAACATGTGCTTCACTTTGCAGGCTTCGGGCTTCTCAACACACGCACGGCCCCTCAGACGTGTGCTCCACAGTTCCCACCACCCCAGAGCGCTGTACGACGTGCTCGTGGTCCCAAGTGGCTGGAGCAGCCGACGCGGATCGGCAGATCGGGCACATGTTCCTGCTGTGTCGAGTGACCCCTGCCTCTGCTGCAGGGTCTGGAAGGTGTGTGCTCTGCTCCTCGCCAGGGATGAACCCCCTGTTCCTCCTCCCATCAGCCTGTACTCAAAGCCCATGGCTACGACTCGGCTCCTCTACGTGGTCTGTTTGCAGCAGGAGTGCTCCCAGCCCTGCAGCCCACGCTCCTCTACTAAGGGTGGTACTCTGGAGCTCATAACATGCTGTCAGCGGCGATCCTGGCTCCCCACATCTCCTGCTCAGAAGACAACCCCAGGCCCTGGCCATGGCCAGCATGTAGCTCTCACACCGTGGCTCTTCTGGCCAGGAACGTCTCTGCGGGGAATGGCTCCAGATGGTTGCATTGACTTTAAGCCAAGCTCCACACTGCCTCAGCACCAGCAATGCAAGGAGAAATGCTGCTGGCCGGTCATGGCTTGCTCTGTGCTGCGGTGTCTGCAACGGCCAGCAGTGTTGGGCCACCACAGCGGGCACTGGCACCTTCCCTGCCGCATTCACCTGCGGTACAAGCTTGCTAGCAGCTCCGGCGGCAGCCTTGAAGCCCCAGCTCACATGGCTGCGTCTGCCTGAACCTGGAGACATGGCACACCGGATCCCAGCTCAGGAGAAGGGAACCAAACGAGATGGGCTGACGCCGTTCTTCCCCACACCTTCCTCTCCCTCAAACATATGTGCCCATGTGCCAGCGTCCCTGAGCACCGTCCCCGTGGGCGCTGTGAGTGGGTGCGGAGACACCAGCGTCGGGGAAGCATCTGGCACCAGCCAGGCTAGTGATGGGCAGCTACAGCACGTGCATGGGCAACACCGCATCCCGCCTCCTGCGACATGGTACCAAGCCCCAGCGGCATGAACTGCCTTCTCCTTGCCCCAGCCCAGCAGACGGGGCTTCAGGGCGGCAGCTTTTGCGGCAGGATTTTCAGACGGCAGCTAGGTCTGTGAGCATTGTCCCACTGACTGCGGTGGCTCCATCAAGTTCATCTCGCTCCAGCTGAGAAATTGGACCCATTCTACTTTATACGTCAATGTAACATTAATACCAAGTTTTTGCAAGAGCTCAGTAAAGTCTAGACTGGATCATGAAGTGGTTTATTCCAGTGCTGTGTGCCTCTTTCCGTCTCTGCCTTCTGGCAAGGTTGGCAGGGAGCCCCATGGTGAATCAGAGCCTCACCCAGCCCTGCCGCAGGGTTTGCAAACCATAAAAGGTGGAGGAACAGGGAGGGACGGAGACGCCAGCAGGCAGAAATGCCTGGAACTGCAGGGAAGACTGGGAGGGAAGGGGCACCACCATCCTGGGATGCCAGGCTCGTGGGCAGGCTGGAACAGCCAGTGGGGGGAGACAGGCCTGGCAGCAGGGAGCTGGGGATGGTCTGAAGCCACCCAAACGCCAGCACCATGTAAGCTGCCTCTCACACCCACCTCCATCCAGGGGAAAACCAGCCCCTGACACTGCCGTGCTCGCCAGACCCTGAGAGCCAGCACGGGGCTCTGCCAGCAGGGCTGGCCTTCGGGAACAGGGCACTGGCTGCAGGGATGAAGGTGCCTGGGGACGTCCCTGCACCTCAGCCCATCCGTAGGGAGGTGCCCTGATGGATTTGCAAAACACGGCTCCCCTGGGCTGAACTAAAGCAACATGACTCATTCACAGCATGCTCCCCGTGTGCTGAGACCACCAGCCCAACCTCCACGGGGGTCTCAGCCTCAGGGTGATCAGAGAGGAGGAGCGGGAGTGGGGCTCAGGTGCCCTGCAGGGTGACAAGCAAAGTCCCAGCTCCAAATGGGAAGCTCAGGCTTTCTCGGGAAGGGCCAAGCGCTGTCACTAGAGAAGGTCTGGGAGAGCTGGGATTGCTCCTGGGAAAGGCACCGTGAAGGGGGCTGGTCCTGGCAGAGGTCCCGGGTGCAGGGCCGGTCGCACCGGAGGAGCTGCTGCAGCACCAGCCCCCCGCAGCCCTCGCTGGGGGCGGCACCGCAGGAAGGGCCGAGTGGGCATGGAGCGGGGTGGCAGCACGCTGGGTCGGTTTGAGAAGAAAAATGGGAGCAAGCCACAACTGAGGCGACGTTTGGTTTATTCTCTGCATGATTTATTTAACCCTTGCCAAAGGATGCATTGACCCCCGCCACAACCCTGGCTTGTCCCCCAGCACTTGCACGGGCAAGAGACTGAGCAAACATCTGGTGGCTACAATCATCTTGTGGCTCTTATCGCCTTAAGAACTCATGTTCTTACCCATGGGTAAGAACTCATGCCAGAAAGGGCTGTTGCTCCACCTGGAGAGAATCTTCCATCACCGCAGCTTGTGCTTTCCTCTGGAGCACACTCCGCTCCTTCCAGGCCAATTCCCAGCACGCTCACTAAGCATTTCCATGCAATGCCCAGGAGAAGCGTTTCGCAGGGAAGGGCAGGAGGCGGCAGGGCAGGGAGACGCAGGGCTAGCCCCAGCGCCTTGTTGTGGCCGATGGGAGGTGAGGCAGCAGCAGGGGCCGCAGGCTCTGGGCTGTAAACCCACAGAAGCTTTTTTGGCCCCTTTGCCTCAGGGGGAGGAACCACTGTGCAGCCTCACCCATCCTTTGGCATCCCCTTTGCCAAACCGCATCAGTTTGTGGTTTTGTCTCGTGTTGGTTTTGTCTCTTTTCAGCCCTCACCCTAAACCTCGGCCTCGCCTTAGATCTGGGATGTTGGCTGAGCCTTCTCAGCATCAGCAGCCCTGTCTCAAGGAGAAAAAAAAAAAAAAAACTATCAAAAGAAACATTTTGCAACCTGCCCTGTCCTTGGGCAGCACACTGAGGGGTCTGGAGCTTTCTGAAAGTCCCATGGAGGCTCTGGAGTGTCCCAAAAGCACCCAGAGGTCTTCAGGTGTACCAAAAGATACACAGAGAGCTCTGGGCCCACCAAAAGGCAAACCAATGCCTGTCAGGACACAGAGAGCCAAACAGATGGCATTTAGATGGACAAAAAGCCAAGCCAGGGGGTCTTGGGGGCACAGGAAGGCACACTGAGGCTGCTGGAGTCACTGAATGGCAGATGGGGAGTGCCGGGGGCACCAAAAGGCCCAAGGAGAGCTTTGGGGCAAACTGAAAGGCACGCAGAGGCTCCTGGGCTGCACCGAAAGGCAAAGGGAGGCTCCTGGGGTGCACTGAAAGACACCCAGAGGAATATGGTGTGTCCCGAGATGCACACAGGAGCTCCCAGGGAGCACCAAAAGGCACACGGAGGCATACGGTGCATCCTGAAATGCACAGTGAGGCCCCGGAGCAGCAGAAGGGGCCGGACAGGGTGAGCTACAGGAGAAGGATCACCTGTCCCTCCCCGGGAAGGGAATGTGCAGGTCCGAGGGTGGCCTGGGGGAGCCTCCCAAAACACGGAGAGCATCTACAGTCAGACCATGCCCTGCAGCGGGGCCGGGCTGGAGGCTGCTCCCCCCAGCAGCGGGGCAGAGGGAGCTTGGCATTGTCTCGGGGGACTCTGGGAGGAGGAAGAGAAGCAATTTCCAGGAAGAGAGCATCCTCTGACTGGTCCACAGGGCAATGTTTGCAACAGCGAGGTGCAGAGCCCTGGAGAAGGGCATGGACCACAGCCTGCCTGGTCGCCCTGCCTCAGTGGCCCCTGCAGATGTGGGGTCTCTTCCAGCAGTGGGGGTCCCTGCGCAGGTTGTGGTAAACAACTGTCATGAAGCCCATGAAGGTGCAGAAGAAGATGCTGGCCATGAAGGAGAACGGTCCAATGGTCAAGAAGACGATGTAGTGCCAGGCGGACAGTGAGGTCTCTTGGCATTGCCTGAAGGACTCATTCCCGAAGGCCATGATCGGATACTTGTTCAGCTGCTCCGGGACTCTGCACAGGAGCAAATTCTTCTCTGGAAGAGAAAAGCAGTGCTGATGGCCACACTGGGCAGCTGGGACAAGGCAGGTGTCAAGGACAGGGGATAGCAAGTCTGTATGGGACAGATGGCACTAGGGTAGGAGGACAGGGGCCAGGTTGACCATGATAGCCCAGGGCAGGGTATAAAGAAAGGGAGCGGTGAGGGTTCAGGGCTCACTGCATCCTGTGCCCTGGGGAGTGGGATGGGGAGGTGGGCGCAGTGCTGGAGAGGACACTGGAAAATGGGTTTGGGTCAGGATAGGATGGGGCAGGATGGTAGATGGGGCAAGCAAGGTGGTGAGCCTGGTTCCCAGGGGACAGATGTGGGGAGAAGTGAGCAGCCAGCCTGGAGATGCCACAGAAGGTCCCAGCCAGCACAAGTGACAGTCACACACCCAAGCTGGAAGCAAGCGCGAGTGGATGGCAGTGGACCTTGCTGGCAGAGCTGCCTCTCGCCGAGGTTCATGGGGGAAGAAATGCAGGATCAGACCTGTGTTCATGAAGGCATTGGAGAAGAGGCTGAAGGCACTGAGTCCTGGCCAGGTCAGTGGTGATGCCCACCCTGACACACAGGCTCTTCTTGCCCCATCAGGTGCCCATTGCCCAGCACGCCTTGACTTCACCGTGACAGAACTGGTGTCACTGCTGGGGATGGCACTGGGTGCCCATCGCTGGGACATTGCCCAGCCCTCCTCTCCAGGCAATCCCTGCTGGTGACCAAGGACCAAGGTGGGGCACCAGGCACCAGACCCAGGGATGATCCACCAAAGCAGACACAGGAGCTGCCATGAGGACGGGTCCTGGGGAATCTCACGATACCCCCATGGGCACCAACCACACGAACCCACAGCCAGCTGGCAGCCAGGGTGCTGGGACCTGCCTCAGCCCCGCCAGGGTGACAGCCGTCACAGGGCAGGTGAGGGGCTTGGGGACATGGTCCTCCGGGCACTCACCTTGCACTTTTTCCCTGTTGTGGCTGAGCCAGCGCCAGAGGGGCAGGATGTCGCAGCTGCACATCCAGGGGTTGTCCTGCAGGAGGAGGGCTTGGAGCTGGGGCAGGGACCGCAGCACCCCAGGCTCCAGCCCCTCCAGCCTGTTGCTGCCCAGGTTGAGCGTGACCAGGCTGGAGAGGGGCAGGAAGGTTTCGGGGGTCAGCACGGTTAAGTAGTTGTTGCTGAGGTCCAGCTCCTGCAGCGCCCCGAGCCCCAGCAGCGCCTGGCGGTGGATGAACCCCAGGCGGTTGTGGGGCAGGCTGAGCAGCAGCAGTCCCGGCAGGGAAGGGAAGGAGCGCGGGCCCAGCACGGTGATGAAGTTGTAGCCAAGCCAGAGGGTGCTGGTATTGGTCGCCAGGTTCTGCGGCACCTCACGGAGGGCATGTGCGCTGCAGTCCACCTCCCCCAAGGAGGAGCAGTGGCAGGCGGCAGGACAGGCTGGCGAGGGCGGCGGGTGCAGGAGAAGCAGGCAGACCAGCACGGCGCTGGGGCCCCTCCAGCAGCCCATAGCTGCCCACCGAGGCGGTGAGGGCTCCCCGACTTCTGGTTTCCCCCACGGGCAGGATCCCTAGTGCCTGTCTCCTTGCCCAGACACCCGTCCCTGCCCGGCACGCTCGGGTGATGCCGGCGGTGCCGAGCGGCGGTGCCAGGCGGTGCGTGGCTGCAAGGGGAGCGGGTGGATGCGCTCGGCTCCCCGCAGCCGTTTGCATTCCCCCTTGCACCGCTCGCCGCCACCCTCCGTCTGCAAACCGGGAGCGGGCTGCGCTCCCAGCCCCAGTTTTCCTCAGGGTGGAGCTGCACTTTTTTCAGCAAATATTCTTGCAATGTTTTCTGCCCTGGCAAGGTGCGGAGCCGTGCCCTCGTCCCTCCCTCTGCCAGGCACCGCTCCAGCCAGGTAGGCAGCCAGCTCTGCACGGCCTGGGATTAACTGCTTGTGTGCGCTGCAGGCTGGAGAGCTGGAAAAAGCAAAACCAGAGCCGTCTCTTGGCCTCCATCCTCCCCACAGGATGTTCCCCATGGGTGTGCTGCCTCACCAGCCACGTACAGAGGGGTGTATGGACCCAGGACCCCCCACAGCTGGCTGGAGTGGGACAAAGCTTAAATCATATCAGCAGCAGGTCCAACCCCATCTTCTGTGCTGGCCCACCATGCCCAGAGGTCCTCAACGTGGAGCCCTGCTGGAAGCCACGGGCCACCTGGCTGAGCCCAGCCCTTGGGCAGGCTCTGTTTGCCCCTGGCAGGAGACCACAAGCCATGCCAAAGTGAGGAGGGTTGGGATGTGAGTCCCATGGGCCACTCTCCTCCTCCCCAGCAGGATCACACGCCTGTGTGCACGCAGCGGGGCACCCAGCAGCCCCCGTGGAGACGGCATGGGGAAGGGGAGCCTGCTGGGCTGCAGCCAACTGAAATGTGTTTACCCTCGCCCCAGAACAGCAGCACCGGTACGAGAGAGCTCAAAGTCTGCCTCCACCCTGTTCACACCCGCTCCGGTTTCAAACCCGCCTGAAGCCCCACCGCAGAAGGCCGGAGAGGAGACGTGTCACCTCCCATTGCCACCATCCCTGGCAGAGCTCAGCAGACACCGAGGGACCAGCGGACACGGCCAGCAGCACTTCATCCCACCCGCAGCCCGGAGTGGGGACACACAGCAGAGACACCGTCCTCCATTCACACCCTCACAGCTCCTGTCCCGTTTGGGACCCCAGCAGTCGTGGTCCCGTAGGAACCCCTGGCACCTCTGCCCCACGGCCAAGGGGCTGGGAGGGCAGCGCGCGGCTGCACCCCAGGCCAGGACCGGCACCTTCCCAAATCTGGGGCAGAAGCTGCAGGCAGGCGGTTTATTAATAGCATCCAGAGGAGCTTTGGTTTGTTTATCTGTCCTGCAGCAAACTCGGTTTACTGCATTAATCCCCATCTGGAAATAATTCAGAGGAATCCAGCAGCCCAGCCCAGCCCCGAAGCAGGGCACAAACCCGCAGCCACGCGGAGCTGCAGCACCGGCTCATCACGGCAGCAGCTGAGGGCTACATGGGGACCTGGATTCTCAGGCAGCCCTGTCCCACATCGCTTTTCGTCCCCAGGGGCTGCATCGCCCGCTGCCTGTGGCTACCTGGGGTCAGGTGTGAAGTGCAATATTCATCAAAAAAACCCAAAAAACTATTAAAAGCAAGGCCATTTCCAGCTTTTGTGCTCAGAGAGCACAGGAGGCTGCAAACCTACCTCAGCTCCTCCGCCAGCTCCTCCGCCAGCCCCTCGCTGTCACCCTGCTCCACATCCCTACGGCACGTGGCAGGAGAGATGTCCCCAGTGTCCTGCCTGCCAGGGACACTGGCCACGTGCAGGGCTGGTGTTGGTTTTGCCTGGCCCCGCTCCTGTTTTGCCTACCCCCCCGCTGCAATTGCAGGCAGGTGACCCTTTGGGTTCCTCTACCCCAGCAGTGCCACCGATGTCCCTTCATGCACCCTGCCAGTGCTTGGCAGAGCATGTGTCCCCGTCTGGAACATATCTGCCTGGCAGAGCATGTGTCCCCTTCTCTGGAATGGGGGGACCCAGCACCCTGCAGGAAGAGCCCGGATCCCTCTCCCCAGCCAGGGCTGCACCCCCGGTGCCCCGCTCCCCAGCTGCGGTTTTGGGGTCCATGCCGAACAGCGCAGCCTGGCCCCAGGGACAGACCAGGAGAGGCTGCTCCAAGCAGCACAGCTTGGGGGGGGCCCACGCTGACTGATGGAGGTGTCGTCCAAGGCATGGGGCTCAACACCAGCCCTGCTCCGGCCAAGGGGTGTAAGTCAGGGTGCCCGGCCAGCATGCCAAGACTGTTCCTGCAATGGAGCGATGGAGGGGCTGATGAACTCCTTCAGAGACTGGCCACGGGCTGGGAGCAGCAGGGACGGGCCCAGAGGCACTCAGCAAGGGCCAAGCTTCACAGCGTGGCTCTGGTGCTGGGGGGATGCAGTGGAGCAGGGGTGGGAGCACAAGGAGCTGGGGCTAAGGACAGGGAGCCAGGGGTCTTTGTCACCCTCCACCATTGGAAAGCTGGAACCCGAGGTGCCGGGCTGAGCACAGAGCACCCCGAGCCAGGGCTGGGGTAGGGATGGGCCTTTCCCACTCTTCCCACCACCCACTGTGGAGGGTTTGGGGAGAAATGAAGATAGAGGGGAAAGTGCTTTAAGACTCCAGGTTAGCTTTTATCCCATCCTTGAAGGCTTTAATTTATTGCATGTTTCCATGTAATTAAAGATCTGAGGCAGGCAGATGCCCACCCCATGGACTCCCTGAACCGCACCACGCTTCTGCTGTCCCACCTCTGCCCTGGGACATCCCTGGTACTCCTGGCTCCCGAGGTTGAACTCTGCTGGGCGCACCTCAGAGCTCTGACTTTTTTATAGCAGGTGACACCAAGTGGCAGAATTGTGCATGGGAGCTGTGTACGGTGTGGGTGTCATGCGTGGGGTGGGTGTTGGACCCTGGCTGCAGCCCTGGCACCCAGTGCAGGGGACAGCCAAGCAGCAGGACTGCCCAGGGCACATGAGATCACCGCTGGCCCCAGGCAGGCACAGGCTGGGGTTCTCTGCTGAGCCCCAGGGGCAGCCAAGGGTGTCCAAAGGTGGGATATTGAAGGAGCTCATAAACCACATTGTGGCCAGCAGGTCAAGGGAGGTGATTCTGCCCCTCTGCTCCACTCGGGGGAGACCCCACCTGGAGTACCGCATCCAGCTCTGGAGCCCTCAGCACAAGAAGGACATGGACCTGTTGGAGCGGGGCCAGAGGAGGCCCCGGAGATGCTCAGAGGGCTGGAGCCCCTCTGCTGTGAGGACAGGCTGAGAGAGCTGGGGGGGTTCAGCCTGGAGAAGAGAAGGCTCCGGGGAGACCTTAGAGCCCCTTCCAGTCCCTAAAGGGGGCCTGCAGGAAGGATGGTGAG
Organism: Chroicocephalus ridibundus; assembly: GCF_963924245.1. Classification (NCBI taxonomy): domain Eukaryota; kingdom Metazoa; phylum Chordata; class Aves; order Charadriiformes; family Laridae; genus Chroicocephalus; species Chroicocephalus ridibundus. The sequence goes on along the minus strand of NC_086298.1, from coordinate 1,181,655 downwards.
AGACTCTGGATCAGGCATTGTAATGATAGGACATGGGGTAATGGTTTCAAACTGAAAGAGGGGAGATTGAGATTGGATCTCAGGCAGAAATTGTTTGCTGTGAGGGCGGTGAGCCCCTGGCCCAGGTTGCCCAGAGAAGCTGTGGCTGCCCCATCCCTGGAGGGGTTCAAGGCCAGGTTGGACGGGGCTTTGAGCAACCTGGGCTGGTGGGAGGTGTCCCTGCCCAGGGCAGGGGGTGGCACTGGGTGGGCTTTAAGGTCCCTTCCAGCCCAAACCATTCTGTGATTCTATGATTCTATGAAAAAGGATGCAGAAAATGAGCTCTGAAGAAGGACTGCCCAGGCAGCGCCAAGCCCTGCCCAAGACCTGTATCAGTATCTCCCAATTTGACCCCTGTTGATCTCACACCCGGCTGTTTGGGCTCTCGTCTTTGCACCCCCTGCTTGGGATCAGGCAGGGAAAGCCGTGTGGGCAGCGCGACCTGGAAAAACAGCAGAGGGGCTGTGCCGGGGTGTGCGGGGGTGTGCGGGGGTGTGCGCGCAGGGAGGCAGCAGAGCCTCAGGCAGCAAAACCCAAACCTGGCACCAGCCACAGAGCACAAGGCCAAGCAGGAGCTCCCGTGGGCTGAGCTCTCCTCCCGTACTGGAGCAAAGTAGGTGGTAGACAGATAAATCCAAAAAGCTGGAGCAATGTATTGTGGCCTCCTAACAACTCTGTCATCTTTGGTTTCAACTGTCCAGCTACCCCAGTGCCCAAATTTCTTATGAAACCGGCCAATAGGGCAAATGTTTAAAGGAAAGCAATCCGGCAGGGCAGGCCACCTCTCCCCGTCCTGCCTGCACTGTAGGCAGGGCTGTCCCTGAGCTAGCACGAGGCTCACCCACAAATGCGACCAAGACATGCAGCCCAGCAGGGCCAGCAGAGCGTGGTTTAATAGGGGTGAAGCTTTCAGGGCGCCGGACACGCTCCCCCGCGCATCGCTGTGTGCCTGCACTCTGCCAGGCTCCCGTATCCCCTGCCTGGGGGATGCTTGGAGGGGACGTCCCTGCTGCAGAGCCACATGCATGGAGAAGCCAGGCATGAGCAAGCCCTGGGCCAGGGACCAGGGGACATCCCTGATGGCTGGACCAGGTTTCTGAGTTGTCAGAAGGGCAGGTGGGCAGGATGAGTGGGTAGGGGCCTCTTCATCCCCCCTGTTGTACCCCAAATCCCAGCAGGATGGACAGCAAGCCCTGAACAAGCTGAAGCTCTTCCCAGGCTGTCAGCACAGCCCCACTGCTACTGTCCGCACACGGGTCTGAGGCATGGCATGGGGTCCCCAGAATTGGTCCCAGACTGCACCCCAGGAGCTCAGCTGCCCTGCACAGCCGGCAGCCCCCTCCCAGTGCTCAGCTCTCAAAGACCGCTGTCACCCCGCAGCACAGGCACGGCCGGCAGCAGCCGCCTGGGGGGAACGGCGCCGGAGGCACCGTGTCTTGGCACAGCCCCGCCGGCTGCTGGGTGACCGCCTTCTCTTTGCACGAGCCCTTGGTGGCCAAGTTGGGCTGGGACCTGCCGGCCACCCGGGGATGCTCCTTGTCAGCCTTGACGGCGAGGAAGGTGGCCAGGTCGAGGTCGAGCATGGCGACGCCGCCGCGCGGCGTGGGCGTATTTTGGCGGCACTGCGGGCAGGGGATCCAGCGCTGCTCATTGGCGACGGCGTCGAGGCGTTTCAGGCAGGCTTGGCAGAAGGTATGGCCGCAGTAGAGCCGGCGCGGCAGCCGGCCACACAGGTCGTAGGAGGAGTAGCAGATGATGCACTCAACGCGCTGGCTGCCCCGGCTTGGGGTGCGCGAGTGTGCCCCGACACACAGCCCTGCGTCCTCTGCCTGGGGGCTGCCACCAGCTTGGGACATGCTGGGGAGGGGAGGTCGAGAGGAGCCATCAGACCCACGGCCCGGGTGTGGGATGCCAGCTCTGAGTCCGTCTGATGCATGGGAGATACAGGGACCAGACCCGTGTGGTGGGTTCCCAGAGGCATCAGGGTCCCTCCCCAACATCCCTGCCTGCCCCGTGGGCAGCCCTGCCTGGAAAAGCAGGACTCTGCCACTACAGATGGCTCTGCCTGCACCCAAGGGGGATGCATTTTCCCTGGTGTCACCCTGTATCTCTGCCAGGAGCTCCACCAAATGTCCCTTGTGTCCTGTGGAGGATCGGGGCCAGTTGGACCTCAGCAGCCTGCCCGGGCTCTGGGTTGGTGGGGAATAGGGGGGGTGGACAGGAGCTTGTCAGTGGGTGGTCAGGGGACCAGCACCCAGAGGACCAGGCAGTGCCACAGCCCTGCTCCTCGCCAGCCCCGGGCTGTGCCAGGCCACTGTGGCACAGCTGTCAGCAGCAGGCGTCGGGCACGCAGGCCGGCAGGGAGGAGTCCAGCCTTATCTTAAGGGAGGTCTGGTACCCACCAGCATATTTGCAAACCTCTCCTGGAGGCCACCAAGACCCCACTCCCTCTCTACAGGTGACCACAAGCATTTTGATATGCAGGGGCATCCCTCTCCTCCCCTCCTCCCCTGTCCCCCATCCCTACCTGTCCTGAGATGCTCCACCAGGGTCTCAGGGGAGGTGGCAGGAGGGCTGTACTGTCCCGGGGGGCTGCGGCAGTCCTGTGGGGAGCATTGGGGGCCTGAGCTGCCAGCAGCTCCCCAGCCAGGTCCCGGTGGCTGCTGGTGGCTGTGGCAGTGGGAAGAGACTCACCTTTCAGGGACAGGCACGCTATCGGATCTGCTGCTGGGAAGCCAAGCCTGGGAGATAGGGTTACAAGCACCCAGGTAACAAAGACCTCTGAAATCTAAGCCCCGGGAGCAGTCATTAACCGTCCATCTCTGCTTCATTAGCAGAAGAAACCGTCCCCGTGAGGCCAAAGAGCTCTGGGCATCACTGTGGGTGGAGAGGGCTTGGACATTGGCTGAACCCGGGTGGCAGCAGCGGAGTCCTCCATATGCTTGGCCATCTCCTGCAGCCAGGCACATCTGGGCAGATGCTGACCAGCTGAGACACCCCATCGCACTCCAGCCCACGCATCCCCAGGAGGTCCAGGCGGTCGGGACGTCTGCGACCGGAACAGGAGGGCACAGCAAGGCTCCGGGCTGGTGGCTGTGGAGGGGCTGGGGCTGGCACAGGGACACTGAGGCTCCAGCCTGGTCCCAGCTGGCAGTGCCCACGCGTGGGGTGGTGCTCCTCGTCCGGTACCAGGGAATGACTGTGGGCACAGATGCATCCGTGACCTGCCCCCACTCTTCCAGCTGGGGCTGCAGGCTCTGGCGTTGGGGGCTGAGTTACCCTCAGCTCTACCAGGGCCGATGCTCATCACCGGGCTGGAGAGAGCCCGGCACCCCTCGGTGACACCTGCAAGGTTCATGACAATGCATGACCCAGGGGAGGTGACAGCACCAGGGTGGTGGCAGGCTCAGTCCCCGCAGCTGCCAGGCCCCTGCGCGGCCCTTGGTCCAGCAGCAGCACCGACAGCCACTGCACGGAGAGGGCCCCGAGGAGGGGATGATTTATAAAAGGGGGAGTGTGATAGGGTGACAGACCCTGGACCCAGGATCCTGGAGGAGAAAAGCTCATCCTGGAGCCAGGGCAGGGCTGCCAGGACACCCAGCAGCACTTCTGCGTGGGAGCAGGAGAGGGCAGCAGCCCCTGCTGCAGGCAGGAGCAGGCAGCCATGCAGGCAGCGAGACGGGTAGCGCTCTCCTGGGCCCTCGGGCCATGTTTCCAGCACTCCTCGGCGGCAAGAATTGGGGGTTTTGGAAATCAAGAGCCTCACAGGGTCACCGGGCTCTGCAGAAAAACTCGACCCCTTGACGCCGGTGGTCGAGAGCAAGGCAGCAGAGCCGGCAGCACAGCACCTGAGGGGGCACAGTGGCGGTATCCCGACACAGGACCCTCATACATCCTCTGTCACGGGTTTCCCAGGCAGCGCACATGGGGTACATGTGTCCATGGGTCCCCAGGCGCAGAGATGGCACCTCGTGGCAGGGATTTGCCCTCCCTTTGCTGGGCTGGTGGCAGGCAAGGGATGGCAGGGCAGCCGGCTTGGGACGGGGCTGTGCCGGGGACCTCGGTTTTGGCCAAACCCACTGTCTGAGGTGGGGGCAAGGTCCATGTGCCCGGGGTGCATCAGGAACCAGCGGTGTGGGATTCCTGCTGTGCCCTGGCACCTCCGGCTACCACCCTGCGTGCCCGCGGGGGGGGCGGCAGCACCCTGGATGCCAGCAGCCAGGGCAGAGCTGGTGCCCGGATGGGCACAGCCCGCTCCCTCCAAGGCCGTGTGCCCAGGGCTGTGCAGGCAGCTGGGTGCCTGGGGATAGAATCTCCGAATCACCGAATCATAGAATGTGCAGGGTTGGAAGGGACCTTTAAAGGCCATCCAGTCCAACCTCCCTGCAGTCAGCAGGGACATCTTCGACTAGATCAGGTCGCTCAGAGCCTCATCCAGCCTGGCCTTGAATGTCTCCAGGGATGGGGCCTCCACCCCCTCTCTGGCCAACCTGGGCCAGTGTCTCACCACCCTCAGTGTAAAGAACTTCTTCCTCATGGCTAATCTAACCCTGCCCTGCTCCAGTTTAAACCATTGCCCCTCGTCCTGTCGCTACCTGCCCTTGCAAACAGCCCCTCCCCAGCTTTCCTGGAGCCCCTTTAGGTGCTGGAAGGGGCTGGAAGGTCTCCCCGGAGCCTTCTCTTCTCCAGGCTGAACCCCCCAGCTCTCTCAGCCTGTCCTCACAGCAGAGGGGCTCCAGCCCTCCCAGCATCTCCGTGGCCTCCTCTGGCCCCGCTCCAACAGGTCCATGTCCTTCTTGTGCTGAGGGCTCCAGAGCTGGACACAGCACTCCAGGTGGGGTCTCCCCCGAGTGGAGCAGAGGGGCAGAATCCCCTCTCTGGATCTGCTGGCCACGCTGCTTTTGATGCAGCCCAGGAAGCGATTTGCCCTCTGGGCTGCGAGTGCACATTGTTGGCTCCTGTCCAGCTTTTCACCCACCAGTGCCCCCAAGTCCTTTTCCGCAGGGCTGCTCTCTGTCCTGCCATCCCCCAGCCTGTATCGATAGCGGGGATTGTCCCGACCCAAGGGTAGGACCTTGCACTTGGGACGTCCAGGCATGTCCCAAAGCTGGCAAGAAGTCACTCTCCCATCCAAACCATGGTGGTGGCCTGGCTCACCTGCCACAGGCCGAGGCATGGAGCAGGCAGGTGTCAGTCCCTTTGGGCCATAGGAAGCCCTGCCCCAAAAGACTATGGCTGAGAGGGATGCGCTTGGCTCCTTGCACAGCGGGGTGTACCCCTGGCACTGCCCAGAGGCAATGACCTCCCCTTGGCTCCCTCTCCTTGCAGAAATGTGCGCGCACAGACACATGCACACTGCCTGCCCTCCTACCCCACTCCAGACCCTGCCCACCCTCGTGTCCCCCTCCCAGATGCCAGCAGAGCTGCGTCCCACCGAGGGGTTGTGCCCAGTTCCCCTCGGCCACTTCTCCCCGTTGCATGCGAGCCCTTGGTGCGGGGCTGTGCACCCTGGCTCACCCACCTGCACCCCGCAAGCAGGGCTTGGGGCGGGGGGAGCCCTTGGTGACACGGGCTGTGCATCTGCCAAGCCACGCAGGGTGGCACTGAGGGCACACTGCCTGAAACCAGCCTTCAGCCCTGGCTGGGCTCCCTGAGCCCTGCCAAAACACCCGAATCCAGGCATAGGGGAGGCATATCTGCAATCAGCAGGGACATGCATGGGTGGGAAATGTCTTTTTCCTGTTCCCAGGACTCATCCCCGAGAGCTGCAGGGACCTTTGGCACAGCGGGGCAGGGAGCGGCAACCTCGGGGGGGTGCAAAGGTCTGAGCCAGATGAGCCAAAGCCATCACCACCCACTGCGCAGGCAGGAGGTGGCCACCCCCCAGCACAACCCTCTGCACCCCTGAGCACCCTTCGAAGATGAAACGCACCCAGAGAGCACCGCGGGACCCTGCCCGCAGCTGCCTGTGTCACCCAGAGCCCAGTCGAGGTCAGGGGCAGCATCGCGTGCCCTCCCCTGCCCACCCCCCAGCTTTCCTGCTGCCTCCAGCTTAATCATTGCCCGGGTGTCTGGCAGGGAGTGCTCTGCCTGGCCTCTCCCGGCTTGTTTGCCTTCGCCCCAAGGTTAGGCAGAGCGAAGGGCAGCGGTGACACACGGCACTGCTGGCAGATGCTGCACCGTGCCAGTGCCCCACTCGTGCCAGTCCAGGCCATCCCTCGTCCCTCGCCCCCCCTCCCCCAGCTGATGCCAGTCCTGCCAGCCCTGCCAAAGGCACCACACACCCCTCGGGGACAATTCCCCCTCCCCAAACCACATTTGTCCCCGCTGAGCATGTCGGAGCCCCAGGACATGGAGCAGCCACTCCGGGATGTGGGTTTCAGCCAAGACAACATGGTGACGCCAGCTCCCTGCCCAGCGCCGCGGCGGGTGGTCTCTGTGGCAGGGCAGGGCTGGCGTCGGGGCCACGAAAGCAAACAAGAGATGAATCCGCTCATCCCCATGGCAGCACTGCCCACGGTCCAGGCAGGGCGAACAAGAGCACTCCTTGTGCAGGGCGTGCAGCGCAGGGCTGTGTCCCTGCCAACCTCCTCCCGCAAGCTGCACACACCCACCCCCCCCCACCCACCGGCATGGGACCGGGGCCAGGCAGAGGGGTCAGGGTGCGGGGGGCAAACTGGCAGGACTCTGCCCTGAACCTCTGCCAGGCTACTGCCACCCCAGCCCAGAAGCTCCCAGGGGTAGTGGGCTTTCAAGGGTGGTGGGCTTGCAGGCAGTGGTGGGCTCCCGGTGGTGATAGGATCCCAGCGATGGTGGGTTCCCAGGGGTGGTGAGCTCCCAGTTCTGGTGGGATCTCAGTGGTGGTGGGATCCTGGTGGTGGTGGGCTTCCAGTAACTGGTGGGGTCCCATTGCTGGTGGGATCCTGGTGGCGGTGGGCACCGAACAGTGGTGAGCTCCAAGCAGTGGTGGGCTCACAGTGCTGGTGGGCTCCAAGTAGTGGCTGGTGGGCTCCCAGGGGGTTGCAGCCAGCCGGGGCAGTGCCACAAAGCCCACCCAGCTGGCCCAGCCAAGAACCTACCCCTTCCCAGAACCCCCACCCCAGGCCTGGGCTCTCTCTTTTCAAAAGACAGGACGAGGATCCAGCTTGGCAGGGTCGGGCTGAGCAGCAGCCAGCGTCACCAGGCAGACAGGAGCAGGCTGTACTGGAAACGCCTGGGCGAGGGGAGCGCTGGGCCCGGGCTGGCAGCAGGGCGGCAGGCAGCAGCCAGCTGAAGAGCTTGGCGTGTCACCGCTGCTGCCACAAGTCAGCAGTGCAGCAGTTAAACCTGGTGTTGAGGGGCGAGGAGAGGGCTGTGAGCCCCCAGCACTGCCCTGACACAACCCGCCAGGATAAGCAAGAAGTAATACGGGAATCCCGGAAAAGCCAGGGTGGAGGGAAGAGGTGAACCTTGGCAGGAGAGGAGATGGCTGTAATTTTATTTGCAGCACCCTGAAGTCATCCGCTAACACACGCGCTCTTTCCAAGCCCCTGCCCCTGCAGACCAGGCAGTTCCTGCAGCAGCCGCGGCGCTTACGCAGCCGCCGCCTGGCAGCACGGCCGCCCGTGGGACGCCAGCACAACAGCGGGCTTGTTCCAGGTCGGCGGCGCCAGCCCCAGCCAAAAACCCAGCCCAGAGCCACCCCAGCGGGCTCCTCGCTCGCCTTCCTCCATGGCCAGGGGGTCGCAGAAGGCAAACGATGGGGATCTGCATCCCAAACGGGGTGCCCCAGTTCTACCCCGCTGCTGGCGCTGGGACAGCCCTTGGCACTGGACCCGGCCATAATGCAGCGTGAAGCCCCGAGCCGGGACGCAGGTGGGGCGAGGGGTTGTGCCCAGCACCCCATGAGCAGGAGGAACCAAATGGGGCCAGGGTTTTCCTGGCACAGGGACGTTAACACCCGCACCCATGCTGTGCCATCAGGTGCTGCTAGGGAGCACTCCCTGGCACTCTGCCATGCTTTGTCTGTCTGTCCTTCCTCTCTCCTTCCCTCCGTCCCACAGGCAGCGTGGAGAGGAGGAGCTCGGGCAGGGTGCTGCAGGATCCCCATGATGCCGCTTGGGGGTTACCACTAGGTTCTGGGGAGGGGGGTCCCCACCTTGGCTGGGGGCATGTCCCTGGCTCCTCTCTGCCGCTCCAAGACAGCGATGGCGATGTCCTCCTCTGCCACACACACAGGGCTGCCTCATCCGAACCTACCCTCCAGCACACGGTCAATCCCTGCTCCTTCCCCAAGAGCTGGAGGCTTCCCAGCAAGGGTGGACTGCCAAGGTCAGCGCGTGGGATCACAGGCTCAACACGCTGTCGCATTCCCAGCATAGGCACTTCTTGGTGCATTGGCACATATCATCCCCAAGGCTCCCGGGCTTCAGTGGGGCAGAGGGGACCTGTCCTTCTCCCCCACACGCCACACTGGGCTCTCAGGACCTGGCAGGTGCCCATCACTGGCGTATCTGGCTGCAGAGTTCACGGGTGAAAACCAATGGCAGAGTCCATCTGGTGCCCCCTCCCAGCTTCCAGCTCTGCCGGGCACTGAAGCAGCTCCCCGAGGTGCCCAGGCAGGGCAGCCCCATCCCTGCGGGACCACCTGGCCCCATCCCATGGTCAGCACATTCCGTGGGTGCAGCGAGGGCACACTTAGGAGACAACACAGCAGCACTTTCTGCAGCAGGGGCAGCGCTTGCAGCAGCTGCATTCCCCACCGGCCTCCCTCTCCTGGCCCTTGGGTGACTTGTCCAGGGTGACGGTGTAGAAGGAGTTGGGTGATTCCCCGTTGGGCATCCTCATGCTGGCATAGGGGTTGTAGGGATGGGACCGGGACTTCTCTGTGGAAATGGTTGGGCTGTTCCAGCAGCCAGTGGGGTCCACCTGCTCCTCCACGCTGTAGGTGGGCACGACTGCAGGGTTGGCGATGACAGTGGGTTCATCCTTCAAGTATTGAGTGATGAAGCTTTGCTGGAACTGGTCCCGTGGGATGTTGACGCTGGCGTAGGGGTTCTCCAGGCTGATGCCACGATCCATCTCCCTGCTTGTCGTCAGCACATGTGAGCAGTTGGCATTTCCCACCTCCTGCAAGACAGAGACCCCATCAACCCAGGGTGCAGGGGTGTCGGTGCTGGGGTTTTTCTCATGGCACGAGGAAGGGACCCTCCAGCAGACCCCACAGGTTTGGGAGCAGGGCATAGAGCTGTGCTCCCTGCTCCCTGCCAGCTCCAGGGGAGCCTGGTATGTGACAAACTTCGGCCATGTGGCCCTAATGACGGAGATTAGAGGGGAGGGTGACATCTAGGCAGGGGAGGGTGACATCTAGGCAGGGGAGCATGGAGGTGGGCAGGGTGCTGGGGGGCGGGAGGGGGTGCTGGGTGGGTGGGAGAGAGGGTGCAGGTAGGGCCATGGAGTGGGGTAGGAGCTTCTGGGGACAGACAGGTCTTGGAGGCCCTGGGCAGAGGAGGGGGAGAAGAGGGGCGCGGGGGGACGGAGAGGCAGAGGCGGGGGACAGGACAGGGGCAGCAGCGAGAGGGGCGGGGGGGGTGGGGGGAGAGAAGGGGAACCGCTGCAGGGGGGCAGGCAGGGGGCAGGGGCACAGGGGCAGGGGGGCAGGGGGCAGGCGGGGGGGGGCCGGCAGGAGCAGGGCCGCAGGCGGCGGGGGGCAGCGGGGGGCTCCCGGCACTCACCGACGCGCGGCTCGGGCGGCTGCGGGGCCGCTCTGCCTCCGGCTGCGCTTCCTCCTTCACGGACCGCCCCGCCCGGCGCCGCCCCGGCCCGACCCACCGACCCGACCGACCGGCACCGACCGACCGACCCGACTCACCGACCCGCCCGGCACCGACCGCCCCGGCCCGACCCACCGGCCGTGACCCCCCCGGCCGGCACCAACCGACCCGACCCACCGGCACCGACCGACCGACCCGACCCGACCGACCGACCCGACCCACCAACCCGCCCGGCACCGACCGCCCCGGACCGACCCACCGGCCCCGACCCACCGACCCGACCCGACTCGACTCGACCCGACCCGACCCACCGGCACCGACGGACCGACTCGACCCGCCCGGCACCGACCGCCCCGGCCCGACCCACCGGCCCTGACCCGCCCCGGCCGGCACCGACCGACCCGACCCGACTCGACCCGACCCGACCCGACCCACCGGCACCGACCCGACTCGGCTCGACCCGACCCACCGGAACCGACCGACCGACCCGACCCGACCCACTGGCCCGACCGACCGGCACCGACTGACCGACCCGCCCGGCACCGCCCGACCCGGCCCGACCGACCGGGACGGACGGACCGGCCCGACCCACCGACCCGACCGGCACCGGCCGCCCTGTCCCTGCCCGGCCCGGCCCGCGCCTGCACTGGACACTGGCAGCAGGCAGGGGGCACAAGGAACTGGGCTCTGGGCAAGGGACACTGGACACCGGACAGGGACACTGGGCAGGGGGCACTGGCACCAGTGGTGGACAGGGGCACTGGGCACCGGACAGGGGGCACTGGGCAGGGGGAACTGGGCACTGGGCAGAGGCACCAGGCAAGACCACCAGTACGGAGCATCGTGCACCAGCACTAGCCACTGGTACGAGCCACTGAGCACTGGCTCTGGCACCAGGCAGTGGATACCAGCACCAGCACGGGCACTGGTATCGCGCACTGTCACCAGCACCGCAGAGTGCATACCAGACACCACACAGCAGGCAGTGGTGCGTGCGCTGTCAGCACCGCCAGGACCGGGCACGGACACCAGTACAGGCACCAGTACCATCCGCTGGCACCAGCGCTGCACGCCATGCACCGGGCACTGAGCTCCAGTACTGTGCACTGGCACCACACACCGGTACTGGGCAGCGGTGGGGGCAGTGGGGTGGGGGCACCACACACCGTGGGCCTGTAGGAAGCAGCAAACGCCAAGCACCAGGCATCGGGCAGAGGGCACTGAGTACCATGCAGAGGTCCTGAGCACTGGGCAGGGGACACCACTGCACCCCCTGGCAGCCCCCAGACCCACCTGCCAGGCACTGCTTGCCCCCATGGACGCCCAGGTCCCTGCAGCCCAGGGGTCCCTCACACCCTGCCTGGCGGTGCCCCATCTCTCCAGCCCTGACACCCCAGTGCCAGTCCTCATCCCTCCGGCTTATCCCTGGGCTCCCGGGCAGCCAGAGGGGCATGAACCAAGCGTGCTGGACCCAAGCGACCTGGTGTGTGCCTGGGCATCGGGAGGATCTGTGGTGTGAACATGTGCCCACCAACAGGGCCTTTTCCAGGGCAAGTTTTTGGGGCGGGTCACCCCGTGTCTGACCCCAGGGCATCGCTGGAGGGAGAAACGCGTGAGACTGAGGGGAGTGAGGGACGTGGCTGGCACACGAGCAAGGGGAGGGATGCTGGCACGTGTCCCAGGCCCCGGGACCAGAAGTGCTGCAAGAGAAAAGATGCTGATTTTTCAGCACCTTCCATCTGTGACCAGGCAGGAGAGACCCTGTGCGGGCCCCAGCCCTCAACCCTGCTCTAGGATGAGGCATTTTGGAATATCCCAACTGAAAACCCAGCTCAGAAGACAAGCCTGTTGCCTTGGGGCCCTGGTCCTGCCACACCCCCGCCATCACAAAGCCAATGTCCCTGTCCCCACCATCACCAGCTGCCAGGTCTCCCCTGGCTCTCTGGTATCGCCTTCTCCCACCCACTGGTACCCGCTGGGCCCGTGGAGGGGCTCTGGGCAGCGTCAGCCCTGCCGGGACAGCAGGAGGGGCCGCAGGCAGGGCAGCGCTGCCGACAAACTCGCCGGCATCGTGGCTTCCCACCTGCGAACACCACTGCTGACAGAGACGGGTCCAGCACCAGCACGGGGACACGATTTCCTCAACCACCAGACGCCAGAGCTGTTCCCTGCCCTGCCCGCAGCCCCCTGTGCCACGGCCACAGCTCCTCTGCAAGTGGCTGTTCCTCTGGGGTCCCCCCCTGCCACCCCCGTGGGGTCGGGGCTTTCTGCTCGGACATGGCCCCAGCACGCCTGCCCCATGGCTCCGGCTGTGGCTGGCAGGAGCTGGTCACCCCGGGACGGGTGTAGCTCAGAGCAAGAGCCCAGCCTTTGGGGGGACGAGGGGACCTAGGGGGGACCAGCCTGCCAGCCAGGGCAGCTGGGCGGAAGGCAGCACAGGAGCATCCCAGCCCCACATCCAAACCTGGCATCCTCCTTCGGGGCAGTGGGAGGCACCGGCCCGTGTCCCCGAGGTGCTGCCGCATCCCAGGGGGAAGCTGCAGGAAAACAGGGAGGTGGAGGGGTGACGGGAGACGCTGCCAGCCTGGCCTGGGGAAACAAGGCTTGGTGGGGACATGACACCGCCACAGCTTCACTGCTCTGTCCCGCCCCGGGCAGGGCAGCCACATGTCCCCTGTGTGTCGCCTGTGGGTCCTGAACAGGCATTTTGCTGAAGGCTGCAGGACTTCGGGCTTCTCAGGAGGATCCGTACTGCTGGGTGGCCACAGCCCTGCCAGGGGCTCCAGCGCACCGTGTCCCTGATTCCGGGTGCTTGGGGACAGGGTTAGGTTTGCTGGGAGCCTGTGCCCTGCCAGGTGTCCTGTCCCCAGGGTGTGGGACACAGCTCCTGCCCTGCAGCCGGACAGTCTCTCCCGTGCTGGTGGCTGAGCACGCTGTGGGGTGGGACAGGGTCACCACGGGTCCCCTACTCTGGCTGTGTCCCTGCTGCGTGACACTGCTGGGATACCTTCGGCCAGTTGTCACCCTTCCCATCACCAAGCCCCAAAACTGGCTTATGCAGAGCCCCAGCACCTTCCCACAAGCAGTTCCGTGCAGAAATCCATCCATCCCTCCCGGGAGCCCTGGGGTGCCGGGGATGGGGCCGTGCACATGGGGGTCGGTAGCCTGGGGACAGGCACAGGGCAGAGGGTGGCCCCGGTTGCAGCTGGATCCTCCTGCGCTTGAAATACGTTTCCCGCAGCACTTTGCAAAGGGAAAAGCTGTTTCTTCCTTCTGGCCATTCCAACAGAAAACCACGTTTCTCACCCGCGGTGAGGAGCTGGGGCTGCACAGGCCGGTCGGATCCTGCTCGTAGCGGTGCCCTGGCGCCAGGGGAGTGGGGACACAGGGCCAGGGCCGGTGCGCTTTGGCACCCGTGAAACAAGCAGGAGAGCTCCGGCAGGTGACACGACCCTGCCTGGCCCTGACAGGGCACAGGTGCTGGTGGGTGCTGAGCTGGCCGGGCACCCAGTGGGCAGAGTGGCTGCTGCCAGCACCCTGCCTGCGAGCCCCAGTCTCCCCTCTGCGGCTGGTCCCTCTGTCCTGGATCTTGCTGGGGCTTGGAGCTCCAAAAGTGTGGTTGCCCTGTAAAGAGACTCAGCGACCTCCACGGGGGAGGGAGGGGAGGGAAGAGGGAGCCCTGGGATTTTTTTTTTGGAGAAACTGGGAGGTCAAACCCTCCTCTGACCAGCTCTAGCACCGGGAGCGGGGCCCTGTGCAGCTCTGTGCCTCGGTTTCCCCACTGAGGACTGAGAGTAAGGGTGCAACAGAGTGTAACCAGCATCACAGCACCCAGCTCTTGAGTTTTGAAAGCTGCAAAGCACCTGCATGGACACCCCCAGGGCCTCTCTTCTCCTACGGGTCCCCCGGAGGAGAGCCACCGGCAGCCCCTGTCCCTTCACCAGGCCCCACCGCTGCCAGTTTTTCCCATCTTGAGCTGTCTCCTCAGAGAAAAAATCCTGTATTTTGCTATGCAGGCATACTAAAAGAGGCGGCATCCCCCCGGCTGTCCTGCCGTAACCCCAGCCCTGCCTGCCCGCGCACGGCGTGTCCCTGCTCGCGCGGGGGATGTCGCTGTGGCACTCTCCAGCGGCGAGTTTCTCTTCCTCCCAGCGCCTCAGGACTTGCTCGTTTTGGCTTTTTGCCCCAGATTTCCATGCGCAGCCCTGTTCCTGAGAGCCTCTGCTGCCAGGGAACTGCAAGGCTGCCCGTCAGGCACCGCTCAGCTCCGGAGGACCCCGACACCCTGCAGCCCCAAGGGACCCCGAGACCCTGCCACCAAGCCTGGATGTGTCCTCGGTGCCTTCCCTCTCGCAAAGGGGCTCCAAAGCGAAGCTCGTCTCGTAGCACCTCTGAGCTTTTTGGGGCAGGGACATCCCACACACGGCTGCCTGGAGCTGCGGACCCTGCACAACCTCTCCGAGCAGGGTGGCAGCTCTAATCTGAAGTGCCTCCATCCCGGCTGATGTCCCTCCCCGGCATCTCATCGCAATGGCTCCCATCTCACAGGCGCCTTCTGGATAATCTCATTCTTTGCACGCTCCGGCGCCAGCTCTGCATCTTCTGGGCTGGTTCCAGTCTCCTCTCGGGAAAGCCCTTCCAGCCTCCGCTGCCGCTCTCCTGGTCTGGAGCTGGCAGCGTTCTCCTTTCCAGCCTCAATTTCCTGATGGCCGATTTGTTCTTGGGCCAACAGTGTCTTTAATAGCTCCTTTCCTCCTGGCCGTGGGCGCAGCGGTGACGTACCTGGAACCAGTCCCGCAGCAGCACAGTTACAGCACTGCTGGTGGGGATTGGGTTAACCCAGGTCCTCTGGCAAGGAAAAGGAATAGGACCCCATAAGGTCCCTACCAGGACAAGGCGGCCACCACGGTACCTGTCACGTGCGCTGCTGCCGAAAGGCATGGTGTTCCCAAAGCCTGATGATTTCAGGGTCACAGCAGCATCCCCCCGTCCTCCTCAAAGCTCACTACCCCCGCATCAGCCCCAAGGAGCTCCGACTTCTCCCACTTTGCAGATAAACTCCTGAGCACCGAGGCTGAGGAGGGCAATGCCATCAGGGTTGAGGTCCTGGGCCCTCCTGGGGCTTGTTCATCTCCTCCGGCTACTTTCACCCAGCTGTGGGGGATTCCCGTGGGAGCAGGGGCTCTGGCAGGTCCAGGTCGTCCATGGAAGAAATTACAGCTGAGTTTTCTTTCTTCTGACAGATGCTGAGAACATGGAGGAGGAGGAGGTGGAGGCTCTGGCACATCAGGGTACCATGGGGACACCCCTTCCTAGGCTGCTGGGGACCTCAGGGACAGCAGAGAGCCCTTGTCCCAAAAGGCCCCTGCGGCAGAGACATTATAAAAGCCTCAAGTGCAGAAAGGGCTTTGCACAGAGCTCCCGCCTGCAAACCCGCGTGGGACAGGGGCCCTATGAGTGTCTCACCCACGAGGATGGCTTTGGTGACACCTCCATCCTCATCAAGCACCAGTGCCCTCTCACAAGAGCCCATCCCAGTGCTCCCAGTGCTCCCGGTGCTCCCCTCGGCCTCAGCACTGACCTGCCGCAGCACTGGTGGGCACGTATGGGTGCTTGCTGTCGGGCAGGGGACGCATCCCGCCCCAGCCTCTGCGGTGCGTGGGGCGGCTGGTGTCACTGGGGTCCATCCTCCAGAACCAGGGCACCTTGGCAATGTGGTTTTGTCTCTAACGGGAGCCGGGAAGGGGGACACCCGTGAGAGAGGGAGGGTGTCGTCACACGCGGCCAGCAAATGCACTCGGGGAGGTTAAGAGGCTGGGACTGGTTGCTCTGGCTACTGTGGTGATGCCCTGGGAGCTGTGCCCGTCACCGTCCCTCGCCGGCGGCAGAGCACCGCAGCATCAGGCAGAGCTGCATCCGCCCGGCTCTGGGCCCCCGGGGAACTGAGGATCATCCTGCTGTCCCCCGGGATGGATGGGACGGACAGCCCCAGCACCCGGCTGCACCCCGCGGGCGGGAGGGTGGCTCCGGGCTCGCCTCTCCTCTCTGGTGGGGGACGACGAGCACCAGCTCCCCCTCCCCAGGAGTCCTGCAGTGCCGGTGGGTGGAGGTCAGTAAGTCCTTTAAATTCAGCGTTATTCCCCAGGAGGGACATTCGGGGGGCGAAAGCCCGAATCTGCCCTTTTCAGCATTGAAAAGCGTTGTTTCTTGCTCCTTGTCCCCCAGATCGGTCCATCCCGTGGGATCCACGCGGGGAAGTTTGGGCGCAGCAGAGTCGCTCGGCGATTGTCTGTGTGGGGCAGGTCTGCGGCGGCTCAGCCCCAGCTCAAGAAGCGACCCCTAAGCTGAAGGTTAAACATTTAATTTCTTGGCAAGATACGACTCCAAATTGAGCTCCGAGAGCCACTTCCAGCAGCCTCGGGCGGCTCCTTGGAGGGTTTATAGATGATGGAGGAGCCTCAGACGGAAAAGCTGCTGCGCCCGAGCCCAAGCTGCTGTTTCGGAGTCGTCCATGTGGGACTCGGTGAGCTGGGAGCTGGCGGGCACTTTGGAGCTGTGCAGCCCTTACGGGTGAATGGACGAGCCGAGCTAATGCATAGCTATTTGTTGCTTAAAACCAGCCTAATTTCCTGCGATTGTTTGCGAGGGGAAAAAAAAAAAATCAACTGAAAAAAACCCAACCAAAAACTCAGTGCACAGCAGTGGCCTGTGCTAGGAGGGGTGATGGAGAGGGAGGTCCTCACGAGGTGCCACGGTGCTTCCAGAGAAAGGTGCTCTGGCTCCGTGCAGCCCAGGAGACAATCTCTGTGATTTGAGGAGGAGCCTGAGAAAACCAGGAGAAACAGGAGAAAAAGCCAGCTTTTGTTTTCCTTTATTTTTTTTTTTTTAACCGACCCACGGGCTGGCTTGCAGCCCGTACCGCCGGCCAGCAGCCCACAAGTGAGGGGGCAGAGCCGCGGAGGGGGGCACGGGCTGCATCCCCAGCAGGGGCAGCTGGGGGCTGGAGCCCAGCAAGTGCTGCAGGAGTGGGGGCATCCCCAGCCATGGGACACGCGGGCAGGAGGAACGGGCTGGGCTCAGCAATTCCTGCAATAGCCAGCCAAAAAAGACCTTGGTCTTCGCAGCGGCACCATGGCAGAGCACCCGCAGCTCCCGATCCTGTGTGGCCAGACACGAGCTGTGAGGATTTTTTGCAGGACACCAGTCGCTGCAGCGATCTCATGGGATGCCTCAACTCACCAGAATTTCACACGCAGCAAAAGGGGCATTTATTTGGGTTTTTTTTAAAAAAAAAAAAACAAAAACCACAAAGCCCATCCTGCTGCTGGGCGTCCTTCCCTTGGGACAGGCACAAGGGTGTCCTCAGGGTCGGTGGAGCTTCCCCAGCTCCTCCCCAGGGGCTCTCCCAGTCACCAGGACACAAAAACTCCCCACACATCATGTTTGCTCTTTCCCTTCCGTTCCTGGGGAGACGCAGTGCCGTGGCGCAGGCACATGAGGGTGACGATGCTCATTCCAGCCCATCAGTAGCAGAGGACGAAGCAGCGTGGCGTTTCGTAGACGAAAGGTTCTGCAGTCGGCTGGGGGAGCAGCTCCGTGAGAGCCCCCAACGCAGACAGCGACTTCTGACCAAACCTTGGT
This sequence comes from Chroicocephalus ridibundus, assembly GCF_963924245.1. Lineage (NCBI taxonomy): Eukaryota > Metazoa > Chordata > Aves > Charadriiformes > Laridae > Chroicocephalus > Chroicocephalus ridibundus. Next base: position 1,164,223 of record NC_086298.1, on the reverse strand, counting down.
GGGACCAAAGACTTTGTGGAAGCTATGGAGAGCTCGCAGGAGGCCGGCGTGTGAAACGGGGTGGGGGGATGAGTTGGTGCAGTGCAGCAATGCGAAGCCAAACCCCAAATTCAGGCTGTGCAAAACAAACCCAGGCGGGTGGGATGATTCCTTGCTGGACATCGCAAGGCTCCCTCCACGGGCCCCTCCACTGCGCGAGGTGTTCTCCAAGGAGTTTGCCTAAATTCTCTTCTGCCTCCTCATTAAAAAGCAGAGCGAGGCTGGGGGGGTGGCAGGAAGGACTGCGGGGTGGCCCCCAGGGATGGAGATATTCACGGGGTGAGCATCTGTCAGGGTCGGTGCTGCCAAGCAGAGGGGCTCGGCTGGGTGCTGGGTGGGCAGGAGGAGTCGCTGGTGGTGCGTCTCCGAGGGGTGACGTAGGGAACACAGACCGGTGCATGGGGACAAAGCCGCCAGGAACGGGGAGGGGTGGCGAAAGGACAGCCTTTTTTCCAGTGGGAAACCCCAGCACGGTGCAAAATCCTGTGCTCAGCATCCCATCCCACGGGTCCTGGGGCCAGACCCACCTTTTATGCAGCCCATGGGCACAGCCCGGTGTGGGCAGTCGACCTGGCAGCCCCACGGCCGTGCCCCACAGCACAGGGCCCTGGCACCCACACGTGGCCAGTGTCAGTGTGCGGACTCGCAGCCCTGCACTGCTTGTCTTTAGGTAGTGTGCCTGTGGCATGTGATGAGTTCTGTCAGTTCTTAGTGGCCTCTTGAGGAATGCAATGTGTCCCAAAGGACGGCAGCCGCTTTTAAAGCCAAAACGGAGCCGGGAAATGACCTGCAAAATCTGCTTGAAGGGAGGGATTGCCTGCAGTGCTAGGTTGTATCCTGTCATTTTGGGTCAGCACAAGGGCCGCACGCACCAAGGGGGTCCAGGCCATGCACCCATCCTGTGGCAGGCCCAATCCTGCCCTCGACACCAGCTCCTGGGATTCAGCTCAGTACAGAGGGGCAGCGCAGGCTGCTCTGCAAAACCCCCCGGAGGTTCTGGTGCTCGCCCTGCAGCAAGAGCACATCCCCGGAAAGGGCTGGCAGTTCCCCAGATCCGACAGAATCCATCGCCAGCTCCATCCTGCACATGCTGCACTCTCCCAATGTGACATCTCAGCCAGCCACCCCGCAGGGCCAGGAGTCGGGGACAGGGATGCCAGGAGCACCGTGGGGCCGTGCAAAAAGCGGCGGGTGCCGTGCAGGGCTGGGGCACACGTGCACGTGTGGCACATGTGGGTGCTGGACACCCCTCTGCCTGCCCGGGCGATGGCGTGCCCGCGGCGGGGCTGAGGACGCTGCAGAGGCACGTGGGCAGCACCTGGTGCATTTGGGCTCCTCCGAGCCCACGCTGCACGTCACCCACGCACACCGGGGACGCTCGAGCTGCGGCTGCAGAGACCGAAGCCGTTCTAGTCTAAGCCCCGCTCTGCCCTGGCAGGGGGACACTGCACTCCTCGGCAATAATGAGTTGGACAAATAATCCAGCTCTGGGGCTGGCATGGCCGGAGACAGCATCGCACGAGGCGGCCGGTGCCTGGCCTGCTGCCTGCCTCTCCTCAGGCTCGCACCAGCCGCAGGAACCGGGAGAGGAGCCGGCTTCCTTATCGCCCTCCCGCACTCACCCTCTGTCCCTCTCCCCTGCGGCTCCCCAGCCTGGCCGGCCCCCGGGTCACGCCGGGACTTGGCAGCGGCGTGGGGGAAGCGTGCATTGTGGCTGCCCACTGCGGCCCGGCTGGAGGAGAAAGCAAGGATTTCCTGGCCTGGAGCAAGTCCTTCCCGTCTCCTCCCAGCAGCCGAGTGCTTTGGGGCTGAAGACGGGTTTTGGACCAGGAGACAGAGGCTGCCCCTGCACGGAGCTGCTGCCGAGCATGCCAGCAAGCACGGAGCTGGAGGGCTTTGGTTGACGCCATCCTCCAGTGCCCAGATCTGACCCCCCACCTCTGTCCTACCCATAGGCAAAATTCCCACTCGGGCAGAGCCTCCGGGCCAGTGCAGAGGAGTTGTCTGCCTCCGCACCCCAGCAGCGTCTCCTCACCTGTGATGTGCCCCAGGGAAAGGGTCGGCACGGGGCGGCCTCGTGCCATTGCACAGGGACTTTAGGAAGGACAATTCGCCCATTGCCATCCTCAGCCCAGCACCCACGGCAGGCTGATGCTGCAGGATTCGGGTCCAACGGGCCATAGCCTGCAGCTCCCCGCTCAGAGCCAGGCAGCAGCAAACAGCCTGGGATGTCTTCCAAGGCTTAACACTGGCTCGCACGCAGAGACCTGGAAAACGGGCTGTCAGAGCCCCAGCCGGGGACACCTGGTTGGGCAGCTCACATGCACAGCCAGAGTTTTCCCTCCTCCAATGTCACTTCTCCTTCCTGCGGAGGAAGAAGCCGGGCCGAGGCGGGGGCAGCTGCTGGAACCCACGTCCGCCGGGCTCCCTGCAAGCACCGCTTCTGCTTTCGCTGCAAACAGCCGCGCTGGGCGATGCTGCGGCTTCCGCTGTGCTGTGACCACATGGAGATCTCGTGCAGTGCCTACACCTGCCGATTTTTATTTTTTTTTTTAGGATGAGGGGCTGATTTCCTGCTATTTTTCTGCAATTGAAAGTTTCCAGTCACAGGGACGGCTGCAGCAGAAGGGCTGCCACCCATCTCCTGTCCCGGAGCATCCCCAGCGCTTTGCCAGCCTCCCCACTTTGTCCCCTGCCCCGGGGATGGGTTGGGGATGGCACTACCCTACCCCCGGCAAAGGCTTTGCTGTGGCAGCCCGGGGATGCTCTCCCTGCGGGGAGCGGGCAGACCCCGCACAGCACCAAGCTCCCAGCTAAGCCCTTGGCTCCGGCTCTCTCCCAGCGGAGGTCTGGTTTCTGTCCTGCCGTCTGCTTGTCCTCCCTCGCTTCAAACAGTCCCCGTTTGTTTGGCTCTCGCTGCCGGCTGGAGCTGGGGCCACATGCCTGGGCCGCCTGTGCACAACGGCTCCTTGTTCGCCGCCTCCCTCCCCGCTCGCCCCTCGCCTGCTTTAGCAATTATCCCAATTAGCTGTGCCCTTTCCTTGCTCCCCAGCCGCACCACGGACCCTCGTCGCTCCTGCTCCGCACCGGTGGCAGCCACACTGCTGCCCTTGAGGACCCACCTCTGGGCCACCAGGACATGGGCACCAGGGCGATGGCTGTTGGCTTCCCAGGTGGCAAACAGGCGGGTTGTGCGAAATCCAGGTGTTTGGGGCCCATGCTGGATCCTGGAGCTCTCTGCAACCTCTTTGGGGCTGGAGGAGGATGAGGAAGCTGTGCCTGGACTTCTGGGGTCCCGGGGTGCCAGCCCTGTGCCACTGGCGGCTGCCTCTGCTCCTCCAAATCACCTTGGTGGGTGCTGCCCCTCCTGCCCCAGCCGCACGGGGTGCTCCCCCTGCCTCGCTGCCCGGGGAGCATGGGTGCAGCCAGCTGGCTTCCTGCAAGCCACAACCCACGTGCCACTGCCGCGGCACCGTCCTCCCACGGCTGCCGGCTCAGTCAGCGCCTGAGGCAGGCGGTTGAAGTTTCCACCTGCTGACACAGGCTGGGGCTGCCGTATGGCCCCACGGAGGGGGCTTTCCACAGCGGTTCCCGGCAGAGCCGTGTTTTGGGGCCACCTTCTGCCCTCCTGAGCCCGCGGAGCATCCGGGGTGCAGCCCCTGGGGAGGTGCTGGGTGCAGGAGCATCCCCATCGGCAGGCCCCAGCGGGAGGAGCGGGGCCATTTATTCCTGCACCCTGGCAGTGGCTTGTACATCCCCCAGGATCTGAGATCCAGGTCAGGCAAAGCCCCATATTCCCCACCCATGGCACGGTCCTGAGCCATGGCCAGCCCCTGCCACGGTGGCCGCAGCACGGAGGCAGCGTGGGCAGCCCCCCGGCAGGCTCCTGCCCGCACTCTGCCCGCAGGACTGCGCTGCGGCCATGCAGGGACACCGCACTTCAGTAGGGGCATCACCAGGCAGGGCGAGCGGCGGGGCTGCTGCTCCCGGGATGGCTCCGAGCGTCCTGTCTCGCGCTGACAGCAGCCCCGGGCTCCCGGGGTTTGATCTTTGCTGCTCGAGCCAGCATGTCTGCTCCCATTTGTGTCTGTCGTGCTGCTGAGGGATGCGAGCGCCGGGCTCGCACAGCCTGGCAGCTCCGCGCTGGCACGCGGGCAGCCGCCGGGCAGGCAGCCCCTGCGCGGGTGCAGATCCTCCTCCGCATCTGCCGGCCCCAAACCCCCGCATGTAGATCAAGATCCTGCAGAGAACCGGGGCCTGGGTGAGCCCTGGCAGGTTGCGGGGCTCCCCAGAGACCCCTTCTGGGGATGGCCCTCGTCCTCGAGCCTGCACCCAAAACTGCATTTTCTTCCCCATCCATAAGACCACAATGGCTCCAGAGCATCCTGGGGGCTGCGCGGGTGCTCGGTGCCCTGCACAGCTTTCCATCCCCCATAAAGCCATACGTGCCCCCAGCAGGCAGAAACTTGATCAGGGCGGTACAAATCTCTCTGGTTATCCCTGTCATGTCCTGGGGACACTGTGCCACCTCAATGGGGTCCCAGTGGCTCCCCCAGCAGACCGGGTATGCTGGGTCCCCTTCCAGGCCGGAGCAGTGGTTTCCATTCCATGGAAAGACCTCGTCCCCGTGTCACGCCGGGGATGGATCTGGCTCCCTTCCCTGCAGCCTGCACAGGAGCACCAGGCTGTGACAACCCCCTTGTTCCCAGGGGTCCCCCCCAGCCATGGCACCAGGCAGGGGGTCCTCTGCGCAGGGAGAGATGGGCCACGGGGTCCTCCTGCAGCACCCCAGGATGGCTCCGGGCACAGAATAAATCAGGCCCTTGGAGGACTGAAGTAATCAAGGAGAGGAAAGATACGATGGAAAACCCAAGGCCAGATGATGCTGTGACCCCCAGGAAACGTCCCCAACAGCCAGCACCACACACCATCCCTGCCCCATGGGATGCAGCCCCCTCCCACGGACCCTCTGCCAAGGGCTCTCTACACGGCTCCCAGCTTCCACCCGAGGCGATGTCGGGGAGTTCACCAGCTCCTGCGTTTCCTTGTTCCACCCCCCCAACCTCCCCCTCGCAGCCGCCTCTCCCCAGATCTGCAAGCCGCTGCTCTTCCCCAGCTGAAGCTCTCCCCGCCGCACACTCCGAGCAGGCAGCAGCTCAGCTCCCGGCGCTCTCACCGCAGCGGAGGAGCTCCGGCTCCGCAGCCCCCGCGCCCGCAGCCGCCTACCGCAGCAGCTGCCGCCACACTGGAGCTGCTCCCACGCACCCACACAGCTCCCCGGGAGCGTTACGGGTACCCAGGGAAAACAAAATCCTGGGGTCAACACTCAAATTCACCCAACTGACCTAGAGATGCAACCGTGGTGCTCCATGTAAGAGCATCGGTTGCCCAAGCTGAGGAGAAGGGATGGCAGGAGAGCCAGGGGAAGTTGCCAGCAGGGATGGGGGGGCACATTGTGCCCCCCGATCCCCTGCTGAGGACGCCGGGACAGCCACGCTGGGACAGCGGGATCCCACCCCGCAGAAGCACAGCCATGGCCTCGTGTGCGGGATGCGTTCAGAGGCAGGGGCGGCAGCGGGCCTGTCCAGGAGCCGGGCAAGGGCTCAGTGGGCCCTGCCCACCGCAACTGGGGGAATTTGCCTGAAAAAAGATGAAATTCTGCTGCAAAAACACATTGCTGCTTCCATGCTGGGCTGCTCTTTGGAGCCGTACCCCAGCCAAGGCAGCACCTGCTCCTGCAGCCCTGGGGAGGGACGAGCAGGAGCTTGGGCACCTCGTCACCCACGCCAGGACCACCCTGCCCCGCCACGCTGCTGACGGGCCCCTGGCAGGCACAGGCGGCCGCCGCGCCGCCTCCTTCTCCCTGACCCAGTTTGTGTCTCCGCTGCATCCAGGCGAGCAGCGCTGTCAGGTTACAAGCGCAGGCAGCGCCGGGCTTTCCCAGGGAGCCAGCAAAGCGAACGCTAAATGTCACCGCAATTACAAAGCGTCCGCCTCAGCCCCCAGCACGGCCAGCACCGGAGCTGCTCCACCAGCTCTGCACCCGCCTGACCCGGCGGAGGAGGGCTGGGAAGAGCGGCCGTACACCCGCGCTGCTGCGTGCTCTGGTTTCTGCTGAGCCTCAGATCCCTCGGGCTCTGTTAAACCCGGCATCAGCCAGGCTGGGTGGGAGGGGGCAAGGTTTCTGCAGAGCTGCCATTTCTGTTTCTGGGCCATCCCTGTCCCATTTTGCCTGGGCACAAGGTGTTTTCTAAAGGACGTGGGTCTTCCTTGCGCCCTCTCACCCCTGAAATGTGGCTCTGGGTCTTTGTGGCCGTCCCCTGCCCAAGCCAGCAGCCCCGCAGGAGCTCCACATCTCCCCGTCGGCCCCTGCCAGCACCGCAGGAGCAGGGGGCAGTTTCTGATGCGACCGCGCTGCTGCTGTGGAACCAGCAAGATGTGAAATATCCTCCTTGTCTCGGGAGTCCCTGAGACTGTGCTCGCATGGGGCTGGGGGAGTTGCCGTCAACAGATGAAGAAGGGGACTCTGATGGGAGCGGGGGACCCCACTTGCGCCCTGGGGACTGACTGGTCCCAGCCCCATAGCGGAGTCCAACCCCTGCCTCAAAGCATGGCCAGGGTGTTGCTCTGGACCTCGCACAGGGCAGCTTTGAACTTCTCCAAGGCTGGAGATCCCACCACCTCTCTGTGCCCCGGTCCAGTGTTTGACCCTCAAAGTGAAAAAGAATTTCCCTACATAGCTATAGGGAAATACAGCTGGAATTTCTCGCGTCCCAGCTTGTGGCTGCTGATCCTCATCCTCTCCTGCTTCTCCCATGAGAGAGCGGTGAAGAGCAATGAGTTTCCCATGAATCTTCTTTTCTGACAGCTGAGCAACCCCAGGTCTGCAGGCAGGGAGCTGGTGGGGAGGGGAATGAACGTCACCGCATCCAAGGAGAGAGGAGATGGTCTCTCTGGCCCTGCTGCCTTCATCTCCCCCCATCCCACGTGCATCCCTCCTCCTCCTCCCTGCCCTCCTGCCATCGGTGCAGCACCAACAAGGTGGGCGCTCACTTCACACCAAGGGCTCCCAGAAGTGGCCGCATTATTAATCACTAGAATGAACGAATAGTAAAAATAATTATTATAGCCCTTTGGATCTGCCTGGGGCTTTAGGAACACCCATACCCTTCGAACTGGCCAGACCACCATGCGTGTGGGCCTGCCGTGCCATGGAGCTTATGATTCCCGTCATGTCAAGGTTTGTGTGTGGTAGCATATGGAAGAGCCACAGGCTTTAGATCATTTTGTAGATGTTCTGAGCACCATTTTTCTCATGGTGGAGTCTCTGTAGAGGGCTGCAAGCCTAGAAACAACCACTTTCAAACCCCCATCCTGGTGTTAGGACTGTACTGCAAGAGCAACAGTGGTCAGGTCCTGACCACCACCAACCCACACACTTCTGCTGCTTCAAACAGCAACCAGAGCAACCAGCTCTGCAGCAGCTGGCTGCACCCTTAAGCAACCAGCTGGCAACAAGCAATTCTGCTGGTTTCTTGGCAGATTTTTAATAGCATCCCTCCTTCAAAATGGTGTTTGCGCTGCCTGGGCAAGCTGCACACCCCAGGAGCTGCAGGCACCTCCTGCCATAGTTTCGGTGGATCCGTGTGGTAGATACGCAGTGTGAGAGCCCTGCTTTCCCCTGCTGGCGGCGTCTGTGCCAGCCATGGCGGGCCTGACACCACCTCAGCCAGGCCTGGAGGGTCTCAGCCTGGGAGGGTGGCCATTGTGGCACTTGTCGTCCTTTCTCCTGATGCACTGTGCCAGGAAGGAGAGAAAATCGCAAGGGGATGGAGCGTGGCACGGTGGAGCATGGAGGATGAAGACTTAATATGGAGCGTGGGTACCACACCTGCATCTCTCCCAGCCACGCTGGGCTGGGTCGTCCCTCCGGCGCCGCGGAGCAGCCGGGCAGGCGCTGCCGCCGGTGCCTGCCCCACTGCAGACCTGGCGATAAAGCCGCTCTCTGGAAAGCTGAAGATGAGCTCATTTTTTTGTGGGTGAATTAACTGTGTGATGAGTGATTCACCAGCGCAAAACAAGATCATTGCAAGAAACAGGCTGGATTTTGGAAAGAGCTGCGGATGTGTGCCGGACCCGGTCAAACGAACTCTGTAACGAGAGTGGCAAGCAGTAAATAAAAGCGGTGTGCATCATTGCGAAAGCACCCCAGGTGCTGCTGCCAGAGGCACGGAGGGCAAAGCCCAGCGCCAGGTCTGCAGGCAGTAGATGGGATCCGGGATGTAGGGCAGGACGGTTTGGCACATGGAGCTGCTGCGTCCCTCGGTTGGGTGGACAGCAGAGACACGCGCGTAGCCACGGCGCAGGGTCAGTGCCAGGCGAGGAGGAAAACATCCTGCTAGAGCTGGTGCTTCTCCACAAGCATTATAAATCCAGAGGGGCAATAAAATCCTGAGCGTGCAGCTGGACAACTGAGCCGATGATGGCTGATGCAGATGATGAGGAGGAAATTTAGGATCAAATTATCTTCTGGCATCACGGTTCATCTCAGCAGAGCTGCGGCAGAGACTGGCCAGCGGTGTTACGCCTCTCGATCCGTCTGTAAACCAAAGGTTTAGAAATGATCCATTTGTGACACCGGAGAGTAATGAGTTTTGCAGAAAGGAGCTGTGGCCGCACGCAGGGTACCAAGGAACAGCCACCACTTGATTACGGAAGCAAACGTTCATTTCTCCGGATGGCAAGAAGCAAACCCACTGGCAAAGTTGCTCCTGCGTGTCTGTCTGAGTAGAGCTGGAGGCAGGACATGGGGAACGGCGGGGGCGCTTGAGCTTAGGAGCTCCCTCCGAACCCAAGGGGATGCTCGGCCTGCTTGGAAAGGTCTCAGAAAATGGTCAAATAAATCAGTGCTGTTTGTATAACCCAGAAAAAGCATGCCATACCGCATCACCACCGCTCAGAGACATGCTGAGGATATCCACGTGCAGGATAACAATGTACATTTATGATAGCACACAATACGACAGGTTTTTATGAAAGATAACGTGGCAGAGATCTATATATGACAAAAGTTAGGTGTTAAACCCAGGAATAAGAGTATGGCCAGACCCAAGGCAAAGGGTAGAGTCGGCCATAGGGACTGGGATTTGGTAGGGACATCACTTGATGGCATGGCCATCCTGGTCTGGCCGGAGATAAAGGGACTGGGCTTTGAAGGATGAGATGATTTTCAGTTTGGGGTGGAAAGCAAAGATCTTGGCGGTCCAGCTCAGCAGAGAAAAGGGAAAACTCTGCACCTCCAAAAGCCAACCTGGGAGAGCTCTGCCAGTCTCGTTGAGCACTCACACGTTGGGATGGAAACTTGGGGCCAAAGCCTCCCTTGCACAAGACTTAACCGGTGGCACCAGTGGCACTCGCCACCAAGGATCCCATCAAGCCTAACGCAAGCTCTAGGAGAAAAAGAAGTGCCAGACTGGCTCGAGCTGCAAACTGCTTCACGAGTACCTGAAGAGGTGGAGCAGAGGCTGAGCAGCGCTGCTGGGCCGGGATGGGGAGGATGCGGTGCCACGTCCACCGAGCACATGAAGCAGAGACTGGCAGAGCCATCGGGGCAGCAGGAAGATCCCCAGCACCTTGGCACAAACACACTCTTATTCAGCAGAAAAGGTGCCTGATATCATTTATGATTATTTTTAAACAGAGCTGTTGCTTTACTCATGGAATAGCAGCGTAATAACGCCGTGGAGCTGGGTCAGCACGGGGATGCCATATGAATTAATAACAGAAAATGGCTCATGCTCACTCACTTCCTGCAATTTCCTTTACTCTGTGAGTTCAAGCATAATATATCGGTTCTTGCTATCTGCATCCAGAAGCATTAGCAGGAGAGTAAGCAAAAACTGACACCAAGGGGATGGGGAAGATTAAGGGAATCCCTGTTTAGCATTGTTAGGGCGCCAGACAGCAGCGGCCTCACGCGGATTTCGGCAGGTGAGCAGATCAAAGAATTACACTTAGAGGGACTAGAGGTAAAGTTGTTACAAAATCCCTTATCCAATGGGAAACGAGAAGATTGAAAATAAAAGAGCTCACGTTGTCAACAGGGGAGCATGGCTTTCCAGGCGGAGGCAGCTGGTGGGTGAAGCTGCGTGGTCCCGGGGGAAGCCACGTTCCGGGGTCGGTCCAGGATATGGCTGAGCCACCGGGGGCCAGGGGATCCGCCTGGACAGGGTGGGTTTGGTCATCTCCTCCGGGCCAGGCAGCTGGGTGAGATTTTTAGCATCATTGCCTGGAGCTTGGATGGCCGGATCGTCTATGGGCTGTGTAAGGCCTGGTGGGGCTGAGCTTTCCTCCGGGCTGACAGGGGGGACGCAGCGCTGCTCAGTGACACGGGTGAGCTCCAGCTCCTGCGTCTGTCCCACGGATGGAGGGCCCAGGGGACAGCGATGGCGTGAGCACGATGTGGCTGTGCAGTCACAGCGCGGCCCCAGGCCCCCGCAGAGCCCTTGTTACAGGGGCAAGCGGTGGCCGGGTCTTTGCTGCCCCAAGGCTGGAGGGTCTGGACAGCGTGAACTTCAGGGAGAGGGCACCAAAATCCGGGCAAAATCCTGGGGCCAACTGAGGAGCATAAAGAGCTCAAAAGTGGCAGTGGGTGGCACGAGCAGGGAAACGCCAGCAGCACCCAAAGGAGCCTGGCGAGCCGCCACCGGCACCCAGGCGGGGTGGAGGGATGGCGTGTTTTGGGTTCGGGTGCCCAGGGTCACTGACACTGGGGGGGTTGTCTGTGAGCTCTGGGTTCCAGCGTGGCTGGGGATTGGGGGGCTCCTCATGGGGCTGGTTGTCCGTTTTGGCTGGAGGCACACATGGAGACACACTGGAGACACCCATGGCGGGGGGAGAGGGCAGCCTGGCCTCTACCATCTGTCAGGGCACAGCAGGAGCTGGGAAGCACAGAGCAGGAGTTGTCCTTCTGGGGCACGGCGTGGGGCCTGTGGGCTCCTGTCCGCCTGTGCCAGTGAAGGGGGTCAAAACAGCAAGACCACGGCGATGGCGCGGTGCTCCCCTGTGCTCTCCAGGGACCAGACAGCATCGCTGGTACCCAGCGGCGGCGTGACCCCGCTGCGCACCGTGCTGGGCCCACCACATCCCCCTGGGGCCAGCGAGACCCTGTGCCCTGCACCCCCCTCCTGAGACCTCAGCAGGGATCGGGATGCTCGGTTGGATTTTGACCTCAGGGTGGGGGAAACCCCTTTGCTCCGCTCCCGCGGGGTGGCTGTGGGTCAGGATCAGGCAGGGGGGGGTCCCTTGGGACACGGTGTGGTGCATGGCTCTGTTTCGGCAGTGGGAAAAAGTCGGGAGGGAGGGAGGGAGGGATGGAGGGAGGTATTACTGGTGTTATGGCCTTTCTCTAGCCCCGAAAGCCGTGGGGGCTGCCGGCCTGGCCCCCCCCCCACCTCCCCGCTGTCCCCCCCTCCCTGCTGCTGCCCCCAAACCCGCTGCCCCCGGGAGCAGCATCCCCCGCTCCCAGCCCGCGCCGCGGAGCCGTTTCCAGCGGCGGCTGCTGAGTCACTGCAAAGGCCCCCCCCCCCCCTCCGAAACACCGCGCCGGGACCGGAGCGGGGGTGCGGGGCGCGGGGAGGGGGGTGCGGGGGGCAAGAGGGGGTGCGGGGTGCGTGTGTGTGTGTGTGTGCGTGTGTGTGTGTGTGTGTGTGCGGGGCGTCGGGCCGGCGGGCCCCGGCGCTGCTGAGCGAGAGAAATGTGAGGCGGCTGCACCACTGCGGCGGCACTGCGGGCAGCGGGCGGCAGCCGGGCGGGAGCGCGCAGGCAGCGCGCAGGCAGCGCCCGCGCCCGCCCAGCCCCGCGGGACAGCGCGGACGGAGCCCGCCCGCCCGCACCTGCCGGAGTGGGGGGGACCGGGGGGCGCCCCAGCCGCAGCCCACCCCCCACCACCACCACCACCCCGACCAGCAGCCAGCCTGCGCCGTCGGCCGGGGAGTGTTGCATCAGCCCCGGGCTCCGCGGCCGCAGGAGGCGGCGGAGGAGCCGGGGGAGGGAGAGCGGGCGGAAGGTGCCTCCCCGGCGGCGGCGCTACCTGCCGCCTCACCAACCCCCCTCCCCCCCCCCCTCCCCCCCCCCCCCCGCCCCGGCAGCCGGTCCCCGCCGAGCATCCGGAGGCGGAGGAGCCGGCGGGAGCCCGGCGCCGCCGCCAGCGCTGCCTTTGTGCCCGGTGCCCTCCCCGCGCCGCCGGGGGAGCTGCGGGAAGAGGCGGCGGGGAGCGGGGCCGGCAACCGCGGCCCGGCCGGGAGAGGCGGCGGGGACCCGGCAGCATCTCTTCGGGGAGCCGGGACATCGCACGGACAGCGCCGGCATCCTTCTGCCTTTCAGATAACCTTTAGCCGCTTGGGCCTCCAGACCTCCGCCGGGGACGGAGCGGGGGGCTGGAGGCTGAATTGGGGACACGGCATCCCCCGGCCGAGGCACGGCGGGCCAATGCAGGTAACGAGTGGCAGGGACCGTCCTTTTGGCCGGGCTGCCCGGGGGGCATCACCCTGCGGGCGCGCAGGCGTGAGGACGCGTGTGTTTGTGTGTGTGTGTGTGTGTGTGTGTGCGGGTGTGCACATGTGTGTGCACCGCTGGGCTGCGAGCGTGCCAGCGCGGCGTGGGGCAGGGGTGCGTGGGGCTGGGGATTGCGGCGGGAGGTCAGCGGGGGTTGGATGCTGCGTGTGGTGGGGGGTGCTGGGAAGGGGTCTGTCTCCCCAGGGGTGACGGGGATGCGGGGCATTGGTGGGGTGCTGCGCCAGGGCTGTGCATGAAGGGGTGTGACGGCGCGAGCGTGGAAACGCGGTGGCTGTGTGCGGCGGCTGCCCGTCCATGCGGATCGCCCTGCCCGTCGGTGCGCTGCGGGTGAGTGTCTGCAGGAGACCTGCGGGCAGAGAGCCCCTGGGGGGCTGCTGCTGTGCATGATTTGGGTGGAGGCGGGGGGGGGGGAGATATAAGATGCTTGTGCGGTGTGGGGTGCAGGATGTGGGGTGCAGAATGTGGGCCCGTGATGGGGGATGCAGGACGCGAGGCCTCCCTCCTCAGGGCAGGCATCGCAGGATGCTTGCAGGACCCCAGTGCCGCCAGGGCACAGCCCCCTGGGACACCCCCACTGGGGTCGGGCAGGGATCCAGCCCCCCGCGGTTCTCGGGCATCCAGGGTTGAACCCCCCCGTGGCCTCTCGCCATCCCCAAGGGCTGCTGCCGCAACCAGATGGCCCCCTCGGGCCCCCTCCGTCAGGCCTGGCAGGGCTCGGCGGGAGCAGGCATCCCTCTAACAGGATTTGCAGCGTGATGGAGGAGAGCGCCTTCGCCCTTCTCGGAGGAGAGACAGGCTGTCGCTGGGGCTGCTGAGGCAGAAAATGGCCACGGGCTGGCTGCCTGCCCCCCATCTCCTGCCCTCAAACGTGGCCTGTCCTCCCCAGCAGCCATGGGACAAGGGCAGGGAGCTGGGAAGGGGGAGAGGAAGCTGGAGGGAGGGATAATAGCAGGGACAGATCAGGAGCAAGCGATGGAGGTAAAAATAGATCCACCGAGCAGAGGAGGGGCTAAACGTGAGAGAAAACCCTGAGCAGAGGCAGGCCGGTGGGGGAACCCCCCCCAGGAGGGGCCCTGCATCCCAACGGGGCGCCGGGAGACCTGCCCTGCTGGCCCCCAGGGCGGAGGGGGGACCCGGGACCCCAACCTCAGGGCCGCTGAGGAGATGCCTGGGGGGAAATACCTGCTGGCTCCCACTTCCGCCGTCCCAAACACGCAGGTGGATGGACGGGACCTGCAGGGCTGAATTGCCAAATTGCCGGGATGCAGGCGGGCACGCATCCCGAGGGAGCGCTGGCAGCCGGCAGCTCCCTGAAGGGCCTTGGATCCAACCCCCTCTTGCTTTTCATTTCCAGCGAGCACGAAGCTGAGCTGGGAACAGAGGTGCCGGGGTCGGTGGGGAAAAGGTGTGTGGCAGCCCCGGCACCGGCCAAGGTGAGCTGCCCTCCGGCGCGGGATGCTCCCTGAGCCCCTGCCCCGCGGGAGCTGCCGGTGACAGCAGGAGGGAGAGCCGGGAAGTCAGAGCAAAGGAATTCGCAAACACATTCTTCAGCACCACGAGGATCCCCACGGCAAGTAAACAGGAATAAAGGCCTTGTGGAGGTGGGAGCCTGGGCAAGGTGGGGGCTGCCCCCTGTTCCTGTGGGATTCCCCTGGACTCACCTGTCCCAGGCAGTGCCTGGCACCACGGTCCCCACTTTACCATTCCGGACCGCAGCTGATCCGGCGTGAGAAGTGCCAGCGGAGGCAAAGGGGGGGCTGCCGAGTGACGGCCAATGTCACGTTGACATCCCAGCGTGGCGCTGCGGGGAGCCGACGCTTTGATCACCCGCCCGAGAGCATCCTCCAAGGCGGGCAGGATGCCGCTGTGAGCCCTGCCTTCCCCTGCCCGCCCCGGCCTCGCGCCCAGCGCCCTCGGGGCTGGCCGAAGAAGAGGGGCGCGGGGCCCACTGGCGCTGCCCCGTCTCCCCAGGATGCTCTTCCACGCCAGCGGCTGCTCCCCGTGCTCCTGCTCCGCGGCCAGACCGAGGTTGAAAGCTCAGCAGGCTGCCGGCATGTTTTAGCCTCATGCAGGCGTCCCTCAGAGACCCCAGAGCAGTGGACAGTAATGTGAAAACGATACTCATGTCGTGTCTGAAAGGGCAACAGGTCATCATTAAAATGGAGGCGATGAAAATCATCCACCCGGAGAAGTTTTCGGAGCTGCAGGCCTCGCAGCCGCGCTACGCGCCAGCCCCGCGCCGTGAGCCGCCCCTCGTGGCCAAGCGCGCGTGGCCCTCCGAGTCCGAGATCATCGTCAACCAGGCGTGCGGGGACATCCCCGCCCTGGATGCCACCCCCGGCCCCCTGCCGCTGCCCCGGACTCCCCCCCTGCCGCGGCGAGAGCGCGGGTACCAGAGCCAGCGGAAGGGCAGCTCGGAGGTCTGCTACCACCGGCAGCCGCCGTCGGACGAGGTGATCGTCAACCAGTACGTGCTGCACCCCTCGACGCCCTGCGAGCCCCTGGAGTGCCCCACCTGCGGCCACATGTACAACTTCACCAACAAGCGGCCCCGCATCCTCTCCTGCCTGCACTCGGTGTGCGAGGAGTGCCTGCAGATCCTCTACGAGTCCTGCCCCAAATACAAGTTCATCTCCTGCCCCACCTGCAAGCGGGAGACCGTCCTCTTCACCGACTACGGGCTGGCGGCGCTGGCTGTCAACACCAGTATCCTCAACAGACTGCCGGCCGAGGCCCTGGCCGCCAACCCCGTCCAGTGGAGCAGCGACACCGACCGCAGCTGCTACCAGACCTTCCGCCAGTACTGCGGGGCTGCCTGCACCTGCCACATCCGGAACCCGCTGTCGTCCTGCACCATCATGTGAGCCCCGCAGCCCTGCCCCCACCTCCCGGCGGCGGGGCGGCCGGCGGGTGCGAGAGGACGGCGCTGCACCGTGGCACCGGTCCCTTCTCTGCCGGCGGCACAGCCCGGGGATGCTCGGACGCTTGCCGTGGCCGAGGATGTGGGACTGGCGTCCTCGCCGGCACTGGTGGGGGGCGATGGGGACGCTGGGACCGTACGGCAGCCCCCTACGCCCTGCTGGTGCCCAGGGAGAGGGACGCTGGGATGGGGAGCATGTCCACCAGCGCATCCAGGGGCTCCGGCTCCCCCCATCCTGCGGCAGGAGCCCCCGCTGTGCATCGAGCATCCCACCACGCTCCATCCCTGGGCACTTTCTCCCTCCTCTCTCCCTGCGGCTCCCGAGAGCGGACACTGGTCCCTGGACGGAGCGACACCCTCCCCATCGCCCCGCGGCCAGCAGCGGCAGCACAAGGAGCCCTGGAGGTGCCCGATGTCGTGCTGGGTTGCCTGTCTGGCATGGGAGGCAAGGACAGGTCCCTGGACTCCCCCTCTCCTTCTCTGTAAGTTATTTGCCAAAGCTTTCATCTCAGCGGCCAAGCCGCCGTGCGCCCGAGTCATTGTAGCCATGCCACGCCGCCGCACTGGCCCCTCGGTTGCGAGCAGACACGCGGCCCGTTTCCTCCGCAGGCCCTTGAGGAAAGCTCCACTTTATCCTCGTTTTGGAGGATTCTTGTTTTTTCCCAGTCCATCCCTGGCCGCCCCATCTCAGGCCGCTACACGTTCACAAAGGCATTGAGCTGTGCCCGTCCTCTGCCGCTCCACGCGGGGCCCTGCATCGATGCCCCATGGGATGGCTTGCGGGGGCATCACGGCGTCCGGTAGCCCACATTGCCGGCTCCAGCGAGGGGATTTGGCTCTGCAGGGGGACAGAGGTCTGGCTCCTGCCCACGGTCCCTTCCCCGGAGCAGCACCTCTGCTCCGAGCCCTGTGCGGAGGGGCGGGCAGGGCGGCAGCCCCCTGTGCACAGTCTTGCTTTCTCCAGGGCACCTGGAGAGGTAAGTTTGCTGCCAAAAAAGCAAAAAAAAAAAAAAGAAAAAAACAAACCTAAAAAAATATAGAAAAAGCCATAATTTGCGGGTGCTCCTGCAGGGCTGAGCACCACAACCCAGCACGGCCACGGCACCAGGGGCACACGCTGCCCGGTCCCAGGGCACCGGGGCTGGGCCTGCCGGGGGGCCCCGCAGAGCCCGCACCCTGGAGGAAAGAGCAGCCCCCAGCACTGGCCGAAGCCCAGCATCCATCCAGGGAGAGGGGCCGAACCATCCCCCCCGGCCACCCCGAGGGAGCAGGCGATGCCACCGGCGCAGCCCCGGGTACCACCCTGCTCTGGCGGAGAACGCGGCCGATACCGTTTCTGTGTTGCTCTGCCAATGCCTCCCGCTGCTGGTTGTGACGATGATCATGTTTTATACCCGGCCTTGTTCTAACCCCCATCAGTCTCCCCAATAAAGATTATATTGGAACGAACAGTGACACGGTGTTTGGGGAGGCACGTTGCTGCGGGGGTGCTGTGCCCCGGCCCCGCTCGGTCTGTGGGGCAAGTTGGGGGGGAGATACCCAAAGGAAGGGCTTTCTCCGGGACTGACACCTCCTCCTCCGCCCTGGCTCTCGGCTCTGACATGGTTGGGTCCCCACCTTGCCCAGTCCCTTGTCCCACCACACACGGCTGGGCACTGTGGGGGTACGCTGGCCACCTTGGCAAGCGGTCCCCAGCCACACCAAGGGCTCCGAAATACGTCTGGGATGTCCCGTTCCTCCCGGAGTGACTGGGAAGGGGATTTGGCAGCCTGGTCCAGGTGGCACCCACTAGCAAAGGGAGCCAGGGAGGGACACGGGCCGTGCTGGGCTCCCGCTGCCCCCTCCGGCGAGGCAGACGCACCCATGGGTCCTGCCACGCGCCCCTCTCCGCACCATCCCCAGTGGCACACCGGGACTGCCCCGGTGCCTGGCATGCACCCGGCAGCACCGGCAAATGGCATCGGTGGGGAGCACCCGCTGCCTGCACTGACCGGCCCCCGGCGTCACCGTGATGGCAACTCTCCAGCTGGGAGAGGCAGAAATTTGCAGCAGAAGCAGGTGGGAGGATGCTCCCGCGGCAGCGCGGTTCCCCGGGCGTGAGCTGTGCACCCAGGCTGGCGTGTGCACACGTGTGTGCATGCGTGTGCGCAGCGGGGGGTGCGTGTGTGCGCACACTGAGGCGTTCCGTGCACGCACAGCCCCGCTGGCCCAGCGCTGCCTCCCCGATTTCCTTCCTCTGGGAGCAGCGGCTGCCTCTGCCCTCTGCTATGGGACACCGCGGAGCAGCCACTTCCAAAGCACCGGCACGTCCCAGGTCACGGCCGAGCCCTGGGGGCAGCTTCCAGCCCCGGGGGGTGCAGGGGTTGAGGGGTGGCTGTGGACCCTTTGTCCTTGGCTGCCATCTCCCCCCCTCCAGGGGCGTTTCTGTCCCCGGAAAACGAAACCACGTCCCAGTCCATGGGTGCTGAATTACAGCATCAATAATGCAGCCGGTGCCATCCCCGGCCCCGAGCGCACCGCGGCCGTGACCTGGCTCCCCAGCCCTGCATCCGAATCCCCGCCATCCTCGGATTTGAGGGGCACGGGCAGCCCTGGCAGCAGTGCTGGGGGCATCTGGCTGTCTCAGCATCCCCCAGCGAGCCCGAGGATGTGGCTGCTCAGGGGAGCTGGGGCAGCCCCGAATCCAGGACAAGCATCTCCATCCATGGCCCCAAAGACTCATCCCAAATCCAGGACGAGCATCTCCATCTGCAGAGCCCCAAAGACACCGAAGCAACGGGCCAGCCAGGGCAGAGGTGGCCGCAGTTTTGCCCTCAAAGCAGGAATTTGCCCTTTTTATTACATAAGGAGGAAGGGTACAGCACGTCCTCCCCACCCCCCCACCCCGGTACCTCTTGGGCACAGAGTAAATTTAAAACCGCTAATTTGATTCTGAGTTGCAATTAAGGAAGAAATGGGGCCTTTCAGGAGTAAGTGCTGGGCGCCAGCCCATTTCTCCAGCCCCATTAACCTCCAGCAAGCGCTCGCTGGAAGAGCGGCCGGGGTGTGCAGTGGGGGACGGGGACGGCGGGGTGGTGCCAGCCCTCGCATCGGGGCTGCAGGTGAATTAAAAGTCTTTCAAAGCCGCCCCGGCATCCCAAGCCCCAAAACTCTTCCACGGCCGCTGTGGCCACGCCGAGCTCTGTGTCTCCAAGCTGGGTTTTCAAAGCGCTCCATGTCCCACCCGCTGCTCAAACGTGGCCGGGATGCGGCCGTGGGGGCAGGTTGGGGTGTGTGTCAGCAAAGGTGCTCACGAAGTTCCCAGACGAGCTGTTTTTAAAACCTCCTGCTTGATGTTACGTCTGTCCCGGGCTGGGATGAAGCTCTGGGCTCTCCTGGTGTCCAGGCTGGCCCAGGGTGGGAGGGGGGACTCGGGGAGGATAAACGGCTCCTGGGGGTGACCCTTCCCCAAATGCCTCCAATTGGTTTAGAATTGGGAAGAGCCAGGATCGGGCAGCTCTCTGCCACTTTGGGGCTGGCCTTTGGCACAGGTTGCGGAGGTGGCGTTTCCCAGCTGTTCTCCCCAAAACCGGCTCCTGCAGCTGGTCGGTGCTGGGGGTCACCCCGGGCTGGGGGCAGCTCTGCGCGCCTACTGGTGATGGGTGGGCAGCGCCGAGGCTGGTCCCCATGCGAGGCTGGTCCCCATGCGTGTCCCCATCCTGCCCCGCTGCCCTGCCCGGGGGGTTGCACAACGGGACCAGTTCCCTGCTGGTGCCGAGCGGGGGCAGGATCCGGCCCCAGCATGGCCGAGGGGCCGAAGGCTGCACCGGGCTACGTGGCAGCGTGATGCCAGGCTGGGAAGGAGGTGGCCAAGCGTCAGGGCTGTGTCCTCCCTGGGGACACGCAGCCTCGTAACCTTGGTGTGGGGCGGTCACGCACCCAAAATGGCTGTTTCGATGGAGAGGAAGCCGCTTGCAACGGCTTCTGCTAGCGCCTGGCTTTCACAATGAGGTGTAACCCCGTGATGAGAAGATAACGGGTTGTGGCACAGAGCCCAAGAGGCTGTGACAGGTCCCCAGGGCCAGTGGTGGCCCGCAGATGGGGAGGAACTGCTGAGCTCGGGAGCCTTCTTGGGGTTAAATCCCGGCGAGGGCTGCCCGCAGGCACAGGCGCCCACTGCCGCTCCCACCCCGGCTTCATGTTCAAGGCTGGATTCTGGTGCAGGAGTTGCTCCCAGGGTGTCACCGCTGCCGTGCCATCCCCGCTGTCCCTCAGGCCTCGCGCTCACCGGTGCAGGATGGGGACAGCACTGGCGTGTCCCCAGCGTGGGGGCTGAGCGGGGAAGGGGAGGTGCTGCTGCCGCTTGTGGTACAAAAGGGGTGGGGATGGCTCTGACCAGAGCTGGATGCGTCCCCTCACACCCCAACCCCCTGACTCCCCGCCCCCAACCCTGACCTGCCCGCGTGGCTGAGACCGGGCGCACTCGGTGCATGTGTGAAGCTGCCTGTGCTGCTGATGTCCTCACTGCCACCCGCGCATGGCTGGGGACCCGGGTTGAGGGGACACCTGGGCTTCAGCAGGAGAAGGCAGGAGAGAGAAACGGCCCCACAGAGCCCCGAGAGGCAGGTCCTGCAGGGACGGGGGCAGGCACGCCACCGGCCAGGGGACACCACGTCACCCTCCTGGTGCCAGCAGCCTGGAGATGCGACGAAGCATTTGGGGTGCAATGGGGTGTCGGGGGGGGGTGTGGGAGGGGACATGGAGGGCTGCGAGGGAGGTGGGGGGAGATGGAGTGGATTTGAGGGGCTGTGCCGGAGTCCGAGGGCGGGGGAAGAGGGGTTGGGGGGCTGCAATGGGGTGAAGGCGGGCAGCAAAGAGAGCTGGGGGGTGGATCGGGGCTGCACGGGGGGGGAGCGGTGTGGTGAGACTGGGGTGCGCGGAGGAGCTGGGGGCTGCAGTGGGGCGTGCATGGGGAGACAGGGTGCATATGGCTGCTGGGGGGGGGGAATGGTGCATAGTTGGGGGTACAAGGGGACCGCGAGGGATCAAAGGCTGTATGTGGGGGCCTTCGGGGGGGCTGTGCCGGGTGATGGTGCCCAGCAGCCGGAGCCCTGCCGCAGCGCCCCGTGGCTCTCGGCAGGCCGTCCCCGGCCCCCGCTCGCCGTGCTGCACCCGTCGTGCCGCCCGCCGCTATCTCGGCGCGCTAAATATAACCCAGTCCTTGCGAGCGGACATTGCAGCCCGGCCCCCGCCGCCAGCCCTGCCAGCGTGCCCGGGCACCGCGGCACTGCCGGGCTCGGCATCCCCATGGGCTCGGTCCCAACCCCGCAGCCCCCCAGGCACCCCATCCCCAGGGCGGGGGGGTTCGTCTGCCCTTCTCCCGCTTGTAGCAGCCAGAGGGGCCGGCAGCCGGGTGAGGGGAGCGCGGAGGCGCCGCAGGGTGCGTTGTGCTGCGTCGCGTGTCCCCCCCCACCCCCCGGGGACGGCTCTGGCCTGGTTTGCCCAAAAGACCGTTATCCCCCCTCCATGTAATGTAGAGCGGGGACACGTGCCAGGCTCCCGAGCGGTGGCAGGGCCCCCCCAGGTGTCAGAGCCCCCCCTCCCCACAGGCCCCATCCAGCTGAAAATGCTCCCGGCCAGGGCCGAGCTCCTGATGGAGCTGCTCCACTTGGTATAAATAAATACTCCTCGGTGCGAGGGGGCCCAGGGGGGACCTGCCCGCCTCTGCCTGCCGGCCTGACCCGTTTCGGGGTGCCCTGCTCCTGCTGCTGCCTCCCACGCCCCGGCGCTTTGCCGCAGCAAAGCCCGGCAGCGCCGATGCCGAGAGTAGCCCCAGCAAAGCCCACGGCCCCCCATCTCTGCCCCCATGGGCACAAGGGCGCGGGTTTCCCGCAGGGCTGTGGGGCAGGGGAGCACTCCCTCGCTCCCCACCCCGCCGGCCTGGCTCCCTTTGCAGGAGGAAGAGGGAGGGGGTTGGTAGCCCATGTACCCCCCCGTCGCCGCAGCCCTGGGGAGGTGCCCGTGGAGCCTTTCTGGGAGAGAAGGGTGAAGCCATGGCACCTGGTGGGTTGCAGAACCCCGGCGCGGCCGGGCAGGAGGACGGGGACACAGCGGTGACAGCCAGCCCCTCGGCAGGGACAGGCAGGGTGGGGACGGAGAGGGGTGACAGCACACGGGGGCAACTTGTCACAGGGTCGGTGCAGAGCTCTGGCAGGGCCCCGAGAGGAGGCTGGCAGGGGTGAACGAGGAGCAGCACACCCCAGGCTGCGACGATGGATGCCAGCACTGCAGGAGACTGACCCCTCTGATGGGATCCTGGGGGGGCTGAGGGGGTCTGACGCCTCCCTGCCCCCCACTGCCAGCCCAAAGGTGGCTGAAAGCCCGGCGCTGGCCCCACGTCCTGCCCCTCAGGGTATTGGTGTCCCCAGTAATCTGCTGCCAGCCCCCTGCCCTGCAGCGCGGGGGGGACCCAGGGTGCAGAGGAGCCGTGCCATGGCCCGGGCATCGCTCGGGGAGGTTCTGGGAGGAGGGGGGCAGCCCAGCTGGGACGCAGCCCCCGCAGGAGCCAAGTAAGGAGCAGAGCCCGTATCCCGCTCCGCACTGAGCTATTCCTGCCCGCCGCAGCCGTGGGCAGGCCCCACATGGGCACAGCCCCGGTGCCGTGAGCTCCTCTGCCCGGGGTGCCCGGCTGGGGCCCAACCCGCCCGTCCTCAGGCACAGGGTGCCAGGTGCCCGGGGCCCCGCCAGCCCGTCCTGCTCGGTGCTGCCAGTGCAACGCCACAGGGACAGAGCTGTGTTTGCTCTCTTATCTCCACACAGGGCGCGCACAGGCTGGCACCGCTTGGCCAGGGCTGGGAGGTGCCACAGTGAGGACGGGCACCCTCTCCCAGGGTGACTGGGGACCACGGGCTGTCCCTGTCCCCTGCTTGTGTCACCACTGGGCCCCGAAGGGACATGCCCAGGCCAGACCAGACACTGAACTCAGCCTGACACGACCATGGTACAAATGCAAGTTGTATTTCCAACCTCAGTCCGTCTGTCCTGGGCACGGACAGCACATCCCACGGCACAGCCCCGCTCTGCCCGCAGAGCCCCTCCGGCTCCCAGCCCCCTGCCCCCGGTGCAGGAAGGGCTCCCGCTCCATCCGCCCCTTTGCTGCTGCAGCCATGTGTCACCCGGGGCCCGGTGGGATGCAGGCGATGCTCAGCTCCAGGGTCGCCTCCCCCCGCTGCCTGCCCCAGTTCCTCTGCTGCCTCGCTCACTGCGGGCTCACCAGCAGCACCGGTGCATGCCGGGGTTCATGGGCTCGCTCCCCGGCCGGCATCACCACCCAGCACCAGATACAGGGGCAAAGTGGGAGCAGGGCTCCTCTCCCCACACGTGGCCCAGCCTGGAGGCACAAACCCAGCGCTATTTATCCAGGATGAGGAAGAGCAGCACCATCAGGACAATGGGGAGGAAGATGAGGAGCAGGCTGAGCATCTCAGCCACCAGCAGCAGTGCCAGCACCAGGAGGTAGCAGCAGCGGCAGTGCCGCTCCAGCCGCCCCAGTCGGCGGATGAGGCAGGGCGGGTAGCGGACGCAGGGCAGGCACCCGAACATGCGGCTGGTGTGGAAGCGCACCTGGAAGCGATGCTCGAGGGCACCGAGGAGGCCTGGGCGCCGCGGTGGCAGGGCTGGGGGCCGGGGGGTGGCCAGGGTGCTGGGGGAGCTGGGCTGGGCGTGCAGCAGGAGCAGCTCCTCTTGCAGCTTGCAGATCTCCCACTCCAGCATGGGTGTCTTCTGGCGGCAGATGGGGCAGCGCACGCGGCCGAACTCGGCGCTGGCTGCTGTGTCCATGATGGCGCGCAGGCAGGCGCGGCACAGCCCGTGGTTGCAGTTGAGCAGGGCCGGTTTGTGCCCCTCGTCGTCGTAGGGCTCCGTGCAGATGGGGCACTCGTCCTCGCCACCCGCCGGCACGCGGCACGGCTCTGCCTCCGTCGCCACCTCGTCACTCGACGTCTCCTCTTCCTCGCCAGAGAGGCTCAGGGTGGAGCTGGAGGCGCTTTCCAGGCTGGATGACCCCCTGCACGGTGCTGGGCTCTCCCCGCGGGGCAGGATGGGGCTGGCGGCGGCGGCAGCGGGAGGGTCGCGCCCCACGGGCAGGGAGGCACCATGGGCAGGCGGCTCGTCATGCCCGGGCAGCAGCGGCTTGGTTGCGTCCTCCACCACTGCTGGCACGTTCCAGCAGCCCCAGGCAGCGGCGGGCACCTCTCCGCACAGCCGGGGCGGCTCCCCAGGGCCCCCCAGTCCCCCAGTCTCCCTCTCCCCTTGCTGCCCAGCACAGCCCTCCCCCCCGGCTGCCCACACCGGCTGGGTGCCAGACTCTGCCTCCTCGCCTGCTGCCGGCTCCATGGGGGCGGCTGCTCCACGGCCACCCCCCTCACCCACCACCCCCGAGTCCCCTTGGGGCTCAGTGCAGGATGCGGGTGCTGCTCCAGGGCAGGAGGTGGCCTTCAGCATGGCTGTCAGAAGGCTTTAAAGGCAGCGGCATCTGCGCAGAGTCCCGTCATCCCTCCGGCGTGGGTTGGGACGCCCTCCCAGACAGATGGGTCAGGAGCCCCTGAAGAGGGGTTTGTCCCCATCACCCTCACCGATAAGCCACCCCAAGAGGGGCATCACCGTGCGCATCCAGCAGCCACTTTCTCCTCCTCTTCCTCCTCCCGAGCTCCAACGCAGTACTGACCCGCCACGGTCCAGAAGAGAGGGCACCAAGCTGGGCGCTGCCCGCTGTGCCGGCAAGGGGTGCAGGGGTGGCAGGCACCCGCGCAGGCAGCCGCTGCCTGCTGTGGGCCAGGCGGGGCTGGGGCCGAGCCTGGCTCTAACCAGTCTGGTTTGTCAGCTCCTGGAAGCGGCTCAAATGCAGGCAGCCCGGGGCAGGCAGCCGTGCCCGCACCAATCAGCTCCCGTGGGAGCCGGGGAGGAGCTGGGCCCACGGCCGCCTCTTCTCCTCGCCCAGCAAAAATGGAGCCACCTCTGCGGCCAGAGCTCCCCACGCCGCTGCCCGTGGGGCATGGCGGCACGGGCCCTGCGCTGCCCCAGCACAGCCACTTTCAGCTCAGACCTCAGTACACCACACCAGCATGGACCCTGCCCTGCTCCCAGTCCAGCCCCCCAGTTCACACCCCAGTATAAGCGCAATAACACGGCTCCCACTCTGCTCGCAGTCCAGCCCCCAGCTCACAGCCCACGTAGCACACCAGGGCAGGTCCTGCGCTGCCCCAGTACAGCCCACCCCCATCCTCCAGGTCCGTCCCTGTGCCCGGGCCACCTCTCCTTGCCCTGCCCCATGGGCAGCCTGCAGGGCTTGGGAGGAAGAGCGCAGCCTGGATAGTGCCCCGTATGCAAGGGGACGGTGTCACCAACGTGAGGACTGCCACGCAGCAGCTCCACGCTGTCCCCTGGGCTGTCCCTGGGGTGTGGAGACACCCAACCCAGCCCGGGACTGCAGGTTCAACAGCTCCTCGAAGCAAGGCAGCGCTGGCCAAGCAGCGGGGTGGGGAGACCCAAAAAGCACCCCGTTTCCACTCACTGCAGTGCTGTAGCTCCAGCAATGCCCCAGGGCACTGCTCACCTGTACAGGACCCCATGATCCGGCGCGTGGGAGGGTGGCTGGGTCACAGGGGTGGTGTGGCACTGCTGTCCCTTCCTGTCCCAGCCGGCTCCCAGGGACTGTCCCCGGCTGATTCATGCCCTGGGCCCTAATTGCTATTTACACAGCGGCACCGAGTTCGCTGAACTGGGGGAGGAAGGTGGTGGTACTGGCACCACTGGGGCAGGGCCAGGAGGGCAGACAGCCCCGAGGCTGCCAGGGAAAGGGCTGGAGGCCGCTGGCTCACCCGGCCCCAACTAGAAGCAGCTCCCAACATGGGGTGAAGAATGAGTCCAGCAGCGCAGGCACTCAGGGAATGGGATAACTCAATGGGAACTGGCACTCGGGGAGCTCAGACCTTGGCATCAGGCAGGCTCTGGAAGATGAACTGGCAGCAGAGACAGAGACCGAAGCTTCCTCGTGCGCCCATCCCCTGGAGACAGGGGGAACAGGTCTGTCAAGGCAGCCTCCTGCAGCAAGAGCTGCTGCTGCTGCTGACTAATGCCAGGGTGGAGAGACTCCCATGCAACAGCTCACTTCCTCTAGGTCCTACCACAAACAACGGCCGCTGCCAACACTGTAGCTCTAGCAATGCCCGCGGGGTGCTGCTCCCCAGCATGGGGACCCCAGGAGCTGGAGCACGTGGGACAGCAGCTCGGTCCCAGGCAGGAGCCAGCCAGCAGCATCCCACCCCAGAGACTTCTCATCTCCGTGCCGGCGTGGTGCGGGCATGGGGAGCCAGGCTTTACCCACGCCAAACCCACCCTCCCCCGGAGATGGGCTCCCCCTGCCCACCATGGCCCTGCTGCCATCAGGGAAGGGCTGGTTGGGTAAATCCACCCCCTTTGCCAGGCCCCTCTCCTGGGGGGCCAAGGATGATGCCAGAGGTGTCATTTGGCTGGCTCCTTTATTCAGGCAGAGTTCGTGGGGAAGGGGGAGGCAGGGAGCCAGGCTTACGACCAGGTTTCGGACTGGAAGCGCTGGGACCGTTCCAGGGCTGTTAAATGCTCCTCTGCTTCGGAGGGCGACAGGCCACCTTCCAGCTGCAACACCGACTGCAGGGCTTCAGCCACCGCCGCTGGCATCTGCTTGGCATTCCTGGAAGAGAGAGCAGGCGGTGAGATGGAGGGCGAGTAGGAAAAACGGAGACCTATCTGCAGCCCCAGAGCTGCAGCTCATCGGCGGGGCAGTGGTCCCTGCGGCCGAACCTACCGCCCCTGGCACACAGCATGGGCTACTGCCGCACCGGGGCAGTGGGAACCTGCCTCACCCTGCAACACAGCCCGCCTGGCGCTGAGTAAATGACAGGCTTCCAGAGGTAGCTCCTACCACTCCCTAGAGAGCAGCGCCGTTAGCCACGCAGGGCTTTTCAGGCAAAGATGTGGTCTTGGTGGCCAGTCCCTGGCAAAGGAGCATCACAGCTCAGTAGCCTTAACTCCAGCCCCTGTATTGCTCCATTTCCCATCACGCTTATTAGAGGGACACGGGGAATACGCACGAGTCATAATTTATCGGCAGGAGGGCAGGAAACCGTCCTTTCATCTCAGGGGAAACATTCGATGGAAAACGTGTCTGATCCTGAGCTGGGTAAGACGACTGCTGTGAAGGAGCAGCCGCTTCCGCCCAACCGCTGCCGCCTTTCATGAAACCCGAAATGATTGTTTTGATGGTGACATTTGTAACCAAAGCCAGCTCAAACCTCAAAATAACAGAAATGGTGAAGAAAACACGAGCTCCTGTGTAGAAAATACCCAAATAGGATTCAACACTTCCAAGCGCAATTATTTCTTATGGGAAATAAGAAATTCAGACTTTTTCCTGGAGAGAGATTCATTTGGTGAACTGACTGTGCAACAACAACAACAAAAAAACCCCAATTAATAAAAAATTTCCCAGGCTGCTCCAATTGGCACGAGCATCTGGCAACGTCCTTGCTGTTTCCCAAGTACAAGGCAGAATTCTGACTTGCGTTTGAAGCTGATTAACATCCCAAAATACACAGAAAGGAGGTCTTCTTTTTTTGGAAGAGTCATATCGTTTCTGAGTCAGGCACTGATATGCAAGTGCAAGATAATGTAGCCGGGCTTGTGATGGAAAACATGTCAAATATCTCTTTTTAGCAGAAAGAGAAAGACATTTTCAACCTTTATGGGCCTGGGTAAGATAAGCCGGGCACAATCAGAGAGAAGACACAGCCCTGGCCCCCCAGCCCCTGCCCCAGCCAGCAAGGGCCCGGGAAGTCAGACACACCGTGCTACATGGCCCAGGGCTGCTGCTGCTCAGGGACACGCAGCCCAGGATTCACTTTCCCCATCTTTCTCCTAGCATGGCTGAAACTGGGAATACTACTTTTAGGGGGGAAAAAAGGGCCATTTTCAGGCTACCTCACCTACACCTTCCTATTTGGCCCCCCACTGGCAGCTCAGAGCCTGCGGGCCAGGGAGGGGCGCTGTGATCCCAGGCGTCCTTACAAGTGGTGTGGGCTGTTCAGGAGGGGTGGGCAAGTGCCCACTGCAAACAGGACAGTTGCCACTTGTACAAGGAGGACGAGGCGCTCGGATCCCACCTGCCTGATCAGGACTGAGGGCCACCCCGTGCCAGGGGCGAAGACCCCAACGAGACAGGTCTTGGAGCAACCCCAACGTCCAAAACACCACCCTCATGGCCAACCCAAAATCCTGCAATGGGGAGAGCTGTGCAAGCCTTGCTCTTTCCAAGACACTGATCCTTTTTTGGCAGCCCCCAGGGTAACTCCATCAGGACCAGAAAGCGGCAAAGAGGATGGAAGGAGAGGACAGAGCCATGGGGACAGCATGCCCGGTGGTCACCCAACAGCTGCCCAATGGTCTCAGCATTTGGGCTGTGGCTGGAGGCACAAGCCCAAGCCCCAGGTGCAGCTTGATGGAGGAAACCAAACCTGAACCCCAGATCTGTGGGTAGGAATCACCAGTTTGGGGTAAGTGCCCCAGAAAGCCCCACCATGCAGCGAGGCATGCCAGACCAGGCGGCAGCGCCGGTGCAGCAGTGAACAGGGCGGTGGGCGGCTTGGCCTCCGCTTCCTGGGCAGTAAACAAAAATCTCCTTCTCCCAGGAATGCAGCAAGGCCAGTCTCGCTCTGCGAGGCACCGGGCAAGTTCCTGCTCTCGTGCGGGACAGGCAGGAAAGAGCCTCCTGCAATTGCTGCTCGTGTCGACAGCAAGGCACAGGTTTGCACAGCGCTTTCCAGGTCATGGGGTGCACGACAAACACCATCGCCAGCCTCTCGCCAGCTCAAGGAGCCCAAAAGCATTTCACAACGCTCGCCCCGGGCAGCGGGTGAGCAGCCTCCTCCCTGCCATACAGGCAGCGACAAGGGCAGGCAGGTTAAGGGCTTTTCCCAGGAAAGCAGACACAGAGCCACGAACAAAGTTGCAGATGCTCTGACTCCAAAGGCCAGACCCTGCTTTTGGTTTGAGATTCTCTACCAGCCTAAGGTGAACAACCACCTGGCGAACAACTGTGCTGCCAAAGGAGGCAGGCTACGGTGCAACATGGCCTGTCCCTGCCCCGGAAAGGCAGATGTGGGTGCAAAGAGTCAGCCAGAATGCGCCAAGGGTCCCAAAAGCTGTTGCTCACAAGCCCCAGCAGCAGTGGAGTGCTGGTATATTGTGCTTTAAAAGTCTCCTGCCCACCTGAGCAGCCACAGGAACTACGCAAGCCTTTTTCTCTGGTTTCACCAAGCCCCACTGGAGGAGAGGGGTGTAAAGAGAGGCCAGAGCTCTTCTGTGTATAGATTTGCCGTGGGTCAGGGGCCAGGCTACCTGCTTTCAGGTGACACCAGTCACAGGCAGTTGGAGGGATGGGCACACGGGGTCGGCTGGAGCACCTTTCCCACCGTGCCAGCTCTGCCCCTCCTAACCGGAGCACAGGGTAGGGGAGAAACAGCCCTCTCAGCCCAGGGCTTGCGGAGCAGGATGTACGGAGAGAAGGAACAAGCAGGACCTTCTGCGGCAGTCAGTGCAGCCCCCAGAGACCTGCCACCACGCAGGGTGTGCTCGCTCTGGAGGGTGATGAGTCGAGGGAATGCAGACGCAGCGATGTGCAGCCCCGCTCCCCCAGTCCCTGCGTGGGGACCTCACTCACTTACCCAGCCAAGTAGACGTGAGCGCTCCCACTGCTCAGCAGCTCCCACACCAGCCTTCGGTTCTCCCGGATGCGATGCTGAACGTAAACCTTCTCCTCCTGCAGGGAAACACGGCGCTGAGCCCACTGGCCCTGGCCGCGGCCCCAGCCCCAACCCCAGCACGCCTGCCCGGCCCCTGGGGACTGTCCTCAGGGGCTCTTTGCAAGAGCTCAGGGCAGCACAGCCCCCCAGCACAGGGGGGCACTGGGAGAAGCAGTTGGATCAACTCTCACACAGGGAAGGGGATCCCCACACCTCATGTCAGTGCACTGGGATGGGTTGGGGGAGATGGGTGCAGCAGCAGGAGCTTCAATGAGGAACATGCTGTGAGTAGCCCCCCCCCCGAATCCTTTGTCTGCCCCCTGCCTGCTCCAGCTCTGGTGGACCATGAGCTGGGGAGTCCCCACCACAAGGGCTCCCCCTCCTTCCCTCTGCTCTCCCTGCATGGGCAGAGGAGGCTCGCTGGCCCCCCTGTGCCAGGGCTGCCGCAGGTCAGAGACCCTTCCCCGCACCCCTGGCTGCCGGTCCCAGCCCTGTCACCTGCTGGAAGCCTGAAGCAGCTAGGAAGGGCAGGAAGCTTGGAGAGACAGCCTTGGTCCCACTCCCTGCCCCTCCACTGAACTTAGGGACTGGATACGCCTGGCTTTTGGCACAGTATAGCCCAACCAAGGAGAGTTCCCAAAGGGTTAATCCACAAGACTTCTCGCATTCAAGCGACTGCCTACGGCTCTGGCTCCTGCCCAAGAGGAACACCATTGCCAACGTGCCTGAATTCACTGCCGGCCCAGATGGCTCCTCCACGACAAAGGTGACAGTGTGATGGAGGCCAGGCCCTCTGCCGCGTGTTCCAGCACGCCGGGCTCTGCACAGCAGTGAGCTGAGCTGCGGGCACAACCTCCTCCCCATGTCCTCCTCCCTCCGTCAGCCCCAAAGGCAGCAAGGCTCTTGCTGCATCGCAGGCTCCCTGTGGGCTGCAGTTTGGAGGTATGCGTGGGAACAACCCCCAGCCCCGGCTGTCACAAGAGCTGGTCACCGCGCGTCAGCAGGTCCCACGCAGCTCCACTGGTTGCATTGCACTGGAGAGTCAGGTCACCCCCGGGCACAGCTCCACTGCTCCGACCCGGCTGCCGGCGATGCAGGAGGTAAGCAAGCCCGTCACAAGCACCAACACAGCCAGCTGGTTGCTCAGCTTCAGCATCATTACCATTAATCAGCTAAGTGCTGACAGAGGCTCTGCCGACGAGGTTAGGGCTCCGAGCAGGTCATTTAAGGACCAGCAGCTACCTAGAAACCAGAGGACCCCAGTGACAAACTCAGGTCACGATGTCTCAGCTAAACCCCAGGGCATCCTGCTGAGAATTAGCGACAGCCGCATTAGGCTGGGATCAGTCAGTCTGCACCACGGGGCAGACGTGATGTGACAGAAGGTCACTGCAAAGGGGACCTTACAGAGAGAAGAGGGAACTCCTCCTCAGCTGTGGGGTGTCCCAGCTCCTGACAGTTCTTTGAAAACAAATTTTTGATGAGTTAACAGCTGTGGTATCTCCTAGAGGCGCAGGTGCAATGGCCCAATGTGCCACATCCTACCTGACTGCGCCCCCACTTGCCTCCCTGTTACAGCACTGCAAGGACTTGGTGGCAGAAGACCCTCAGGACGAACTGCGTCCCCCCACAAAGCAGGCAGAGAAGGGAGGCCAGAAGGCACACTCTGATGCAAGTCTTGTCCCTCCAGCGTCTATGAGGGCAGGAGGAGGCTCTGGGGCTGCTCTCCAGATTTGGGGAGCAGCACGTCCCCTTTCACTGTGTTAGCCACCAGAAGACAGACAAACTAGTCATCCAATAAACCTCTGCAGTGCTGCTCCCGTTCATCAAAGGCTTGGAAAGCCTTCACAGTGGCATTCAACTCATGCCTTACAAGTGACTGGATAGAAGATGCTGGCTTCATGTCAACGCATGCACACAGCCAGGAGAAAAGGGCTGGGGCAGCTGAGCTACACAGAAATACCCATTCTCACTGACCCTTTTTATCAGATCTCTCTATTTCAAAGGCAGGGTGAGCTTTCAGTGCCATCAAGGGAACGGGCAAAACAGTGAAACAGAGTCCCAGCTCACGGAGCCTGTCTCGCAACATCAAAAGCCCCGCAGCCCAGAGAGGCGCTGAGAGCTGCCCACCAAAGACGCCGCCTGGGAAATAAGGGAGCAAAGTGAGGGACTGAATTGTGGGGGTGCTTGTATCTCTGGGGAGCTTTCTCCTGCACGGATGAGACTCGGGGAGAGCTGGCATGGAAGCCAAGCTCCTCAGCTTCAGCCAGTGATCAGAGAAACACGGTGGGGAGGGTGGCACTCAACCAAGAAAGTTTATTGCCTGGTGACCCCTCCGAGAGGCTTGGGAGCCTTTATCACTCATGTGGTCCAGCCAAACAAAGCTGGCTAATGCCTTATCTGCTTCGGCACTCACCAGCCCCATCCCAGCAATCTTTCTAGCTCAACTCAGCCAGACACGTCCCGGCTGAGCAGCTGCACTGCAGTGCCGGTGGGGATCTTGGCCAGCACCAAGGTGGTGTGAGTGAGCGAGCTGAGCACTGTGCCACCCCACCAGGCCCTTCGCACGCCATGCCAACAGGTACAGGGGCCAGAAACACTGGCAGAGTCCTACCAGTGCTGCCTGAGATGCTTCTGTATCCTCCTTTCTCCTCTGGGAACTAACCTGGTCCCTGGAGAAGGCCGTGAAGAGTGTCAGGAAGCCCTTTGTCACGAGCTCTTCCCACTCTGCCTGGCAGTAGAAGTCTTTGGATTTCTGGCGGCAGCCGAAGAACAAGCAGTTCCCTGCAGAGAGCAGACCAGAAGGGCCATGATGGGTGGACCAAATGCCCTGTGAATACTGGGGACCACTGGTGCCACAGAGCTCCAAGGCTCTCACCTCTTTGCCAGGCCTGGCTTACAGCCCTGACCTGGAAGAACCAGGACTCAGGAACTGTGTGACCATTAAGCCAGGTGGCTTGTGGCAACCAGAGGCCCCTTTGTGCTGGGGAGGCAGGGGCAGGTAGGGCAAGAAGAGCCCTCCAGGGCTGCCTGTTCCCCTCGACCAGCCTCAGCTTCCTGCTGAGACCCGTAGCTGAGCCAGGGGAACGACGATGGGACAAGAGCAGAGGCACGACTTCTTGTGCAGCAGAAGACGAGTTCAACAACCCATCTCCACTCACAGAGAGCCAAGAAAGAGCCTCTGCAGAGCCCTGCCCTGACCCAGGGAGCAGCCTTGCAGTGCAGCCTGTGAATAACCACACAGGTTGCGCACACCAGGCTCTGGTCCTCACCTGCCCCAGAGCCCAGCTTGCTCCCAGTCAAACATAGCAAAGGCCAGGTCTGTCCAAACCTTCAGGAGCCCCAAGTCCCACCTTCCCATATGCTGAACGCAGACCCACCTGCAGCAAGGGGCAACCCATGTCCCTCACAGGACCCCCCCTCACCTCTACCTCCTTGTGCCACCCGCTCTTGTATCGCTGCTCGGAAAGGTGCCACCCCTGTGCCAGGGCCAATCATGATCACGGGGGTGTCAGGGTCAGCTGGGAACTTCATTCCTCCTTTCTTCACCCAAAGAGGCACCCTAACATCACCTGCAAAACAAACAGACTGACTAGCATCACCCCACCACCTCTGCCTTTGTGACACCCCGCAGAGGGCCAGCTACGCATCCAGCTCTTCCAGGATGCTCCAAAGATATGGGCAGCATCTGGCTTACCACAACCCTGGGACCAAGGCACCCCTGGTGCCACAGGGACACTATGTGTGTATCAAAAGCATTTCAGCATGGCCTCTGCAAGCACCTGAGGGAACCCCAGAGCAAGGCAAGAGCCCTACAGCACATAGGCTGTGGGACAGCCTTCTCCTCATATCGGTGGTGCCGGGGAAGACAGTAGTGAAGACAAGCAGAGATCTCAACCTGGCTGTCAAGTAAAGGAGGGCCAAACTTTCCTCCTCTGGGAACCAGAGGACGTGTGAAGATCCCCATCTCGGTACTCAGGGAACACCCAAATCTTGCCCTGGAGTCATACAGAGCAATGCTCTACCATCCCGCAGCAGGGAGACCCCATGAGCTTGTCACATTTGCTCGGGGACCCAGCTAAAGGGGTTTTGTGGTTAAAGCAGATGAGCAGCACTCACAGGCTTCATAGGACAGGATGGATGTGCTCAAAGGAAGGACCATCCTTCCCAGAGCTGGTGCTATGGGGCTGGAGGTGTCCAACAGACAGAGTGCTGCCAGCTCCAGGACACCAAGAGCAGCGCACTATGGGACAGCAGGGCATGCTGGCACTGGGAGCAGGAAGGTCAAGCAGCTGGAAGAAAACCAGGAGCTCAGAGTACTCAGGGAAAGCTAGAGGACCATGCCATTCTTGGAAGAGAATGGCAGCAGTGAGGAAGGATGGCTACTCTGAGTTCAGCCCATCCTGCCAAGCCAGTGTGCTCCAGCTCCCTGTGGTGATGGTGGTGCTCCACCCATGGTCCAAGCAGCTCCAGTGCGTGGCCAGCTGATCCCACGGGATCAGCTCTGTGTGCTGTGACAAGCACACAGGGTTCTCACAGAGTCCAAGCGATTACCTTGCTCTGGGTTGAGAGAGGCCAACCAGGTAGAACAGAGACCACGGCGGGGTTTGCTGAGCTGTGTCTTGTACCGCACTACTGCCATGAGGATCTGGATCCGGTCAGGGTGAGCCTGCGTCCAGACAGGAACCACGAGAAATGAGAAGACACCCAGCATGGCTCTGCAGGAAGAGCCCAGTGCCTCCTCCAGTGACAAAGCCTGTGCCCAGCTCCTGCCAGGGCATCTGCAACACTTGTCCTAGCCTGAAACAGCCACTCAGGCATAGAATGGAGCACATCCCTGCCCAAACCTTCCAATGGGGAAGGGGGTTTTCCCAGAGAAGCACAGCTGTGGGAATACTTTGCACAGCTGGCAATAGTAACAGAGAATGTCCAACCCTTGTGGTCCCCATGGAGGGTAAGCACCACCCCGTGCATGGGCTGACATCTGCCAAGCCACCCGGGCCAGGTCCCACTGCCACCTCCCGGCAGCAGCAGGAAGCAGCACTCCCCCCTCCCATGGCCACACCACCCAGGGATGCTCAACAGCCTCTGCGACACCACCTCCCACCGCTCCCTGCGACGACAACACCAGACCTCTGCAGTGCACTGGGCCAGCCCCAGCACTTGCAGGGCTGCAGGAGAGCAAGCACCCTACTACGAAGGCTGGCACAGCCCTGGGGTTAACATCCAGCATGTCGGCCTGCCACATGCTCACAGCAGAGCTGGGGTTCGGGTAGGTCGTGAGTGCTCAAAGGGCCTGGGAGTATAGTCTGAGCATCTGCGGCATGCATGCACCGATGGTCAGCCCTGGCTCTGCCCAGACCTTCTGCTCAGAGCCTGACATGAGGCCAAAAAGGGCTGAGCTCTTACCAGCATGGAGGAGGCGATGGAGAAGGCGCGGGGTCTGATGCGAGGGATGAGGTCGAGCAGGTAGTCGGGCGGAATGGCACACGTGGTGTGAGGAAAATCCCAGAGGGCCTGCAAAGCCAAGGGGTGGTGGGACGCAGTGCACCCCAGAGGGCAGCCTGCCTGCTTCTCAGGGCAGCACAGGTTGTGCCACGCTGCTGTGCCGCGCTGCCCTTGACCAAAGGCACCAACTGCCCCATCCCACTGCTCTCCCCTTGCCCCCCAGCACAGGGCCCACCACAGACAGAACCAAAAGGATGTGGAGCAGTTCTTAATCACCAGTGGAAATCCAAGGACACTTCAGAAAGCATGTGAAGCAGACAAAATTCCCCAGCCAAGAAATTAACAGCTTGTCATCTGCCTGGGTGCTTTATACCGTGGCACAGCCCTCACGGAGCGGGCTCTACCCTACCTCGAGAGTGGTCCTGCGGGGCCGGTTGCAGTAGCTGTACAGCTCTTCCTGCCCCTGTGCAGAGCTGAACTCCTGCAGCTTCTCCCGCTCCAGCTCATTCGTAGAGAAGTAGGACAAGAGCTCAAAGAAGGAGCGCCGCGGCACACAGGAGATGTCCAGGTAGTGGGTGACCAGGTACCGGATGGTGCAGGGCTGTGGCAACAGTACAGGGAGGGAGGTACCTGCAAGGCAAGGCAGGGGGGAGAGCTCAGCGCCAGCCCCAGGGCACGACACCTGAACACCGCCTGCCTGCTGCCTCCACAGCTTTGGCATCCCCCAGGATGGGGCAGCAGTGCGAGCAACCCGACTGGGGTCCTGGGCTGGGGGCTGCAAAGACACAAGGTGTGGGTGCAGCCTGGACACCGCTGGGATCCTCCCACTGGCACCAGCCCTAATGCAGGATCCACGCACGCAGAGTGCTGGGAGGGAAGGAGAGCCCCCACGCTGTGAGACAGGCAGAGGTCCTGTACCCATCAATCAATCCCACCTCCCGGGTCTAAAGCAAAGGAAAAGCAGAGCTCCAGGCTAGGGCAGAGCTCGGGGGGCTGCCCTGTCCCAGCAGGGAGGGAAAGGAGCGGCGGGCAAGACCTACCAGGCTCTGTGGGCTTCAGCACAAAGCATCTCTCTGGATCTAGACGCAGGAGCTGGCAGAACTGTTGCACGTCTTCAGAGCAGTTTTGGGGCTGGATCATCACCACGTCCCCTGCATTGAACCTGCAGATGCAGTGGGAGCTGACGAGCCGAGCCACAAGGCAGGCCCACGGGCACCGTTAGCCCGACCAGCACCCGCACCAGGGGAGAACCCACAACTCAGACACATTTCCAGTGTCACTAACGTTGTGCTCTCTAACCTGGCAAGGCAAAGAGAGCTGGTCCGTGGGCAGGACCCACACTGCCATACACCCCTGACTTTGTCATGGAGGAGGACAGTGCAGCAGGGACCACATCCATGAGGCTGCAGCCTCAGATATTACAGAAGAAGGGGAATGGAAGAGGAAGGCAGGCTGTGGGACACCCAATTCTGCACAGCAAAGCTTGTGGGAGTCAGGAAAACACTTACGTGATCCCTGAGGCCGCGACATCAAACTCGATGAGCCGGACATCCTGGAAATGGGATTCTGCTGTGACCCGCTGATTGGACACCATCCGGGCAGGGAAAGGATGCAGCTCGGAGGGAACAGTCCTGGGTGCTGTCGGCTGGAGCAGGCCACCATCGGGATGCGGGGAGTCCTCCGCCAGGTAGTGCAGGGTGTATTTTGGGGGCAGGCTGTGGGGAGAAGAGCAATGCCGTACAGTTACCTCCATGTCACAGCTCCTCTGCTTGTCACAGCACTAGAAGCTGGAGGCAGGGAGTGGTGTGAAGTCTCCCACCGTATCCACCACCCATCGTCCCTCTCCCCTGGGGCTGGCCTGTGCTAAGGGAAGCAATGCAGACTGCCAGGAGAAGGAGATCCCAAAGGCTCCAGCACCGGTAGAGGGAGGCTGGCTGGGCACACAAGCTTGGCGGGTCTGCCTAGGGCAGAGGCGTATCAGGACAGCAGGAGGGGCAGAACTCTGCTGGGGCAGCTGACACCCCCACCCAGGGGACACCCCATCCAGAGAGAGATGAGCCACCTGTGGCTACAGTCCAAGGGATACTTGGGACACCAGAAGCTGTGCGGGAAGGCCTCCTGGTCAAAGCAGGGCACATCTCCATCCTGGAGAACAGCCAAGGAAGCATGGCATTTCACCCCAGCCAGCTCCAGCCGTCCCTGCCTACCCTCTGCACTCACCGTACATCTGGACTGACGATCTCAAGGCCAGGAGGGAGAGGATACGAGGCAAGGATCTTGTCCCATAAGGCCAGGAGCCATGGATCGACCACTGCATCTGGCCTGCAAGGGGGAAAATTCGGGCTGCAGCAAACCTGTGACTCTCCCATCATCCTGCCATGCTCAAGTGCTGCTACTGTGCACCCAGACAACGCTGAGCCACCCCTGGGTAACCACCTCAGCTCCCCTTCCACGGTGCAGGCAGCTGCTTCATGCCTTTCCCTTCCAGCTTCAGGTGCAGAAACATGTCTCAGCCACTCCAAGCACCCACCCGCTTTTCAGGGCGTAACCACTGACATCTGAACAGAACAACCAACCCCCTGAGCCCAGTTGGTGGCAGTCACCGACTCCCCCAAGCCACACACAACCTCTGCCCTGTGCGAGAGCAGCAGCACAGCTCAGGCTGCTGTAACACCTGCAGGTATGTGTCTGTGTGACACAGCCGTCCTCTAGTCTGAACAGGACTGGGGCAGAGCCAGGAGACGTTGAAGGTCGTGGGACACCCTGGAGAAGCAAGTGACACAGGTCCTGGCACAGGAAAGTTACAAGCAGAGACCAGCACATTCACAGAGAGCAGCAGCAGGCTGCTGGTAACGTCTGGGGCACAGGAGCAGCCCCGTGGTGGGAGCAGCAGGCTGCTGTCCCCAAGGCTGGGGTAAAGCACACACAGCCCTGCTGTCAGCCCGAGGACAAAACTGTAGCGCACCCCAGAGCTCCCCCCCCGCCACCCATCTACTGGGCTCTTACCCCAAGTCATGCTGGTCGTCTCCCAACGCCACTGGCAGCAGAGGATTGCCCCCAAGCTGTAGCACCCGTTTGTGCAGCTTCTTCGCAACAAAATTAAACCTAAGCAGAGAATAACCGTGGCTGCAGAGGGCAGGGCTGCTCCAGCAGGACAGCAGGCACTGGCTACATGAGCCAGCACAGGCTGCCAGGGCTACAAGAGGCCAGAACCAACCTGGCCCTGTGCCCTGCCCAGCCTATGCCTCCATCCTGAGGCAGCTCAGAGAAGCAGCTGGCTGCCACTTGCTGGGCCACACAGGCTACGCCCAGCTTCCCAGAAGGGACTCGGGCAGTCAAGCTTCCCTTCAGAGCAGCTTGTTCCCCACGCAGAGAAACACTTCCTTCCCACTGCCCCTCGGAGCTCAGACATGCTCCCCGCCACCCCACTACAGCTTTTCCAGGCACATGGGAATACTGTCTTGGGAGAGAACTGGGACTAACAGGGCTGGCTGCCCTGTTTCACGTCGCCTGTGGGCTTAATCCACTGAAAGTGCTGTGGCACAGGCTTTCCTGCAATTCAGACAGAGAACTGCATGGCTGTAATAACTGCCTGAAAAATGATGTCTGACACACTGCGGCAAAGCACCTGTTTGAACAGACAAGGAAAGAAATGGGTAGAAGCCCAGTTCCTGAGGGTTAGGAGGGACACAGGCTGGAATGGCAAGGATTTTTAAGGCTGGTGGGAATTACATTTCATCTGAGCTGCTGCTCTAGAGTCAGGATCTGTCTCCCCATATCCCCTTCATTCTCCAGCCACTCTGGTCTCGCCTGCAGCCGGAGCTGAGGAGCAGCTGTCGCGGGCAGCCAAGGAGCCGCAGAGCTGCTTACTTGGGATAGGAGGAGTCACCAAGGCCCAGCACGGCGTAGTCCAGCTGGCAGAGGGAACGGGGTGGCAGGTTCTTCCGGAACAGAAACCGCCAGAACATCTATGAAGGACACAGCTGTGGAGTCACGCTGCTGCCAAAGAAGCCTTCCCTGCCTGCCTGTCCCTACCTCCCCCCTTGCCCACCCACTGGGACCCTCCTGCCCTCTGCTGGATCCCAACAGAGTGGGGAGCACAGAAACCTGCAGAGGTGACCCCTGAAAATAGCCACCGCTGCTACGTACCAGACAGATGATGCTCTGTGAGCCCTCCACAAACCCAAGGCTCCTGTGACGGTGGGGTCCCTCTCAGCTGTTTAGCTGCTGAAACCCCACCAGCTCCCTGCCCGTGTCCCATCAGTAACACAAGATGTGACTGGTGCTGCTCCAAAGCTCCCCACTTCAAAAATAACCAGTGCTCAAGCTGCTCGAAGAGAGAAATGCACTCACTGGACCAGGAATATAAAAGCAACATGGACAGGAGCACATCCTACCTTCATGTTGTCAGGTGGGTCACCCTGGCCGGTGGTTGCACACACAAAAACCACCAACAGCTCATTGATGAGGTTGGCCTGCGGGCACAGACAGGGAAAGGGGCACTGAGGTCATGTGTCCCGGCTGTCCCGACACAGCTGCTCACATCACATAGAGTTCACGGACAGACCATGCTCAGAACGAAACACGCAGCCCTGCATGGCAAATCTCCCCCAGAGGCTCTGCAGCAGCATGTGCTGCCTACACGCTGCCGGTGCCATCGGCTGCTTGGTGCTCCTTGCCTTGCAGGGTATGCCTGTGTATCTGTCATCTAACACGGACTTGTAATGGTTTAACCCCAGCCAGCAACTAGGATCATGCAGCTGCTCACTCACTCCCCCTTGCCCCCCTCAAGAAGGGTAGGGAAAAGAGGGAGAAAAGGAGGGAGGAGGGAGAAAAAAAAAATCAAACAAAAAACCTTATGAGTTGAGATAAAGACCGTTTAATAGAACAATAACAAAAAAAGGAAAATAACAATAATAATGACACAAGTCACTCTTGCCAGTTGGTGAATTGGTGAAATTGGCAGCTTCCGAAGCAGCAATCCCGAGTACCTGCCCCCCAGGTAACACCATTTATATATCAAGCATGGTGTCTATGGTACAGAATATTCCATTGGCCGTTCCATTGGTCTGTCTATGCTCCTTCTCAGCTTCCGTGGGAAGCTGAAAAAAGTCCTTGACTAGTATAAACATCACCTACCCACAATTAAAACAATATGCATTACTGACATTCCTTTCATACCAAGTCTGAAACACAGCAACCACTAGAAAGAAAATTAATTCTGCCCCAGCTGTAACCAGGACAGAACTCTATCCCAAGAGTCACCGCTCAGTTTTCACATGTTTTCATCTGCATTTTGCACAAGCTGCCCTCAGGAAGGGCAGAGAACCAGGGTCTGGTGAAATACAGCAGGTCACAGGGAGGGTGAAGGATGCCCAAGCACCAGAAACGGGGTCAGTGGAGATGGAGCAAGACCAGGAGCGCCTGGAACCCCCCTCTGCCTCCCCACTCACCACCTCATAGCTGTCCAGCGCCTCTACCCTGCATTGGAAATGCCGTCGCTTGGCTTCTCTGCCAATTCTCTCAGCTGTGTCTTGAGCCGTCCCAGTTTGGCTGCCAAAAAGAATGAGGAGTTTCCGTTCTGTCATCTGCAAAGAGAGAAAAACAGCGTAAATCACCAGGAGATGAGGGGCTGGGAGCCCCAGCCTCCGGCTTCGGCCTAAGCCCTGGCCCCTAGCCCCCAGCTCTGGCCTAAGCCCTGGCCCCCGCCCCCAAGTCTCGGTCCCCAGCCCCAGCCTAAGCGCTGGCTGGCCCCCAGCCCCGGCCTAAGCGCTGGTCCACAGCCCCGAGACCCGGCCCCCGGCTCCAGCCTAAGGCCTAGCCCCCAGCCCCGAGAGCCGCCTCTGGCCTAAACCCTGGCTCCCAGCCCCGGCCTAACCGCTGGCCCCCAGCTCCGAGACCCGGCCCTCGGCCTAAGCCCTAGCCCCCGGCCTAAGCCCTGGCTGGCCCCGAGACCCAGACCCGGCCTCACCGTAGGCGCCACCATGCCCTCACCGTTCCCCTTCCCCATCCCACCGCTTCCGGTTCCGTCACTAGCGGGCGACGCCTCCCTTTAACGTCATCACCCTGCGCCGCCGAGGAGGCCCGCCGCGGGCTGAGGCGCCGGGGGCACGGGGGGGTGTGTGTGTCCCCCTCCGGCAGCGCCCATGTCCCCGCGGCCGCCGCCACGATGCTGTTCTCCCTGCGGGAGCTGGTGCAGTGGTTGGGCTTCGCCACCTTCGAGATCTTCCTGCACGGCTTGGCGCTGCTGGCCTTCTCCGTGCTCCTCGTCCTGAAGGTGGACGGCCAGGCCTCGGCGCTCTCCTGGTGGGTCGTCTTCGTCCCCTTCTTCGCCGCCGACGGCCTCAGCACCTACTTCACCACCATCGTCTCCGTGCGGCTCTTCCAGGACGGGGAGAAGCGGCTGGCCGTGCTGCGGCTCTTCTGGATCCTCACCATCCTCAGCCTCAAGTTCGTCTTCGAGATGCTGCTGTGCCAGAAGCTGGTGGAGCACACCCGGGAGCTCTGGTACGGGCTCATCATGTCGCCCATCTTCATCCTCCTCCAGCTGCTCATGATCCGAGCCTGCCGGGTGAACTGACGGCGAGGGAGCGGGCTCCGGATCGCTGCCCTCACCCTGGCCGGGGACGTGCCTGCCTCACCGGGCAGATCTGGACTCGTAGCGACGGTCATCGGGCGTTTCCCCATCGTGGTGGGTGGCAGGTTGCACAGGTCCAGTTCTACGAGAAGAAGGGGCTGTAATTAAGCACGCTGCTGTGTTGTATAGCATCATATTTCTTCGAAAGATCCTTTTGTGCCGCATTTCAGTTCACTCAGCTCTTGTGTTAGTCTTAAAGTATCCTGCCCTGCAAGCACTGTTTGATATGCTGGTTATTTTATTTTGAAATAAAAATGCACAGAAGGATTAGTTTTAACTTATAAAATTCTTTTTCCCTAGAAAGCATTTGTACTTAAAACTGCTGCCTGGAGAAGGGGAATCACCCGGAGCTGGGGTGGTTGCTGTCGATATCCACGTACACCCCACGCTGCTGCCAGCCTGAAGCGCTGCAGCTGCTGCCGCGCCTGCTCTGCCCTGTCCGAGGCCACACTTGTAACTGTGCGCTGGTGTCGGCAGCAAAGCTAATTTATTTTCGTCTGTCCTCTCACTTCATGCCTTCTGTGTGCTGGCAGGGTTTTATGGGGCCACACTCTGAGCCAGAGGTAGCTGATGTGTATATTTTTGAACAGAAATGTGGCTTTTTTTTCTTTGTATTTCAAATCCATTCCCTAAATATCAAGATAGGGGTGTCGGGAGGGCGAGGCACGGGGACAGGAGTGTGCACGGCCGATTCTGGTTGTGAAGAGCCGGGGGGGGTCTCACTGAACCTCAGCTTTGGTGTGAAACACTGTCCTCAGACCTCCTGAAAGCCTGAGTAGTGCAGTATTCCTCGGGGAAATGGGGATCAGTGAGTTAAATGCCATTGTCACAGGGAACTCCCAGTGCAAAAGACACCTTGGCGTCACTTGTGTTCAGCTGCCACCACGAGGGTGTTGCGAACGGTGGATCTGCTGCTCACCTCTGCGAGACGTCTAGCGTTGCTTTGGAGCCCAGGCCCAGAGGACTAGTCTCCTTCTGACACCGGGTTTTACAGAGCTTTGTACTCTACCGGTGATGTTGACTCTGAAAAAACATCTCCTGGTAGCCAGGGCTTCCCCTCCAACCTCAGCTGCTACCTGGCCCATCCCTGTCTTTGCCGCATCTACCCAGCTCTTCCTGGTACCACCTTCCTCTGCTGCTCTTGGGTTCCTGGGTCGAGAACAGCCCTGAGAAGGAAGGACTTGGGGGTGTTGGTTGATGAAAAGCTCAACATGAGCCAGCAATGTGTGCGCTTGCAGTCCAGAAGGCCAACCATATCCTGGGCTGCATCAAAAGAAGCAAGAGCAGCAGGTTGAGGGAGGTGATTCTCCCCCTCTACTCTGCTCTGCTGAGACCCCACCTGGAGTGCTGTGTCCAGCTCTGGAGCCCCTCTGCTGTGAGGACAGGCTGAAAGAGTTGGGGTTGTTCAGCCTGGAGAAGAGAAGGCTCCAGGGAGACCTTAGAGCCCCTTCCAGTCCCTAAAGGGGCTCCAGGAAAGCTGGGGAGGGACTCTGGAGCAGGGAGGGGAGCCATAGGATGAGGGGGAGCAGTTTTACACTGAAAGAGGGGAGATTTTAGATTAGATCTCAGGAAGAAATTCTTGGTGGTGAGCCTCTGGCCCAGGTCGCC
This sequence comes from Chroicocephalus ridibundus, assembly GCF_963924245.1. Lineage (NCBI taxonomy): Eukaryota > Metazoa > Chordata > Aves > Charadriiformes > Laridae > Chroicocephalus > Chroicocephalus ridibundus. The sequence goes on along the minus strand of NC_086298.1, from coordinate 1,121,181 downwards.
CAGAGAAGCTGTGGCTGCCCCATCCCTGGAGGGGTTCAAGGCCAGGTTGGACGGGGCTTGGAGCAACCTGGGCTGGTGGGAGGTGTCCCTGCCCAGGGCAGGGGGTGGCACTGGATGGGCTTTAAGGTCCCTTCCAACCCAAACCATTCTGTGATTCTATGATCTGTTTCGTGCAGATAGGATCTTGAGATGGAGAACTGCTCTATAACCAGCTCTCCAGTTCAGTCACGTAGCAGAGGCCTGAGGAGCACCAGGAACGTGTTTGTGGGTCTGATCTCCCCTGTGAAATGCTCTGATGACAATGAAACGAGTGGCTGCTCCTTTTCTCCCTAGCAAGTGGATGGGCACTGGGAGGAAGTTTCCTGTAGGTGATGATGGTTGTCCCTTCGTGCTGCTGCCAGCTTGTCCTGGCTGTCACGGAATGGCGGTGGGAGACCAGCAGCCTGGTCTGGCAGGATCCATAAGCTGACACAGATTTAGCCCAGACTGGGCCATACTGGGGCTTAGCCCCCGATGTGTGGCGTGACCTGCTCCCCACCAGCCTCTATTCAGGTGGCACCTGGCTGCAGCCGTGGCTCAGTGTCCCCTGTGACTCTAGATGGCCCATCCTGGGCTGGTGTCAGGGTCTGGTGCTGTACAGGACAGGAGCACCCATTTTGCTTCGGTCCTTGCACACACCCTTAGGTGGTGCTGGGCACGAGCACTGGGACCTGCCTTACAGGAGCTATTCTGCTTGTGATGTGGTTTTCCAGGGCTTTGGTGGTGACACACCAAAGTGCAGCCGTAATTTCCCCAGATGTTCCTCTGGTCTGTCCGCTTGGAGCCAGCCGTTTGCTCACAGGAGCCAAGCTACGGCAAACCAAGGACACGTCACCTGGGAGGAGGGTGGCCAACTGCTCCTTGTCCACTTCCACCTCACACCAGTGTGAGTTCATCCCTGCTCTCGGTGTCCCCATACCATGGTTGTGCCCATAAGGCGCCCGGTTGCTCTCTGAGTGCCCAGGCCACTGATGATTCATCACCTGCAGACGCAGGTGTCATGTCACCAGCAGCCACAGCGTCACTGGTGTGGGTCTGGGGAGGGTGAGGGCTGGGGTAAGGGACAATAGGAGCAGGGGGTCAAGGCTGGGGTGGTGTTGGGGGACAGCCAGTGTCTGCTGACGGGCATGAAGAACCCGAGCCACAGAGGGTGGGGGACACGAACAGTGAAGGCAAGAGGAGCAGGAGGAGCAGCAAAGCATCTGAGTCAGGAGGGGACACTCACTGAGTTGCCCTGGGGACTGATCAGTGCCTTTGGATTCTCCCACAGCTCCCTAACCACCCGGCTAATTAAACCAAAGAAGGGGCAAACCAAGAAAAAAATAAAAATAAGATCAAACAAATGAACGCATCCTTCAGCCTCGCTGCAACGCTTTGCAGAGGAACGGGGCCGTTTCCTGCTGATGGGCCCCCGCGGGGCTTGCCTGGACTGTCAGCCCCAACCAAGCAAACAGCCGTGTCACCGGGGCGTGGTGCTGGGCGCGGGGGAACGATGCCACAGTCACCCGCGTGCTGCCGGGCTCGCCAGCAAACGGCTTTTCCAGCTTGCTGCAGCCGCCTTGGGAAGAGCCAGCAACCGGCGTTTCCCAGCTCTGCTCCTCCGAGGTAAGGCAGGCTCCCGGCTGCCTTTGGGGACGCGGGGGCGGCACGTCGCCAAACTGCGGCACGCGGGGTGCTGCCCTGAGGGGGGTGCGGGGCTGCCTGCATGGCTAGGGGTGGTGGGGATCGCCTGGCAGCCAGGACGAGCTGTATCCCTTCCCGGGACTCGCTCCACGTGCAAAGGAGTCACCCGCTTTGCCCAGGGCCACCAAGTCCTGCAACAAAACTTGCTCGCAGCCCAGCAGTGTGCGGTTCCGGCACGCCAGCCTGTGGCCGGGGCAATGTGGCCACACAAAACTCCTTCTGGGAGCATCCCCCTCAGTGAAATCCTGCTGGACTCTCTGCCAGCTGGCAGGGCTTGAGGGGACAGCCCCTGACACCCGTCCCCTGCCCGGTGCGAGCCATGGGGTCCCTGGCGCTCCCTGGCACGGGAGGGAGTCTCCTCAAATCTTGGCACAACAGACTCTTTTTACATGCTGGAATATACTCTGGCAAAGATAAAAATCTCCCCTCTGGGTTTATTTTTGTTGCTGGGGCGGGTGAGTTGGACATTGCTGCCGGCTGGGCCTTTCCCAAACCCAACGGCAGCTCCTCGGCTAAAAGCGTGTGTTAGGGGAGTGCCCCGGCTCGCTCCCGGCTGGAGGCTTGGCCCTGCGGACATGCTGGGGGAGCAGCGTGGATTCCCTGTGCTGGCACCATGGAGCCCAGTAGGTGCCCAGCCCCACGCCCCTCCAAACCCCCCGGGCCGTGGGGAATGAGCCTCCCCGCAGCCCGGCCTCCTCCCGGCCCCGTGCATGGAACTGGAGGTGCCGAACCAGCATCGCCCTGGGTCGGTACCCGCTGTCACCCCACTCCGTGTGTCCCAGCTCCTGCTGGGACAGGGGCAGCTCTTGGAGAGACATCTGAATTTGGGGATGGCTACACTGGAGGGAGATGAAACTGGTGCTGCCATGTCCATATGGCACCTCCAGCGCAGAGCCCAGCCAAGGACAGCTCAGCTTGGGCTTCATGCACGGGAATGACAAGGATCCAGCATGACCTGAGCTACCACAGGGACATGAGGGCTCCTAAAGGAGGTCCCAGGGACTTCCATCTCCACCTGTATCTTGACGTGGGCAGCACCTGGCGACCATGCGACCTGCTCGGCATGGTGGTGGCTTTAGCATCCTGACGCAGTAGGTGGCTCCCAGTGAGGAAATGGGAGCTGCATCAATGAAAGGACCCTGGCGTCACAGTTCGGACAGTGTCCTGCTTTGCCCAGGGCTCGTGGGAACAGAAGCCACTGGCTGAGGGTACGGCTGTGAGAAAAACATCCACACATCCCCAGGGGTGGCTGAGAAAAGGATGGTGGGCGAGAACAAGAAAAGGACGTGGCTGGGGGTTTCTGTTTGTCCAGCACAGACAAGCTGCTGCTGGGAGATGTGGAGCGACTGGACTGGGTGGCACAGTTGGTGCCATGGCTTGGCAGCTGAGCCCTGGGACCTGGAGGTGGGCTGTGTCTCCAGAGTGGTGCTGTCATGCAGAGATAGCTGGAAATGCCTCAAAAATAAAGCCAAGTCTTGCAAGCCCTAACTGGGAGCAGCAGCTGACCACCCACAAGTCCAGGTGGGAGGGTCAGGGGGGCAGGGAACGACGATGGGCAGTTGGTCAGCCTGTGCCTGCCTCAAATTCTCCTACTGGGACTAAAAACCTGTGTCGTGAATGGGTGATTTAGGTCACTGAAAGAACCACTGTCAAAGGTATTAGCAAAAGTGCTTTCAATATGATGTTGTAAAAGTGCGACTTAACAGAGTTCGATGGGAAGGTTCACCCTGTCACTATATGGCACAATAATTTCAACGATGATCCAAAACTACCAAGGCACAAATCAAAGTCACTGGGACAAAATCAAAGTTACCCAGGCACAAATGAAGTTACCACACTACAGGGTTATGCGCGGTATCGGTCGCTCACTGAAGATCTGCCATTGGTAAAAGGTCTCTGCCTCAAGGATCACCCGTGGAAGGTGTCCCAGCTCACGGGGAGGTCACCGCCATGCAGCCACACTGCCTTAGCAGGGAGAGCTCAAAGAAGGCTGACTTAGGCTGTCATATTTATGGAATGAAGTGGTTGGCTTGTAGTCAAAGTACATGCGATGGGAAAGGTATGCATGAGGCTCCTTGTACCCACAGCTTGCTTTGTTCCTCGACAAATGAGGCTTGGAAAAGCCACCCCCTGTTCGTGCGTTAATTGCATGATCCGTGTCCCAAGCTCACGCATCGATGCTCACCGTGTCACACTGTTCCTTTGTGGGTTTTCAGAGAACAGATTGAAACTAGGGGAGCTCTTGGCCCGGCTATGGCTCAGGCCTTCACCTCCTTTGGAGCCTGTACCAAACTGCGCTGGTTTGGTCAAGGGCTGAACGCACCCATCACACTCCACCCCGTGACTACAATCAATCTGCTTTATCACTCATAGAGCGGGTAGTACGGTTACCTCTTGCCTCTACGTCATAAATACGTGGCATGTTGCAGATCAGTGGCAAGAGTCCAATTATTTGATAGGATGTTTAGTTTAAGTGTCAGGATTAATGTTAGTTACATGTGAGTTCACATACAGAGTCAATTGATTGTATGTGTTTTACATGTTGGATTGACATAATTTGTTTCGTCTTTTGCCAAACTTCGATATGCAGAATGATTATAAGCAATAAACCTAGTGAGGTCAAAACTAACAAAACTACAATTGGATGCAGCATCAAATTCAAAATTCCAGCTGCTGTTGGTGACCATCCAAAAAGAGTTTCCCACCAGTGATGTTCTCCATCTTTCTTCCCTCTTTCCAGGACACAGTGTACCTACTCTGCGTCCTGACGGATGGTAATCAAGGTTCTTTGGCCATTATGCCAAATTCTCAATTGACTCAGGTCATCATGTTGCAACAGTTTCTTTACCCATCAGAGATTCACTCCACTGGGGGTAGGCAATAAATCTTGGTACAGCGCAGAGATTGTAGCAGTTGGTGGGATGTGACAGGAGCTGACTGGTTAAAGTTGCGTCCCATAATTTTGGTAAAATTACCAATACAGATATTTGAGTGATTATATGTCTCTATAGGGGTGTCGCCTGTAGATACAGAAGGGTTCTCACACAAACACATCTATTTCCAACATACACAAGTGCAGTTTCAAGGGTTTCATCAGGATGTATTTCAAAATGCCAAACATTTTGTTCAGTGTCAAGACAGATGTCTTGGGCCTCAATGGTATTATTTTCACAAACAAATCCCTGTTGTTCCCATACAACAAGCATCAACATCAACATCAAGCATCAACATCCATAGTTTGCCATTTGTTCCTATTTTTATTGTTCTGAGAGATAAAGGACAGTTCCACGGGGATTTAATCCCAGCGCAATGATGGGGTATATGGCGTACACCGAAGCATCGCGTGTTGCCAAACAAAAACTGTGGCTTTACTGTCAGTGGGCTTATAAAAGGGATTAACTAGATGCCACCAGGATTGGAATTCCCTTTCAAACGCAGTTGCATTACCCCAGATTACCTTTCAAATTTCAGTGTGTAAGGTGCCCTTTTCACCTTCTCTTATAATCACCACCACAGTAGATTGTACCCGCAGTTGAATGTGAATGTAATGAAGAGTGAGAGACATTAATTTGGGCTGCAAGTAGTGCATTCACAATTAGTTGGTGGTCATTTTCATTAATTCTTTGCCATTGGGGTGATATGTCAGATAAGCGCCATTGATTAGTTCCCAATGCCGATGGAGGAGATTGTAAATGGACGTTTTAATTTGTGGAAATTACTTGTTGCTGAGCTTATCATTTGTTTGCTAAAACTCCAGTGTCCGTGCTGTTTGATACTTCTAATCCTCTTCCTGAGATACCAGTCGCATCCCTTCTTGACGGTTTTGGGGAGATGAGGGTTCGTCCACGCAACCACGCTGACCGTCCTGCTGAGGCCGTACTTCAGAATAGTGAGCAAGTAGGTTTGATTGCAGAGATATTGATCCGCATGGATGGTTCCACTAATTTGAGGGACCAGGGTGGATTAAACAACACTCGTTGCTGGCCTGTATCTTTGATCACATACGGTCCAATTTCAGAAGTTTGCGAGGACAGAGTTTGCTTATCCTTTTGTCGCAGATGAAAACATGTTTGACGTGGTTACGATTCAGCAACAACTTAAGATTTATTAATGATTTGAGGTAGATCAAAAGGTTACATTTTAGCAGCAATTAATCATTAAACAATTTAAAGATGAACAAGGTGATTCGGTAAGATATAATTAAAACAGCGACTTAAATGCGGATTCAAAAAAAAAGAAGATTCACACTATTTTACTACAAAGTATTCTAAATCAAAACAGATACGTGTATATATGTATAAACACAAAACATACAGACAGACACCATTCAAAGAGTTGCAGACACCACCGGAGCCTCCAGCTGCTCGGACCAGGGTCCCTTTTCAGGGGTGACTCCAGTGAGCCGGCAGGTGTCCCTTTGGACAGACGGAAATATTTGGGGCCAGTAAAATATATAGGTACACACACGCGTGTAGGCAAATGTGTACCTTCAAACACATAGATAGGTAGAGAGGTGGATGAGAGAGGCTAGCCTATAGTTAAAAGTTTCCCTCTTCTTGAGTTTAGAGTAAATACTCAATGTGTTGGCATTCCTCAATGGGTGATAACTGAGCCTCGAGAGCGTTGACTCGCCCCGGCCCTTTAACCCTCCAGGTATTTACCTGCGCAGCGTCCCAGCTCAGGGGAGACGCTGGTCACAGCCCGCTGCCATCCAGGAGAGCTCCAAGGGTCTCGCTAGAGTCTCTGTTTATAGGGTCCGAGATAACTGACTTTCATCAGGTACTTTTCCACCCTGGCCCAACTCGGACAATGGGATACTCCGGTACTTTCCACCGGTTGCCCAGAGCTCACTAGATTTTGAAGTTCTGGTATCGCCACCTTTGGGCCACGATCCAGGTCCCATCAGGGGGTGATTGATTATCGATACAGTTCCCAAGCGGGGGGGACGCAGGAGCCAGGTGCGTTAAGGGGTTGCCGTAACGTTCTGGTCCGTTGCCTTTTGCAATTCATGCCCGAGCTATGTCGGGTTGCCGTGTGGCCCAGGTGGGGGGCGTCACACCAAGCACCAAGTGGCCTAAGAGCGGGGGGTTGCGGCACCACACCCTTACAGGTGGGGCGGGTGTTAAGCGGGGAGTGGTGGATGTTGCGGCGCTAGGCCCAGTAATGTCTTTTTTAAATTTAAATGACAGTCCCGGTGAGCCCAGAGGCAGATTACAAAACCAGGTTGTACTAAGGTAAAATTGTACCGACAGCCCAGTCTTTCAGAGACACAACGTTTCGTGTCTGCGGTGTTTGATGTGATGTTGTGCACAAAAATCTCCGTTGCGTTCTCATGGGCGGATTCCCTGATCACCTGGCATCCTATTTTAATTTTTTTTCCTGCTGTTCCCTGGGAGAACTTTATCAACATCAGTTTCATTTTTATACTAACTCCATTCGTTTTCTGAGGATACTTCAGTTTTACCTCCTTTGGAACCTTTCAGGTTTACCTCCTTTGGAGCCCGTACCAAACTGCGCTGGTTTGGTCGAGGGCTGAGCGCGCCCGGCACAACCTGCCGATCTGGGCAAGGTGCCTCCAAACGCCCCTCAAGGCAGACGCCAGCCACAGCCCCGTTTCAGCTGTGGGGACTGGCTGTTGCTGTTGTCATGACTGGCAGCTGTCACTCGGTTCAGATGAGGCTTCGTAAGGTGCAGGTTGAAGTCCAGGTCCCTTCGTGCCATGTTTGTGTGCCAGGGACTTGAGCCACCCGACACCTCCCCAGCCAACGGCTTCATTTCACTTGGGCTTTAAGGCTGAGCACGACCATCTTAAATATCTGCACATCATCTGCTGTCACCCATCCCTGTGAGGAGACTGAATGCGGAGACAGGCAGATTTGTCCTCGGTTGCCCCGAAATTCTGCACAGAGCCCGGGTTTGTGCTTTGAGAACCCTCTGTCTCGCAAAGGTGGTCACCTCATGGTACCCACCCAGCGGTGCCAAGGGCACAGGGCATGACGTGCTGCCATCTCCCAGGTCGCGCAGCTGGAGAGAGGGAGTTCTTAGTGCTGAGCAAGGACTGAAAACAGTGTATTTCTCCTGGCCAGGCTCCAGGGATGGTGCCAAGGCCATGCAGCATGCCTGTGGGGTGTCCGTGAGGTGAGCCCCTAGCTCACGCCTGGGGCTTTCTCAGCACCTACACCCCCTTCACCAGCCTGTGCCTTCAGCTGCAGCCCTGTGTCTTTGCCCAGGGACTGTGCCCAAGACACGCAGGGAAGGAAACCTGGGGGAATGCAGCATTTTTCAGAGGGCTGTAGAGTCAACAGTGAGACACCAAGATCAGAAAAGATCGTTCTGGTTTACTATTTGTGCCAGACATAGAGTCAACATATAGGTGTCAGGATCGGGAATTACACGACATCCTGAGCAGTGGCTGACTTTGGCAAGCCCAGAATACGTCTCACATGAGCTGCACGGGCTTCTGCAGCCTTCCTTGAGGTGGGGCTGAGAGGCAGCGACCGCTGGGAAGCTGCTAGCTGCAGGTGGGCCTCCAGCCACGCCAGGGGCCAAGGCTGCCCATGCCCATGTGTCTTTGATAACTTCCACGTGCCGTAAGGATTCACAGCCAAAACACCAACTCCGCAGCCAGCTCTCGCCCAGGCACGTCTTTTAGGAAACGGCCTGAGTCACGCAAGTGAAAGTTAGATTTTTAGCGCTGAAAAAGTGGCTGAAGCGTGTTTCAAATGACTGCTGCCCGAGAGCCTCCTCTCTGCTGGCTCTAACACTGGGATCACTCCAACGACTTACGAAGTACCTTGTGGTGCAAGACCCCTAAACCCCTCTGTAGCCGGGGTCCCTGCCCCTTGCAGCTGCCCCCCGGTGCCTCAGCCCTGCTGGGGGCTGCTGGGGCTGCTGGGGGCGGTGGGTGAGCCTGATCGCAAGGCTGGGCTGGAAGGCAGCTGTTGCGGCTCAGCAGCGTCCTGGCAGCACTGGATGGGGCTTTTCAAGCAGCGTATTTGTGCCTTGAAGGGAGAAGTCTCCCTCCATAGTTCCTCTTCTGCCCCCAGACCACCACCCTGGCCACCTCCACCACGTCCATTGCTGGCATGGTCCTCATGCCACCCGGTGCTCTCAGTGCCTTGCTGCTTTTCTTGTGTTTTTATTTAGGGCTCCCAAACAGCAATGGGAATGCCAATCCCATGCCATTTTCCAAAGCTGGTGCATCCCTGGTCCTGGGAGAGCCCGGCTGGTGATTTGAGGTGGTAAAAGCAATGTTTGCGGTAGAGCAGGTCCCCTGGTGACTTCCTCCAGCAGCAGTACACAGGATTCATGTGGTGAGTGCTGACATCAAATCATGGTCTGGGATGTGGTAACAGCGTGGTCTGGTTATCTCACACAGAAACTAATTCCCTTGACCAAGATAAGAGGTTTGGATGCCTGTGCCAGGCTGTTCCTGCTGGGAAAACGAAAGCAGCCTGGCAGTCCTGCCAAGAAGAACCACTAGCCCTTCTTGCCACTAGCCCGGCCCGTGGGGAGGGGAGCGGTGGGTCACCCCTGCCTGGGGCTGCCTCTGCACGTTCTCCCCTCGGAGCTGTGGACCTGCCAGCAGTTCAGCTTCCCAGCTCTTCCTGAGTCCTCATAATTTAGCTTTGGGTTTGGGTTTTTTTTTCCCAATAAACTCCCGTGTCAGAGGGATGTCTCACTTGCATGTCGGCAATGGCAAACTGCAGCCCTCTTGGCTCAGCTTCTAATTGCTGGCAACAATGGGACAAGCAGTCAAAAAATTATTGGAGAGCACCTAGAAAATGACGAGGCAGGTAGTGCTTCGTCTAGATTTGTCAAGAAACCACGCTACCCCAATCAAACACCTTTCTTTTACGGGTGACAGCCACTCTGGAGATGAGAGAGAGCAAGCACAAGGTATCATGCTTAGGAAGGGTCACAGAGTGGCCTGGCCAGCTGCTGGGTAGGTGGGATCACAGAATCCCAGACCGGCCAGGGTTGGCAGGGACCTCTGGAGATCACCCAGTCCCACCCCCGGCCAGAGCAGGGTCACCCAGAGCAGGTGGCACAGGAACGCCTCCAGGCGGGGTTGGAATGTCTCCAGAGACGGAGACTCCCCCACCTCTCTGGGCAGCCTGTGCCAGGGCTCTGCCACCCTCACAGCAAAGAAGTTCCTCCTCATGTTGAGGTGGAACTTCCCATGCTCAAGTTTGTGCCCGTTACCCCTTCTCCTGTCCCCGGGCACCACTGAAAAGAGCCTGGCCCCATCCTCCTGACACCCCCCCTTTCAGTATTTATCAGCGTTGATAAGATCCTCCCTCAGTCGTCTTTTTTCCAGACTGAAGAGACCCAAATCCCTCAGCCTTTCTTCATCAGAGAGGTGGTTTGGGGTTATCCCTGGCTAATGGCCAATGCGTGCAAAAGAAAATGTCACCTTCGCAGCACATGAGTCTGTGTCCTGACACAGGTGCCCTGAGCTGCTGCAGCCCCCATTTTCAGGACTGGTGTTCCCAGGGCTTCATCTGTAACTTTTACAGAGAGTTGGCAAGGCTGTGGTTGAAAGTGCAGGTCCATTTTGAGTCACCTCTCTCAGAAAGATGGGATGAAAAGTGTGGGGCAAGAGCTGAAAGCCCAGAGGGGAGCAGCCAGGATGGCGGGGGCACAAGGAGGAGGAAAGGCTGAAGGAAGGGAGGCTGCAGCAGCAGTGACCGCCCTGGAGCAGCTTCTCAGAAGCTTTGCTGAGACCTTGAGGAGAGAGAGGTGTTGCAGAGTGCCACAGCTCAGTGACATGAGATGACCTAGCCAGGGGTGAGGGAATATGGGATGTCTGGTTGTCCACAGCTCGCCCACTGCTGAGGCAGAGGAGCTGGCTCCATCACGGTGCTAGCTGCCCTTGTCCAAACCAGTTTGGCAGCTCAAGGGAGATCTCCCATAGCCAAAAGGTTTCCTGGTCTCCTGCAAATATCCTCCAGCATTTGCTGAGGGACACCTCCATCCAATCACCGTTTCACGTTCTGCCCTGTTTCCTTATGGCCCTGTTGATTGCATTGGAGGCAAAAAGCATCTCCAGAGCTGCTCACCTCAGTCTCGCTCCTGTGCTGTCCCCAAGCACTCGTGACACCAGAAAATCCTGCCCTAAGGGTGCTTCATCCTCCTTTCCCTGTGATCCCTGATCTCAGGAAGAAAAAACCTTCAGGATGCCCAGGACAGAGAACAGCCCATGCCTGGGGCTCTTGCCAGCCCGATCCGAGACACCCTGACCTCGCCTGCCACGTTGGCACTCTCACCCCCAGGCAGCACCGCTGGTGGGTGAGCAGCTAACAGCCTCAACCTCCTGGAGCACCCCTCCACCACATCCCTCCATCCCAGCACGCACGGAGCCCATCACCGCAGCATCGGGCAGCACATCCCCCTCCCAGCAGGGAGCTGGTGCCCATTCCCCAGGCTCCCTGCTCTGTGGCGCTCTGTCGCTATCAAAATACTGGTATTTTTTATGGATGTCATTAATCTCACGGAGCTTGTGAGGATGCAGGTGTTGCGCTAAGCCCCATCCGAGCGCTGCGGGAGATGGAGCTGCCCCAGGGCCAACACCCGCTGTGCTGTAGCTGTGCACAGGGAAGGGGAACGGACAGGGGTGTCTGTGGCTGGCACGGGGTCTGGCTCCAGGTACATCTCCCTGACCCAGGGCACCCACAGCCGAGAGGTGGCACCGAGACAGTCACAGTCAGGGCAACTGGCTCATGTTTGATGATACACACTGGGAAACACAGTAGGGAGGAGGAAAGGTCAGGTGTGCTTTTTGCCAGCTGCAACAGCAGGAATGGGCATCCCAAAGGCAGCTTTAAATGGCCCCAATTCCACCACTCTTGCTGGAATTGGAGTGGAAGGGAGGGCTGGAGCTGGTCCCTGCTGGGACAAGTCGCAGCAAGACCCGGGGTGCATCTGGAAGGGGAATGGGAGGTAGGAGCACGCGGTGCAGCTCACCCAGAGACATGGGACTTGCACAGAGCCACCGCCTGCACCTCCCGCGGCCAGAGCTGGGGTGACCTCCTGGTGCAGAAATTAAATGGCAGCAAAATGAGAGACTCCCTTTTGGCCCTGAGTCAGGGTGCTTTCCTTCCAGAAGGCACAGGGAAGATGTTAGCAATGGAGGTGATCTCATTTCACAAACACCAATCATCTCAGTGACGGGCAGTAATGGCTGGGCTCGCACCCCGCAGAGTCTCCGCACCAGCCTGGCAACTTCCCTCTGGGTCTCAAAGAGTCATTTCAAGGGCCACAGACGAAGAAACGTATGTCAAAAGCAAATCAAATAGGGGTGTGTGTGTACTCTAGCCATACTTCTCCATAGCAGATTTGTCCACCTGCAGTCAGAAGAATGAGACAGTTATGTCCTTTTTCAGTTATGAGCAAACAGCACATTTAGCTCTCACCAGAGCACGTCCCTGAAGGCAAACAGGGCTGGGGCTGGCCGCACCGAGGACCCGAGGGGAGCCACGTGAGAGCGGGTGGTCCCGTGGGCCCGGCACCCCGTGGCCCTTCCAGGTCCTGCGATGCTCCACGCTCGGGCAACCGCATCGCCCTGAGGCCCGGCCCGCCTTTTAATGGACGGACGCACCTTTGGGTGGGGTTATCTGAAGAAAATTGAGAGCCGGGCTGTGTGTGGCAGGGAGCCAGGGTGCTGTCACCACGCCAGAGCCCAGCCGGGGCGGCATCACCTGGGAGATGTGCAGGGCGCTGCACGTGGGGCAGGCGCGGGCACGAGGGGGAACAGATTTCTCCCCGCTGGAGTGCCAAGGTGGAAGCAGACGGGGACGTGGCTCAGCTGGTTCAGCAGGAGGAGGTAAAAGGTAATTATCTAATTAGCTAATCAAGGGGCCCCTGTGGGAGCCCACGAAGGGAGCGGGTGCGGGTGCGGGTGCAAGAGGGGCTGTGTGCGATGCCGTGTGCTGGGGACGCGATGGAGGTTTGGGAAGATGTTCTCCAGTGAGCATTTCGCCTGGTCCTGTTAGTGCTCACGGGCTCTGCCTGCCCCCAGCTTGCCAGGCCTCCTGCCAGCGCTATCCTTCTGTTGCCCTAAAGTTTTTGCAGGGAGGATGTTGTCAACAAAATTATTGAGCTGTTACCTGTGACTTGACTCAGGAATATCTAGCGTAAACTGAAGAAATAGTAACTTCTGTCAGATTTTTTAGCTGAACTGTTTATAGATAATATTACCTCTCGCAGCAAAGCCTCTGTCCTGGCTCCCACCCTTGTATCCGCCTTCGTCCGCCAGCTCAGCCCGTGGGCTCTGTAGGATGCAGACCAGCCCCAGGAAAGATGGTGCTGGGAGAATGGTCAGGGCAGCTCAGAGCCCTGCAGCTCCCACTGGGTTTCAGGCATGGGGAGCAGATGGAGGAGCTCCCTTGAAACCAGAGTTTCTTCGAGCCATCAGCCCAGAGCCAGCAGTGCCACATGCCCTCTGCCTGAGCACAGCCCCATCCTGCAGCTCTGCCCCGAGTCCTGCCATGCCTTCGGCACCCAGACGAGCTGTTTGCTCAAGGAAAGTGCTGGCGAAACTGGTTCTCCTGCTTTTGCACATCCACATTTCCTCCCAAGAGGAAGGTGGACGTACAGCACCCCTGGAGGTTGATGAAGGGCTCCAGTGGATGGGGGATGTCTCCTGGCCATGCTCATGGCTGCGAGGTGTGCGGCTGCTGTGCAGGGAATGGACACAGCGGCCCACATTAAAAGGAACCGGTGCACCACAAACACTGCTTTCACAGCCAGAAAAGCACCCCTGGGCATGGTTGTCTGTGCTCTGCTCAGTGGTGTCCACAGGGTGCTCTCTTTGGCCCATCTGGGTCTGTGCCCATCTCAGCAGCAGGACTTAGTCTGGCCCTGCCACCCTTGCTCAGCCAAGGTCCGTGGAAGATGGGTAGCTGAGGGCTCCTGCAGCTCCAGAGCACTGGGGCTGCTCCAAGGCCCCTTTGGAGTGAACACAGCTCCTTGAGGGACCGTATCCCTGAGGGGGTGCCCTGATGGGCATCTGACCTGATGGTCAGGGGATGCCCTGATGTCCTGATGGCCCTGACGGGCCCCCCTGATGGGGCCACAGACCATGGGTGGGACCATGGGGCCACGTGTCCCTGTGATGGCACATGTCCTGAGTGTGTTGTCCCACTCATCATGTTCATGACGGGTCCCTTGCTCTCAGAAGCTGCAGTGGTGGACCTGAAAGCATTGCAAAGCTTGTATTTGGCATGTGGCTCCAGCTGCACCCCAGTTCCCTACTGGGACAAGCTCCAGGCCGGGTGCAGACCTGGGGCACTCCCATCCATCCCTTCTTTTGGTAGCCCAGGAGATCTTGCCATGGACCATGGCCAGTCGATGCTCTGTCAGCTTAGTCCCAGCAAGGTCTGACCTTCACTGTCCTTGTGCTCACATGGACCAGGGCCGTTCCCAGCAGGGCTTGCCCCAGGCTGGTGGCAGCAGGTTTGCCAAATGGCTAAGCCTGGCAAAGAGACCCAAATTCCTGGGAACAGAGACAGAAACAGCAGCTCAGACAGTCCTGCTGCCTGGGATGAGCGGATGGAGTCACTGCAAGCCAAGGGAAATCGCAGCTCCCTCCCAGCTAGGAAATCATTATCTGTCCTTCTGGCTGGAGAGGCAATTAAGATATTATCATGTAACCTCTGGAACTACTTCTTTACTACAGAAGGATCAGGAAAAGGAAACTGCATCATAGAATCATTGAATCATTGAATCACTGAATCATTGAATCATAGAATCATAGAACGTGTTGGGTTGAAAGGGACCTCTAAGGGGCATCTAGTCCAACCCCCCTGCAGTCAGCAGGGACATCTTCAACTAGATCAGGTCGCTCAGAGCCTCATCCAGCCTGGCCTTGAATGTCTCCAGGGATGGGGCCTCCACCACCTCTCTGGGCAACCTGGGCCAGTGTCTCACCACCCTCAGTGTAAAGAACTTCTTCCTCATGGCTAATCTAACCCTGCCCTGCTCCAGTTTAAACCATTGCCCCTCGTCCTATCACTACATGCCCTTGCAAACAGCCCCTCCCCAGCTTTCCCGGAGCCCCTTTAGGGACTGGAAGGGGCTCTGAGGTCTCCCCGGAGCCTTCTCTTCTCCAGGCTGAACCACCCCAGCTCTCTCAGCCTGTCCTCACAGCAGAGGGGCTCCAGCCCTCTGAGCATCCTCGTGGCCTCCTCTGGCCCCACTCCAACAGGTCCATGTCCTTCTTGTGCTGAGGGCTCCAGAGCTGGACACAGCACTCCAGGTGGGGTCTCCCCCGAGCGGAGCAGAGGGTCAGAATCCCCTCTCTGGATCTGCTGGCCACGCTGCTTTTGATGCAGCCCAGGAAGCGATTTGCCCTCTGGGCTGCGAGTGCACATTGTTGGCTCCTGTCCAGCTTTTCACCCACCAGTGCCCCCAAGCCCTTTTCCGCAGGGCTGCTCTCTGTCCCGCCATCCCCCAGCCTGTATCGATAGCGGGGATTGTCCCGACCCAAGGGTAGGACCTTGCACTTGGCCTTGCTGAACTTCATAAGGTTTGCTCAGGCCCACCTCTCCAGCTCGTCCAGGTCCCTCTGGATGACATCCCATCCCTCTGGCACATCGGCTGCACCACTCAGCTTGGTGTCATCGGCAAACTTGCTGGGGGTGCACTTGATCCCACTGTCTCTGTCATTGATGAAGATATTGAACAGCACCGGTCCCAGTACGGATCCCTGAGGGACTTGAAGAGTTGCTCAGCCCAGGTTTGGAGGCAGGAGCCAAAGGGTTTGGTCAGCTCTGGGTGCACGCAGCCACTGGGCAGTGCCACATGTCCAGGACCGGGGCCAGTTGGTGCCTCTCTGTCCCCCTGGGGATGAGTCCCCCTTGGTCAGGACTGCCCTGCCCCAGCTACTGTGCAGTCAGCAGGGCATTTCCAGACCTGGGAAGATAGCAGACACTGATTCACCCCCTTCCAGTAAAGCCATGGGTGTTCAAAGGTTACATGTTGCGTGGAGGTGGGAATGCAGGAGTGGTGGCACCCTCTGGGCTCCAGGCATCCACCCCACCAGCACATGAGACCCTGCAAAGAAGATTGCTATGGGGAGAGGGAGTGGCCTGGAGGTCTGAGCCCAGGCCGGCAGCAGGGTATGGCACAGGGACCCGGCTCGGTGTGAGCTGCAGGCAGATGTGACCTGAGAGAGAGAGCGCCCCCGGGGGACTGCTGCACCCCCGATTTCACAGGGTGGTACTTGCAGTGCACACAGCAGGACCTCTGAAACCACTGTCCCTCTGGACGCGGAGACAGGTGCTCTGGGAAGGTCACATTTAAGGAGGGCTCCCCAGCATGCGTTTCCCTTCTGGCATCACTGTGTTTGACTCAGCTGAGATAAGGCATGGAGATGACCTTGTGGTAGCCCTGGCAGCCTCTTATCAGGGATGTGAATCAGCAGAAAGTAGCTTTGCTGTATTGCCCAGAGAGAGCAGGTCCCCATCTCCACCAGTCCCCCAGCCCTCTCCTCTCCTCTCCTCTCCTCTCCTCTCCTCTCCTCTCCTCTCCTCTCCTCTCCTCTCCTCTCCTCTCCTCTCCTCTCCTCTCCTCTCCTCTCCTCTCCTCTCCTCTCCTCTCCTCTCCTCTCCTCTCCTCTCCTCTCCTCTCCTCTCCTCTCCTCTCCTCTCCTCTCCTCTCCTCCCCGTCCCAGGGCAGGGCTGCTGGGCTCTGTGGCTGGGGTGGGATACCCTGCCCACGCTGCTGAGCCACCGAGGGCACCCAGAGCGATGGGAGGCTGCTGGCAAAGCTGGGGGCTGTGGGTCTGGTGTCCTCCCCACACCCCCAGCTCTCCTCGGGGCCCCGTGTCTGCAGGGATCCCCAGCCCAGGAGCAGCTGGAAGCTGGGTCACACATGGGGAAGAAGTGACCAAAGTCCCAGCCGGGCGGTGAAGATTTCTTGGCCCTCGTGGCCTCTCCTGTCTCCTCTGGCAAAGCTCAGCAAGTGTTGCTGAGATCCCTTCGGCAGGGCCATCCTCCTCCTCTGATGTGATGGTTCTTCTCATTGGAATAAAACTTATTATCAAGGCACCTACAACTCTGTGTGTGATTTCAGGCCATCGGACACTGGAAATGTCACTCTCACCTCCTATAGGCTTTGTAGAGACTTGTAATGGAAATATTAAGACCGGTGAGAGCAAAGAGAGAACAGAAATATGTGTGTGTGAAAGCACAAAGAAGCAGGGAGACAAGGGTTAAAAGGAGAGGTGTGTGCTAATTGCTGCAGGGCTCCTATGTCTGATTTCATTCAAATGAGGAGGAGGAAGTAACTGGCCAAAGATAAGGTGTCAGGAAGATGCCAAGCTGAGTCACAAATACACCTGTAAGACGAATAAGAGAACTGATATTCAAGAGTTTTTGCCTAGTGCTGATGAAGTCTGAGGTAAAATACTGGAAAAAAGATTTACACGACGTATCCACTTCAAAAGGATCTAGACGGCAAGTCCCAGCTGGATTTCCTGCGGGCAGTGGAAGAGCCCAGAGCCACAGCAAGGACCTGCAAGCCACCTCCGAGCCATCCCACCTGGGCATGCGCTGCTAGGTGCACAGGTCTGGGAGGGCCAGCAGGTGAGCTGACCTTACTTACATCTTGTAAACCAAAATCACTTTCTCCTTCTACAATATCTCACGTTGAGGGGTTTCGCCCTCTTCTGTTTGGTGCAGTGTTCCTTTTGCTCCTCCTGGACCTCATCCTTCCCATTAGTGGTGAGCCAAGCAGGAGTGGGTGCAGGACCTGGAGGACTGTTGCAGTTCCATCACGGCTGTGCCAGGCTGCTGGGCAACCATCCCCCCTTTCCTCTAGCCACCCCTCCTATTTTATCCTAATATTGCTTTTCCCAGGGAAAGATTTGATTATCCACCGGGATTTCTGAGTTATGCAGCTTGAGATAGTGTCAGCCTGGGGACAGCTTTCGGAGCTGATGTCCTTGCAGCTCTCACTGACTAGTGTTGTGTCCAGCTGGCCGTGTCCAACCACCTTTCTCCTGGGCTTGGGTTTGCAGGACCTTTCACCATGATGTTAGCTAACAAGAAGCACTTCACCGCTGCCACAGTTGGGGCGCTGGTCGCACTCTCCATCGTTGCCCTTGTTCTCAGCCTGGTGAAGATTGAAGATGTCACCCTGCCACCCACGGTCAAGGTGAGCCCAAAAGGAGGTACCTGAGCACCACTGCAGAGATCAGTCATCTTGGGCAGGTGCTCAGAGACAGTGGCTTCTCTTCGGGGTTAGGAGGCGAAGGGGGGTTCAGTAGGACCTGTCTTGTAGTAGCTGGGTGGGTGTTTTCTTCCCATCTCAAAGTGCAGGCAGAAGAGATACAGCCCGGCCACCTCAAAGTCAGGGAGGGAAGCCTCCTCTGAAACTAGCCACTAGCATTTGACAGGTTTTTGAGGTTACCTTGGGGCAGATGGGTAGGGCAAAGCCCTGCCCCACTCCCTCTGCCCCTCCAGGCACCGCACCGCAGGGTGATACACCTCCACATGGCCTTTGTTCCTGCCAGCTCCCACCAGCCTGTCCTGACTCGCTTACAGGACAGCACAAGCCTTGTGAGCCACAAGGGAGCCCTCCCTGTCCCTCCCCTGCAGCTTGGCATCCCACCCCAGCTGCTGGAAGAGGGTTGGCAAGGTTTTAGGGTGAGGTGGAGGGCTCTACGGGGGAGAGGCATGCAGTTAGGTGCTCCTGGACTGGGGCTGGTGTGGCCCTGCCAGTCTCTGCCCAGGCTGGGTGCAGCCATGGGGGTAGCAGAGAGCACTGGAGACGGGAGAGTTGCTGGCCCCAAGGTGGAGCCAGTGTAGACACAAAAGGTATGTAACCAAGAAAGAAAATAAAACAGCATAAGGAAACAACCAAGAAAATGTTTATGCGAGCTGGCATTGCTGCACAGACCTCTGGAGAGGGAAAGAAAAAGTCCCTCAGTTACCGTGAGAGATGCCCATGCTGAGACGACGCACTGTCGCTGCTCTGCTCTGCCATGGTGCAGATAGCTGTGCCTTAGAGAGATGGTTTTTGGGGCATCCTCTGGTCCCATGACCCTGGCAGGACCATGGTGGGGCCAGGGGCAGGCTGCTGCTCCTCCCACTGGTGTGATGTCTTGGTTTTCCCTTCCAGTACGGGATGGTGTTTGACGCAGGCTCATCCCACACCTCTCTATTTGTCTATGAGTGGGACTCAGACAAGGAGAATGACACTGGTGTGGTCAGCCAGACCTTGTCCTGTGATGTCCAGGGTAAGTATCCCCCTGCCATGGGCTCGGTGCTGCCCTACGTGTTCGTGTGGTGAGTTGGATGACCTGGTCCTTCCTCTTGTTGGTCTGCCCACGCTGGGAAGCTCCGTCCATTGGGCTGTCACTGCTGGCACGGTGGGAGCCTCGGCTGCAGGCAGGGTGGTCCTTGACTCCCTGCTGGCTTTGCTCATGGTTGGAGGGCCCTCAGCACCATGTAGTGTCCACACGTTTGGTAGGATTTAAGCACCTTGGTGTTGCTCTGGATTTTCGTTCCTCCACCTTGGACCGCCCCCAGCTGCCCAAGCGACTGTCCTGGCTGAGAAAGGTCTCACCCATAGAGCTGGGAACACTGCTGAAAGCATGGGAGATGTGGGGAAGCCACAGGAGAGGAACGTAAGCATGGGTCAGTCAGGTCTCAGGGGGACCCTGGAAAAGCATCCTTTGTTTCTAAGACATGACAGACTTGATTGCCATGTGGCCTCTTGCTCCAACGTCCCTGTCCCCAGACATTCCTGTCAGCTTGTTCCAGCCTCACTCTCTTCCAGGGCAAGGCATATCAAGCTATGCCAACAATCCCACGAAAGCCGGTGATTCCCTAAGGGAGTGCCTGGATAAAGCCCTGAAGGTTGTTCCTGCTGCAAAACAGAGGGATATCCCAGCTTATCTTGGAGCAACAGCAGGCATGA
Organism: Chroicocephalus ridibundus; assembly: GCF_963924245.1. Classification (NCBI taxonomy): domain Eukaryota; kingdom Metazoa; phylum Chordata; class Aves; order Charadriiformes; family Laridae; genus Chroicocephalus; species Chroicocephalus ridibundus. Next base: position 1,101,534 of record NC_086298.1, on the reverse strand, counting down.
GGCTGCTGAGGTACCACTGTGGGGTGCGGAGGTGACAGAGCAGTGACCAAGCTGCAAGCAGCAGCCACTGCCAGGACACAGCGTCCTTGCACGGGGCCAGGCTGCCAGGAGCTCCCAGCTCTCTCATGCTGCCCTGAGCAAGGGACTGTGGAGCGGGGAGAAGGCAGCCCGGTGGGGACACCCAGGTGGCTGAGCTGTCTTGAGTGGTTGGCCCCGTGGCAGAGAGGCTGCTCAGAGGTGTCTGTTGGCATCCTGGGACCCCACGTCCCAGGACGGTGCTGCATGCCCAGTTCCAAGCAAGAAATGCTTCTCAGAGCTCTTTGTTTGCTCTTCATTATTTCTTAAACACAAGGGAGTTGAGATGCCACCGGGGCATGTGTCATCTGCCCAGACGGATGGGTGCTGGTGGGGGAGCGGAGCAGAGGTGGGAGGCAATGGGGTGCTGCGGGACCTGCCCTTACCTTTCTCCAGCCCACATTAGCTCCCTTCAAATGTCAGCCTTCATTTCATGGTTCTCGGTTTTATGGTTGCAGATATCTAACATCATTTCCGTGCCCTGGCAATCTGAGCCTTTCCCTGGGAAGGAGCCGGGTCATAGCCTGAAGGTGACTCGCTTCAGAGAGCGAGCACATGCCAGCAGCCCCGAGATATCTTCTCCCACTCAGAGGTCTGGAACCAGGCTGGTGCCTTCCCGAAAGACCCACTCGAGCTGAGCAGCCAGCCCTGGCCTTGCTGCCGTCAGTGGGTGATGTTCAACCCTGGGGTTTGCAGCACAATGCCCTCTGGCCTCCAGCACTATGAAGTACAGGTAGGGAAAGGTGGCCTGGCAAACCTTTATGTGACTGGGATCAGCCCGCACTGGAGGGAAGAGATTTGTGATGCCAAGCTGAGATTTACGACCAGCTTTGACGAGTTATGTGGCAGGAGACATCATTTCTCACAAACTGCTTGTTGCCAAGAACTGGAGTATGTGGAACTGGGAAAAAAACAGGCTGTTTCCTTCGGTTTCCTCTGTAGTGTTGGTGTACCTGGGTGTGTGTCCTCACCTTTGAGTCCTTCTTAGGGAACAGAACAGCTCAGCGGCAGACCAAGTCCTGGCCGAAGTTGCTAAAACCATGCAAGAGTACCCCGTGGCTTTCAAAGGGGCACGAATCCTTACAGGAGAGGAGGAGGGGGCTTATGGCTGGATCACCATCAACTACCTGCTGGACTCCTTCACTAAGGTGGGAGAATGGTGAAACACCCACTCCTCCTTTGCTAATACAGTTTTTCTGATTTTTCTCAAGTTAACTTAGCACAGAAGGAAAGGTCTGGGCTAACAGCTTTTGGGAATGATCCAGGGCGAGCAGACAGTTATCCTCTGGCTTGCCTGCAGTGAAAGAGGAGGGAGAAATCAGGAATGGAGGTGTCCTTGTTAAGAGCTAAGGGCACATCTCCACGCCATGTGGGCACGGGCTCTCTTGGGGACAGCGAGGTTGGCCGTGCAGCCCAGTGGGGACGGTGTGCTCCTGCCAGGCTTTGTCTCGCTGCCCTGGGAAGCTCCATCTCATCTCCGTGTGGCGCTGTGAGGCCCCCGTTTTGGTTTATGGTGCCAGTCTGAAGGAAGCTTGAACCAAACCTCTTTCCTGCCACCCTCTGTCCCAGCACTGCCACAGCTCCGAGCGGTGCTGGCGCCGTCGGGCTCCTGCGCAGGCTGATGGAGGATTCCTGTCCTTCCCCTTGCAGCGGCCTCTGCAGCCTGCTCATCTGGAAGGGCAGCCCCTCCAAGCTGGGTGCCCACCAGCACTTCCATCTGGGGACTGGTGACTCAGAGCCACATGAGCCCACAGCATGTTGGCACCATCAGACAGTTTTTTTCTGGCTTTTTTTCTGTTTTTTCTGGCTCTGATAAATGGCCAGGCTGGTTGGGCAGGGAAGGGCGGGGGGGGCTCACGTATGGCAATAATTGAATGGAATACCGGTGGAATTTAGTAACAAAACCCTATCGACTTCAATGGGATGAGAATTTTGCTCAGGGCGAGTAAGCCCAGCCATGTACTACTCCTCTTCCTCTCCTGTCTCCCCTTGGCAGTACTCCCCCAAAGCACGCACCTGGGTTCGTCCAGAGGCAGCCAACATTTTTGGGGCGCTGGATCTTGGAGGAGCATCCACTCAAATCAGCTTTATGCCTGAAAGTTCAGCGGTAAACTGGAATGAAGCCTCCAAGTTCATGCTGTATGGCTATGACTACAACATCTACACGCACAGCTACCTCTGCTACGGGCAGAACGAGATGCTGAAGCGACTGGCCAAGGAATTAATTGTGGTGAGAGGGGAACTGGGGGGGTAATTGGACTCCGCTCTCATGATGCCAATCACAGACTTGTTAATACATAAAATAAGAACAGGCAGCGCTCTTCCAGAGAGGCATCAGCAGGGACTGAGAGCAGGTACAGATTCCTTGGAGCACGGGTAGGCAGACGCGGAGAGGAGTATGGGAAGCATCAGAAGGAGCATCTCAGGAGAGATGTTCTGGCTGCACACAGCTCCTCGCACAGGGTGTAGAAAAGGCAGGACCAGGCTCTTCTCAGAAGTGAAAAGTGACAGGACAAGAGGCAACGGTCACAAGCTGGAATGTGCAAGTTTCCAACCAGGTGCAAGGGAAAGGTTTTTCCCAATAAGATTCAAATATCAGAATAGGACACAAAAATGCTGTGGAGTCACCATCCTTGAAGATATTCAGAACCTGAGGGGACAAGGCTCTGAGCAACCCGATCCTGCTGGTCATGCTTTAAGGAGGGGTTTGGTAGAGGGACCCTATAGCTCCCCCCGAACCTCAACTACTCTCTGACTGTATGGACCTGAGAAAAGTGAACAACAGACCTTTCTCAGGCCATTTTTTGGAAGGTCAGAGTGGAAGAGGGTCTTCATGGAGCTGCCCCTTGCCAGGGGAAGCAGCCTTGGTGAGCCAGAAGGGTTTGCTCATGCTGCACAGCCAGGAAGGTCCCAGGTGGTGTCCGCGGCTGGGGCTGGAGCTAGAGACAGAGCTAGAGCTGGGGTGGAGAGGGCTTTCCATGCCCCAGATCATGATCCTGCTGGCCAGGGGAGAGACATGCTGGGTCCCTGAAATTGGTCTGCCTCCATGGGAGAGGGAATGAGACAAAGCAGAGCAAGAGTTGTTGAGCTCAGGCTGGGACTGCAGATGGCCCACAAGACCAGGATTAAACAGCAGGAGGGTCTTTCCCTGCTGAGGAGGTGGGAGATGCCTGTGCCCGTGGCTTTGGGGGAGCGCTGGGTGAACCCTGCTGCCCGGCAATCCCACCAAGAGGGCTTGGAGGAGGCTGCAGCCTGCGATTTTGCTATTCCCAGGAGTCGTCCCCCAGCACGCGAGTCGATCACCCTTGCTACCCAAAAGACTACAATGAAACCGTCTCGCTGTCTTCCTTCCGCACCAGCCCCTGCACCAACCGGAGCGACGCACGCCTGACCCTCAGTGACAGGAACGTGACCCTGGAGGGCAGGGGCAATGCCAGCGGGTGCCTGGCTGCCATCAAGAAGCTGTTCAACTTCTCGGCGTGTGGCCAGAGCCAGGACTGCACCTTCGACGGCGTCTACCAGCCCCCCGTCAGCGGGCACTTCATTGTAAGGCAAATCCCGTCCTCCCACCTCCTGGGCACAGTGTGTCCCCCGGTGCTGTGGTGTCCCCGTGTGTCCCATGGCACTGTCACCTCCCTGCAGCAGAACGGGGGCAAGAAGCTCCCAAACTACCACTGCCCCGGGGCACACCAGGGATTGCTGCCATCTGATTTTCCTGCCAGCTCTCCAAATGTTAATAAAACAGGTGCTTAGTCAAAAACCAAGTTTTCAGCAAGATAATACCAGCTTAGCCAGCAGACTTCAGACAAGGCTCCGCCTGCACGTGATGAGCAGGCACCTACAGCCCCAGCACGTCATCTCTGCTGGGACAGGGACTATGATGCCCTGGGACTATACAAGGGTGGGACAAACCCAGTGAGGGACAAACCCTACCTCCTTCTTCAAGGGAGGCGGGGGCAGCTGTGTGGCGGGGAGTGGGGGGGGTCCCCACTGCAACTCAACAACATTCTGCCTCTTGCTTTTCAGGCCTTCTCTGCCTTTTACTATAACTTCAAGTTTCTCAACCTGACGGAGGGGCAGTCGCTGGCCGCTGTCAGGGAGACCGTTGAGCATTTCTGCACGAGAAGCTGGGAAGACGTACGTTCCCCAGGATGGGAGGCTGTGGGGAAGCTGCACAAGCAAAGGCGTCCTGGGGTGGGGGAAGAGGAGTGGGAGCCAGCACCATCCTGCACCCACGCTTGGGGGCCCTCCTGGGGGCCCTCCTTGCTCATGCAACATTGGGGAAGGGGCAGCCAGGGCAGGTGAAGGCAGCAAAATCTCCTCTCCAGCACAGGAGCTGGGCATGCAGGGGCATCTGTAGCACTGGAGGAGGGTGAGAGGGGAGCCAGCTGCTGGCACCATTCTGGAGACAAGTCAAATGGGGATGGGTAAAGCCAAGAGGCGTGCTAGGAGCACCATGGGGCAGAGAGCAGGAGCCCCTTGCATGAGGAGGCTGAGATGGGAGAACCTGGGCCAGGAGGATCTCCAATACGTCTCTCTGTTTCCATGTGGAGCATAAATCCTCCTCAAAGGAGTTGCACTGTGCGGACAGGTCCAAAATACCTGCCTGGTCCAGAAATCTTTTTCTGGATGCCAGTGACTGCAGAGCCATTGCCCCTTGTGCAGCAGTCGTCAGGGCATTGTCCCTGCATGGAAATTGCCTGCAAATAACTTCCCTACCCAAACATGTCCCCACCCCAGCTGTCTTCTAGCTACCCTGAAGAGAACCCTGAGCGACTGCCTAAATACTGCGCCAACGCCAATTACATCCTCACGCTCCTCCTCGATGCCTACAAGTTCAACGAGACCAGCTGGAACAACATCTTCTTCCAGATGAAGGTAGGCAGCAAACCCAGCCTGTGGGCAGGAGTAGAGGCAGCACCGGGGAAAAGAGCCAGCTTCCCACGCTGGGGTGCTGAGAGCCATGGTCGGAAAGCCCTGCCTGCCCCACATCCCAGCGTGGCACTGGGCAGGCCATGCAGGAGTAGGTGGCCCTGCATCGTCAGTGTGGCTTTCCTGCAGGGCTAACTCACCGTCCCCTCTCTCCTCGGGCAGGCGGGGAGCGCCAGCATCGGCTGGACGCTGGGGTACATGCTGAACCTCACCAACATGATCCCGGCAGAGGCTCTGGCGCGGGTGAAGGGGCACGTTCCTTCCTTGTGGGCTGCAGCCGTCACCTTCATCATCCTCACCCTTGCCTTGGGACTGGTTGCCCTGCTCCTGGTCCTGTGGGTGTAAGAGCCCGGCTGTGTTTGGGAGCGTGGCAGGAGCACGTCAGGGCTGGAGGGCTGTCTGCACCGCGGTGCCCTGCGCTTCCCCCGGCAGGACTGGCAGCCTGAGGCTCATTCAACAATGCTGAGCACCTTAACCTCTACAGCACTGAAGAATCAATGTCTGGCCTCCCACGGGACTGCCCCCAACATGCGGATAGGCACCACATGAGGTTTCCAGAGGAGCTGCACACCAGCTGGGATCAGCTATACACCACAGGAACCCCACCCGTGCCTATCTGCCTCCTTACACCTCTGTGTCTCTTACAGACCTGGCCTCCATCCCACCAGCTGGCACGTGGGGCCGTGGAGAGCCAGCCCGGCTGTGGAAGAACTCCACGAGTGCCAGACTGTTAGTGCACGGCTGCAGGCACTTGGTGACAGGGTGCTTCATAGGATGCTGGATCTGACCACGGTTGCCAACAGACAGGCAGGTCCCTGATGGGTCTGCCAGCGTGAGGGCATGGAAGGCTCTGCAGCACCCCGGCTGTCTCTCCTGAGGGTGTATTGTTTGGGTTTATCTGATGGTCTCGAAGACAGAAGGCAAATTGAGCATCCGAAGTCAGAAACGTGGTCCGTGCTTCCATAAAGGCTCCATCTCATCTCACCTCATCTCACCTCATCTCTCATCTCACCTCATCTCTCATCTCATCTCATCTCATCTCATCTCATCTCATCTCATCTCATCTCATCTCATCTCATCTCATCTCATCTCATCTCATCTCATTTCATCTCATCTCATCTCATCTCATCCCACCTTCCTTTTCTTCTGGGATAAAGGCATTGATGTTCCTGAGTGTCTTCCTGGCGACCAGACTGTCCCACCAGCAGAAGGCCTGGACACTGTGGGTGTCAGGCTGAGACTCCAGCAGGCTGCGAGTCCTGCCCTGACTCTGCGCACGTGGCTGAGCTGGGGCCTGCCCACGACTGAGCCTTTGCCTTCGCCTTTGGTTCTGCTCATTCATTATCTGCCCTGTGGATGATTCATCTTGTTATTTGCCTCCCAGCAGAAAGGCGCTGACCTTCGGTGTCTCTCAGAAATGTCTCTCATCTCTCAGAAATGCAGGTGTCTCACAGCTCTCGTCACCCAAATAAACATTGTAAAAGGCAGCAAAAGGGGAAATGCCTGTTACTTTGCTCCTGAACATTTATGGTTCTACTGTTTCTGTCTCCCAGGTAAGGCGATGACGATGGGGACTCAGGGGAGAGTCAGCATTGCTCGGTGCTGTGGGACATGCCCCTGGAGACCCCGCAGCATCTGCCAGACCTCGGAGGGGAGCCAGCGGGGCACAAGCACTGGCTTTTACCTTCTGAGAGCCAGGGTGTCTCACCTCACCCATCCACTGGCTGCCGGTGGGACTCCCTAAAAATGTAAGGGGGGGCCCGGGAGCTGCCCCTGCTATGTCTCAGCAGCATTCCCGAATCACCTTCTGTGCTGGAAAGGGTGGGTGAGAGGTCTGCCTGGCACAGACACGGGGTGCAGCCTGACCGCAGAGGAACCTCGTGCAGTAGAGCAGGGGGCTGCTGCATCCCCCACCTCACAGGGCTTCCCAGTGCTTGGGCAGAACTCGAGTCCCATCTGCTGGGCCAGTTTCCCCACACAGCCCCATTGCCACTGCGCCTCTGGCTGCCACAGAGTAGGATAGGATAGGATAGGATAGGATAGGATAGGATAGGATAGGATAGGATAGGATAGGATAGGATAGGATAGGATAGGGTAGGGTAGGATAGGATAGGGTAGGATAGGATAGGATAGGATAGGGTAGGATAGGATAGGGTAGGATAGGGTAGGATAGGATAGGATAGGATAGGATAGGATAGGGTAGGATAGGGTAGGATAGGATAGGATAGGATAGGATAGGATAGGATAGGGTAGGATAGGGTAGGATAGGATAGGATAGGGTAGGATAGGATAGGATAGGATAGGGTAGGATAGGGTAGGATAGGATAGGATAGGATAGGATAGGATAGGATAGGATAGGATAGGGTAGGATAGGATAGGATAGGATAGGATAGGGTAGGATAGGGTAGGATAGGATAGGATAGGATAGGATAGGATAGGGTAGGGTAGGATAGGATAGGATAGGATAGGGTAGGGTAGGATAGGATAGGATAGGATAGGATAGGATAGGATAGGATAGGATAGGATAGGGTAGGGTAGGATAGGATAGGGTAGGGTAGGATAGGATAGGATAGGGTAGGATAGGATAGGATAGGATAGGATAGGATAGGGTAGGATAGGATAGGATAGGGTAGGATAGGGTAGGGTAGGATAGGATAGGATAGGGTATGATAGGATAGGATAGGATAGGATAGGATAGGATAGGATAGGATAGGATAGGATAGGATAGGATAGGATAGCATAGGGTAGGATAGGATAGCATAGGGTAGGGTAGGATAGCATAGGGCAGGGTAGGATAGGATAGGATAGGACAGGACAGGGTAGGATAAGATAGGGTAGGATAGGGTAGGGTAGGGTAGGATAGGATAGGATAGGGTAGGGTAGAATAGAATAGAATAGAATAGAATAGAATAGAATAGAATAGAATAGAATAGAATAGAAGAATAGAATATTATATTTTCAGTTGGACCTACAGTGATTATCTAGTCCAAGTGCCTGATCACTTCAGCGCTGATCAAAATTTAAAGCATGTTGTTAAGGGCATTGTCCAAACTCCTCTTAAACCCTTACAGGCCTGGGGCATCAACCACTTCTCTAGAAAGCTGGTGCCACTGTTTGACCACCCTCTTGGTGGCCACAGGCAATGCAGGCTCTTGTCCCGGGATGGGGCAGGACACATCTGCCCTACATGGGGTGTCTGCTGCAGGCTGTAACCGGCCCCATGATGATCCCATTACTGCCAGACACCCCTTTTCTCTTCCCTCACCCACTGGTCCCATCATCTCCGGCCACCACACATCACTATGGTCCCCACGCCCCCAGTGCTGAGCCTCTGCCCCACATGGGCCATCCCCTCCCTCCTAGAGCATCTCCAGCCAGCAGCGAGAGGAAAGGAAAACCAGAGCGCACAGCTACAGGCAGGATTTTTTAAAGCCTGTGGCAGATCCAGCTCACCAGGCCAGGACACAGGCGCCCCCCACTACAAGTTCATAGCTCCTGGGCATGTGGGGGTGATTCCCCAGTCTGCAGCTCCTGGCACAGCACGGCAGAAGGACGAAGTGGCTTCGGCAGCCTCCAGAGCCAGCTCTGCTAGAGACTCTCATAACCAAAGGAGTTTTTCTGGCAGCACAAGGCTGTGAGCAGGCAGAAGATGAGGATGAGCATGATGGCCAGTAAAACCGTGGCTGCTATCCAGTTGGTTCTCTGGAGCCCTATGACTCTCGGGGGAGTCTCCGAGGGAATCATGTTGGTGAGATTGAGCATGTAGCCCAGAGTCCAGCCCACGTCTACGTTAGAGACCTGTGCAGGCAGAGGAGGAAGAGGGATGAAAAAGGCTGTGAAGTACCCTGCAAGCCGGAGAGCTAGAGAAGATCTTTGCTGTTGTACCCCCAGGTCCTGCTCCGCAGCCACCATATCTGTGCGCACCTTGGGCTGCAGATACCCCGCTAGTGAGACAAGCTGGGGGAGAGCATAAATGCCCAGGCCAGATGTCCCAGCAGGCGCCTGCGAGCAGAACTGAGAAGCTGCCCTGGGCATGGCAGTGACCGCGTCGCCCCCTTGTCCCCTGCTCCCCACCCAGGGGCAGGGGCAAGGTCAGCGTGAGCGATTTCACGGCACAAAGCGTGGATGACGGGGGCTGCCAGGCACTTTCCTACCTGCCGGACAAAGTGGATGTTAAGCCACGTCGTGTGGTTGAACTTGTAGCCTTGCAGGAGAAGGGTGAGGGTGTAGGAGCTGGCTGCGCAGGCGTCACGGAGCTGGGTCCGGTTCATGGTGGGGAACTCCTTCTGCACCTGCGGAGGTGGAAGAAGGATGGGGGGCTGTCAGCAGGGACCAGCGCTGGGTGCACCCACACTGCGGGGCAGAGCCCCACGGTGCAGCTGGGAGCAAAGACCGGGAGTGCCTGGGCTCCGGGAGGACGCGGGAGGCTGCAGGCTGCTCTCCCATCTCTCTCCCAGTCCAGAGACCTTTGTGCTCCTCCCAGCTCCCTCCAGCCGCCATCTGCGCAGCAGGGGATGGGCTGCGGATGAGCCCTCGGGCTGCCCAGTGCCCAGGAGAAACGTGGGCAGGGACTGGCACCTCCTAGGCAGGATCTCACCTTCTCCCAGCTGCTGTTGCAGAACTGCTCGACGGTGGCATCGACTGAGCTCAGGGACTGCCCTCCGGTCAGGTTCAGAAAGTGAAGGTTGTGATAAAGCCCCGAAAAGGCCTGTGGGTGTAAGACCAAAGGCGGCAGGTCACTGAAGCACCCAGGCTACTGCCACCCCCACCGCTCCCTCCGGGTGCTCGGCACGGGTCCCTATGGCCACCTCTCAGCACCTCAGGGTGACACCTGCCGACCCACTGCGGGGGAGCCCGGGGACTGCCCCCCACACCGAGAGAGACTGGTGCTGTGACGAGAGAGGTCTGGGTGTGCCCGGCAGGCTGGTGAGCACCCTGCATGTCCCCGTGCATCGGCACATCCCAGCTTTCGGGGCTGGCACTATTCAGACTTTTCTCCTACGGCAGCTCTCCTGGGGTCGTGGCCAGCCTCTGGTGCCCCACACCCCCACACCCCACCACAGCCGCGGGGACGGAGGCTCCTTACGAAGAACTGTCCCCGCACGGGCGGCTGATAAACCCCGTTGAACCCGCACGTCCTGTTGGCCCCACAGCTGAAGTTGAAGAGTTTCTGGATGGCGGTCCTGCACTCCGCGGGGTTCCCTGTCCCCGTCACCGTGAGGACCTGTGCAGGGCCGGGTGTGCTTGGTGCACGGACACAGGGAGTGCCGTAGAGGTCTGCCGTGGTGACGTTCTCCCGGTACCCCTTGGGGTAGCAGGGGTGGGATATCTGCGGGGTAGACGGGCTGCCCTGGAGAGAGAGGGAGCCGTTAGCACCGCCCCGGCACCGAGGATGAGGATGGAAAGGAGAGAAACAGCCCACAGACGGCGTCTGTTCCCAACCCAGATGCAGGGCACTAGCGTGCTGGCCCCACCACCCACGGGGTTTTATCCACGGGGTGCAGGCACAGAATTGAGGTGACAGGCATGGCACAACCATGCTGTGGTCAGGGCCCAGCTACAGCGGTGGTGGCATGGCCAAGGCCTTGTGATGCTGAGCCATTAGTGGGGCTTGGCGTAGGATGCCAGCGAGAGCCTCCCCCACAGCCCATCCTGCGCTTAGACGTTCCCGAAAAGCAGGATCTAAACCCTCAGAGGTTTGGAGGAGAAGCAGGATCCATCCTTTGCGTGACTAACCTGCCCGCGGCTTTTGCTGGTCCTGCCGCCGGCCCCACCACTGAGCCGTGCTGGGGTGGCAACGCCACCGCCAGCCCCTGCCTCCCCGCGGGGATGGCGACCTGCTCCCGAGGGCATGGCGTGCGCTCTGCCTGCGCAGAGAGCTTGGTGCTCTGGCCACTCGCTCTGTCCCCTCTGCGTCGCGCAGGCCCCAGCCCAGAAATGACCACAGACGCGTCCCGCCTGCACGGTCCCCCAGCGCCTCCGTCGCCCACAGCGCTGGGCGGTGCGCTCTGTCCGAGGGGAGACCGCAGGACGCTGTGGGGGGGACTGCTGTGCAGGAGAGGGTGTTGGGAATCCTCCCTCCGGGCAGAAATTGAGGAAGGGCAAGTGAATGGGGACAGGGAAGAACCTAAGGATACAGCCGGGCTTGGAAAAGGATGAAAAATGCCGTGACACGTCCACGTCTGGGGAGAAGGGAGCCCTGGCAGGGGACCACCACCACCTTCCACTCAAATGAGAGAATTTTCTGCTTCAGTAGATAAAATCTACGCCTCTCCCAGGCTTTTAAATTCGTGAAAACAGCCAGTCCCCTGACGCTACTTCCGCAGGCACGCCCAGTCTTTCTGGAAGGTATTTTTGATGGCACTGGGAAATGGTTGAGCGGGTCCGGGTGACAAGTGGCTGCGGTACCTGGTGGAGAGCTGCCAGCAGCCTCTTCAGGGCCTGCGTCTGCCCGTAGCAGAGGTAGCTGTGGGTGTAGAGCGAGTAGTTGGTGCCGTACAGCCGGAAGAGGACGGAGGTGTTCTTGTCCTCAATGGTGACTCCAGGCTGGAAGGTTATTTGTGTCGAGGCACCTCCAAGGTCCAGAGCTCCCAGAACCTCCGTGGTCTGTGGATGTTCCCATTCCTCTGCAAAGGAAAACTGGCCCCATAACGTGGCAAGTGTTAGCCTGAACTGGGGGCAGTCACAGTCCCTGTCCCTTCCCGCAAGGTTTTGTGGGCTCAGAAGCCCCTCAGGGACCTTCCACACCCCGTTTCCCTGTTTATCCCCTTCCTGACTGCGTCCTCACTGACCCACATAGACCCCCATGGAGCCCCCCGGCTCCTGCCTATCAGCTGGGATGATGCAGAGACTTTCAGGAGGGAGAGAGTAACACGTTCATCTGGGGGCTGATATTGCTGCATCTGTGATAGCAAAAGGGCCCCGTGGGTGAGTGGAGAGCACGGGGCCAGGCGGGGCTGGACACAAAGACCCTTCATTCTGTTAATCCCATCAGCGGAGTTGAGTCTGCAGTTCACAGCCACAGGCTACATTTATTTGGGTGACCAGTGCCCTAAACCTACATTTGTCTCTCCTCTGGGACTCCAGAAACCTGGGGGTAGCTCAGACAGGGATAATTGAGCTGCTCGCCCCTCCTCTGCCCACCCCCACCCCCAGCCCGCACCTTGACCAGCGTCTCCAGCAGGTAGTTGACGGTGATCCAGCCCAAGGAGCCCTCCTCGTTCCCCGTGAGGATCCGGGCTCCGCGGAAGTCCACGGGGTACTCGCCAATGGCCTTGGCGACCTCGGCGAAGACCTGCTCGGCCTTGGTGCTGTTCTGCTCCCTGCCGGGGAAGGAGATAAAGGGTGGGCGCTGGGGCAGGCAATGGCTGAGGTCGAGGGGAGCTCGGAGCCCTCTCCCCCGCAGCTGCTGCCTTGGGAGTCTCCCTGGCGGTGCTGCCCGCGGGCTCTGCCTGAGCACACGGGAAGGGCGATGCCGGTCGGGCAGAGGAGGTTCGGCCGCCTCAGGCTGCTGCCGGGCTGGGGCTGGAGGGGGCTGGGGGGTTCCCCGTGGGCACGGCCAGCTCCGGGACACCCCGCGGGACTGCACACATGGGTGCTCTGCCCATCACCAGGGCCTGCCTGGAGAGCAGCCCCCGTAACCCCAGCCCCGGTGTCCCCAGCCCCCACACTGCCAGTCCCCCATTCCTCCAGCCCCCCATGCCCCCAGCACCCCACACTCCCAACCCCCCCTTACTCTCAGCACCCCGTGCTCCCAACCCCCCCGTAACCCCAGCCCCCGTGTCCCCAGCCCCTGTGCCCCAAGCACCCCACACTCCCAGCCCCCCATAACCCCAGCCCCCCGTGCCCCCAAACCCTGTGCCCCAGTCCCCTGTGCCCCCAGCCCCCCATGCCCTCAGCCCCCCATGACCCCAGCCCCCCACACTCCCAGCCTCCCGTGCACCCAGCTCCTGTGCCCCCAGTCCCCGACATTCCCAGCCCCCCACACTCCAAGCCCCCCACACTCCCAGCCCCCCATGCCCAGAGCCCCCCCATGCCCTCAGCCCCCTGTGCCCCCAGGCCCCGGCCCAGCCCCCTGCACCAGCTGCGATGCAGAAACGCCTGGTGGGGAAGGGGCCGCAGGTGGTCGCTCCGCGCAGTGCCGGTACCTCAGCAGCCGCATGCCCGCTGTGGCCCCCAGGTAGGTGGGGGTCTCCCGCTGCTGCTCTGCCGGCACGATCTGCATGGCCGTCTCCAGGCAGGGCTTCAGGCTGGCTCCAGCCTCGGCGGGGTTGTCTGCGTAGCTGGAGATGCCGGGTCCTGCAAGGGAGCACCCCGTGATGGAGCCAGCTCAGGGCCACCCAGGACGGGCAGGACACCAGGGGACGTGTCCATCCGTTCCCCAGGCCCAGGGAGCTCTCTGACCCTCCTTGGCAATACCTAGATGTCCCAGTCACGGCCCAAAACTCTGCTGTGTTTGGTGGCGTACAGATACCAAAATGGAAACTGCTGACCCAAAGAGCAGTTGGGAACCGCATCCAAAAACCAGCAGAAACACCGTAATGTTTGGGGACTCCTGCAGAGCTTTCAGGAACATTGTGAAAGAATGTTATGAAAGAAGCTCTGAAGAGATGTTGCAGGAAGAAGAGCCAAGGAAGCGGTTGTATGGGAGAAGGGGCAAACTCTGCACATCCAGCATCCCAAGCTGCGAGTTGATGCAAAACGACCGGCTACAAGACCGGACTGGCTCCAGGAACCGTGCTAACTGGGGGCCAAACTCCTTACCCACCTCTGGATCCCCCAGGTACTGTAGGGCTCCCTGCGGTGCAAACTATTCCCCCTAACACTTCACTTTGATTCTTCCACCAGGCCATCTCCCTTTGGCCCAGCGCAGGCTGGAAGACTCAGATCGCCGACAATGCCGTGAGAGTCTGGGACAGAGATCCAGGAGGCTGGGAGAGAGGGATGGACACGTCCCGGCAGACTCACCGGACACAGTGCAGGCTGCCACCTGGGAGATGATGCCGGTGCCGTTCTCCTTGTCCGCGGGCCACCGGTAGATGTAGAGAGCTGTGTGCGTGGAGCCGGCATCAAACACCAGACCGTACTGGGGGAGGCAGAGGGGACACGGGGTCACAGCACACTCGGGACTGCACGGTGCCACGGGAGGGTGTCTGAGAGCTTCTGCTCTCGCTTCCCTTGCGTGAACACGAGCAGCACAGGTTTGCATATCCACCCTCCCTTTAGCAGCCCCACTCCACCTCTCACCCCCCGATTGAGCCGATCAGAGGAGTTACAGCTGCGAAAGGGATGACGTGCAGGTCAGCAGGGTGGTTTGCAGGGCAGGGAGGCACCCAGCCATGTCCCAGAGGGCTCAGGCTGCCAAAGCTGCTCTCAGACCTTTGAGAGTGGCAAACCTCACAAACCCCGACTGCTTTTTAACGGTCAGCCAGCAGAAAGCAACAGGAAAGAGAGAGATGGAAACCCAGGAGACCTGGATGTCTGAATAGAGAGAGGAGAAAGTGCCCGGGGTGGCAGACGGGGCAGTCCCAGGAGGGGAGGAGGGCTGCTTCCCTCTCCCATCCTTAGCAAGGAGCCAGGACCGTGGTTTGGGGGGGGGGTGGCTGATCTGCCCAGTGCCACCTCAGTTAGGTGAAGCCCTGAAAAGCCAGGCTGGTTATGGAAAGATGTGCAAGTGGAGAGGAAGGCAGGGCAGACGGAAGGATGAGAGGTGGAAAGGTGGTCGTTCCTGGGCTCCCCCAGGTCCCACTGGACACCTACTTTGTTCCTTGTAGGAAGGGCAGCATCCTTCGCAGGGGTCAGGACCAGGAGGAAGACGGCCACCCCCAGCACTCCCAGCACGGCCGTCGAGCTCCATCCCAGCGCCCTGAGCAGGCTCGCCTGCATCCCCGCACCGGGCTGTGGGGAGGAATGGTCTTTGCAAGGGCAGCCCCAGCCTGCCTGCCTCTGCCCCGTCTCTCCAGCTCCTCCTGGGGTCCCAGCAGCCTGGGAACCCACAGCCCCTAAATGACCCCCCAGGGACACGGAGCAGCCGGGTGTGGGGGCCATGAACCTGCCCCGGGGCGGGCAGCAGAGCAAAGCCCAGGGACGAGCGGGGCTGAACCGCGGGCTGAACGGGCCCCAGCCGGCCCCCGCCGTACCTGTGCCGGGAGCCCCGCTCCTTCCTCGGGCGTGGGTGCACCGAGCCGGGCAGAAGCCCTTGCCTATGCCCCAGGCACGGCCTGAGGGCAGCCCTGCCGGCGCTGCCTGCACAGCCCTGCCTGCACAGCCCTGCCTGCCCTGCCTGCCCTGCCCGGCCCTGCCTGCCCTGCCCGGCCCGGCCCGGCCGAGCCCCCGGAGCGCTGCAAAGCGAAAGCGATGGCGGTTGCGGGACTCGGATGTCCGGGTTGGAGCCGGCCGGCCCGGGGCGGGAGCTCGGCGCTGCCGGGGGGGGAGCGGGGACGCCCGGCGGCAGCCCTGCCTGCAGCCCTGCCTGCACCGCCCCGGAGCGACGGGACCCTGGCCACGGGGACAGGTCACTGACCATGGGGACAGACGGGTCCCTGGCCTTAGGGACAGATGAGAACCTGTCTGTGGGGACGGGTCCCTGATTTGTGGGGACGGGACCCTGGCCATGGAGACAGATGGGTCCCTGGCCATGGGCATAGGTCCCTGACTGTGGGGACAAATGGATCTCTGTCTGTGCGGATGGGTCCCTGGCCATGGGGACAGGTGGGTCCTTGGCCATGGGGACAGGTCCCTGGCTGTGGGGACAAATGGATCTCTGGCTGTGGGGATGGGTCTCTGGCTGTGGGGATGGGTCCCTGGCTGTGGGGACAAATGGGTCCCTGGCTGTGGGGACAAATGGATCTCTGGCTGTGGGGATAAATGGATCTCTGGCTGTGGGGATGGGTCCTTGGCCATGGGGACAGGTGGGTCCTTGGCCATGGGGACAGGTCTCTGGCTGTGGGGACAAATGTGTCCCTGACCATGGGGACAGGTCCCTGGCTGTGGGGTCAAATGGATCTCTGGCTGTGGGGATGGGTCCCTGGCCATGGGTACAGATGGGTCCCTGGCTGTGGGGACTGTTCCCTGGCCGTGGGGACAAATAGATCTCTGGCTGTGGGAATAAATGGGTCCCTGGCCACGGGGATGGGTCCCTGGCTGTGGGGACAAATGGGTCCCTGGCTGTGGGGACAAATGGATCCTTGGCTGTGGGGTCAAATGGATCTCTGGCTGTGGGGACGGGTCCCTGGCCATGGGGACAGATGGGTCCCTGGCTGTGGGGACAGGTCTCTGTCTGTGGGGATGGGTCCCTGGCTGTGGGGACAAATGGATCTCTGGCTGTGGGGATGGGTCCCTGGCCATGGGGGTAGGTCTCCACAAAACAGGTTCCTCCTATTGCTGTCCCGAGCCCCTCTGCCAGCCTGTCTCTGCCTGCAGTGGGGCAGTGTGGGGTACGGCAGACCCAGGTGACAGCACGGGTGTGGGGTGGCAGCCTTGGCCTGTGCTTTGCCCCGCAGAGTGTTCATGCAGCAGGGCTGGGGCAGAGATGTCAGCCACTGCCTTGGTCCCGGGGCCAGCCCGCTCGCAGGCTCCCCGAGGGGCAGAAGGACAGGCTGGACTTGTCACCAGCTTCGTGGGGAGCTGCCCCCCTGCTGAGCCCCCGCCGGGCAGCGTGGGCCCCCCCACCACCCCTGTGGGTGGAGGTCTCCCTGGCAGCCCCGCTCCTCCGGCAGTGAAGTGGTTAATGCCAGACGCTGTTTCCACCCCGGCTTTCCTGGACGAGCCAAGCGCTCTCCTGGGCAGGTTGTTGGTCCGGGGCCAAGGGGACGGCCATAGCGGGGACTCGGGGCAGCCTTTGTCCCAGGAGCAGGGCTCCGCACGCCAGGTACGTGCCGACAGCCGGGGGAGGACGACGGTGCCGGGAGCAGCTTCGGGTGAGCCACAGGCAGGGGAAGGGGCCAGGGTGCCCCTCGAAGGAGCTGTGCTCAGAGGGGTGGTGGTGGGCTCAGGCCCTGGCCAGCAGCAGAGCCGGGTGCTCCGAGGGCTGGAGGAGCAAGAGGGAGGAGGGCTGGGGTGGCCACTCACTGCATGGGGTGGCCACTCACTGCAGGAGGTGGCCACTCACTGCACGAGGTGCCCGCGGTGCGGGGGGCAGAGGGGACATGGACGGGGCATGGAGGGCACTGCTGAGCCCCAGCGGTGGTGGGAGAGATGGGAGGCAGGGCAGCGCTCTGCCCGGCAGAGATGCTCCTGGCATGCACGCTCACCCTCTTGCTTAAAATTTTAAGAGCCCTTTTGACTTCCAAATCCCAAATGTGCACAGCAGAGAAGTCAGCTTCCCGTTTTCCTGAGAAACAGACAGTTTAGACCCAGCAGTGCCTCTGCGCCTTTCCTTCAGAATATTTTGGCCCCCTCTGTCCCTCCCCGCGAGAGGCGCTGCGAGGTGAGGGACGTCCCGCGGGTGCTTAGAGCACATCGGTGCGCCCGGTCGTACACAAACAAGTGCAGCAATGGCCCAAGCGCTGTGCACAGCGCTGAACTTTCCATACGTTGAACTGGCCGGGCGTCGCTCCTCGCGGCACCGGGTGGCAACGCGCCTCTTCTTTATCTCTGGAGGCATCACCAACACCTCCCCGTCCCTGCTGCTCAGTGGGACTGGTAGCGGGTGTCAGCGCCGGGCAGCCCCGAGGTGCCGCTGAAAGGCTGGGCAGGTCGATCAGCTTCTCACACACCTCTCACTTTGTTTTCCACCCGCTGGGCTCCCTCCCCGTGCCCCGCTCTGTGCTGCCTTTGGATGTTGCCTCCTGCTCAGTCAAACTGGAAATTAGTCCCCACCAGAGCAGGTGGAGCCCATTTTTCACCCACTCCCGCGTGCAGGACAGTGCAATTTATCACCATTTCATATCATTCCACCACACGGTGCCTGGGACAGAATTTTCCAGGATGGGGCTGGGCTGGGGACCTTTGCCATTGCCAAGTTACCTGCAACAGGGGAATTGCACCCCTACAACAGTTATAGCTGGGCAAATTCTGGCAGGGCTGATCAGAGGGGACAGTACAGGCACTCATAAGCTGCTCCCATATTTCTGTCCCTACCCACCGAAAAGGGGAGGGCTGCTGGCTGCAGGATAAGGTCTGATAAGGGCTTCCTGTAGTCCCATGTCCCATGACATGGGCCAGAAGAAAGGCTGCTATCCACAGAATCCCAGACTGGTAGGGCTGGAAGGGACCTCTGGAGATCATCTCCTCCAACCCCCGGCCAGAGCAGGGTCACCCACAGCAGGTGGCACAGGAACGCGTCCAGGCGGGGTTGGGATGTCTCCAGAGACAGAGACTCCCCCACCTCTCTGGGCAGCCTGGGCATCCATCATTATACATCTTATGTCACGCAGGGGATTGGTCACCTGTGTTCGTCACCGGAGATGCTGACTCCAAAACAGGAATCAACATCTCCTTTGACCTTGCCAAAGGTCTCTCCTCTCCTGTCAAGCTGCTGACCTGGCCTGGCAAAGGGCAAGGGGATTTCTCTCTGGTTTTATGCCCTCACAGGAGAACTGTGTAGCCAAGTGACAGGCCCCAGGTGCCACCCAAAGCACTGCTTGGGATGAGCAGCTTCTCTAGGCTGTGTCCAGGGCTCTCGCGGCGTCCACCACTCAGCTGGAGCCTGGCTTGCAGCCTCACGCCGTGGAGGGATGCCAGCCCGACTCCCCGCAGGCAGGCTGCTGGCGGCACGGAGCAGGGCGGTGCAGGGGGAGGAAAGAGCTGTGCATGTAGAAAGCCACATCTGTACCAGCTGTGGGGTGCTGAGCCCGGGGACGTGTCCACTGCTGTGCGTTGAGGCCGTTGCAGGGAACCGGACCCTTTGGCTTTGCTTTTCCGCTGCAATTTCTTACTGATGCCTCGGGGCCGATTCTGCCAGGAGCTGAGCTCCAGCTGGACAAGCGTGAAGCGTGGGACCTGCTCTGGTCCCCAGGGGCTCCTCCACACCCCGCTGC
The DNA here is from genome assembly GCF_963924245.1 of Chroicocephalus ridibundus. NCBI lineage: Eukaryota > Metazoa > Chordata > Aves > Charadriiformes > Laridae > Chroicocephalus > Chroicocephalus ridibundus. The sequence continues at coordinate 1,082,548 of NC_086298.1, read as the reverse complement.
CACTGCCCGTCCGTGCAACGCTATCGCTGTTGGCGTGCCAGTTTGGCTACGGGGCTGTGTGCCCAGACTGGCAGCAGCTTTCTGCCTCTGCCCTTCTGCCTGCCCTTGGGGCTGCGGGAGAGGCTTGGGGATCGCCTGCAGGCAAGGACACAGTCCCTGCCAGTCCACTTACCTGCTGCGGCGTCACCAAGAGCTGCGGAGAGCTGGGTCAGGCAGGAGGCACGTGGCTGGAGATGCTGTTAGCCTGCGTGGAGCAGAGAGGACCCTCTCGAGGGCAGTGTGGGCCTGTTGGGCAACAGATGTGACCTGGTGGTCCCGAGTCTTGTGGGATGGGTTTTGTGAGGGCGAAGGGTACGACGGCAGCATGTGGGTGCCAGAGAGGTGCAGCTCTGCACCCCGGACATGATGGCCACACTGGGAACCTGCCAGAGCATGGTCCTGCTCCCAGGCTGGGACTCCTGTTAGCCACTGCCGCGCTTCCCCAGTGATGCTGCTGGGACGGGAGGTGCTGACCTGGCACCCAGGCGGCAGCTGGAGCAGGGCAGAGAGGTGGGGTCCAGGCTGAGTGCAGAGAGGGACCTGAAGGGCTGCACGTGAGAAGTCGGGGGTGAAAAAGCCATGCTGAAAATCCCCTGGGGAGGGAGTGCTCAGAGGGAGAGGGTGTCTCAGCCCCAAGACTGCCAAGAGCCTCCTGTAAGAGTAGCCATGCACCAGAGAATGGCTTCAAGCCCTTGTTAGGGAAGGGGAAAGTGCCATCTTGAGAGGTTTGTCCATCCATGAGGTTTGTATTTCAAAACTAGCCTTGCCAATGCAGAGGTGTGAGCTGGGGGTTGGGGCTGTTCTTGCAGGTTGGAGGAGGAATGGGCTACAAAGCCAAGGTCGTTGTGGGTCTCCTGGCAGCCACCTGCGTCTTCAGCATCATTGCCCTCATCCTGAGCGTCGTGAACGTGAAGGACGTGTTTCTGCCCCCCAGGACAAAGGTAGGGTCCTTGGGAGCAGCACAGCTGCCCGCTCTCGCTTGGGGTGCTGGCTGCCCCTTGGTACGGGATTTTCCCCAGGTTTCAGGCAGGCTGTGCTGTTTGACACCGCCATGGGGACAAACTGCCAGGCAGGCTGGCGTGCCAGGCGGGTCTGGCAGAGTTTGGTCCCTGTGACTGGCCTGACAGCACATACAGCCTTTTCATCACAGAGCATTGCCAGCTCAAAGAGCCTGTCATAGAGCCTTGTCCCCGACACAGCTGGTGCCTGCAATGCCACAGGGCTTTCCGTGCTCTGGTGACACTCTTCGTTTGGCCCCTGGAGGTTCCCCTGCCCGCCAGGAGCTCTGCTGGCTCTCCAGGAGCTCCCCTTGCTCTGCAGCGGGTGAAGCTGCTCTGCACCCCCTGACACCCCGTGTCCCCTCTGCCTCCCCCAGTACGGTCTGGTGTTTGACGCCGGCTCCACACACACGTCTCTTTACATCTACCGGTGGCCCGCCGACAAGGAGAATGGCACCGGCATCGTCTCCCAGGTGGCGGTCTGCAACGTGTCTGGTGAGTCTGCTGGGACGTGTCCGTCCCTCTCCCCTGTCCCTGCCCAGCGCGGAGACACTGGGCTGGGAGCCGGTGGTGGCCGGGGTGGCTGCCCCACAGCGCCATGGTGAGCTGCCTGGTTTGTGCCAGGTGTGGTAAACGGTAAATGCCCCAAAGGGCATTTATTTATTGGGCATTTATAAATACACAAAGAGCCATTAATTCCTAACGCAAAGGTGCTTTCGGGCTTTGGCACAAGGTCTGGTCTCTCCGGAGGAGAGGACTGGGCTAGTGAGGGGAGGCAGGGTCAGCTAAATGGTCCATGGAGCTGGGCTGGGACTGGCAAAGGCCACCAGGGCAGGGCAGAGGTGCCTGGCGAGGGGTGAGAGGGCTCTGAGCTCTCTTTGACCTCGACGGCGGCTCTGCGGCGGCGGCGTGGCAGTTACTGGTTAACTGCAGAGGTCTGGCAGAGGGCAAAGTGTAAGGGAGAGGGTGCCTGGGCTAAAGGCAGTAACGGTGTGTAAAGCCTGGGGGAAGGTAAATAGTGATTTTTCCACCCCAGAGCCTGTCCCTACACACCACAGGACTGTGCTGGGTGCTCAGATCTGGTGCCAGCCTCTAAAAATAGGAACTCAAACAAGCAGTGCAGAGGGCACCTCTGCGTGTGCCGATCGGCTCCGTACACCCTCCCAGCAGGATAAAGGAGAGCCTGCCCCTTCCCCAGGGAAATCAGGAACTGCTCCGTTTGCCGACTGAGTCCTGCGGGACCCTCTGGCCGCCTTCGAGCAGTTTGGCCGCCCTGGGATCAAGCACGTGCTCAGCAGAAGCCTCACACTGCAGCCCTGCCCCTCGGTCCCGAGCAGGAGCTCACCACCGGCTCCCACAGCGAGCCGTGGCCACCCAGCTCAGAGCTCTGTCCTGCCAAGGACACCCTTGAACAGGGCACAACTAGCCCTGGTACACAGGGAAAAACCCCGGGGGACTTTCTGGGTGAACATGTCCCCTGGAGTCCTGCCCGTCCTGGGTGGCCCTGAGCTGGCTCCATCACGGGGTGCTCCCTTGCAGGACCCGGCATCTCCAGCTACGCAGACAACCCCGCCGAGGCTGGAGCCAGCCTGAAGCCCTGCCTGGAGACGGCCATGCAGATCGTGCCGGCAGAGCAGCAGCGGGAGACCCCCACCTACCTGGGGGCCACAGCGGGCATGCGGCTGCTGAGGTACCGGCACTGCCCGGAGCGACCACCTGCGGCCCCTTCCCCACCAGGCGTTTCTGCATCGCAGCTCGTGCAGGGGGCTGGGCCGGGGCCTGAGGGCACGGGGGGCTGAGGGCATGGGGGGGCTGAGGGCATGGGGGGCTGGGAGTGTGGGGGGCTGGAGTGTGGGGGCTGGGAATGTTGGGGGCTGGGGGCACAGGAGCTGGGTGCACGGGGGGCTGGGAGTGTGGGGGGCTGGGGGCATGGGGGGCCGAGGGCATGGGGGGCTGGGGGCACAGGGGACTGGGGCACAGGGTTTGGGGGCACGGGGGGCTGGGGTTATGGGGGGCTGGGAGTGTGGGGTGCTTGGGGCACAGGGGCTGGGGACACGGGGGCTGGGGTTACGGGGGGGTTGGGAGCACGGGGTGCTGAGAGTAAGGGGGGGTTGGGAGTGTGGGGGGCTGGGGGCATGGGGGGCTGGAGGAATGGGGGACTGGCAGTGTGGGGGCTGGGGACACGGGGGCTGGGGTTACGGGGGCTGGGGGCACGGGGTGCTGAGAGTAAGGGGGGGTTGGGAGTGTGGGGGGCTGGGGGCATGGGGGGCTGGAGGAATGGGGGACTGGCAGTGTGGGGGCTGGGGACACGGGGGCTGGGGTTACGGGGGCTGCTCTCCAGGCAGGCCCTGGTGATGGGCAGAGCACCCACGTGTGCAGTCCCGCGGGGTGTCCCGGAGCTGGCCGTGCCCACGGGGAACCCCCCAGCCCCCTCCAGCCCCAGCCCGGCAGCAGCCTGAGGCGGCCGAACCTCCTCTGCCCGACCGGCATCGCCCTTCCCGTGTGCTCAGGCAGAGCCCGCGGGCAGCACCGCCAGGGAGACTCCCAAGGCAGCAGCTGCGGGGGAGAGGGCTCCGAGCTCCCCTCGACCTCAGCCATTGCCTGCCCCAGCGCCCACCCTTTATCTCCTTCCCCGGCAGGGAGCAGAACAGCACCAAGGCCGAGCAGGTCTTCGCCGAGGTCGCCAAGGCCATTGGCAAGTACCCCGTGGACTTCCGCGGAGCCCGGATCCTCACGGGGAACGAGGAGGGCTCCTTGGGCTGGATCACCGTCAACTACCTGCTGGAGACGCTGGTCAAGGTGCGGGCTGGGGGTGGGGGTGGGCAGAGGAGGGGCGAGCAGCTCAATTATCCCTGTCTGAGCTACCCCCAGGTTTCTTGAGTCCCAGAGGAGAGGCAAATGTAGGTTTAGGGCACTGGTCACCCAAATAAATGTAGCCTGTGGCTGTGAACTGCAGACTCAACTCCGCTGATGGGATTAACAGAATGAAGGGTCTTTGTGTCCAGCCCCGCCTGGCCCCGTGCTCTCCACTCACCCACGGGGCCCTTTTGCTATCACAGATGCAGCAATATCAGCCCCCAGATGAACGTGTTACTCTCTCCCTCCTGAAAGTCTCTGCATCATCCCAGATGATAGGCAGGAGCCGGGGGGCTCCGTGGGGGTCTATGTGGGTCAGTGAGGACGCAGTCAGGAAGGGGATAAACAGGGAAACGGGGTGTGGAAGGTCCCTGAGGGGCTTCTGAGCCCACAAAACCTTGCGGGAAGGGACAGGGACTGTGACTGCCCCCAGTTCAGGCTAACACTTGCCACGTTATGGGGCCAGTTTTCCTTTGCAGAGGAATGGGAACATCCACAGACCACGGAGGTTCTGGGAGCTCTGGACCTTGGAGGTGCCTCGACACAAATAACCTTCCAGCCTGGAGTCACCATTGAGGACAAGAACACCTCCGTCCTCTTCCGGCTGTACGGCACCAACTACTCGCTCTACACCCACAGCTACCTCTGCTACGGGCAGACGCAGGCCCTGAAGAGGCTGCTGGCAGCTCTCCACCAGGTACCGCAGCCACTTGTCACCCGGACCCGCTCAACCATTTCCCAGTGCCATCAAAAATACCTTCCAGAAAGACTGGGCGTACCTGCAGAAGTAGCGTCAGGGGACTGGCTGTTTTCACGAATTTAAAAGCCTGGGAGAGGCGTAGATTTTATCTACTGAAGCAGAAAATTCTCTCATTTGAGTGGAAGGTGGTGGTGGTTCCCTGCCAGGGCTCCCTTCTCCCCAGACGTGGACGTGTAACGTCATTTTTCATCCTTTTCCAAGCCCGGCTGTATCCTTAGGTTCTTCCCTGTCCCCATTCACTTGCCCTTCCTCAATTTCTGCCCGGAGGGAGGATTCCCAACACCCTCTCCTGCACAGCAGTCCCCCCCACAGCGTCCTGCGGTCTCCCCTCGGACAGAGCGCACCGCCCAGCGCTGTGGGCGACGGAGGCGCTGGGGGACCGTGCAGGCGGGACGCGTCTGTGGTCATTTCTGGGCTGGGGCCTGCGCGACGCAGAGGGGACAGAGCGAGTGGCCAGAGCACCAAGCTCTCTGCGCAGGCAGAGCGCACGCCATGCCCTCGGGAGCAGGTCGCCATCCCCGCGGGGAGGCAGGGGCTGGCGGTGGCGTTGCCACCCCAGCACGGCTCAGTGGTGGGGCCGGCGGCAGGACCAGCAAAAGCCGCGGGCAGGTTAGTCACGCAAAGGATGGATCCTGCTTCTCCTCCAAACCTCCGAGGGTTTAGATCCTGCTTTTCGGGAACGTCTAAGCGCAGGATGGGCTGTGGGGGAGGCTCTCGCTGGCATCCTACGCCAAGCCCCACTAATGGCTCAGCATCACAAGGCCTTGGCCATGCCACCACCGCTGTAGCTGGGCCCTGACCACAGCATGGTTGTGCCATGCTTGTCACCTCAATTCTGTGCCTGCACCCCGTGGATAAAACCCCGTGGGTGGTGGGGCCAGCACGCTAGTGCCCTGCATCTGGGTTGGGAACAGACGCCGTCTGTGGGCTGTTTCTCTCCTTTCCATCCTCATCCTCGGTGCCGGGGCGGTGCTAACGGCTCCCTCTCTCTCCAGGGCAGCCCGTCTACCCCGCAGATATCCCACCCCTGCTACCCCAAGGGGTACCGGGAGAACGTCACCACGGCAGACCTCTACAGCACTCCCTGTGTCCGTGCACCAAGCACACCCGGCCCTGCACAGGTCCTCACGGTGACGGGGACAGGGAACCCCGCGGAGTGCAGGACCGCCATCCAGAAACTCTTCAACTTCAGCTGTGGGGCCAACAGGACGTGCGGGTTCAACGGGGTTTATCAGCCGCCCGTGCGGGGACAGTTCTTCGTAAGGAGCCTCCGTCCCCGTGGCTGTGGTGGGGGAGGACGGAGGGTGGGAGTCTCCTCTGTCACTGGTTGTGGGAAGGGCTGGGGAGGGAGGGGACCCTAGAGCTGGTCCCATCTGCAAACCTGTTCTCCTATGCTGGGAGGTGGCTTCTGCCTCCTGCGATGTCCCAGCCCTCCCTGAGGGAAATGAGAAGACCCTGTCCCAAGGAGCAAGTCTGAGCTAGCCCAGGGTGTAAGCAGCAGCCCCAAGACTTTCTGGTAGACCATCAAGTGGCTGCTGGATGCAGAACCCTGGGAATTACATGGGAGACTTTCTCCAGGGAAGAGGGGCCCTTGAGGGTTTTTTTGGGTGACAAAGGAAATGCAGTTTTTACCATCTCCCCTCAACCCCCAGGCCTTTGCTGGGTTCTACTACACCTTCCACTTCCTGAACCTGACCAGCCAGCAGTCTCTAAATGACGTCAACTCCACGGTCGAGACCTTCTGCAAGAAGAACTGGACAGAGGTGAGAGCCCTGTGAAGGGCAGCAAGGAGCCCTGTGCTTGTCCTGTCCCGAATCCCTGCCCAGGCAGCACATGTCCTGTTGTTCCTTGGGCCAGGGAGGGTTTCTGAGCATCTGTTTAATTTCCCGTTGCACCGTGTCCCCTGGTGGCCCCACAGCTGGTGGAGAACTTCCCGCAGCAGAAACGGTACCTACACACGTACTGCTCCATGGCGACCTACATCTTGACATTGCTGCTCGATGGCTACAAGTTCAATGAGCTCACGTGGAGCAACATCCGCTTCAGCCGGCAGGTAAAGACCCTGTGGGGCCGCAGGAGTGGGCAGGCAGCTTCAGCCGCATCCTTGCCCTGGCCTGAAGACATGTTCAGGAGCAGCATCCCTGGAGTCCCTCATGCCAGAAATGTGTCCCTGTCTCACAGCTGCTACCCAGTGGTCCCAGCACAGCTTCACTCTTTCTTACTTGTCCCCAAACCTCTGACACCAGTTTGTTTCTCACTTACTCTGGTGTGAACCTAAGCTAATTTTAAGGGGTCAGAGAAAGGCAGAGCAGGATTTGGCCTCTTCAGTGCCTGATGTTGGGCAGAATTGACTTAAGCATCAGAGGGGTTATGGTGGCCCCATGACCCATTTGAACCAGAATATTACCAAATTTGAAGCATGCTGGGGGAGGAGGAAAGCTCAGATCCAAAACCATGCAAAGGTCACAAAGGCGCATGTGGACCAGAGCAGTCACCCATGTTCAGCTGCCCTTTAGCCCTTGGGAAGGAGGGGACGGAAAGCTCTCTGTGTAACTGGTGCTGGTAAGATCAGGTTCACCACAGCCAGGTCCATGTGTGAAAACACAGCTGGGGCAGCTCATGGGAGAGGTGCTGGTCAGTCCCTCGCTACTGGTGCCTGGCAGAGGCACTTTTGAACGATCTCTGCTCTCTCACCTCAGGCAGCAAACACGGACATCGGATGGACGCTGGGCTTCATGCTGAACTTCACCAACATGATCCCCGCGGAGGCTCTGGAACAGGTCAAGGGGCACCAGCCCAGTCTGTGGGCAGGTGCCGTCTCCTTCATTGTGCTGGCCATGGTGGCAGGCCTGCTGGCTGCTTTCCTCCAGTGTTTCTGGAAAACCAAGTAGCTCCCAGCCTCCTGAGTAGAGGCATCCTGGGCATTAGACCCATCTCCATTGCTTAGGAGGTTTAACTGGGTCATCTCTGTAAAGATATTGAAGATAACAAAGGTGTCTTGAGGTCTCTAAGTACCTCCAAGGGGAAAAGACTCCTGACTCCAGAACAGACTTTAATCTGGCTGACAAAAGCTGACTGAGATGAAGCCAGATACATTCAAACTAGAAATAAAATCCATTTTGTTTTTCAAATACGAAAGTCACCAACCAGCCTAGCACAGTTTCCTTGGCACTTCCAGTCCTGCTGGGCTGCGCGCCCTAAAGCCCTGGGAGGCAATTGGTGACGGAGAGCAGTGGTGGCACCTAAACTCCGAGGAGAGGGGTGACCTTAGCTGTATGCAAGACGTGCAAGATTTTTGTAGTATGTGACAGAATATCTTCCCAAAGACACCGTCAGCTGTCTTTAAAAATATTTACTGGCATATCTCAGCAGAAGAATACAAGTGGAAGTTGATTTAAGAGCTGCCAACTCTGGCTCAGGGTTTATTTTATATTCAAGTTACATAGCCCAGCATTGTCAGACACCAAATCCCCAGCAGGTTCCACCTCCAGGCACTTGAGTGTTTTATTTAGATCGGCAGAGCCCAGCACTGCTCAGCTGCGGGAACTGGATGGTCAGTTCAGTTCCTCCAGCCACCAGCCCAACGCCACGCTGCCCAGCCGGCCCTCTCCCCAGCCCCCACAAGGCTCTGCCAAAGCCCAGGCTGGTCTGAGCAGGGGTGTTTCCACAACTACCTCTCCTCTGTGCTGCAAGACCCCTGCCCACGCAGCATGAAGCTGTAGCATCCAGGCAGGACTTAAGGGCTTAAGAAAAGAAGCAAGAAAAGGCCCTTTGGATCTGGCACATCCGTGGGGTATTTGCTGTGGAAGAAGATATATGGTGGTCCTAAGCCAAGGTGTTATCCCACACACCCCACTGCAAACTGGTTAGGGAGGCCTTCCCAAAGAGCAGCATCTCTGTCTGGTGGAGATAAAGATACGTGGTCCAAGGAGCTGGGGAACTGGGCTCTGCCTCTGGCTCAGATGGCTGTCCTTGGCTTCATTAGAGTGCGGTCAACCTTCCCAGCCTGAACGTGAGCAACAAGGGAGAGGGGGTGAAGACCTCCATCCAGAGCAACCTCTTCCCAGCCACCAGTCTGAGCTGACACGTGGACATTTCCCATTGCCAAACACCAGTTCCCCCCTGCACAAGCACATCTTTGGCAGTATAAGCACAGAGGTAAAAACGCCAGGTCTGGGAACAGGCTGTAGAAAATGCTGTCAGACTGACGGAACTGACCCCGTGGGATTTGTGGGTGGGGGACACATCTTGTCCAGGTTCAGCAGAGCTCCTGGCTGCGCTGGCTGTGGCCCAGAAGAGCTGGGACTTGTGTTTCTCGCCCCTGGGAGACAGTGCAGTCGTGCAGGAACAGGCTCCTGTTTGCTATAGGAAGGCAGCACCACTGCCTTCCTGGGTCTGGGTTGCAAAGCATTTGGGGAAGATGCCAGTCTTGCCATTGCAGCGTCCTTCGAGCCAGTCCTCGTTCACTGGGAAAACATAAAGGAGCAGGATGAGCCCGGGCCCATATGAGTGGGGTTAGCGAGAATTATCATGGCTGGAATTCAACTCTGGGCAAAACCCAGTGCAAGCCTGTACGTCCTGGGAGTCTCAGCCAGAGACGGCACTGGAGAGGCCATCTATTCCCCAGTCCCTCCCCGCAGCAGACTCCAAAAGCCTGCTCTAGTACAGCCTGCAGACAGGACTGGAGAGCTACCTTCAGAGAGAACATCCAGCAGGTCTCCCTTGCTGAACTCCAGGTCACCCGGTCCCTGCGCCAGGTAAGAGTGCTGAGCCAGCATCCGGTAGAGGACGGGTCTGCCCGAGTGGGAGTCCGAGTCCTGCGGGAGAAAGTCAGCATGGAGGACGCAAGGCAAAGCAGATATTTGAGTCCAGCACAGCAGAGAAGCTTGTCACAGCCCACGTACCTGGCAGCAGAGTGTCAGCCTGCCATCTGTCAGCTGCTGCCACATCTTCCCTAGATCCTCCTCTCCAGAAACTGCACCCAGGTCTTTGCCATCCGAATGCCTGTAGCTGCAAGGGTTCATTAACACATCTCAAATCACCTCACTTAAAGCCAGACTTGGAGGCAAGCCTAGCCCTCTAACATCTTCAGTCTTCAAAAGTCCCCTTTGTAAGCCAGCTCTGAGCTTGTCACCATGCATGATGACATGGGGCCACCCTGTGTGCTAAGGGAGTGACACTGTCACCTCCTCACACACTCACTTGAGGGGAAGAGCCTAAACTCTCCTGACCATGCTGACTGTGCGTCCCCAGGGGTGTCACAGCCAGGGAGACCTCACCCCAGACCAACTCCCAGGTTGCTCTGTGCTGATCCTAGTGCACCTCAAAGGCTGAGCTGGAGAAAAATCAATATACAGCAGCTGCAGCTGCACAGAGTTTTTCCTTCTGTTCCTCAATTTCTTGACCGTGGTACAGTTTCCTGGGAAAGACCCTTTGGGCCTCCGAAGCCCATGGAGCACACACTGTTCACAAAACCAAAAGCCACGGTAAGGTTAGCCCCGCAAGGGAGGCTGCGCGCTCACGTCTTTGTGAGTCTCTGCTAGAATGCTTTGACCCCAATTCAATATTGCCAGGAGACCAGATGCAGATCAGTATCCTCAGGGGAACGGCTGCTGTGACCCTGTCACACACGCTGATGGCCGGAGAGTGCCGGAGGGCCCAGCCGTGCCGCGGCGTACCTCAGCATCCCTCGCTCTGCCTGCTGCCCAAAGCGCTCCCGCAGCAGAGCCCGCAGGGCCGGCAGCGACGGCACCTCTCCTGCCCGCACCACCACGGTGCACTCGCAGCACGCTCGCACCACAACAGGTCTGTCTGCGCTGGACGAAGCTTCTCCACAGGCCGGTGGGATCTGCCAAGAGATGTGGCACCATAAACAGCCTGGTTATTCAGGACCCTTGTATCCCGAGAGGTGACACAGACACAACCCCTCGGCTCAGTGGTACCACGTTACAGTAGTGCAGCATCAAGATGCAGATCTGAATTTCAGAGGGGGGAACTACAAATTCAAAGCCTGGGATCAAGTGTTCCTCCCATGACCTGGGAGCCTGTTTCTGGGTCCGGTCACGCAGGTCTCTCCCAACCCCAGAGGTGTATGAGCAGGGCCCCAGTTCCTCCAGCCAGCTGGAGAGGTGCAGCCAAGTCCCCACATTCTGCTGCCTCGTCTGAAGTACAGCTGACAAAAAATGGCTCCAAAAGCCCTACAAGGAGGGGTGGCAAAGACAAAGGGAGCAGAGCTGATCTGCAGCTGGCACTGCCAGACAGGTGCTGTCCCCAGGTGGACATAGGAACTATTCCAGCTCCATCACACACAGTGGTTGGTAATGACATGGAGGTGCATCGGAGGACATCATCCCAGAAGAACACAAATATCCATGAATTGTGATACCCAGGCCAACAGGGACAGAAAATGCCACCCTGGAGAAGCGGGGACAGGACAGCAGGTAGTTCAAAGACAGCTTTCTCTCACAAAATGGGCTGGAAAGTTCCATGCCTGAGAACATTGCTGCGTCTGGGGCTCTTGGTTCCTTGCAGGGTGGCAAAAGGGCACTGCCCTGGTAAGCCTCAACCATGGGCTGCCTCAAAAAACTGTACGGTCACAAACTTGGGAGTGGTGGAGGAAAGACCACATGGGACCCTCTCTCTGGAATGAGAAAACAGGCAGAGGAAGAGTTTTTTTCCAGTGATTTTGGGGCAGCTCAGGAATTTTGCAGGATCTAGCTAGGAGTCTTGCATTTTTCACAGCCTTGATCTCTTGAGCCTGTCGCAGCTTCAGCTTGTGGAACACCTTACCTTGAAGTCCATTTGGGCACCAGCATCATTTGCAGAGGCATTTTCTCCCCCAGGAGATTCTGTAGAACAAAACAAGGGCAGAGGAACAGCGCCTGCAGTCAGCAGAGGCCCCGGCAGCTCCTCCACAAGCCTCCAGCACACAGGCAGCCATGGCTGCAGTGGGCAACCAGCCTCCCCCTGCACCCCTAGAGCAGGTGTAATGGCACCCACAGAGGTCCCAGTCCCGGGGAACTACCTGGGTTCTGCTTCACATGGAGTCGGCTGGGAGGCACCTGGGCAGGAGGGAGGGGAATCCCATCGCTGATCTTCTGCAACAGAACAACATCAGAAAGGAGTGAGCAGAAGACAGCAGAGACCGGGCAAGGCTGGTGTGCATGAGAGAGGCTGCAGCCAGTTGTAAGTTTCTGGGTGTAAGCACAGAGAGAGCCCCAGGGCGACCAGTTCATCAACTGGCTGGATGAGGCACAGCACTCAAGTGATGGTCTCTACAGCTCTCTTGGGTAGCAGGGGTGACGAGAGGTTTGGTAGGACACTCCTTTCCCCGCCCGCCCCTTGCTGGGTTGGTGCTGGAGCAGAGGGAGGATGCTCATGCTGCGCCGAGGCGTCTCCCTGCCATCTGCCGGCTCACCCAGCCAAACTTGGGGTGGTCACAGACATCCATGGAGCAAATGCCCAAGTCCGTGCTATGGCCAGGGATTCATTCAGAAGGAAAGAAAAACAAAATAATCACAGCAACATCAGAACAACCATGTGCTTCAAAAATCTCTCACAGGTAGTACAGGTCTGAGTCACACCTTTCTGCACTGGGTTCAGATGGAAAGTGATTTGGATCATGTGTGGATATGCCTGTGGTGAAGATGGGAGATGAAGGAAGTTTTCTTAAGTCAAAGGTGAAGGTTTAGGGCTTAGGTGCATGGACTCAAGGCCAAAAGCAGAGCCTGTTTAAGATATCACTGTCCCACGGCAGGAGATTAACTCTCACTCTGCCAGTGAACTAGAACACATGAGCACTGCTCACCCGCTTCTGTGCTACATCCAGCGGCTGCAGACATGGGAGCGGGCTGGGTGAACATGTGCCTCAAGCCCTCACACTCCTCACTGTGTTCCAGTGCCTCAGCAAGTTACAGCGGGTCAGGCGAGCTCTGGCAGCTGCTCATCTTCGTGTGCTCCATCATCCCACGGCAGGTAAGAGGTAACAATGTCTAGATCAGCTTGCAACGCAAGCCATGGTGGCTTGGCTGTGTCCCCAAGCCCACAGATTTTGGTGTAAAGAGATCCAATTATATATAAAAAAAAAAAGTATTTTCCCTGCTCTTAACTCTTCTGCTGTTCCTGTTCAAGAGCACTTGGTCTTCAGCCAAGGTGTCTCAGTGTTCCACACTCTATGTTTCTCTTATACAGCTGTTCTATCCTGTGATAATCTTACAAATAAAAGTCCCAAATGTATCCCTTGATCCTGTCCTCACCCCTGGTTGCAAGGTTGTCAGCTCACCCATTTATCCATCTTTGAGGCAGGCTCCAGGAGAGAGCTCGGTATGCGCAGCTTCTGCGGGACACAAAGCAGAGCAGGGTGAGACAGGAGCCGTGAGACAGGAGCTGCTGCTGGGGCAGGCGCAGCCCCAGCCCCCCCAGCCCCATCTCCCCTCAGCCCCGCTCTGCACTGCTTCTGCCCTCGCCAAACACCGCTGCCTGCTCGCCCTACTGCAACACGAACGTGCCCATGGAGGCCCAGGGTCGCACATGGTAGCCCATATGGTGCGTGTTCAGAAATTGCTGAACAAAATCCAATGGTCCTTTTGCACCTTTTTCTGCTGAAAGCAGTGGCTCTAATTGAGTGGCTGCGATGTAACAGACCAACCACCCACCAAGCCCAACACCCTGCTCCTAAAACAGATGCTCAGGACGTCAAGGGATACCAGTCCAGCAGCATTTCAGTGTCTTCTGACAATCACTGCTATTGAGCTATTCATTTCAACTGATCATTGGGAGCAGTTATGCTTTTTTTTCCCCCGGGGTCTATTATTTTACTTTTTTTGACTTTGAATTTCATCTGACACTTCACTGAGCGGTCAACCAGCACATTCAAGTACTTCTGTAATTGTTCACTGTTAGCGCCAGATGCTTCAGGCTACGTGGAACGGTTTGATTGTCTATCATGGAACGTGGTCACCTTCAGAAGCACCCTAGCACTACCTCTATTAATGTATCCCTTAGGAATATGCTAAATGCTTAGGTCACAGTAGATTCTCTGCAGGGACATCCTTTCTTTTTAAAAAAACAAACAAAGAAAAACCTTTTCATTTATGCCAACCCTTTATTTTAACCTGTTATCAGTTCTCAGAGCACTTCCCCTCTTGCTGAAACAGCTCACTGTATTTTTAGGGGTCTTGTGAAGAATCTTTTGACTGTTTTTGGAAATATAGGCAGATAATACATTCACTGGCTCAACCTAGTCCAGGTATGCACTGCCTCTTTCAAAGAATTTAAGTAGACATGTGAGGAATGGCTTCTGTCAACAAAAGATTTCCCATGTCATCATATTTACCTGTTTCTAGTCAATCTGTTTACATTATAGTTCCCCAGTCTGCAGAAAGATGTCAGACTTGCTGGGCTTCAATTCCTCAGGTCTTCTCTAGAGCAATTTATAAAACCTGCCTGCACAGCTGAAACCCTCCCCAAACTTTCACAAAGTTAATTTAACAGAGGCGCTACACACCAGGTAAGGACCGACCTCTCTCCTCAGCTCCATTAGAGCTCTCAGGTGACAAATACTCCTCTAAATGGTGGCCCTTGGTGAGGTCTGTTATCCTACACGATTCCACAATAGGATCCTGTACGGTGGAAGTGCCCAAAAAGATGCCCCTGTGGAGCTACAGAGGTGAGTGGCAGAAGCTGGTGGGAGACAAGTGTCCGAGAAATCCATGTTCTGGGGGAACGAGCTCCTGAACTCAACCCCTGCTCTGCAGTGCCACAGGTGGGTCCCCAAGGCACGTGCTCAGAAGGTTGCAGCAAGCTCCTCTTCACAGGCAGGGCTGTGGTCTCTGCTGGTGGGGAAGGGCTCGAAAGCCCACGTGGTTTCCTTACCTGTCCCGCGTGGATGGCTGTAGCCCAGCCATCCGCTCCTCTCGTCAGCACAAAGACCAAACTGCTGGCTTTCACTGCCAACTTCTCCGAGTCCTCGGGGTAATAATGGGACAAAACTCGATAGTAGCCTAACTCACTGTCTCTGGAAAGAAAGCATGAGAGCACCTTTACTAACCCTGGAGCTCTGGTCCGGGATGGCTTTGATCCAGAACACTGCACCGATCCAAACTGGCACATGCCAAAAGTTTCAGGTGTTGGGAAATTATGATTTCCATTGCTACCCTCTGGTTCAACTGGGAACAAAAGGAGCTTGAAAAATGCTGATTTCCCAAACGCAACTGCTCCATTTTCATCACACTAATAACCACCCTCCATATCAAAACAGTTATTAAACTCAGCCGCGAAGTACTGTTGGTACAATATCACCAAATTTTGGTGATATCGGCTCAACACAGCATGGTTGAGAGTGAGTATTTGGAGGATGGAGCATCTGAGCATCCTCTGCCACAGACCTGTACAGGTCCCACAACCTCTTTTGGCTTCCATTCCCCAGCCATGACATGATCCATGCCTGTCTCCCAGGACTATTTAATCAACTCCTGCAAACTGCCCTGAGGTCCTTACATGAGAGGTGCCACTGATCTGCAGTGCCTTTTGCAGCCACACAAGCCTTTGCACGTTTGTCATTCACTCCACCCTTAGTGAGAAGTGGGTGTGGATCCCACAGAGTCTTTAGACAAAGACATCAGAGAACAAAACATGACCTTCTGAACAGAAGTAGTGAGAGAAGAGTTAGCCCAGAACAGAAGTGAATGCTTACCGTAGAGCGTCAGCACGGGGTTCATAAAAGCCCTGTTTCTGTGGGAGGAAACAGCAGCATTTATTTACAACAATACCTTATATAGCAACGGTGCAACCTTATTTATTGTCCCTCTGAATACCACACTGTGGTATTTTGTCTGTACTCTTGACATCATTTGTCACACCACAGCGCCAAGACAGAAGTCTGCTGCTCCACACCTTACCAGGATGTGCCTCCTATTTCTCTGCCTCCCTCTTTATCCCATCCGGAGGAGAGTAACAAAGTCTAACCCTACCCTTGGTTCTGAGAAACTCCTATTACAGCGCAAGTCAGCCAGGCTTACGCTGACAAAGTTACTGAGGTGCAGGGCAAACGCATATTGAGCATAGCAAAGTCTCCACTGCTGTTTTGACATGGCGAAGAGACAAACCCACAACTTCAAAGGGTTGGAGACTCACATCACTGAGTCCCTTCCAGCCAATGCTGCAGCCCACCACCTGGCTTTGAACGGCCCCACGGATCTAGTCTGATATTGCGCTGGTTTATTCAACAGTATGTTCTTACCCTGATGGGTAAGACCTGAGGCCCTACCTGGAGCTCCACGACAGCTCCCTTCCTCCTTTCACAGCTATGTCCTGCTCACCTGAGGCCTGAGGGGCTCGAAGCCAATGTACTCATCATTGGGAATGATGGACGAGATCACCTGTCAGAGGAGAAAGTAATGACTGAATTCAGGCTGGAAAAAGAAACTCTCAAGCTTCATGCAAGGTTATCTACTCAGACTTATTTCCTTCTGACATCCTGAAGTCAGACATAAAGTGGAGCCACGCACACAGTGGAAAAAAACAGAGCTGGATTCCCAAAACCGCTTAAACTGTTGTTGTCCCTGTGTTTTTAGTCTTTCCAAGGTTTCTTTAAAAGTACACGAATGAACTACTTTCCCTTCCCTTTATTCATGTCACAGCTCTCGCCTGTGGCACTTCTGCTGACTTCACTGGTCGCAGAAGGGACCAGAGAAATTTTCTGCTGACTTGTGTTAAAGGACGTGACAAGGCATTTGTCTCCCAAGTGCCTGCCCGTCCCGCTGGGAATGCAGTGGTGAGTAGGAGCAGGCTGGAGGAATGTGCTACTCTTGAAAATGTCATTGGCAGCAAAAGGACAACCATGGGTTTCCCTAACTACCTGCTCAGCTTTTTCAGAGTTTAAAGTGACCAAGATTGGGAAGGTTTTGAGTACCAAAGTCCATTTTTCATAAAAAAGGTGGGAATTCATATAAATTTTGGCTTCTGTGTCCCAGATGCCTTGACCGGCTGGAAGCCTTGACAATCCTGCTCTTGGGTCTCCACCACTGCAGTGACCGGTGGAGCGGCCAGCAATAATGCTCTCTGGAGACGTCAGAAGGTGGGATTTTAATCTGCTTGCTGTTAATCTTAACGATTACACGCCTGTTACCTTGGGTTTACCCAGGAAATCTTTTGAATCCAGCTGTTCGACTTCCTTCTTTCGTGGTCTGAAAAATTCCCCAGGAGGAACCTGCATGGGCTCTAAAAACAGACGGTCCTAGGGCAGGGAAAGCAGATAAGGAAAAAGCCATCAATTAATATTTAATGAAACCTAACGGCAGTGAAAAGCAAGTATAACTTCCCCGTGTGTGCAAAACCAGTTCCAGGAAGACTCTGGGGCAAAAATTATGTCTGTGAACTTGAAAAAGGTCACTGAGGTTTAACAAGCACTGCAAACCAAGAGCTCCACAGCCACTACCCAGTGTTGAGTCAAAGACTAACTCCACTGGCATGGGAAGGGAGGGCAGTGGAGTAAGGTTTGTTAAGCAAATCTCTAAGCAGTTTTTCTACTTGACTTCAAATGTTGTTTTTTTCTCCTCTGTTCAACCACTGAGTAGCATGCCAATAGCAAATATAAATAACCTACTAACGTAAAGCACAAACACGATGCTAGAAGAGATGATCAGATTAAAAAAAAAGTGACCATCTCTTAGAAAGGATACAAATAAGACAAGTGAGTATGTAGGTAGCAAAATAACGAGCCCTCCTGGAAGAGTAAATCAGAGATCTGCAAGTTGTTCCTGATCATAAAACAGTCTATCAGGAAACTATTATTTGGAACCAACCCCGGAAACACTTTTACACTCTACTTAAGCTCTAAACGTGATTATCATTAATATCTGAGCTGCCACTAATTGTTACTGAGGCCAAAGGAACTCAAAAAAGTCAGCCGGTGTCATGAAAACAGAGACCCTCCAAATCTGCACTTGTATGGGTTCTGCACTTAAAGACGGCATAAGACAACTTGTTTTACAGTACAAGTACAAATAGAACTAAGCTCCTGAACAGCAGGGACTAGAATGCCACCTCCACAGCCTGAGAGACTATCCCATAATTCTCCACTATGGTGTTTCTCTGCTGTGAAGCACCTGGGGGTGATGGAGTTACCTAATTAGCTGAAGCACTAGTTTGGTAGAGCATCACATGCAAATGGCTTACACTGTCACCAGGTGACCAAGCAGGTGGGCAGACAAGAGAACCCAAACATACAACAAATAGCACATTGGGCCTACAAGAAACGGGTAATGGCTTCAAACTGGGAGAGGGGAGATTTAGATGACATCTCAGGAAGGAATTCTTTACCATGAGGGTGGTGAGCCCCTGGCCCAGGTTGCCCAGAGAAGCTGTGGCTGCCCCATCCCTGGAGGGGTTCAAGGCCAGGTTGGACGGGGCTTGGAGCAACCTGGGCTGGTGGGAGGTGTCCCTGCCCAGGGCAGGGGGTGGAATGAACTGATATTTAAGGTCCGTTCCAACCTAAACCATTCTTATCTCATATTTCTTAACTTAAGCCCAATGCACATATCCAGGAGCTCGCAGAGGTTGTCTTACCTGCACCCGCTCAAGGGCCAGGTCCAGGATTGCTGTTCTTCCTTCAGGTCTCCAGACAACAGCCTTTTCTAGGGTGGCTCTGGCCTCCTGCCACTGCTGCAGCCGGCACTGTGCTGCTGCAGTGCTGTACAGCACCTGGAGCGGGCAGGGAGGGAGCAGAGCTCAGCGGGCTGAGACCAAACAGACACCCAACATGACTTACCAAACCCTGCCAAGGGACAGGGGCCAGGCGCTGAGACACCACAGATACTAGAGCAACACCAACCTTCTCCCCACTGGAAAGGCACTGTGAGCAGCACAGCTGGGAAAACTCCATCATCAGAGTGGAAAGAGATAGATAAAAGCTGTACCTTCAGGCGTGCGCTGGAGCTGCTGGCGCTGCTGAAGGCAAGGAGAGGCAGAGGGAGCACCAGGCTCTGGTACCACACAAGTTTTAATCTTATTCTTTCTACATCTGAAAGGCCAGGAAGGATTTTCTTGGGTTTCTTTCTGCATGCAACTAGGTAATATTTTTTGCTGTGCAGAGTAATTCTGACTCCTTTTCACTGCAAAATAACTGAAACTGCTTCACATTGTAGTGGGCTGTGAATGTGCGAATTGTCAGCTGTAGCTTGTTACCCTTTAGCAGCATGTAAGTATGCTCGGTGGTGAAGTGGCAAAGTGTGGGAGTCTTACAGACTGGCTGTTGGGGAGCCTTGATCTATATGCTGAGTTAAGAGTGGGAGATGATCTCTTCTTGTCCCTGGCCGACAGTCAGCCTATGGAGATGCTGCTGGCCTACAAGACAAGTGTGGCCTAACAGACTCGCTGTTGGATAGCTTGCTATCTTACGTGATAGAGCTACCAGCTTGAAATTGCTTTGTGGTATCTGGATGCAAGGAGTGCTCGGGAGAGAACTGCAGCTAAAAGGATGTTTTTCCTTTCCTCCTTAATCATGGCAGTAGAAGACTGCTGCTTGAGGGGTGGTGGGGAACGGCCATCGGGAACACCTACGGGAACTGCAGAGGGGCTCCCTCGTGGAGAGGCAAGGCAGCAGCTCTCGCTCAGCTCAGAAGTGCTTTAGTTTTGCAAGAGGGAAATATTTCTGGATTTTCAAACCGTAGAGCACATCTCCTCCCCTTAAGAAGCCATGCATGGGGAAAGCTGATGGCATGGTTCCGCAGGAGGATTATGTTTGTGTATTTTGAAAAATGAGCTGCAGGTAGATGTGAGATCCAGTCGAATCAGGATGCAGATCCTGAGTGCAGAGTGCCAGCACAGGGCGAGCACATGTCCTGGCAATGCCTAGAGCACGTGGAGTGGGGACCTGGGTGTTCACACCAGCATGGACACCCCCCTCCTTCAGCCGGCCTCGGGGCACTCCTGCAGCTCTGCGCCTTCCAAAGGGAACCTGCTGTTTCTAAGTGTGCGTCAGCTCAGAGAAGGCAGTGCTGTGGCACGGAAACTGTTAAAAACAATGAGGTTGGGGTAATACCACAAATGTCAAGGATAGCTTCTTTCTGCCAGGTATAAGGTACACGAAAATTGACCCAGACTGAATGACAGGTTTCTGGGCATGCTTGACTTGAGTTACACAATGACTCCTCACTCTTGCGGAAGTAAAAAATTAAATATTCTGTCCTGTGCCTGCTTTTCAGTCTGTGTGTGTGGACTCGGGACAGAAGACAAAGCGAACCCTTGCAGTAAAGTACAGTTTCTAGGTGTCTTTTACATTCCAAATATTATAAATATTTACAATCAATTCAGACTTAGATCTTTTTTGAATAGGATGTGGCAGGCTGACTCCATGTGATGGTGTCAGAGCTGCAGAGGGAGGTGTTACAGAAGCCAAACACAGCTTGCAGCCCAGTGTGTCCGTTTAGACACTGAGGTAATGTTAAGACCAGTTGCTGGAGTTGGAAAGACAGGCTTTCGTGCACGTGAGTTTCTTAGAGTCTTCATTATGGACCAATTTTGTTCCCATCTGCCTATACTTCAACCTATTTCAGCTTTTAGAGCTGAGGAGTTCACAGAACTTACATGCATATTTACATGCGTGTAAGTGTAAATACTACATGCATAGAAAAGCTAAAAAAAACAATATACAGATTCCTGTGCATCTGCTCTGAACAATTTTACTTTTCAGACTGTATAATCTGCCAAGCTTTTTGGAGATGATGTTGTTTTATGACTTTTATGATCAGTTGCTTAAAAAAAAATAAAGTGCAAGCAGAATGTTTTTCCTGTTGTAATGTATTGTCTCGAAAAGCTCTTGGGCTACTACTGCCGAATTCCTGATGAATACCCCCAACAGAGGGGAAGGGCTGGTGACACAGGTTGACTCTTACCTCCCACGCGTAGAGTATGTGCCTCAGTCCCAGCTGCTTGTAATCGATGAAGGGATTTTGTCTTAGATGACTGAAGGCCAGATGATAGTCAGAGAGAGCTTCTTCATACCTGCAATGCAGAGATGACAGGAGAAACTGAGACTAAAAAAGCTGAGGACTCTAATAAAGAAGTTCAACAATCAAGCTAGCAAAAACCACGTGTTCTTCTCTGTAGCCTGGATGAGGAGAGCCGCACCAGAGACGCGTCATCTTGTGACCACAGAAAACTCCCTGTCCTCTCCTTGTTGGGAGTTAGTACAAAATGAACACGGGATTCTCTGCACTGTTCTACTGATTAGGAGGAACAGTAGGTTTTCATACCTGAAATAGTGGCAATTCCAAGGAGGAGAAAACGTAAAGAACAAAGACTAAGAAATGGTGTGAGCTCCTTGCCCAGTTTTGTCCCAGCTCGAGGAGAAGCGAGGGCTGGGAAACCCCTGGGGATGGCGAGCAGCGAGTGTACGTGCACGGCCAGAGCAATGCAAGCAGAAATTTAGAAAAACTCTAAGGATAAGGACAGGAATTAGTCTGAATTTACACCAGCTATGCAACCGAAATCAAAACAGGCTCCCCCCGAGGCTGCAGGTGGTGAAAGGAAGGGCCCAGGAAGGGGTGTGCAGTGGTTGCCTGGCCAAGAGAAGGTGCACAGGTGGAGGTGGGTAGGTGGGAGCAGCATCCGATGAGGGAAGGAGCCATGGGGTACTGGTGGCCGTCACCTCCTCGGGCAGGAGGCAGGTCTGCCAGCTGTGCTGCCCCTGACCTGCCACACAGCGTATGTGGTATGTGCTCGGGGCAGACTGCGGCAGAGCGCAGCAGGGCCAGCGTTCTGGCCGGGCTCCACCAGCCCCAACTGCAGCTCCGCTGGCAGAGGAACAGAGCCTGTAGCTGCTCGAGGGGCTGGTTGTGAGTGCAGAACTGCTCACTTTAACTCCCTCTCAGAAATAAAACCAGTCATTTTGTTGAAATCAAGGTCTGGAAAGCATGGGGAAAATAACAGGAAAGAGAATAACTGAACTTCGAAGGTAAGAAGGGATCTGTACAATCCTCCACCCACCTCTCTGAGCAGGATGGCACCATGGTTTAACCACGGAAACAATGAGTAATCAATCTCGTGACAGTAGTGGAGCAATCCCAACATTAAATCAGTGAGACTGAGATCAGGCCCACAAAATCCGCTGTCAGCAGAGAGTGAGAGTCAGATGCTGTGGGAAGACTGCATTTTTAGGAAGGCCAGACTCACGTGTACCACATGAAGATACACCAAGCAGCGCAATTATATTTTTTTCATTCCCAAAGGAAACCCGAATGGCAATGTAACCTCCTGGCAGCCCCACATAAAGCAGCAGCTTCTTTCTCTGTATGTGTGGGAACGGTCACGTCACGTATTAGCCATCCCTGGACCCCAAAGTTCTGCAGCTCAAATCTTCTCAGCCTTATCAGAGATAACACTTGCTGACCTGCGACACGGTTTACAAGGCCAAACTGGGCCTTATGAACTATTTAAGATTGCTGGAAGAAGTGAATTTTAGGAATGAAGTATGATTAAAAGGAGAAAACCAAAGACTAGAATGGACATGCGCCTCAATTACTTACATTTCCAGCTGCACATGGACAAACCCTCTCTGAAAGAAGCCAACAGCTAGGGACTTGTCCTTCGCAACCGTTTTATCGAACGCCTAAGGAGAAAAACAGAGACACATCCCAAGGATGAGTTAGGATCTCTCTTGTCGATGTGGGATATGTGCACCCCACCAGCCGCATCCACGCCACACTGGCACTGGGTGCAGAAGCCGTCCCTGGGCTGGTGACCAGCTCCTCCGGAGTGACCAGCTGCGAGCCGGGCTGCAGGGCAGGAGACAGCTCCAAGTAACCTCTCAGGTCTTGGCTCTGTATGAGCTGAGCTTCAGGTTTTTATCCTTCCTTGGGAAAATGGACTGGACATAAATGAGCTACATTTGCCATCCGGCATCTTGCGATAGGAAAACCGCGTTGCCTGGAGCAGAGTTTGCCCTGACAGTGGGAGCAGCGGGACCGGCCATGCTGGGGAAGGCTGTTTGAAACCGCCTACGGGGATGAGTGTGAAGGGGTGCAAGGGAGAAAGTTGAAGGGCTTCACGCTGCACCTACAAGTCAGTATTTCTGGTCCAGTTTCCCAGCTAAATAGAGGTGAGTATTGGCAAAGCTGGTAGCAGCTGGTGGCTGATGGTTCAAAGCAACACTGTACTGGGAAAACTGTCTTAATGTCTTTCTGAGAAAGCGAGGAGGTGTGCCCTCTCACTTATCGTTGCAAGGAGATGGTATGTAGATAATGAATCAAGCCTGAAAGCCCAGACTTTGCTGACACTGCCCAGGCAGGGACAGCATTGCAGGAGTGAAAATCTGTTGCAGGAGGTCAGGGAGCGCCTGTGCCTCTCGGCGAGGTGGCAGCTGGCTTCTCCCATGTCTCCAACAGCGCACATTGCCTCAACAGCCTGCTTTACTGTGCTATAAAAGAGAAAAAATAAACACCCAACCGTTGACCTATGCGGAAGTATAGCCGAGCTACTTCCCAGTCAGTGACCATTCATTGGGGCTAAAAACCCTCTCTTGGGCTCCATCACGCTGTGCTCACTGCTGTCCCTTACAGCAGCCGCTCTGCCCGGGGGTTCCACGGCTCTGGGCACTGTCTCAGCTCCCTTCTTGCGGTTTAAGAAATGGCTTACACACACCTCCTCGCTGGGCAGCTGGCAGCCAGCCCCGCAGACATGCTGGGTGCTGTAATTAAGAGGCTTTTCCTTGGGGCGCTCGCCCCGCTGCACCAGCGCGGGCAGCTGCTCGTCCTTTCCAGAGGGCAGCGGTTTTCCAGCACAGCGGTTTCTTTTTACAGCCTCGGACACTGGTGCAAGACTGTCCGGGGCCACGGGGCTCCTTGTTCTGCCTCTGTCACCTCTTGCATTCCTGCTGTTAGCTGGAACTGGGTCCAGTTCTGGGCTCCCTGGCTCAAGAAGGACAGGGAACTGCTGGAGAGAGTCCAGTGGAGGTTATGGAGATGATCAAGGGACTGGAGCATCTCTCTGCTGAGGAAAGGCTGAGAGCCTGGGGGCTGTTCAGCCTGGAGAAGAGCAGGCTGAGAGGGGATCTCATCACTGCTCAGCAAGAGCTAAAGGGGGGGTGTCAGGAGGATAGGGCTAGGATCTTCTCAGTGGTGCCCAGCAACAGGACAAGGGACAACAGGCACAAACTTGACCATGGGAAGTTCCACCTCAACATGAGGAGGAACTTCTTTGCTGTGAGGGTGGCAGAGCCCTGGCACAGGCTGCCCAGAGAGGTGGGGGAGTCTCCGTCTCTGGAGACATTCCAACCCCGCCTGGACGCGTTCCTGTGCCACCTGCTGTGGGTGACCCTGCTCTGGCCGGGGGTGGAACTGGGTGATCTCCAGAGGGCCCTGCCAACCCCCGCCAGCCTGCGATTCTGCAGTAAGAAACGCTGGATTTCAATCAGTTTGAGTTTCAGCGTTATGGGAACTCGAAGCGGGACACCCGTCCCCCCCGTCCCCCCCAGCCCCGCTCACCCGCAGGGCCTCCCGCGGCCTGCCCGCCAGCAGCAGCACGCAGCCCACGTTGAACCAGACCCTGGACGGCGGGTCCGCGATGCCGGCGAAGATCTCCAGGGCGGCCTCCCAGTCGCCGCCGTCGGCCGCCAGCACGCCCTGGTGCCAGCGCTTCACCAGCTCCCGGTACGCCATGGCCGTGCCCGGGTCCCGGCGGGGCCGCACCTGCCGGGCGCGGCGCGGAGCGGGGCGGGGAGCGGCGGCCGCCCCTGCGAACAGAGAGTCTCGCGGCCGGCTGAGGGCGCGCGGTGACTACAGGAAGTACGGTGGGCACCGAGAGCGTGGGACCTCATCCGTCCGGACCTCGGCAAGGCCTTTGGGACGGCCCCCGCTGCGTCCTTCTCTCCAGGGCGGAGAGGTACGGACCTGGTGGGGGGAGCGTTCGGTGGATAAGGAACTGGAGAAGCTCAACAGGAGCCGGCAATGCGCACTCGCAGCCCAGAAAGCCGACCGCATCCTGGGCTGCGTCGAAAGAAGGGCATCCAGCAGGGCGAGGGAGGGGATTCTGCCCCTCTGCTCCGCTCGGGGGAGACCCCACCTGGAGTGCTGTGTCCAGCTCTGGAGCCCTCAGCACAAGAAGGACATGGACCTGTTGGAGCGGGGCCAGAGGAGGCCACGAAGATGCTGGGAGGGCTGGAGCCCCTCTGCTGTGAGGACAGGCTGAGAGAGCTGGGGGGGTTCAGCCTGGAGAAGAGAAGGCTCCGGGGAGACCTCAGAGCCCCTTCCAGTCCCTAAAGGAGCTCCAGGAAAGGTGGGGAGGGGCTGTTTGCAAGGGCAGGTAGCGACAGGACGAGGGGCAATGGTTTAAACTGGAGCAGGGCAGGGTTAGATTAGCCATGAGGAAGAAGTTCTTTCCACTGAGGGTGGTGAGACACTGGCCCAGGTTGCCCAGAGAGGGGGTGGAGGCCCCATCCCTGGAGACATTCAAGGCCAGGCTGGATGAGGCTCTGAGCGACCTGATCTAGTTGAAGATGTCCCTGCTGACTGCAGGGGGGTTGGACTGGATGCCCTTTAGAGGTCCCTTCCCACCCAACACAGTCTATGATAGCGGCGCCGCCGCGCTCTGGTAAATACGGTAAACCCCTCCCGCTCCGGCCCCGCCCCCGGCCGCTGAGGCACCACCCGGCCCCGCCCCTCGAGCGTTGCTAGGGGCGACCTCGCCCCCTCCGTGCGGCGGTGCCCGGGAAAGGGGCCGGCGGGGCGCGGGACCCGCTCCGGGGGTTCCGGGGCCGCTCCGGGTCCGCCGCGGGCGCGGAGGGGCGGGAGCGGCGGGGAAGGGTTTGAGCGACGGACGCCGGCGTTCCCGTCGCCGCTTCCGGGTTGGCGCCAGGTGAGTGGTCGGTGCGTGCAGGGGAGAGGCGGGCAGCGAGCACCCTGCGGGGTCATAATTATCAGTAATTACGCGCTCCGCAGCTTTGGCATAGCTACCGTACGTGGTGTACAGGTAACTGGAGTGAGTTAATTACAAGTTGTCGAGGGCAGCCGAGGGAACGTCCGTCAGTCCCGCTGCAGGCAGCAGCCGCAGCGGTTTGTTTTCACACCGCTGAGTTCGCAGCCCGTTGCCTGAGCCGCCTGGGCCCGGCTGGGCGTGTGCGGGGACGGGCAGGACAGCCGAGGGGTGGGGGTGCCACCGGTACCGACCACACCTGCGGGATGGGTAAATGCGTTGTAGGAAAACAAAAAAAAAGCAAGTTTGTTAATCTCATGTCCGTAGCAGGAATGAAATAAAATGTGCAGTAAAACTTTGTAAATAATTAGACACTATAAATACAGTGAACGTGGACAACATAAGCTTGAAAAAGAGTTTTCCCCCTCCCGTGCCCCGGTGTTCCTTCTTGAGGGGAGATGTCCAGATCTGATTGAGCAGTTGATGACACAGTTAGTGTCACATACTTTACGTTCTCTGAGGAATTTCACTTTAGTGCGACCTGACAATTTAATTAAACAAAGGTAGCGTTGTAAGGCAGTAAGGCAAATTTAAGAATGACCTTAGGAACAAACCCTGCATCTTGATCGTTAATTGGAAGACATAAATGAGTGGGCTATTTCCATTCCACTCCTCCACTTACTGGTTCTTTGTTCACATACTAATACTGATTTCAGTTATCCAAAAGAAGGTTTATCACCTTTGTTGTTAAAGTTTACTGATGGCAGATAGGTGAGATGATCAGTGACAAAATGTTACTGCTGTAGCCTGGTCTGACTGTCCTGACTGTCTGGTCAGATTGTTCCAAATGGGAGAAGGATCTTAATACAATGAAAAAGACTGTGTAAAGTCTAGGAACCACAGTGGCTTCCCACCAGAAACAAGGAGGTGGCAGAGAGTGACTTCCAGGATTTAGTTGCATCAGTGACACAATTTGAACTTCACTGTTGTGGGAATAGTTGATTTGATTGTTGTTTTTTCTTTTTTAAAAGAGAATCAAGTTGGAGTGATCATGTGTGTACGCCTGGTGGTGTTAGAATGGGCTACTGGAACATAATCTCCAATTACAGTAGCTCTCAAGTAAGATATGAAAATACTGGAGAGTTCAGAGGAGGCCACAAAAATGCTCTGGTTCTGGAAAACAAGCCCTGTAACCGACTTAATGAACTGAGTTTATTCAGGCACATCCAAGAGAAGAGGGCTGAGAAGTGACTCAGCCACTCTGTGGAAATCCACGCCTATGGGAAAGTTATGTGATAGCTGAATATTTTCAGTCTTTCCAAGAAAGGCATAATGGGATCCAGTAACTGAAAGTCAAAGCTACACCAATTCCTTTAAATGTGACACAATTTCCTAGCAGTGATGGAGGTTAATTATAGGAACAGTTTACAGGAGAGGTTAAAGGCTTGCCATTATTTGGAGCTCTTCAGCTGAAACTATTTCTATTTTGAAGATGAGCTTAAACCTGAAATCTTGGGCAACTTGCTGGTGCAAGGGTGCCCGTGTGATTGAGGGGAAATTGGTGAGGTTATCACTGAGTCACTTGGGACTCTTTACTTCTTAGGCCACTTGGCTGCAGAAATAGCAGATTGTATTTTTTTTAATGTTGCTTAAACGTCTGTAGTTCTAAATTAAGATAGGTTTAAGCAATCTTACGCTTTTGGATGAACCTCTGCTTCAAGGGGGAATTCCACATGCTGTTTTTACAGGGGAAAGTTAGATTAGGGTAGCGTATTTCTTCCTCTGCTGTTCTTTAAATCATCAGTTTGGCCACAGAGAGCACACACTGAGTTGCTATACTAGTCCAGAGAATCCCCTCCCTTATTTATCGTGTCTTCTCTGTATTTGTGTGGTCTGATCCAGCAAAGTCTGATTTGTTAAGGCATCAAACGAGTTTTTCACCCTCAGCAAGAGCATAGTTTTCATGCTGGGACTTTCTGCTGGCACTGGTTTTATCTCATCGGGTTCTTCTAAAGGGATTTTGGCATCTATTTGACTCAATATATTGTTTCAGTAGGACGAGAGTGCTTTCAAGATAGCAGGTTTTATAAAAGCATATTGGATGATAGGGGCAACTAAAGGTTCTGTTGACTCATTCTGCAATTATGACTGTTAATTAAAATTCCTATATAAATAAATACATCTCCCTGTGCTTTCGTGAATAGCGAAACTGCCTCTTATGTAGCACTGTGCGTTTTGGTGTGCTCTGAGGGCTGGCTGCCTCCCTGGTTTTGTATGGAAACAGGCACCTGCCCTTGGCTGTGTGTCAGCTTTTGGGCACAAGCGTCACTAATAGCCGAGGCTTCTGGTTCCATGGTTTTTCTCACTGTATGTGCAGGCAATAGAGTGGAAATAGTCAAATTTTAACATGTGGAGTAGAACCAGCAAAATGCTGGTGTAGAAGCAGCAAAATACATATTCTGGCATGTAAATGATCCATCAGAAAACTTATTTGGAGTTTTTAAGGCACTAATGCTGCCTGTTAGAAATCATAACACTCACCTCCACAAAGTTTTGTTGGTTCTTACAGTTTAGCAGTTGCAGCAAACTTTTCTCGTCTCCCTTTGTTGGGGGAGCTGAA
This sequence comes from Chroicocephalus ridibundus, assembly GCF_963924245.1. Lineage (NCBI taxonomy): Eukaryota > Metazoa > Chordata > Aves > Charadriiformes > Laridae > Chroicocephalus > Chroicocephalus ridibundus. The sequence continues at coordinate 1,054,368 of NC_086298.1, read as the reverse complement.
CACGCTGCTCGTACGAAACCGCGTCAGAGAAACGCGCGGTGCGCAGAGCAGGCGCAGAAGTTCAGGACTAAACTGCAGCACTTCGAATCGTGCCTTTTACAGCGACACAAAGTAGTGTTGGTCCTTAACGCAAGGCATGGCAAACAGGAATTGGCAAAGCTGGAACAAGCGGAATTTCTGTTGTGCTCCTGGGGCAGGCTGGAGAGAGGTGGGAGGCAGAAGCGGGTGGTGTCTCTGTGAGCACACTCGGGGCTGGGAGTTCCCTGTTCAGCCCTGCAAGGAAGCTCTGTGATGTTACAGCTCGGATCTCAGTGCAGAGGTAGAGTTTGCAGTTGGTAAGAACGGTAAGAGGAGTAGGTCTATGCGTTTATACTCTTTGGCAAGTGTCCTGGTTTGAGGTAAAACAGAACCAATTTTCAGTAATTTTACTTTTCAGTTAAACCTCTTCTGACGAACTGAACTTTCTGAAATTAACGGCATATTTTTCCAACAGTGTCTGCCCACAGAGTGATAAGACCTGATTGTTTATAGTTTGTGCCAAGGAATGGTATGCAGAGAGGCTCTTGCTTACACTTATTGCTATAACAGCCAAGGTCAGCTCAGTTTGTTATTTGCCCCCTTGGAGGGTCAGAAGTGGAAAAGCGCAGAGGGGCAGGGAGGAGCGGACGGGACAGGTGACCCCAAACTGACCAGCGGGGTGTTCCATCCCATCTGCATCATGCTCAGTGTAAAAGCTGAGGGATCAAAGGGTCAGGTTTTTTTTCTCAGTGCTGGCGTCCGAGGAGGACCCTGTCTGTTTGTCTGCCTTTGATCCCGATCTGTGCGTTCCTGTATCCAGATCTGGAATCCAGTTCCTGTCTGTCGCTGAGTCCAGTCTGGGACTCCGCAGTGATGTCATCGTCATCCTGGGCACTTGATATGGTTTTGAATATATTGTATATACTTCATTATTTTCTTTTTATTATTTTCTTAATATTTTCATTAAAGTAGTTCTGGGGTTTTTTTTAAACTCGTAAGTCTCTCCTCTCTCTCATCCTGCTCTCCCTGAAGGGAGATGCTCTCCCTCCTCTGAAGGGGACACAAGTAAAAGGGAACATCTGTCCTTCGTTTCATTGGCCAGTCCAAACCACGACAACAACCAAAGCAGTTGCTTCTGTGAATAAATAATTTTACCCAAACTTGCATTAAGTAACTTGCTGAGGTGTGATGTAGCCGGAGAGGAGGAGGGATGAGGGGACACAGGCCACCCCTGAACTAACTAAAGAAACAGGTTGACAGAGACATTTTATGGGAGTTAAGAGTGTTCTTCTCTTGAACCAAGTTTTAATAATTTGATTCAGAAGCCAATTAGCGAGTTTGTCTAATATGCCTGTACCTTTAAAATAAAAATTCTGAATTCTTTTGTAGCTGCCTGAGGATGGTCGATGCTATGACAGCCTCCTCGAGCAGCTGTCCTGGTGGAAGGGGTGGCCATAGGGGCCTGAGCGGCGTGTGAGAGGAACAGAACTACGCTGACGGAAATAGGAGACCCACTAAGTGCTGAACATCTTTCTGTTTCACATTTTCATCTTTTAATTGAATAAATGTGTCATAAACATTTATTGTGTAAAAACTATGGTAGATGTCTGTGATAAAAGTCTGAAAAGTTCCTGTAGGAAAAATGAAAGGAGAGTGTGTATGTGTGGGATAAGGGGGGGCAGAAGAGAAACTCCAGTTAGGTTTCTATCAGAAGAGAGGTCTGGAAAGCTGCTTTCCCAGAGGAGAAAAGTTTTATTTCTTTTGTGAACCCTTGTGAAGGTTTGGTGTTGCAACATGAGCAAATGGCATTAACTGGGGCCTGGACAGTGTGAGCCTTGTCCAGATGTTTGCAGTCAGGAGTAGGGTGGCGTTTGCAGCCCAGAAGGCCAGTCGCATCCTGGGCTGCATCAAAAGAACCATGGCCAGCAGATCCAGAGAGGGGATTCTGCCCCTCTGCTCCGCTCGGGGGAGACCCCACCTGGAGTGCTGTGTCCAGCTCTGGAGCCCTCAGCACAAGAAGGACATGGACCTGTTGGAGCGGGGCCAGAGGAGGCCACGAAGATGCTGGGAGGGCTGGAGCCCCTCTGCTGTGAGGACAGGCTGAGAGAGCTGGGGTGGTTCAGCCTGGAGAAGAGAAGGCTCCGGGGAGACCTCAGAGCCCCTTCCAGTCCCTAAAGGGGCTCCAGGAAAGCTGGGGAGGGGCTGTTTGCAAGGGCAGGTAGCGATAGGACGAGGGGCAATGGTTTAAACTGGAGCAGGGCAGGGTTAGATTAGCCATGAGGAAGAAGTTCTTTACACTGAGGGTGGTGAGACACTGGCCCAGGTTGCCCAGAGAGGGGGTGGAGGCCCCATCCCTGGAGACATTCAAGGCCAGGCTGGATGAGGCTCTGAGCGACCTGATCTAGTTGAAGATGTCCCTGCTGACTGCAGGGGGTTGGTAGAGGTCCCTTCCCACCCAACACATTCTATGATTCTAGGGTGTCTTTTCCCAGCTGTGCTAACTGCCTGCTGCAGGACTGGGGCAAGTAATGCTTTATGGTCTGCAGAGAAAAATCAAGCAAGAAGATCCTGCTTACATAATTAACAACTTATTTTGTCTCAGCTTTGCCACCTGTTTGGGATGATGCTCTGGGCATAGTCCTTGTTGTTGGCTCTAAGGAGAAATAGACCTGTTTGAAGGTTGGAGCGATTGCTACTGTCAAAGACCTTTGTAAAGAAAAAAAATAAATCATATGTTACTAATTTTTATAGAATAATCCTTTTTGCAATGTGTTCTGCAAGAAATAGGTGGACAGATGAAGCTAAAGAGAGGTTAAGTGTTTTCGAATCTGATCGTACCAGAAGCAGCTAAAAATCCTTCTACTTCTGTCCCATCACCTATACAACAGGAGAGTCCTGTTCCTTCTCTGACCAGTATATCCCACTGGCACGAAGCTGTGTGTTCCCTGTACAGTTGCAACACTGTGGATCTGGAAGCAGAAGGAAATTGCTAAGGAAGAAAAAGTAGATACAAATAATGGAAGAATTAAGCAAAGGAAAGGAAGTTCTAGTTTATGTTGTCTGAACATTTGAACAGCAGCAGCACTAGAATCAGTTTGAAGCTAATATCTAAGGTGTGGTTATGGTTGGCGTCCTGGTGCAGAACTGGGAGCTGCTGTTCCCTGCCTGTCCCCGCTAGTGATGGCGCCTGCTGAAACAAAAAATGGTGTAAAAAGCCTCTTTTTATGTTGTAGCACAGAAGCCAGATTCTCTGCTCAGTGTTGGTGAAAGCAGAGCTGCAGGTTTATGGCAGTACAGGTGAGATCTGCCGCCTGTGCGTTGGACGAAGTGCGTGTTGCTCAGCTCATCATTACCGTGGTTCTTGTTATACGTTACCAAGAGCAGAGGAGCTTCTAGCTCTACGTGTATTCCATGCATTTAAGTAAATTCCTCTTTACTACCTTTCTGGCTCTGCGAAGGATATGGTCACGCTTGTTAAGTGTAAATGTATGACTACTGTGATTTCAGGCTGTTCTTTTATGATTAAAGTAATGCTGTGTTTTCCTATTTGATGGCAAGCTACACCCATACAATGTGATTTATCCTTGGCTGTTGCTCATCTGCCTTCAAAAAGCAGAGTACTGTGCAATACAAGGGGTTACCGCTATAGCTATACATGTAACTGTGTGGCTTGGTTGCTAATTTCAGACCTTTTTCTGCTCTTAGATTTTTCTGCATTTTTTGTTCTTCTGTGATGACACTTTCTGCTACATGTTTCAAAAGGCGCTTTATGATCATTTTTGATTTTCACACAAATTGTTTGGGTTACACGTTCATGAAAGAAAAGTCTTTTTTTTTCCAATCATCCAGGACACTGCCTGTCTCTCCACTGTTGATCTTTTTTAATGTCAAACTCTGCCTGAACCTCCTCAAGGAATAAGCTGTTACATCAGGAAAAAAGTTGGCTGGAACACAGCCGTGCTGGGAGGAATGTTTGAAAATGCGAGAGCGAGCACAGGAGGAACTCTGCATTGCTTGGGAAATGCTGTATGGAACCGCTCCATGTGGGTTTTCTTAGGTTATACAATTGCCTGGAAATTTTCGGAAAATATTCCCTGGGGACTAACACCTGCCACTGTTAGAAAGTAAAGGGAATTGGTTTCGCTTTTTGAGAAGGGGGGTGCAATTTTGCTTTACAGGATAAATAGCTGCTGTTTCAGAGTGTGCAGAGCAGGTTTTTATTAGCCGTGTAGCTGAAAGCATTATTGTCTGGGTTTTGTTTTGTAAGCAGTAGTTGCCACTGGGTCCTTGGGGTGGATGGGAGCGGAGGTTTCCTGATGGTGTTGTCTGTGTTAACGTGGATAAGCTGCGTGGATTAGGACGATGGTTCTCGGAATGTTTTTTAACAACAGGATGGTGTTCTTGTTAGTCTTCTGTCACTCTTAGCCACAGGATCTTAACGTTACAGTAAAGAAGTAAAAATGCTGGCAGATACGTAAGGCTCCGGTTGAAGAACACATTTGATGGCTGCCAGTCTCTGTCGCTCCCAGGCAGCAGGTAGCGCGGTGCCTCAGTTAGGGTTGCTTTAGCCGAGTTTAGGTGTCATGTTGGTCAGCGGACAAAAAGTGCAGCACGTTAACAGGCCTGTTTGCTTCCTTGCAGCTCTGTGGTGGGAGCGGAGTTCCCCAGACATCCCTCGGCAGATAAACCCTCCTGCCCTCCTCCCAAGGTGAGTCTGTCTGGACATGCGTCTGCGGGGGTGTTTGACACCATGGGGGCAAAGGCCCCATTTGGCAGGGTGGGGGCAGCACAGCTTAAGGAATTCCTGGCCCTTGCTCGCCTGGCTTCTCGCTTGATTGCTCTGTCGATCTCTTTCACCTTATGCTCGTAGCTTGGGTGTTTGGGGGACGTAGCTTGGGTGTTCGGGGGACGGCGGCGCGGGGTGCCACGGTGCAGGGCAGGGGGAGGATGCGGGCACACTTGCACAGGCTGCTGCGGCTCTTCTGGTCCCACCCCGGGCAGCAGCCCCCTCATTCTGTATTTCTAGGTATGTTGTTTAAGTGGAACAGGTCTATTTGGACAATTTGACATTGAGATTATTAAAATTAATATATTTTCTGAGGATCAATATCAGCTTTTCTGTGCGGAGTTTGTTTCTGAAAGTAATACAAACATGGGTCTTTTTGCAGGATGTTTTATGAGCTTATGTGGGTAGGTGAAAGGGGACTTGACAATAAACCAAGTACCAATTGTACAAACTTAGAGCAAATACTGTTTCATCACTGTAGTTTGTGTGGCCACTCTCAGATGAAGAGATTCTTTCAAATAAGCAATATTTTATGGTACGGCAGGGAATAGATTTATGATGATTCCATTTTGATTTGTGAACTTCATTCATGATATTCCCTTGTATTTGTAAAGATTGATTTAACTGCATGTTGAAAAGTTACGCAGCAGTTCCTTATGGATGAAGTAGATTGTGTAGAACTCAGTTTACCTTAAAAAGTTGTGCTGGGTTTGCTGCTCCGGGAGCCCATCTGATTCCGTATCCTTTCTTCTCTCAGAGTGGGCGAACTGTGATCTTTGTCTTTAGAACCACTGCCTGCCGAGATGTTTACCAGTGAGGGCCTGCATAATACAAGGAAATAGAAAATGTCTGTGCAGGAGCAGTCTCCAGTTAGTGTGTATTATCTGTTTTCCCCTTTTGTTCACATGGAAACAAGGCTTGGTGTTTAATGAGAAATTTCTGGAAAGTCTCATTTTGGGTTTTTCTAGTCTCCCTTGTCTATGTTCTGAAGTGCCGCCGCAGCTTCGTTAGAGGGCACTCGTGAATAACGGCACGCAGCGTTCGCCACCGACTCTGCAGGGAAAAGTCCCGATGCAAATGTAATTTGCCGCCCCAGAGCAGGAGGTATGGAGCTCGAGATGGATTGCTCTATATACTTTGCTGTTTTGTGATGCAGGGCAAGACTGACTACGTTGCAGGCTGATTTAGTATTTGTGCTGGAACATAGCAACAATCCATTAGGTAATTCACTACAGTTTTCCAACTGTGGATTAATTAATTTAAATAACTTGTTTCTCTCATGGCCTTTACCTCATAAACTGCCTTGATCCTAAATATACGTCCATTTTAGAACCTTTTTTGTTTTGTTTTGTTTTGTTGCTATCATCTTAAAAAAATAAATCCTTTAGAAACAGTAAGTTGCTTCAGAAACTCGGGTTTTAATTCCAGCCCTTACATCAGTTCCGTCTGTGCCTTTGACAAATAGCTTCTCGTGTCTTCTTTCAGTTGCCCTCTCTAAGAAAGAGGGTGATGATTTTTACCTTGGGAGAATTAATCAATGTATATACATGCGCTTTGATATCTGAAGTGTTTCAGAGTATTTTAAAAATATAATTAAAATATTGAACCAAGCAGGAGTCAGGGAAGATACATTTAAGACCACGGTATTTTGCTCAAATGCTTTGGTGCTTCTTCTGTTCTGGCAAGATTATAGAGCCACATCATTTGCATTACTTTTGACTTTTCTTGATGGTTTTAGTTTTTTTGTCCAAGCATTCTTTATATGCAGGAGTCAGATTGTCTGTAAACATAAACATAATCTTAACTTTGTCCCAAACATACCTTGTTTTGCTTTTAAAGAAGCATACCAAACCGGTGTAACTTGAAACGTTTTTCTGAGCAATTAGCACTGAATCATACCGCACTGGATAGGCTTGGCAGAACTGAGGAGCGTGTTTCCTATGCTGGAACCATGCCTACATAGCATAAACCTCAGCTTTAATATATTGTTTTATTCAGCCTCTAAATTCCCACTTCTGTGTCTAGCGTTACTGCTGGTAGCTGGGTTCTGTGTAGCCACTCATCGGGAGCGCTCGTGTGCTGCTCCAGGGTGCGAGAAGAGGCGCTGCGTGGGGATGGGATGTGAATGTGCTCACAGAACAGGGCAGTAACAGCTATGGACAGAAACCAGTTGTCTGGCTGACTGACCCCTCTCCTTACTGGGAAGTATTCCTTCCAGCTGGGACCGGCATGTCTTTCTTAGCAGGGGCTTAGCTTTACTCAGAGGTGACAGCTTTAGCATCTCTGCGTTAAAGATGGTAGACATCGGCAACCTGAGAGTTTATCGAAGCAGATTCTGTGCCACAACCTTTGCTTGGTATCCTAAAGAACTATGGCCATGAGACTCTGCTTCTCCAAGATTAAAGCAGAATAATAAGAAAATGTAATTGTCAGGCCATCTTTTTCCTCTCCTAGTTTTTAATCTCCTCTTGCACCTTCCCTTTCTGTCCTGCTAGTATGGCTCCTTGATAGCTTTTTGGCAGAGTGGTTGCTTGGAGTAAAGAAGGACGGCTGAGATGTTCCTTCTGAGGAGTTCTTCAGTGTCTGTCCCAACTAGAGGGTACCTGAGGAGGCAGCAGAAGCTGAGCTGAGACATGGTTACCATGTGGGTGGCTGCAGATGTATGGAATGAAGCGCTGCGGAGAGACTCCTGCCGACTTTAAGGCAGTTGATTGGAACAAGGTGAGCAGCTCTTGCAGCGAGGTCTTGGCTCGGCAGCCTTGCCAAACAGCTGCTGGGCTCCGTGCCGGCACAGTAACTGGTCTGCTTCCCATCTCCCACCGCCTCTCGTGTGACGGCGGCAATAGCAGCATCTCTGGGGCACAGGCAGTGGGTCAGGGAGTGTGGGCAGCCCAGAGCTCACCCCGGGGCTGTTGTGGACCCCTGGATTGTGTCGGGGAGTTGGGAGTAGGGCAGCAGGCAGGGCAGGCTGGACGGTCAGGCTGTCAGGGACGGCACCCGAGTGACCGCATCAGCTCTGGTTTCTGAGGACACTTTTATTTGCCTGACCGGCAAATGGAAATTAAGGTGAAATGGAATAAATAAGGGCTTCCCTGCTGGAAAAAACCAGTTACTGACCCTAAAGCATTTTCATCTGCGGGGCTTTGGATTGTATTTTTAATGGCTTTGAAAAGCTCAGTTCTTGTCATTTCTGTAAATGATATTAGAAATGACATTTTGAATGACAGAGGCTTTAGCCAAAATCTTCACCCCCTTAGTGTTATGTTCTGTCCATTTGTAGATGCCCTCTCATGTGTTTTACCACACATGGAGTTCGGGCGTTCTAAAACATAATAGTAATCTAGCAGCCAGTGACATCTACGGAACGTGCTGAAGAGGAGGTCCAGCGTGCTTGCATGCAATGCTTTCTTCCAGTGTTGAATAGCATCTCCTACAAATATCTTCTCACACAACACTTTTGTGGAACTAAAAGTTTATTTTTATGATGATTTATGTTTTGATCTTTGTCAGTCTTTGACGACTAGATGGACTTGTGTGTTGACATGTTTGCATGGGTTAGCCAATGCCATCTTCATGGCATGATGTAGTAAATGTAATTAGTAAATGCTAGTGTCATCTGTGCTTTAGCTCTGAAATCAGTTCCAGGTACCATCTGATTTTTATTAAAAGACGGCTGCAGTTCTTGGTCCCGTCTATAGTTACAATCAGTTGTACTTAAAATGTTCTGCCAAGTCCTCCTTAGTTTTCTCTGTGCATCACCAGCAGCTTGTCTTTTTGGGATCTGGAGACCAGATCTGTGACTGTCGTTTCTTGAGCATCTCCCTCCCGTTAGCCTAACTCCAGATTGACGTTCTGATATGGCAGGTTGTTGTGTTGCTCTCAGAAGATGTTGTGGGACAAATTGCTGTCTGCCATGGGGAGGGAGCAACCACTGGAGAGTGTTTCCAGCTTAACTTAGAGTGAAGAAGCCACTACTAGTAGAATTTAGGGTAAGAAGTAGTATGTGTGTTTATAAAAATACAGGAGAGGAACATAATGGGGGATAGCATAAATTTAGGCTAGTCTTCTGCCTAATGTAATAATGTAAATGGAGTAAGCAATTTTTCTTCCTTTTTTTTTTTTCGTCCCTTTTGTCTTCCTTTTTTCTTTTCTTTTCAGTAGAAGCAGTTTAGCTAAGAGGACAGTGGTGCTGGCTGGCTGACTTGTCAGAAGTTTAAGCGCCAAGAAGTAAATATTTTTAAATCAAGCAAATGTAAAACTTTGGGGATATACTTAAAACACAAAAGAAAGAAAAAAAGAACAAAACCGAAGAAACCCTTTTGTGTACAGTGTCCAGAGCAATTTTAAATGCTCTTGTTCCATGCCTAAACAAATGGTTGTTTCAGCTAAAGAAAAATCTTTCTTATTGATTTATTACACCAATTTAGATATAAGCCCTCTGTGCAGGATTGTCAGTTTAATAGAACAGCTTGCTTTCTCCTTTCAGATTTAATCCACATGTTGTTGTATCAACAGAGCCTTTGTCTCTGCTCAGTTATGAGTTATCCTTTTTTAATAAAAAAAAAAAAAGTGAAAAAGTGAAAACACATGTTTTTTAACAGCCCTATTACAAAAAAAGCATAGGATGACATAGGGAGAGGTGACCATCAAATAGTGACTATGATTTGTAGGTGACTTCAAAGCGGTGCTGCAAATGAAGGAGTGAAAAATGGACCTTTCAGGGACTGTGGAAAGCCCAACAGTGACAGGAGGAGGCAGCATTATCCTTAGCCAGGATTTCCTAGGGTTTTTTCCCCAGCTTGTGCAGTGATGCTAAAGATGGTCTTTTTAGTTAACTCTAATTTCCTTCCTTTTTTTAAGAGGGGGACTTATCCAGAGGTGTATGTAATTCACGTTTCCTTCCTTCCTGCCTCCCTCCCCTGCAGAGAAGGATTTCTTTCTCGGACCCCTCCTGTTTTCCAAATGGAGAGGAATTACTCTCAGGAAACTCATGAATTTGGTATTATTCTATACTTGGTTTCGTGAGAAAACATTTATTTGTGTATCAATGCTTACTTGATGTCTGCGTGAGGGTTCAGAAGCGCATGTTAGAGCCGCTCAGTAAAGCAGTTCACTACATTGTTTAATTATAACCTTTTCTAGGACCGTATCACACAACTAACTCCTGTCGCACCATGAATCAGCTCTGAAGATTTACTTCAGTACGTCCTGAACTGGCAGCGTGGTGGGCTGGATGCAGCCAAAGGCAGAACAGTTGCCCTGGCTGTGTCTTTGGTGCTAGCCTGGTTTCTTCCAGCTCCTGTGTGACTCCTGGCAGTCATCACAAACTCCCTGAATGCTTTTTCAGATGTCAGCACAGCAGATCCCATCGCAAGCGTCAATATAATTATTTGCAGTGGTGCGATTTTAAACGAAGCTGATAGTAACGCATCTTCAAGCAGAAGGAATTTGTCTGGCATTTAAAAAATGTGGCATGATCCTATTCTACTTCTCAGAGTTACAGAAGAGAGTAAGAAAAGATGCACCTTAGAGGCTTTAGCGGGCAGTGATGGGGAAAAGAAGGTTGTGTCCTCGCTGCCTGGCAGGCGGTGAGACTGCAGCTCTGGGGAAGGAGCGGTCTTGCTGTATCAGGCTGATCCCTTGGTCCACCAAGCTCTCCAAAAAAGCCCACAGAACCCTGGGCAGCGTGTGTGCGGACACGAGGAACTGGCAGCATCTTTCAGTAGTACTTGGTCTGGCTTTGTCAGAGGACAGGTAAGCCAGGTGATGGTTAGCAGCCTGTGCTAAAAGAATTAGACTGTTGCTGTTTAAAGCAATTTAGATGCTATGAGATTCTCTGGATGTTAACTCTGCAAGTGTTCCTTGCACAAGAAGAAAAAAAATCCATCCCTTTGAACATGGCTGTGGAATGCAGACTTACCGGGGGCCGGGTTGTTTTCCTGCAGACTGACCTTTTGTCACTGCCCCTGTTTTTCAGTGGGGGCTGAGCTGAGCATACCTTCCCAACATACGATAAAACATGGACCTTGGGAGGATTATACTCTCCAGGCTCTCTCAGGCAATCTCCTGTCCTCAGGTCTGCATTCTACCAAGTGAAGTTCTCCAAACCTTGGGGTACTAATGGATATTTAGGTTAGGTTTGTTTCCTTTTCAGTTGGTCGCTGTTCTGGATGGCAGCTAGCCATTATTACTTCTCAAAACAACTTAGAACCTGAATCTTTCCAGAGCAGTGGTAAATGAAGGGGTATTCAGCTAGCAAGAACAATTTCTTTATAGGTGGATTTTGCAGGGCATTGTGCTATGTTGTGCTTTCACCGAAAATATCCGTGGGCAGCCTGCTCCAACTTTGAAGTTGGCCATCCTGTGAGCAGCCGATTGGGTTGGAAACCTCCCGAGGTCCCTCCCAAACTAACTTACTCTGTGATTCTGTTTTCTGGTGGCGTTCTGGCAAAGCTGCTTCGTTTATATCTCCCTTCATGCTCAACAGCTTTCATCATGTTCCCATCGTAAGCAGTTCTTTAAACTGAAGTGATGTGTAAACATCAGGAACAGTTTCTAAACTGTAACATGACTTTCCTTCCTTCGTAGTGCAGACTGGTTTTTATGCTGCCATATGCAGATGATACGAAAAATCAGTTTTCTCTTATTGCTATTTATTAGGAGATGATAACTTTTTTCTTTTTTTTTTGCCCTCAGACACAGATGTTTTACCACGGGGATGTTTTACCACAAAGGATAATTTTCTAAAAGCGAATTGGTCTTTTTCTTAGGTCGGCTTTGTTCCTTTGCACTCTCTCTTTGTTGGGAAGCTGTGGAAGAAGGAAAGGCACAGAGAAAAGAGCCTTGTTGTTATTTGGGTTTTATAAGCCCATATCGTTACTGTAGATTGAGTGAATGTTGCATTTTTGAATTAAAAACTGACATTAAGGAAAATATACTATTTTAATGGATATTGGTACCTATTATTCAAACACTTTATCTCATACTTAACTTTATGCTGTACAGTATTTCGCTTAAAATTTAAGCATTCGCTTAAGCGCTTTGAATAGTAATGAACTTAATACTGTGTCTTAGTAATTCAGAAACTGCGTGCCTGACAAGGGAATGCTGACAGTTTGTTGGCTTGCTTGGATTTACAATTTTATTCTGAGGGCAGAACAGGATGGTGGGGCAATTAGGTGGAGTTACATATAGCAAATGTATAATTTATCACATATGTACTCAAAACTGAAGTTGACTAATCTTGTAGTTCATGCTTGCTGTACGCTCAGTCTTTAACCTCTCTGTTTAGCTTGCCAACGTGGTGCCAATTAGTGGGACTGTGATGTGGACACTAAGGAATATAACTCACTTCGCATGGGTTACCAAACAGCTCGCAGATGTTAAGCTAATGGTTCTTGGCTACTACCAGCCTGACTTGGATTTCAACCCAGAGGTGAAAGAATTTATTTCTCTCCCATTACCATTTCCCTTGGGCCTTATTGTCCCGAGCATCAAGAATTCCTTCAGCTTACTCTGGAAGATGATGTAAACAATTCCCTCCCCCTTAAACCTGTTCTCACGGTGTCCTGTATGTTCCTTTATTTTGATGTTAATTTGCCACCCTCGGTATTTGTTATTCTGCTGGTAGGCTTTATTATAAATGGTAAATGAAGCTGTAAACACTTAAGCATACAACCGAAATTCTTAACAGGAGAGTGTGGTGCGGTTCACGTACAGTACCTGCAGCTGCCTCTCGGAGATGTGACAAAACGTCTCTCCTAGGATTACTGGCACTCCTTTGAGTAACAAAGGCCATGGAAGGCGGTGGATCTGGCTCGCCTGGGATCCTGCCTGCCTTTGTTCTCACTGCTGGATATCGAACTCGGAAACCTTGTGAAAAGTGTAACTGCAAGGCCCATAGTTTTTCCTCTAGGGATGAGTCAGTGCTGGATAACTGATGGGCAGATTCTGGGGCTTCTGTGGTGTGATTTAGAGCAGTGGGTAGTAGTTGTTACTCAAGACGCTTTAAAATATGGTATGAAATATAGTGTAATAACTGTAAAACGTTCATCACTTTCACCACCAAGTGATAGGTATGATAAGGGGGTCTTTGTCTGTACAACCTTAGCAGCTTCAGAACAAAGGTAGGGTAATGGAGGGCTCAGCTGAATGAACAATAGCACTTAAATACTTATTGATGCCTAAATCGTGTTTTATAACCCACTGTGTAGTCCTCTGATGTGTTTAACCAGTGTGTGTAATATGAGGGTTGATGCTTTTTGTTCTCTCTCCGGTAACTTTGTCTTTTCTACTTAGAAGATTTAGCCTTTGACCTAAAAATGTTGCCTGTGACATTATGTCCAGCATTCAGTTTTTCAGCAATTTCTTTACCTTGCTCATTTAATATTTTGGTAAAAGGCAGCAGTATTAGCATAGCAGATATTTGAAAAACAAAAATCATACTTAATGAGAAGTTTGCAGTCATAGTTTATTTTCTTACTGACGTGCTATTTTGGGCTGTCAAACTTGATCAGCATCAACACGAACACCCACAGGAAGAGGTGGGAGAGGGTTAAATAACTGTCATAGTTATTATTCAGTGAGCAAGGAAAATAAACCGCTTACAAGGTCCTGTTATTTGTTGCTTTTCTTCGAGGTTCTAAAGCAAATGTTGCATTCAGTGATGCATTTGATCCTGAACTTCCAAAGAGAGGAATTATTTTAATTTCTTGAGATGAGCAGATGTCCTGTGGATTCTTGATGTTTATATATTTACTAAGAACAACATAACAGAAGTAACGCAAACGTTCTGTACTTAGACAGTGAATAATAGCTAAATACCAGTTACCTTTCTTGAAGAGTAATTAATAACTTTCACATTTTCTGTAGCACGAACAGGGAAAACTCAACATGATGAACCCAGAAACAAGGTGGACTGTCTGCTTTTCCAGAGTGGCAGGTTCTCAAGTGCCAGGTTTTGGGTGACAGGAAACAAAATCCAGCAGCAGTTTGTACCTACATTTGCTCTTCTCTTTCTCAGTATCTAAATCAGTTTCTCAGTCCAGTAGATGCAGCCTTTCTCTAGTGATTCCACTGGCTTTCTTCCCCTCTAGACTTCCACGTAGCTCTGTACGATAAATGACTCTTCTTCAGTTTTTATCCTTTCGAGAGGCTTAAGAAGCGCTGATGGTCGGGTCTGTTCTCGTGTATTTTAGTGTGTGGGTTCACGGACACACTGAAATTATAATGAGTATGGAAAAATTTCAAAGTACATTCTCATGTTCATATAAGTTTCTAAAATATCTACAAGTTAACCCCAAAATCAAGACATCATAAGATTTCCTTCCTTCCCCTGGGGTTGCTGGCTTAATTAGTCTAGGTTTTGTCCCTCGTCTGTAGCAACTAGTAGAAAATACACTTGCTGTTCTTTTTTTTTCCTATCATACATATCTGTAACCCTTTTTTGGTGGCAAGTAATAGCAGAAAAATTTCAGAAGTACAGAAGAAGCTAAAATGCTTGATGCAAGAATTTATCAGATAATCATTCAAGCAACACTTCCCAGCTCTTCTTGAACACAGCTGCTTTATAAAGCCACCATGTTTGCTTTGTCAGTGAAAGTTTTCATCATATGACAGATAGGTTTCCCCCTTAGATTAGCATTGATAGAACACGAAAAAAGAAGAAAATTGGACCAAACGTGTAATATTTCTAGACAGACTCTAAAATCTTAAGAAATAACATGGATGACCGAGGGAGTTTGGTTTTTATGTGAGAGTGTTGAACAGGGCTATGAGAAAGTCGATGGAAGGAAACCCTCAACTGGAACACGCTCGTACCAAGTTAGAGGTTACACAGGAATGACAGAGTAGTTCAAACCCATGGGGGAATAGTCCTGTGTCTAAAAGCTAAGTGTCAATTCAGGAAAAGAGCTGTGTTAATAACAGAGTCCTTAAGATTCGAAATTTCAGAACTTGTAGGTAGGAAAAGTATAGAATAATACAGAGTATGTAGCTTTAAAGTAGGAAACACAATGGAAAAACACTGGCACCCCACTGCTCGTAGGCATCAAGGACACCTTTGGGAAACATCCGGCCAGGGAATCCAGAGAGAGGAAGATACTTCTGACTTTCTCCTGGGAATTGTGCAGAACTTGGTGCAAAATTTCACTGACGGTGGCCCTCCGTAAGTGTGAACACCCGTGTACGTACAGATCCTGGCAGAAGGAATCCAAGCCAAAAACTTCAGTGGAGTGATACTTGATTTCGAAAGGGAAAGTACATCAGAATGAGGAAGGATGTTAAAAAGAAACTGAAAGGAGCAGTGAAAAGGGTGAAATGCTTGTAGGTAGTGTGAAGATTATTTAAAGGCACTATACTGCAGAGCAAATGCTTTGGCCCTATCAAGAGCTGGTTGAGAGAGAGAAAAGTTATGATGTGAAACAGCAGGGAAGAAAGGCCTTGGAGGCAGAGGCATCCTTCCAAAAGCTGAAGTCATGACCAAGTGAGGAAGACAGAAAAGAACAAACACTTTGAAATGCCAAAAACTTAGGGGAACAGCTTTGAGAAAGTATAAAAAGTAACAGTTCTTTTCCAAATATGTTGGGAATAAGAAGCTTGTCTAAAAGTTTGCAAAACCCTTGAAGACGAGGGTGTGAAAGAATCACTTGCAGAAGATGAAGCAGAAAGAGAGGAGTGCCAGAAAGAGCAAATAAGTTTCTGAGGCATCTACTCTCCTCATGGTTTTTTTTTTACCAGAACCCATCTCAAACCCAACTATTAGTGGAAGAACGTTAAAACGCAGCGAGCAATAACTGGCTGCAGGCACCAGGATGTTAGAGCCCAGGAGGGCTTCAAGGGAGAAACCGTTGAATTATTAACACTTGTGTGCAGCCTTTCGATTAAAACCCCCTCAGCCCCATTAGAGAACAAATAGATAGGGCTGATACGGTGCCAACTTGCCAGAGAGTTCCAGGGAGCTTGGGGAACGGCAGACAGAAATCTGGCTTTGTATTGTGCAGCGTCGTCAAAAGAATAATATAGATTAGAATTGTTTGGCACGTGATTTTATATGAATATGGAGGAGTCATGTCTTTTGTAAAAGGAAGTTGCACTTGATGAATCTTCAAGGACTTGAAAGGCTCAGCAAACATCTGGATTGGGGTGTTCCAGTGTGTATGGGATCCTCAGATTTTCAGACAGCTTCTGACATGGTCCTTTGCCGCAGCTTCTTAAAGCAACGGGTCTTTCTGGGCGTAAGAAAGAATGGTCTTCAGTAAACTGTTAAACCCGTTAAAAGGTGAGAAAAAGTGTAGCAGTCGTTGTTGTTCTCATGGAGGGTGGTTACCATTCGAGTGACACAGCAGCCTTAGGAGCCCTGTGCTGTTTAACGCTCTCACAGATGATCTGTGGCAGGCAATGGATAGAGAAATAACGTCGGAGTGTTTAGAAGTACTTTGGCATAGGCAACTCTAAAGCTGCAAAAGTACCTACCTTGTGGTACTGTGTGATTCGAAGATAAACTAACAGGTTAAACTTGGCGTCAGTAAGTGTAGAGTAATGTGAGAAAATGGAATTATCTCTGTTTACAGCTCTGGCTAAACGCGGTACTGCCTCCCCCAATAACAGATTATGGAACAGCTTGCACATGAAGGATGGCGGGGCCTGAGGAGAAGATGCCTGAGTGGGACAGAAGACAAGCGATCATTCCCCATTTCTCTTTCATTCCCTAAAAAAAAAAAAAGGTACATCAAATGGAATTGGGAAGTTCAAAATAAATACTTCTTTGCGTGGTGAATGCAGTGTGGCAGCTGTTGCAACAAGACTCTGGTGCTGAGAATTTGCAGGAAAGTGGTTGGATGTATTCTTAGAAGAAAGATCTATAAAGTCTATTTCAGCCAATACCTGGCATGTGGAAATCTTGAGCTACAAGTTGTTGTGGGCTCGGGGAATGTGTTGGGGGATGCAGCTGCCCAGTTCTCCTCCTTAGGCATTGGCCACTGACCACCATCCCAGACCCGATACTGGCTGGGTGATGCCATCTCACGTGGCGTGGCCAGTCTTTGGTGCCTTATTCTCTTTAACTGTATTTTGCTATTTCTGTACTTGTCTGTTCCAGCTACTCCCTCCTCTCTCAGATGCTCCTAAAAAATAAATTTGTTTTTTATGAAAACACACCTTTTTGTCCTTCTTTTTGTTGTTTTTTTTTTCTTTCTTTTGTGTAGTACATTGAGTTGTCATGTGCGTAACTTAAGTTTATGGTGTTTGTCTACAGACTTCTTGGATAGAAAATGGAGCTGCTGCTTAAGCATTTCCATATGTGTTCAGCTATATTGTTCAACTATATTCTTCACCTAATGTAACTTGGAAAAATGAACATCTTTAAAGTGTTATTTTTATGTGTTGGTAAAGAGTTAATGGAACTAGAAAATGTTCCAGATCAGTTTTGTCCCTACTGTGGATCCTAAGAAGGCTGTGTCATGTCCTGCTAGTTTTTAAGCAACCTACAGCTTCATCCCTATGAATCTGATGGCCAGTTAGTTGATCCCTCCAGGAGACTTAGTTGAATACAATCCTCCTGACATTGGAACACAGCAGAATACTTGAATGTTAGCAAGTTTTCCATTTATAAGTGAGTTGTTTGTTAAAAGTGGAGACAACAATCCAAACTCTGCCAAGTACATGCGCAGCCCTGCTGGCCTCAGACATAACGTGTTGTCAATTTTGTTTTTATTTAGGGCAGATTTGCAAAGCTGCTGTGTTGATAGAGGCATAAGGGAGCGTGTGATATGTCCCATCTGTGTAAACTCGGTTTTCTATATGCTGTCTTGCACAGATGGTATGCCTTTGTACGGTTTTTTATTTCACACTTTCAGCTGAAAAAGCCAGGTTTGAGGAGATGTGCTATGTTAATTTGATCACTTGTAAACTCGAGATGTCTCATTCGTGAAGGGGCAGGTGGCAGGAAAGAGTAGGCACCTCTGTCTCCTGAATCCGCCCACGTCTCCCCACCTTTTCCCACTGGGCAGGTAAAACTCTGTCTCCCCTTTTGATTCCATCTGTGGAGTTGAGCCATTTATCGCTGTTGGAAGATGTTAATGGGAGTCCTGACGTGGAGATGTCTCCTTGTCTTCTGCATGAAAAGATGCTTAAATGGGAGTGAAAATTGCGGCAGTTACTCCAATTTTGTCTGCTTTCTAGTTCCCAGCTTTTCCGTCACCAGTTGAGGAGAATGAAATAGGAACAGTGGGGTGAGGTTTGAAGAACCCAGTATTGAGGCAAAGTCTGTAGCCTTTATGTACAAGAAGAAATTAGTTCTGGAATCCTGCAGCGTGTGGGAAGAAACTTGTGATGCTCTAGGAGCCTGTTGATCGTTCCTGGCTAAAATTGGTCAACGTCTCCTTAATGTGGCTGTGAAAAGTACAGAAAGCAGGATGGGGCAAGGCTTTGTGACCTTGGGGCGTGGGGATGTTCCAGAAGTGTATCGTGGGTTTTGGTGATGCGTGGTCACCCTGTGACGGTGTGTCAAGAGCACATGTGTCTTTGTCTAGGTTGAATTCAAAGAGGTGAGACCACAAGACAGTTGTCAAAATGAGAACTTGGCTGAGAATTCAGGTTGGTTTTGGAGCTTCTCTTTTTTTGTCACTTCATTTGAGGGAAGCTGCACAGAGTGCTCGGTAGAACCAGATATACTTAGGAGTAACGGAATCTGGGTGACTTGGAAGAGTCTCCTCAAAGGAAATACTGCTAAAAGCACAGTTTATTAGTAATGGGATGAGAACGCTGGCCGAAGAGGCAGTGCTGTTGTGCCAGGTTCTGCAGACTTGCCGGTGCATGTGCTGCTTTGTGCCACAGAAGGAGGGGGCAGGATAACGTGTGATTTGCCATCCCTGGGCTGGGGCTGGCCTTCAGCTGGAAACTGAGAACCTGTGAGTCAATAACCAGAGAGAGTGGGGCGGCAGGGGAGCAAGGGGGTAGATTCACTGCCCCGGCCCGTGTTCGGTCTGTATGCAAATGCTGAGTGCAGCTGCGTTCTGGGGGCCTGCTGTGGACAGAAACGACCTCCAAACACCGTTCCATGGTCAGTATCTGATCCTACATTTAGGCATTTTGGCATATGCTGCACAGCTTGGATAAAGGAATTCTCCTTTTCAGTAGTATCTTCTGACAGCAATAGCTGTGGCTGCAAAAGAGATCCCAGGGTTTTTCTCGGGGTTTTTTTGGGATTTCCCTCCCCCCCCTTCTGTAACTTCTCAGGCTTCTCTTTGCTCAAAGGTATAAATCTTCTTTTAGAAATACTATCGCAGAAATCCTTCTGTCTCATCTACGGTGTCTAACACCATCAGTGTTTAACACATAACCCACATCTCTTAGCCAGACCTCCAAGAAAATAGCAGAAATTGAAAACTACTCTTAGAAAGCACCTTGGAAGAAATTAGTGCTTCTGGTGGACTTGAGAATTTTGGGCCTTTACCAGATATACGGATTTTAAGACTGGAAATGATGATTAGAGCAATAGTTTCCTCTTTCGTATAACGTGGTCTACTGCGGTTCGCATTTTAACTTCTTTTAAAAGGTATGTAGTCTTTGCATACAGACTTCCTTTACTATTTTAGGATTATTTTTGAAAGGCAGAATTCTTGCAGAATTACAGTATCCCTGTGAAAGTGTCTCCCGTGACCTCTTTGTCCGGTACTGTGTCTAATAGGGATTTCTGATACTAATTTAGAATCCCTATTGGACTGTTTTCTTTATAGTTTTCCTCCAGGCTTCTTCGATTTGTCAAGAGCAGTTTGCTTTTTAGTCCTGTCTTCTGTATGCTGACAGCCACTCCTAGTTGGGTGTATTTTGCAAATGTAATAATTATCTCTTGGTTTTCAATTTTGGGCTTTTTGACTCCAGTAGAGGCTGTGAGTGATAAGCGGTTTCAGCAATCCCCGCTAACTCCGTGTCCTTGCCAGCTTGCGGCACTGTTACCGCCTGCCTCTCCTTCTCCCCCATTCCAGTGCTTGTTGAGAGCCTTATTTGCAGTTTTCCAGAATTGCTGTTGGAAGGGAAGCTCCTCGGGCTTGCTGCACTCTACGTTTAGGGCTCTTGAAGAAATTTAAGTTTGACCTTCTAGCCGTTCTTTACTGAGCATTTGCAAATGAGATTTATTTTGTGGCTCTCAAATTGGCCTCATCTGCAGGGATTTTAATGAGAATGGCACAACCACATCCGGGTATGGAAAACGTACATGTGTCAGAAATGGAGGAAATGCTTATGAAGGAATTTTCTCCAGTAACTCAGTCTGCAATTTCCATCAAGGAAATATCATCAAGGAAATAATCCGCCTGGATAAAATTTTGTCAAATTACAAGCAATTTCAAATCAGAAGTACGTTACAGCCCTATTGTTGGGGTTCTGTAAGTGTGGTTTATAATGATTTATGACTTTTCTAGAATTGAAAATAGCTTGGAATCAAGTAGTTGTGTGCCTAGACTACATTCACATTTTTCTGTATTACCCTTCTTCAGTTTGTTTTGTACGCATGGTGCATTTGGGGTTTTTTAAGTCTCTTTTGGGTCCTATTTTAAATGACACCCGTCTCCGGGTGTTCCAGTCCAGGAGAACCGCAGTGTTTATGGGTTGCTCTGGTGGGTTCAGGGGTGCTCTGAAACCTGCTTCTCTTTCCGTGGTCTGCAGTGAGACCAGACACTGTATTTTTGGCTGCAGCGAGGTGAGAAGACTCCCAACCTCTGTATCTCTGAGAGGGATCGAATGTGGACATCTGCTGCTGCTCTGCGCCCTGCAGAGCCTGTAAGCCCAGGGTTTGTACGGTCAGCAGAGAAAAGTTCCTAGGGCATGAGCCAGATTATCCTAAAATGAATAAGCTCCTACAAGCGTGTGTCTCTTGACAATAGGACTAGCCCTAGGAGACGCAGATGTCCTAAACGAGCTGACACAGAACCTGCAGCGAGTATCTCATAAAATATGAGAGGACGAGAGGAGAAAACAAGGTGACATACCCCGCCAAAATAGCAGCCTGGCTAAAACCAAATGAATCTATTCAAATGTTGCTATTGAGTAATTAATGTGAAATTGATTTCAGGAGCAAAATTCCTGAGGGCGCTTTAGCCTTTTCTTGTTTGTTTTTACATTGTTTTCCATTTCCTATATCGCTGTTACAGCACTTGTCAATGAGCTGTTGGGGTTTAACTGTGGACAAGCCAAACTCTGTCTGCCGTATGTACAGCGCTATTTGCCAGACCCCCCCAGGCAGAACGGTCTGCAAAGCACAATACGCTCTTTTTCCTTCTGCCGTCTCCCATCTGTGCTCACACCAAACCCCACCGGGATGCGGTCGTACAGTCCCATGCAGCAGGAGCTAGGCTGGATCCCTGGTGACTTCTGCTGCCCCGAGGAAGGGGTGGAAGACTGTGGAGTACAACAGGAGGCTAAAAATGTGGGGATTACAATCTGTTTCAGTTGACCAAGCAGCATGCATTATCTTTTAGCCAAAATTTTGCTGAAACTGCTCAGTAAATACATATAATGGATCAGTTTAAATAAGCCCAGTGTGTTTTTTAAGCGGAAGGAGACATCCTTCCCTGCTCACCAGCGGATGCGTCGGTGTGACTTTCAAGAACTGAACGTTCCGGTCTGGTGAAAATGAAGGTCTCTGTCCTCGTGAAGCTGAGATCTGAAACGTGTTTTCTTGAGCAATTTGGACCCATCCTCGCCAAAGGTGGCGGAATAAGAAGGTGTACACTGGAGCTTATAAAGCTTAATTTATCCTTGCTGATCCTCTTATTGCCAAAAAGAAGCTGGCAGGTAGCCAGTGGCATCGAACCATCTGCAGAAGCAAACTACATTTCATTCTTGTGGGAGATGGATATCTCCGATTTCCTATTAGCCTGTCCTGATTCTTCACATTACCGGGAAACGGTTGTGTCATTCATAAGCGTTCATAAAATGCAGTCTGGGATTATACAGAATTCATAAATATTTAAGAATGTGAACAAATATGAAGAATAAAAAAGTGAAAGTAGTATGGAGTTCCTCTTTCCTCGGTCTCTGAAGGATAAGGAAATTGTTGCGTGTCTTCCTAAGTCTTGCCCAGCACGTCCTGCCCTCCTGAGATGCATCCAGCTGTAACGGGGCAGCAGCACCAAATCTCCGAAATCAGCCCATTACTTAACGTAACGATTGTGATGTGCAGTGAATGCAGGATAGAAATAAGGTGCCTTTTTCAAATATCCGCTTCGATTGAACAGAGAAAAAGGAAAGGAAAACGTGGTGTTTTAGTGAGCTCTTACTTTTTAATGCGGAGTATCATCTAGATTTGAGCCTGACCTAATAGCGCCCCTAAATTTATGCTTAATCTCAAGTATTTCTTAACTTCAAACTTTAAAAGTAAATTTTGCAGATTGGTATGAGGTGGTTTGCTGGGACCTTAAGGAGCATATTAGATACTGCGGGGCATGGAAATTGCATAAAGTGTTTGACTTTTCCTTTTTCACTCAGTGCCCGTTGCACAGGCAGTACTTGAAAGCCACTGTCTCTGTGTAATACAGTCCAGTGTTCCCAGTCTGCTCAAATGGAGACAGAGTCCTCCTTGCTTTACTCGGTGTTGCTGAGGATTAAGTACGTTCTTGGAGCGAGGCCTGTCTGTAATTTCCTATGCACGCAGGCTTGGGAATGGCGGTGCCTGGCTCCCCGGCGTGGCTGGGTGTGGCGCGCGGAGGCTCCGCGGCTTCTCTCTGTTCACTGCGGGCGCGTTGGAAGCCAACCTGCTCGTGGCATGGGCCGCCCAGCTCCCTGACAGCCCGCGGCCGCGTAGCTGGGGGGGGTGGAAAGGATATCCCCAAAGTCCTTTCCAGGCACATGCTCTCATTGTTCTTATAATTGGAAAGGATTTAAATGACAATCCATGCTGGTGGCATACTCACAGCTCTTCTATTCATTTGGTATTTATTACCTCCTTTGGAAACAGCAGCATTAAATTTAGAGGAATGTACACCATTATGTTCCTCCGTACTGGAGGCCGAGGACTCCTTTTCCATCATTTTGGGCGATAGGTTAAAAATAATGATGAGAAGGTATACAGGGGCTCGGCAGGTTTGTTTAGCTGAAGCCTTACTCTTTTCTGCATCTGAGCAGGTGACCTAGACAGGTTTGTTGGTAGATGTTACAATAAGCGCCTGGTGACTCTGCTGTCTTACTGATCACAGAACGTATCCCATTGTCTCACTAACTACTGCTAAATTGATGTAAAGGAGAGCGAGGTCTGAAATCTCTTGCGGCCTCCAGCGGAACTCGGCTCTCATCTCTCCCAGTTCTTTGGAGGTACCGATAAATGTAGTGAGCCACGGGCCGGGATACTGGAAATGCCTGCGCTTACCAGTGCTTTTGAGAGCAATCCATGTTCAATTTCTGCTTAATGGCAGACCTGGATTAATTTGGTACGCTTATGTCCAGTTGTATTTCTGGACACATAAACAAAATAAATGGCTATATTTTTTCAGCTGATGTAGCAGCCACGAGAAAATAAAGGAAACTTTCTAGAAGACTTGTATTCATAAAATCTAATCTTTCAGCATTCCTGAAATAACTGTTGATCAAAACTTCGTGCCTCTGAAAAATGGATGAAATTTAGAAGTCTGTCCATTCTCAGCATTTAATTCTGTGTTTTTTTAGTTTGTTCTCATCTGCTTTTCAGCTATTGTGACAATTCAGTGGGATGGTGTTGCGTTTTCATACTGAGGATCCCATCTGCTGCACACTTTATATAGTTATTAGTGAAATAAAGAACAGGAGTAGGAAGAAATTGTGAACAATCTCTTCTAATACCAGTGGAAAGGTTTAGCTCAAACATGAGGAGGTAGTTTTTCATGCAACAAAGATGAGTTATGGAAAGCTTTGTTGCAGGGTGGTACGAGTGCTAAAGCTCTTGTGAACTGAAGAAGCAACTGAACAAATTAGTGGAAAAAAATTCCTTCAAAACCTTGTAGAAGCACAACAGCCATCTCTGTCTTGGATCTCCTGTGCAGCAGATTTCTAGAAGCTGGAGGAGTGTCAGGGCTGTATCACTTCACACCTGCTCCATGTTAATGATATTCCCTCGGCATCTGCCGTCGTCCACCTTTGGAGACAGGACATTGGCTCGATGATCCTTCGGTCCGATTGTGCTCCAGTGTTTGGAAGGCAGCAAATGCGCTTCTGTCCCATGAAGTGTCTTCAAGGTTCATGTCTGCAGTAACCCAGCCAGGAGCTAACCGAAAGGATAGGTAACTTTTGGGAGCATTAAAAAAATATATATGACAAAAAAATAAAGACATGACATAACACAGATCAAAAAGAGTCTTAAGCATTATCTCTGGGCAAGAAGATGGTCTTACGAGCTGAGGTGTTAAATATTCAGTACAGTAATTTTGCAGGCTTATGTGAACCCTTGGTCTGAAGAAGAGGGAGGGCCTTGTTGTATCCAGTACCAGGCCAAAGCTGTCCTGGAATGCTGGGAGCAGCTTGGAGTCACGAGATGAGGTTTCATAGAATCGTAGAATCCCAGGTTGGAAGGGACCTCAAGGATCATCTGGTCTAACCTTTCTTGGTGCAAAAGCACTCTCTAGACAAGATGGCCCTGCACCCCATCCAGCCGAATCTTAAAAGTGTCCAATGCTGGGGAATCCACCGCTTCCCTGGGGAGATTATTTGTATATTTGAGTCCTGTTTTACCATGATAGTCCTCTGCCCTGACGGCCAGCTTCATCGGTTCTATCATTTTCTGTGGTGCTTCACTGAGGTGTCACTAAATTCAATATGTGACTGATGAAACGGGTTATCCGTTTGCTAAGCTCCTGTTTATTTGGATGTTGTGGCCAACCCTGATGAGTCAGCCGGTGAGAGGCAAGCTCTGGCTTTTGAGTTTTCCCACAGCTGCATCTGCAACAGCTGCTCTGATCTGGAAGGCAAATGGTGGGTACACAGAGACCTGATCAGATTCTGATAGGTGCCGAAATCGTTTCTGTGCTTGTTACAGCTGTGGGAACCCTCCACACGGAAAAGCTGCTGGCACTTCTGCTGTGCTTCAGTGAACTGGAGTGAACTGGAAAGGATGCGGCAAATCCAGAAAAGCAGTTTGGCCATCCAGCCATTTTCAGTGTTTCCATTGCTGCCATCTGTCCTTGGAAAAGAGTCGCTTCTCCCCCATATGTGTCTTCAAATATTCTGTTCCTCTGGCGTTTTTTTCTTTTAATCAAGTTCAGATCTCTTGTTTTCCCCAAAAGCTTTATTCTGTGTCTCAGTTTTCTCCTCCTCAGTATCCCTGGTGAATTCTGCCTTACAAAATCTGTGGACATAAATTGACCCATCATTAATACAAAAATAAAATAACAATGAAGAGACACTCCCAGATCCCTTTCAGTCTTTGGTGTGGTCTGTCTTAAGACCATACCCATGCTAGTGAGGGACTTGGGGCTTGTATGGGACAGTACTTAATGGTAACACCACAGATCCAGTGGTGAGGTCATGGTCTTCTCTTCACAGAAATCGGATCTGGAAATTGTCTTGCTAACACGTTTAATCCATTTCCTTGCCATTGTCTGATTCTTTCCTGCAGTACATTTGTTGGTGGGATGCCCAGTCTCTCATAAAATACCCACGCAAAAGCGCTTCCACTGTTTCCCTGAGGAATAATTCCTTGTATTGATTCTCACTGGTTAGCATTACTTTTTTTCCCAGATACTCAGCCTACCTTTTGCTCTTGCTTAATTTCATTGCTGCTGTTCCTGCCCGGTGGTGTAGTCCTTGGTATTGCGTGTAAATTCTTTTACTCTCCGGGCTTGCACCTTTCAGATGGGTTCTCCCGCTGCTTTGACAGTGCTCGAATACTCCCTCCACCTCATCTCCTACCTAATCCTGTGGTCCAGGGTTCCCTGCTCCCGACCGTGTCGGTTCAAGTACGTCGGGCAGCGGGATTTTCCTGGTAAGATGCCAAGATTTCAGAAGATGCCTCGCCACGTAGGACAGTTAACTCCAAGAGACCGTTGGGATCTGCTTCTGGAGCGCCCCAGAGCCCCCGTTCCCACGAAGCATCGTCATCCTGTGAAACCCCCGGATGCCTTTACACACTGGGGTGTTCCTGGTTAGCCAGTTATTTAGGAGCATTCTTCTGCAGTACATTTAGTTTACTTTCTTCTCAGACTTCCTTTATTTTTCATTCATAAGCTCGAGGTTACGCGGGGTTTCTCTGTTTGCGTGGACTTCTGCCAAAACATTTGAATAAGGATAATCTGTGCAATTTTTTAACGTATTTAGCATTTGTGTAAGAAAGATGGAGCCAAACAACAGCATCTTTCCAAAGGAATCTAAACAAATATTAACTGCAAGATTTTCTATGAGGATGTTGTGCATTTTACCTGAATTTTGCAGTTTTATTAAAAATCAAAGTTAGTCCTTTCAGTTAGTACGGTAAGGTTTATTTTTCGTGAACCTGTCTGTAGTTCACTTATTACTTTTAAAAAATAACCCTAAATTTATTGAAGCCGATCACAAACCATGAAGAATTAAGCCGTCAATACTATTTCTGTTTTTCTCAGCATCCAGTTTCTGATGTTAATCTCTTGTTAATAGCGGGAAGATTTGTGAAAATCAGCATCGTGTCACCAACTCGGTGACAGTGAGTCAAGGGTTTCAGGATTAAAAAAAAAGTATTCATTTTGGAACTCACCTATGTGTTCCACTGACATCTGAAAGTAGATTACTGGGGAAAAATGGAGGAGGTGAACATTTAACTCATTTATTTGTGTGTCTTCATTGGAGTGTTTTCTGGCTGCAGGTGTGGACAGGAACAGTAGCCAGTGCGTACTGAAACAAAACATCCCACCTTTGGTTTTAGCTTACATGTTAAAATAACATGGCTTTCAGCGTCTCAGGCTTGAGACATGGTGCCATGTTTAGCTGCCTACATAATACGTCTTCCACTTTGCTGACAAGGTTAAACAGTAAAATAATTTTTCCCTTTCGGTTTATTTTATTTTTACGGGTATATGATTTGCATAATATTTGGTATTTTATTTATCCAATATTTTGTAAGAAGTGATAATGGTTGGCTGAGATTATCTGCATAAGCTGTGTGGCAGGGATGAACTGAAATTTAATTTGCTGCTGGAGGGAGTGAAAATTTTGCTCCTGTGAAGGCTCTTGAAAGCCCCGTAGGGAAGGAGAGGATTCAGGCCATGGGTGTGATGGGGGATGCCCATGGCCTGAGCTCTCCCGCTCAGCAGCTGCCCTCAGCAGGGGGGGGAAGACATGGGTCAGTATGTGACCCCCTTGTCTTGGGGGTCCCCTTGCCTGGGCACCTCTGGAGGAAAGGTGTCCTCAGCTTGTTCTCACCAGGTTTGTGCTTGTATGAGAGCTAATGTCTGTTTGCTCAGTGAAAATACGTATTTTTTGGAGGGGAACACAAAGCCCGTGTCATGTAAGTGACTTTGAAGTTCCCAATTTGAAGAGAGTGATGCAAGAATCCTGAATGTGTCTGTGCCAGCGTTTCAGGAGCTGCCGGCAGCCGGCACGTCCCATTGTTCCCACGGGAGGTGCCCAGTGCTTCGCAGGCGCTGGCTCTGGCCGTGTTCCTGGGCACCCCGCGCACCGGGCGAAGGCGGGCGAACAACACTGTCCCGTCTTGCAGGTGGGAAATGGGACTCGAGGTTCTTCCCCCATGTTAATGAGCTGAGCCAGATACAGAAATAACTACAAGTTTCAATGGCCCAATCGTTAAAATATAACTTAAAAAAATGAACTAATGAACCATGATGACTGCGATTCTGATTACCGTCAGGTTAGCTGTACCGCTGATTGCCATAAGGACTCAACTTGCATCGAACTTGCGTCATGTGCTTTGAGTGGCAGCTGAACCTGTAAACGCAGCGGTTTTAAGTAAACTGAACTCTTTCTTTTCTGTAGCGATGCCTTGTTTGCAGGAGGTGTAGCTGTACACGGCCAGCACGACCTGTCCCTTGCTTGCTACTGCTACCCTCTGTGGGAGCCTCAAGTGCTGCCGGCGTGCCACCCTCAGGAAAAGGGAACCGTCCTCTCGCTCAAGGCCACGTGAGACCCCCACCGCTCTACGCGCGGCAGGAATTCAGTGTTGAGTTGGGAAGGGCAGGTCAGGCTGGTTCCTCACTGCGTCTGCTCGGCCATAAGTGCAGGGAGGGAATTAATCGGACGGAAGGTCTCCGGTCGAGATGCTCCGGTCAAGATTGTTTCCCTCTGACTGGGACGTGGCTCAAGTAGCTGTCACATCGCCACCACTACAGATGGCATGTAGAACAGGAACTTTCACCTCTCTCTCTTAAAACAGTCATACCAGGTACTGTTCATTCCTACTGGAAGAAGTTGTGTTGAACTTGGAAAATATTGTCAACCCATTTTTAAAAGCCTTTACTCGATTGCAAGGTAATACCGGGACAATTTCCAGTCCTACACATGTAGGACACAATTCATTTACTGTATCCTCATTCTGTCAAACGAGTGAAAGATGAGATGTGCACAGCAGTACGATTCTGAGCCGGAGCTTGAGTAAATATTCCAAGATTCACGTGAAAATTGTGAGAGTTGGTAACAAACAGTGTGATTTAGAGTTGACTTTAGATGAAGTTGTGTTGATCAGATTTCAATAACATTGTAAAGTGTCCGTAATACTCCTAAGCACGGTTTTGTAAGTATTTTGCTAGGGGTATCAGTTTTTACTCACGGGGCACAGTGATAATCTAATATTGGTATTTTTGGAAAGGCATTATATGCGAGATTTTTCCCTAGTCTGGAAGTAGTTTTTAATAACGATCCTGGGGCAAAGTCCTTAAAGAAAAAAAAAAAAATTCATTCACACGCAGAATTCCTAGAGGCTGGAAAAATGAGCTGGTACAGCTTTTAGTAACAATCTATGAGCGAGATCCAGAAAAGTCCATTCTTGGCTGAGCCATTCATGTTAACCAAAGGGCTTTCAAAGAACGCCCTGGGAAGTCATTTCAGGATACATAAAAGTTGTAGCCTGGAAGGGGTCTACATGCATGTGGTTTTAGCAGGGGCAAAACTCCCGGTTTCTCTGAGCTCACGCGGAAGAGAACATAATGTTCTCTTTAGAAGAAGGCCACTTAAAGAACAGCTGCTGCACAGCACCGCAGTGTTCGGTGAGCATGCTGTGCATCTGGAAATAGATTTTTTTTTTTTTTTGTTGGTTTTTTGTTTTTTAAATTAAGCTGTGGTCTTAACTTATTCACATCGGTGCTCGTACAGTCTTGTAGTTAGAGTCGGTGTTCACAGGCAGCACAAAAGCTCCATGGTACCTGGAGACCAGCTTAACACCTTTTCTTCTTGCAGCCTCCTTTCCTTTGGAGTAAGTGTGTTTGGCCTAAAAACTCCTCCCTCTCTGGAACAGGCTGCGGATTAGTGGCGAGTGGGCGCTGTCACTTATCAGCCCTGGTATGAGAAACGTGCGAGGGGTGAGGACTCGTCTTGCCAGAAGGCTGGTGGCGAGCTCCTTCTCCTGCCCGTGTCCGCGTGTGTGGCCGTCGCTGCTGGTCCTGACAAGCATTCTGCTCCCTTGGCGGTTTTCCTCCTCCGTTCCCGTCAAGTTAAATGTAAACTCGGGAAGAAAATGGGTGAGCGTGTGCACTCCCATGTCACGTACCTGGGTAGGGGGGAGGCAGTCTGGAAGCTCAAACTGTGTCAAGATGATTCCTTGGAAATTCTTCTGTAATACACTTTTTAAAAAGTCTTTTAAGCTTTCAAATATAGAGTCCGCCTTTAATTTATGAAAATAAGGTTGGCTGCCTAGTTCGATTCAGGGGTTTTTTTTAGGTTGGCAATGTAACTTCTCAGTTGATAATTGACTATTTCCTCCTCTTAATTACTATAGCAATCCTGTCTGTATTTGGATTACCTTAATGCTTCCATTTAATGCTTTAATTACTCCCGTAGGTGTGTGCGTCTCTTAGTGCTAAGGCCCCTGTGTGATTTGCTGAGGAGGAGGAGTGCAAGACAACATCCTCGTGACCGATGGTTTGGTAGCCGTCCTTTTTCGTGAAACGGAGATCAAACGCTGAAGAGAGATGCGTTTATTTACATTTGGGTGTTCACAGGAGCAGGAGCGGGACTGAATTCTCATTTATAAACAAACAGGTCTGTAACAGCCCAAGCAAATGAAGGATGCGTGAACATTTTGCTGATATGACATGCCAGTTTTCCAAGGATTGTTGGTGTCCCCCCCCCAGTTATTGTTATAAACACAGTAGTAATCTGTTGTTCTTGGCCAAAAGAACAACTGTTCTATTAACTGTGATTTTTCTATTCATTTATAGAGATGAAAAACGATAGCTGATTTTGTGCTGGTTTCCAGACTGATCAAGGCAATAATGTAACACCATCTCATTGGTGCAGAAACATTTGAATTTGCAGTTGGAAATACACATACTAAATGTTTCTTTCAGCTTTTAGGATTTTTATTATTTATTTTTTTTAATTTGAAATTGTGTAGGAGCAGGTATAACGCTGGCTTGGTGCAGCAGAGAACTGTGACAATTCATGCTGTCTTGCTCGGCACAAGCAGCCTCCTAACCCTCTTCAAACATTTGGGCAGAGAACCACCAATTTTGTTCAGTGCAAGAAAAAATTAACAAATGCACGCTACTTAATTGTTAACAAAGCAGATAAATTTCATCTTTTGCATTTGTTGAATGTGGTCCTTCTTACCAGAGGATTAATGAAAGGATCAGTCACCGCACAATTCCATTCTTTGCCTGTTGCTTAAGCTTTTATCCTTATTTTTCAGTGAGCTGGCTGGGTTTATTTCCCCAGCATTATCACGGGGGTGGACACCAGTAGAAGCCTCTTCTTCTGGCTGCCGGCGGTAGTACTATGGCAGCAGCGTAGCTCTGCGCCTGCTCATCCACAGCTGCGCTTCTTGAGGCCTGATCTCCCGGTTTACTGGGACCTCTGCCGGTACGGGGCACGGCTTCCCAGAACTTCCCTTACATTAAAGGAAAATTTCATTGCATTAAGTGGAATCCAGGCCGGTTGGATGCTTTGTGCTTCTTTAGAATGTCCCCGCTGGCTAAGCTGCTTCTTTTGTTGTGGAGATGCTGCTGTCTTGCAGTTTCTGTTTTTTCCCGATTTTTTTTTCTTTAATTTTATTTGAAATTCCTTTCTTTCCATTCCTATCCGTTTATTAACAAGATCTCGAGTAGGTTCTTAGTCATACTTTATTTAGCGAAGTACTCTGCCTCTATGTTGTTGGAGAAATTAGCTAAGAATTACCCAGAATGGCTCTTTGGTGCAAACGCGATCTTGAAAAGTCTTGAAATTACTTTACATATTGACTTTTTTTGGTGAATTATGCCCAGATACCTCTGTGATCCCAGCTGCGCAGAGATCACAGCATAAGATCATTCGCACCTTCACTGGCATAACTGAATTTAATCATGTGCAGCTTGCTGAACGCTATCATACGATAGCTACAAAGGGCTACAAAGCTGGTGAGGGGCCTGGAGGACAAACCTTATGAAGAACGACTGAGGGAGCTGGGGTTGTTTAGCCTGGAGAAGAGGAGGCTGAGGGGAGACCTTATCACCCTCTACAACTACCTGAAAGGAGGTTGTAGAGAGATGGGGGCTGACCTCTTCTCCCTGGTGACAAGTGATAGGACGAGGGGAAACGGGTTCAAGTTACGTCAGGGGAGGTTTAGATTAGATATTAGGAGACATTTTTTCACTGAAAGGGTTATTAAACATTGGAATAGGCTGCCCAGGGAGGTGGTGGATTCACCATCTCTGGAGGTGTTTAAAAAAAGGGTAGATGGGGCACTGAGGGACATGGTTTAGAAGTGGCTCTTGTCAGGGTAGGCTAAAGGTTGGACTCGATGATCTTAAAGGTCCCTTCCAACCTCAACAATTCTATGATTCTATGATTCTATGATAAAATACCATGGTAGAATTTGTCACGAGCCATGCCTTTAGCGGGCAGGATAATTGCACTGACATTTGCTCAGAAGTCCACTAGAAAGTAATTTAACACACCATTCCTAGTGAAGCACTCGGAAGGATAAAAATACTCCAGACTGCCAGCTAAGTCTCCCGAATGGCTTTTGAAAACTGTCTGAACTCTTGTACTTTCTTCCCTAGTGCTCTAAAAATACATCGGTGCTAAAAAAGATAACGTAGTGCCACAGATAATCAAAATTAAGATAAACTCCTTGAAAGTGTATGTCTCTTCATGTAGAACGTGGTAATTGACCATGTACGTCCTTGTTATTACCGTGCATAGAGTTGCTATACTTGGCGTGTCACACCATTTATTAACGCAGCCGCGATTGTTCCTGGGTCAGACAATAAAAGGGCGCGTGTATCGTTTGAGTGGTGTACGAGTATGCGACAACTGGGAATCAGCTGGAGGGAGGAAAGTGGTAAACTATGTTTGGGAGGGATTATGATGAGCGTGCCAGTAGGCTAAGTATAGAATTTAAATAATCTTTGAAGAGATTGGAGAAATGGCCTAGAAAGAGGAGTAGTTTAGTTATGGTAAGAACAAGGCTCCGCATTTAAGGAAGAATTACCATGTTTTCAGGCTGGGAGACGAGTGACAAGCCGGCAGTTGTACAGACGTCATTGGCTTTTATCTGCTGTGGCCCGCGATGTCCAACTGCTGGAGGGGAGGACGGCATGCAGGTGTCTTTAAAACACGTGAAATAAGCCTGCTGTGCCAACGGGGCCTGGTAATGCCCCTGCCTGGAGTACTGTGCCCAGGCTGCGTTTCAGGAAAACTGTGGGCTGCTAGTTAGAGAGCAAGGGATGAACTATTTGGAGGTCCAGAAAATGAGATCTGAGACAAGAGGGGGAAGAGGAGTGATTCCGGCTGGGCAAGGGAGGGTGTAATAGCGCTGCTTAGCTAGGCAAAAGCTACCAGAAAAGTAAGCTGTTGTTCCTGTGCACTTTGAACAGAAATAATGAAAGACTGGAACTGAGTTCCTTGGTGAGTTGTCGAGTATTAGTGTTGGAAAGGTTTTAAGACTGGATTTAGATAAGTATCTGTTGAAAATGGAGGAGCAAGAGCTGATGGGGTTGTTCAGCCTGGAGAAGAGAAGGCTCCAGGGAGACCTTAGAGCCCCTTCCAGTCCCTAAAGGGGGCCTACAGGAAGGATGGGGAGGGACTCTGGATCAGGGAGTGTAATGATAGGACATGGGGTAACGGCCTCAAACTGGAAGAGAGGGGATTGAGATGACATCTGGGGAAGAAACTCTTTGCTGTGAGGGCGGTGAGCCCCTGGCCCAGGTTGCCCAGAGAAGCTGTGGCTGCCCCATCCCTGGAGGGGTTCAAGGCCAGGTTGGACGGGGCTTGGAGCAACCTGGGCTGGTGGGAGGTGTCCCTGCCCAGGGCAGGGGGCTGGAACTACATGATCTTTAAGGTCCCTTCCAACCCGAACCATTCTGCGATTCTGCCTTAAGGCATGAGGAAGACTAGAAGAGCTCTTAAGGGCCCTTCCAGCTCTGTTCTTCTCTGATTCCCTAATACAGCTAAATGTTTTCATACCATTCAGTATTGTCATCACAAGTGCAACTGACTGAGGCCGTACCACCACAGCAGTGTTGCCAGGCAAATTGACATTTTGTATACTCAGTAGAAGCCTATTGCCAAGAATTTTCCAACCTTTTCCAGCATGAAAAAAATAAAGAAGAAGCTAGAGCAAACAATTTTATCTGTATTCTAAATTTAAAAATTTGGTCAAACTTGGACTCGTGAGAATTTAAGAGGGTAAAGGATGTGGAAAGAAGAGTATTGTCCACCCAACCATCTGGAGGAGAATATAAAAGGTCCCTAGAGATGCTGCATTGTGCAATAGCTGAAGCTCATGACTTACCTTCAAGAGCTCTAGATAGAAAACATGTGGAGGGTGAAAGGCAAAATGTAAACAGTAAGCATGAAAGAAATAATAAAGCTGGCCCGGGTGCAGCATGACGTTCTGACTGCGAGATCCAGACAGTGAGGATTGCGTTATTCAAACAGGAAACTGGAGGAATGTTTCTCCAGAGCCTGTCTTTCCAAATCTTGGAAGCTGAGAATTATCAGCTAATTGTAGGCTGGGCTGATAACGAGGAGACGTTTGTCCTCTGGCTGCAGTGTTGCCGTTCCTAGGACAGTCAGTAAGAACCACGAAGGATGTGCAGTTTGTGTTCCCTCAAGAGTCCTGCTTCATGAGCAGCCAGTGCGAGCTCCTGCCCACGCTCCTGGTTGCTCCCATAGGACCACGTCCGAGTGCTCTCTTAAAGCCTGAAAGGGGCAAGCAGTCGTTCAGCGCCAAGGAAGGGAATCTTGATCCACCGTTTGGGCAGATAGATCTCCTCATCAAAGCCAGATTTGTCATTAGGAAGTCAATGAAGACAGCAATAATAGATGCCCAAATGGTGAAGTTGTACCTGTCCTGGGAGCTATGCAGTGAAATAGGAGCTTCTGGCTGATTTTTTTTAAAAGATTTCTTAATTATATTAACTTTCTGTTGAATAGGAACTCAGAAGGGTGAAAGCATATTTGTTAGTGTTTGGCTCTTTTGCCCCCAAAGCAGGCTTTGACAGCGTTCTTCCTCCCGTAAGAAATCTGGTCATTGTTGCTCTGTCCGAGTTCTGTGGTTTTCTGTGCAGCGGTGGTGAGTGATGCACCGACAGCTCAGCAATGAGCTCAGCGATGCGGTGGTTCTGCAGTGTGTCTTGGATTAACATTGCTACGCATTGCTGCCTTCGTGATGAATCTTGTGTTGCTACCCCAACTCTGTCGGCCTTTCCTCTCCTCTGCCCCCTTTCTTGAATTTGGGGCGATGCTGCAGGAGGAGCATTCACACAGAGGGCTGAAGGCCCTTTGCTTCCTCTTGGAGACAGAGCTGGATGAGAGCTGCTGTGCAGGAGACATAGAATCATAGAATCTTCATGGTTGGAAAGGAGCTTTGAGATCATCAAGTCCAACCGTACACACACAAAAAAACCCCAAAACAAGCCAAACCCCTACAATCTCTGCCACTACAGCATGCCCAGAAGTGCCATCTGATATCCACCAGCCTTTGCTGAAGACGGTGAGAGAAAGAGGAGTGTGCATTGAGGTGGAGGATCTTCTTGACCCAGGAGGAGCTGGGAGGAGTAGTGGGGCTGTAGCACTATCCTGCCGTGTCCCCTCTGCTGTGGGATGGCGTCCCCACAGAGGGACCTGTTTTTTCTACCCACTGAGATGTGCTGTGGAATGACGTGTCAACGGTTAATGCTTCTTTCCATCTTCTAAAACTTAGTGCCCTGCCCAGCAGGATTTTGTGGTGTGGACTTGCCCGTGACGGCTGTGTGCCTGGCAGGGAGCTGAGGGCTCTGGGCGTCAGACTGGATCCTGTCCAGCTCCAGGGCTTTCGCTGTGGAAAGATGTACAGAATTGTGGCTGATTTCGATAGCTAAAATTTCTGATACGGGGATGAGAATGTGCTGGAAAGCATGAATATTGAACTCTGATTAAAACTGCTTCTGCCCTGAAAATTTGAGCCATTTAGGTGGAAAATTTTGTAAGGAGCCTGCTTGCTTTTGGAGACAGTAAAGTCAATGGCGATTCCTAGCAGTGATTGCATCTTTCTCATGATCTCGGGCATGACCTCACTGGCTCTTCAAGGGGGCTGTAACCCTTTTGTCTACCAGAGTAATGCAGGACCTGTACTCCCACTCGTGTGCCAGGACCACGCGCTCGTGGGTCTCCCCAGTTCCTGTTCAGATTTTTCTTTATAGTGGGCAGCGGGTCATTTAACCATTATTAACGCAGTCGGCAGGGGGAATGTTCTTGCGTGCAGAGATGCCACTTCAGGACGGTGACTTCAGATTACCTGTATGAAAAGCCATCAGAAAAGTCATTATGAAGATTTTTTAAAAAATCAAAATCAGTTTAGAGGACTCAGAAAAACGTGTTCAAACCCAGTTACAGGAGGTTACAATCTGTTAATAACTTTAAAGAGATGATAAAAAAGTGTGGTGCATTAGATGGCAAACACTGTCTTTTTCTGACTGCTTATAATTTGACACTGGGAAATGTCTATTTGCAAAAAGGCTAAATTAGTTGTAACCTATTTTGCTTTTGAAGATGATGTGAATGTGAAAGAATAATGTTCCTTCTTCCTGATGACTTATTTGTTTTACTAACGTACATCCTCTCTTAGAAGTGATTTCTCCTTTCTTGGGAAAAATTCCATCACTGAAGTATTAAAACTCAATGCTGCAGTGATTGCTGCTGTCAGTGTTTTATACTCGGGGGTTTTTATACAGTCCTTTAATGCCGCGCTGGTGATGGCTTTGTTTATCCTTTTGTCTGAGCCTTCGGAATGACGACAATGTATCCTCAGTGCCTTCAGGTCTCAGTGGGACCTGACATTTGGATAGCTGGGGGAAGAGTCCTCAGTAGAGGTTTCGGAGTTGACCGTTTGACTTGGATGCAGGAATGAACGTCTGGAGACAGGGGGAGATGATTTCCTGGCAGGGCACTTCTGGAGGAGGCTTCCTGGTGAAGAACACAGCTCCTGGTGCTTCATATTTGAGGGACATTTAAAACACCCTGGGTGAGCCTAAAACTTACAGGGCTTACAAACAGGAGCGCTTAATGGGTAACTAAAGCCATATTTGCAAAATAACCTCTCAACACTAAATAGTAATCGTGTGTAGCTCCTGAGGCTCAGCAAGCAAATAAATCAAAGCTGCAAATGACCTTTATAGCCCCCCTCTTGCCACAATTAATCTTCTTTGCCCAGTCTCCAGTCCTGTCAAGTGTAGCTGTCGCACCACGGCAGAGAAGTCAGAGCCTTTGGGGTTATTTCATGCCAAGGCTGCGTGTGCGTGGGCACGCGCCTGCGGGTGCGGGCGTACGTAACAGCAGTGGCCGTGGGGAATGTCCTGCCAGGATGCTTTCCAAGGAGGGTCCGGCTGGTGTGAGCTGTAGCGGTGCGCCGAGGGGAGAGGGGCAGGCGCTCCGGCCGGAGGGTGCATCCAAGGGTAAGCTGAGCTCCGTTTCT
Source organism: Chroicocephalus ridibundus (assembly GCF_963924245.1). Taxonomy (NCBI): domain Eukaryota; kingdom Metazoa; phylum Chordata; class Aves; order Charadriiformes; family Laridae; genus Chroicocephalus; species Chroicocephalus ridibundus. Next base: position 1,017,532 of record NC_086298.1, on the reverse strand, counting down.
GCAGGTGAGTCCGCTGCCGCGGTCAGTCTCCACGTGCTTATGCTGCAGTCTCCATCGGTGTGTCCCACTGAATGCATGCGAGAGCGCAGTCCGTACCTGTACAGACGATCTTTGCAAGTCTGTATCTGTAATCTGTGTTTTACGAGTGGCCAGGGAGATCGGTAAAAGAAGAAATCGCATCCTCTGAACCTGAGTACAGATCACAGTGGTATCGCAGTGAGGTGTATTTTTGTTGCCTCCTTTATTTTTTGTAATGTGAGAAATGTTTACTTTGTGCCATTCAGAACAACTCTGGGTTGCAGTTTAGGTAGCCGTTGTGCCCAGCATGGCCTTACCACCTACCTGAACGATCCCAGCTGAGAAGAGGCCACACAAAGAAGAGATGTGGCCTGATAACTACTTGCCTTATACTATGAAAAGTCCCCTTGTGACAGACTTGTTGGTGCAGGATGGCACTGAGCCAGGGTGAGCGAGGAACCTGCTGTTGCGAGGTTTAGAATTACTTTTGAGTTGACCAGTGGAGATTCAGTCTGCCGTGAGGGATGTCACTGCAACCTTTGCCATCTCCTCTCTGCCTTTAAACCCACAATTATCCTCTTTGTCTTGCCTGGCTTGAGTTTCGCCACCTTCCTTTAACCGGCTCAGCTAATATGCCTGCAAGTCTCTTGACTGTTAACAGAGCTGGACAAAATGGAGATGAGCCACCAGGTGTTATCTGTGTGTTGATAATGCTGCATCCTGCCCACCCAGTAACCACAGGTGGTAAATACGGGGAGTCATAAACCAAGATCATAAAATAATAACATGATTTAGGTGGGAAGGGACCTCCGGAGATTACCCTTGCCTCATCTTCTCAAGGCTGGACCAACTTCAGTTATAACCAGGTTCCTCAGGCCCTTCTATCTGTAAGGATGGAGAAACACAACATCTCCTGGCACCTGCTCCAACGTTTGACAACTGTGAATTTTTCCCCCCCCAGTATCTAATCAGAATTTTCCTGGTTGAAACTTGAGTCTGTTGCTCCTCGTCTTTGTACAAGCTTCATCTTGAGAGCACTTTGGGAAAGGGAGCGGTTGAGATTTTTCAGGCAGAAAGATAAAAACTGGAAAAAAGCAGCCCTGTCCATTCCCTGGTCACACTTGGATCCTCTGATGGTGCCAAGGTATGTAGTGATGCCAGCAAAGTTTTCGTTTGCATCCACCGCCAGCCGGAGAATGTTTATGAACAAAGCCATTCTAATTTCCTGGTTCTGTTCGGGTCTGTAGCTCCCCCCCAAAGTTTACGGGAACGCCGGGGAGCGAGAAGCTTGTTACCGGGTGGGCGATGACAGGCTGACTGGACCCCTGAAAACTGGACCGTTCGCCGCCGACTGGGTTTCTGTATTACGTGCGGTGAACCTTGTTGTGGGAGCCAAGAGCAGGAATTACCCTACACCCATGGTTTTGGTCTGGGTTGGAGTGAGGAAGAGGATGTGTCTGCATCGGCCTCTCACGTCTGACTGGCAGCCCCTCCAGCGGGGTCTCCCCGTGGCAGGGCAGTAGGTGGTGATGCTGCTTCTTCCAGAGGGTCTCAGCGCTGGTGCTAAAATACACAACAGCGCTAAAATACACAACCTGTATTTTAAACAAGAAGAGCAAGGAAGTAAAGAGACAATCCATGTCATGTATTAGTGCTTCTTACTGAGACAAAATGGCTTCAGAGAATTACTGCCCTTGCCTGCCACGTCCTCTCTGCGTTTCGTCTGCCAGCTCTGATGTGCAGGGGACAAATCCCGACAGCCTGATTTTTGGCACGCTTCCACTGAAGGTTTTAACCCAGTGGTGTTTCTCATATGCGAATTCCTTCCTAACAGCTGGATGAAAATTTCTCCTAAGTTTTCCCTGAAGCCACTTGGTCAAATCCCCCTCTCAGAAGCGGGCAATTCCCTTAGTCCTTTAGCAGAGGAGTCGCCTTCGATTTAACGTGGTGAGTCCCACAGAAGCGTAGAAAATGGTTACTGCTGTATATTAGGATAGAGGTTTTCTGTGTCTTGTAATCATGCGTTAAACGCCGCCAAGCATTCTTATTTTATCAGGTAGTTACTGTTGTTTCTGGCGAAATGCGGCTGACGAAATGCACAGCTTGGCTTCTTGTGCAAAGGGAGCCCTTCTTAGGAAGCGGGGACTCCTGCAGCATGAGTAACTGATTAGTACCGGATTGCAAGAACTCGTAAAATGATTTGGAGTTGGTTGGAGAAGTAAGAAATAAAATAAGAAACTAGAATGAATTGCAGATGTGCGTTGTAGATTTTAAACTGGGAATCCTAAAACCACTTGCCTAAGTTGAACCACATTAAGGGCTTGAGAAACACCAGGTCCATGGGAATCCTGTGCTGCTTGGCATGGTGTCCACAAGCCTCTGTTTTTCAGGCTAGACACCACATTTTCAGCTAGAGACTGTTTGGGTTCCAAGCAGATTTTTTTCATTTTCTTTTAAGCTAAATTAAAAAAAAAAAAAAAATGCAGCCAGCAGCCAGGAGAATATTTGGCTTTTGTTTCTTTACCAGCTGTTTTTGTTCTCGGAAACTCATTTTAGCTCCTGGTGTGTTTCTTCAATTTGTAGCTTATGACTTGCAGGAGCAGATGATACGCTGCTGAGTGCACCCTCTGTACGGAGCTGTGCGAGAACCGAGTTCTGGGTTACGAGGGCGGGCAAGCAATTTGTCATTAATTCCTAGAAAGAAGGAGTTTTTGGGTGAAGGTCGCTAGACAGAACCTTGTGACGGAGAAGTTGGCTGCTTTCAAGAAGTCTTGCTTTGTAAGAAGGCTTTAATGAGCTCCTCCATCTCGGGAAGTTCTGCCTTTCATGGAGCGGTGGCAGTGCCTGCTGCTCTAGAGCTCCTTCCCACAAAGGACACGGAGCAAAAGGCCTGTACGCGGGGGTCTTGTTTTCACCTTTTTCTTCTCTTTCTCATTTGGGAAGGCTCCGCCGAGGCTGGGTTGTGGCTGGAGAGCTGCTGTCCTCGCTGGCAGCCCGGTCCCTCGGCGTGCGGCCCCATCCGGGCCGGTGCTGGCGCCCTGGGCGGTCTGCGGCCGCCCCACCAGCCTCCTCCCCTCCTCGGCCGGTCCCCGGGGTCCCAGCCTTCCCTTTGATCTCCTGCTGCTCAGCCTTGGCAAACGTCCGCCTCGCTAGGGTGGGGGCCAAGCTCTCGCCTTCCTCGCAGCTATAAACCCAGAAGTCTGGTTGCATATTTGTTGAGATGCTTCTTATCTCAGCCATTGTTTTACCTTTCCTGCTTGTTCCCTTAACAACCGCTTTTGATCCAGCTCCATAGCGACTAACCCATCCCACACCCACGCACGGAGGCATGCCGCATCGGCAGGGAAAACAATGCCGTTATCTCCCAGTTATTGCTAATGGCGTCAATATTATTCTTCATTTGTCTGGGGTAAGAATGAGAAAGAAAAAGGCTCTGTTCGGACCTCTGATGGTGTGAATGCCTGGCTTGTCAGCTGAAGTCCTTTCGGAATCCATTCACTTTACAGTTTCTTCTCTTTGATCTCAACCCCGTGCGTTTTCTCTGCAGCTTTGATTCGTTAAAGCCTGTAGCGCTTTATCATATGCTTAATTTTAAGCGCAGTGAGAGCGCTTATGTGCTCAAGCTTGTTCACAGATGTGTTTCTGTCCCGGGACTGGTGTGTGAATGAGGAGCCAGGGATTGTGGCTTAATTCTAGCAAGGGATCTAGCTGGGCTTTCATTCTGAAGAATTATTTTTTAAAGACATTACTTTTTCTGCACAATTAATTTATGGCACGGTACGATAAAAACATTATTTAGATTTCAAATGCAAGTAGCCTAAAATAAGGAAATGCCAGAGTTAAGGATGCCTGCACAACACCAGCCCACCACAACGTGGGTGTGAATTATGACAGTCTTTAATTACATGACCACATACAAACTTTTTTTTCCAAAGAACTGTTGCTTTTCAGAGTGTTGAAGATGGATGTGCTCTGGAGTGTGTAGTTAAGAAAGCTCCTGTCTGTCAGAGCTCTGCCTCCCGCGTTACCGTAACCAGGGCGTGCAGAGGGAGCCGAGAAAAGGAAATACTGCATTCCTACAAAAACCTGACTTCTGTTCTTTTTTCCTCCGTAGATGTCTCATACAGAGGCAGCTGTCTTGAAGCTAAGCACGCTCAGAGCAATTGTTCAGAGTTTCGATTAAATGATTTCTGAAAGGAAAAGGAGCTGGGCCTGTGGAATAGAGATGAGTAAGGGTAGTGTGGGGGCAGCGGGACTAGTGAAGGAGAGCCGCGATGAGGGAATCCTCTTTTGGGAGGAAAGAGCCAGGTAAGTAGTTTGTAACCCATGGAACAGGATCAGTGGATAGAGGAGGAGGTTTAAATGGCACGAAATCCCTTCTGCTGCTGTATTACCTGCAATGTGCTTTTCTGCCTGAAACCTTTCATAATTTTTCCCACCATCCTCATTGGCATAGTTGAATAAAAGGTACTTGGTGACAAACCTAGAGCCAACATAGCTGTAACAGTGTGGTCAAGCTGAATGCTTTGAAAAACTAAAAAATAAGCTCCAAGTTCCCGAGATCTCAAGGTGTGTGCCTCATGGTAGTGGAAACATCTGGTCTACCTCTGCGTTTCAGTTTCCCATCTGAAAAACAAGTAACACTACCTGGAACACTTGCTTTCTCATCTCATGGCTTCTCGCCTCAGTACTGCGTGTTTTGGGGCATCACCCTCTGTTTTGAAGGTGGTGACGCTGGGGAAGGAGGTGTTTTGCAGAATTGTAGCTGTTCTTCATCTGATTTCGTTCCTCGCAGAAAACTCCAAATGAAAATACTGGCTATATTTTCCAGCTAAATTATCTTTTTTTTTTTTTTTCTCCTCATGGTGGCTCCAACACAACTCCCACTCCTGTATCTTCAAGGTAGGGGTGCTGGGAGCTCAGGGTGCTGAGCAGGGCAGTGCCGTTCGGGTGAGCCGTAAGCCGGGTGTGGGCCGATGTGCTCAGCCCAGAGGTTCCTCCTCTGCGGAGGCTGGGAGGTGGAAGAGGTCTGGAGCAGCTCTCTTTGTCTAAAGATCTGCTTAACCAAAGGGCTGGCTTTAAATCAGGATGTTTAGTCCCAGGTTCCTCTGAGCTCTCCCAGGAGGATCCAGTGCGGGTTTCTGAGATAGGAAGGTGCTGAGCGTCGGTGCTGGTTGTCTCACTCGTGGGCTGAAAGTTGTTTTGAAAGCTTCTGTCTGACTTCTGATACCGCCTCTAGAATTACAGTTAACGTAGCCCTGTAATTAACGTGCCACGGATAACGCTGGTATTTATTACACTATATTTTATGTCATGGTTCTCCACCATTTTAAATTAGATATTTTTATAGGACCAGAAAAACCCAAACCCCACAGGTGTAAGCTTTGACGAGAATTGCACGTTTTCACAGTCTTTGGCAATGGGTTTAGACTGCTCCATTTCCATCATCTCGTACCAGCTTTCTGCAGGTGTGCTGCCTGCACGGCGTGCTGTCGCAGCCTCACGTGGTGTAAACAACTTTGTAAATGCAACGGCTAAGAATGTGAAGGGTTTTTTTTCGGAGATAATGTACTTTTAAAAAAGAAAATCCAGTAGGGTGGTTGGTTTAAGCCTCTTAAAACTGTTGCAAAAACTTTGTTAGCTGTTGCAAAAATGGTGACTTCCCCATTTGTATTCATTTGTTTTAATTTGTTGGATTTGGGGATGGATAATTGTGAAGCAGCGTAAGAACTTGTCTGCTTCCCAAATACTTTAGCCTGTTACCTCTTCAGCAAGTCTGTTACGCTCTGTCTTCCTTTGTCCCACAAAATCCCTTTGTTGTATAGTGAATCCCACGGTACCAAATAGGGGGAGGATATTTATTTTTTGATGAATAGCAGCTTGTTGTAATCTTTTAAGTTCAAATTCTCTTCTGTCCAAAACATGTTCTTACTGAGGCTTGGTCAGTTTGAAAAAAACCGATGAGCAATTTACTTATAATTTTTGTCTTACTAAGCGTGATTATTGTTTTAATTATCCATTGTTATTGTTTGTGACCTTCCATTAGAATTGTTCAGTATGAGTTTAGAAAGATTCCTGCTTTTATGTGAAGAGGGTGTGACTGAGGAAATGTTTGTTCAGTTGGGTGGAACAACTTATCTTTCTTGTGCTTTCTTTGTGGGACATTCATCTTCAGCTGAGTGCTGCAGGATCACTTCTTGAATTGTTTATCGCCTCCAAAAACAAACCGGTATTTTAGACTTAGCGGATTGAATTTTCTGTTCCCCTAAAACCTCCAGGTGATCCTGTTTGCTGGGGTGAAATGCTTGGAGGACAGAGATGCTGTTGGTACCCAACTTTTAGAATGTAGGAAAAGAAGGAAAAAGTTGGGAGGGAAGGGACTGGGCAAACCTAAACTCGGAGAAGTGGCTCTCTACAATCAACATGGAATCATAGAATGGTTCGGGTTGGAAGGGACCTTAAAGCCCACCCAGTGCCACCCCCTGCCCTGGGCAGGGACACCTCCCACCAGACAAGGTTGCTCCAAGCCCCGTCCAACCTGGCCTTGAACCCCTCCAGGGATGGGGCAGCCACAGCTTCTCTGGGCAACCTGGGCCAGGGGCTCACCGCCCTCACAGCCAAGAATTTCTTCCTGAGATCCAATCTAAATCTCCCTTCTTCCAGTTTGAGGCCGTTACCCCGTGTCCTATCATTACATTCCCTGATCCAGAGTCCCTCCCCATCCTTCCTGTAGGTCCCCTTTAGGGACTGGAAGGCCGCTATAAGGTCTCCCTGGAGCCTTCTCTTCTCCAGCCTGTCCTCACAGCAGAGGGGCTCCAGCTCTCTGAGCATCTCCGGGGCCTCCTCTGGCCCCGCTCCAACAGGTCCACGTCCTTCTTGTGCTGAGGGCTCCAGAGCTGGACACAGCACTCCAGGTGGGGTCTTCCCCGAGCGGAGCAGAGGGGCAGAATCCCCTCCCTCGCCCCCCTGCCCACGCTTCTTTTGATGCAGCCCAGGATGCGGCTTAACATCTTTTAATAAAAATTTGGATTGTGGAACATAACCATGAGGCAGTAACCGAATGCGCTTTAATGAATAAAGCATTAAAATTGTCGGTCCGTATTTTGTAGTTGGTGCGTTTCTGTTTTGTATCTTGAGGAGTTAAATTCCTGTGCGCTGCAGTCAGGAATTTGATGTAATATTGGAAAGCAGACGCTGCCAATTTGGAGTCCATGACTTTAGTAATTGGCGGCCCTGCTGCGTTATCCATAGCAAATGGACAGTTCAAATGCTCTATGTTTATAGAACTCATTTCCTAATTTAAATGCCTGTTTAAAAGCTCTGGTTTAGCGTTTCATTTCTCCGTGACCCTATTGTATTGAGGGCTTGAGTTTCGGATCAGAGTCTTTCTAGATGCAGCACGGTGCGTTTCGGGAGCTCTGCGCTATCTGAACTAACCCCCCGTGAAAGGCAGCGATGAAAAGCACTCTTGGTTGCATACAGATGATGTGAGATACACTTGAGATTAGAAAATGTTAAATATATGGCTGAGTAATGGTTGTTCGGGAAAGCTTTATAGATGTGACGCTTGACCATCGTGCTACAGACCTGTGTAGTATTAATATTTTTTTCAAAGAGGTCATTAGTCTACTGCGGATATTTAGTGAGTGTCTAATGCATGAGGTTGGACTTCCAGGTTTTCAGTAAGGAGAACTATATAGATATATATTTTTAATTATCTGTGTACCTTACTTTGTATTTGGTTTCTCAATTGTACGTGCCAATCAGTCTTTAAAAACACTTGCAAACAGTTTTACATCCAGGCAGGGGTTTGGGGTGATCTGTTTGGGGCGGGGAAGAAGCACAACAACCGGAGGGCTGACTTTAGGTAAAGATTTCAGTGCAATTACTTGATACTCAAATCAGATGTTTATTTTTTATGTACAGGTGACCATTAAAAAAAAATTAAAAAAAATATATATTTAAACAAAGCAACTTAGATGAAGTCAGTGAAACTGTAAACTACAGAAACCAGTGTATTGTTTTAGACCGTGCACATTTGGGAACAGGTTTATGTTCCAGCTTCTTAAAACCATCACCTCTTGTTTTAATCAGTAGCATGCTTGTTGAAAATAAACCAAACCTCCTGGGGGGAAAACAAATGAATAATGTCCCACTTTTCATTAGAATCTCATTAGTTTTGCAGTTATGAGGTATAAATCAAAAAAAACATAAGCGAAAACAGCAGTTCCCAAAACACAGCGCAGTTTAGATTCCTGCTAATGGATGTCTGGCTCCTTATACTTTATGGCGGTCTGTGATTGGAATTCAGCAGGGTACCGCGAGGTTTGGAGGCTGGGTCTGGTTAGTATAGATAGCACGGGAAAAATCCAGCTGTTAACGTACGCATTTGAAAGGAATTTCTGGTTCACGTGGATGTGAATAGGTGGGGAGTCTCCTGGCCAGCGTGTGCTCGGGGTTTGCATGCACAGCGCATTTGAGCACTTTTAACTTGGCCCGAAGGAGACGCATTTTTAAAGAATTTCTGCCATGATTGTGAAAAACATGTTTTTTTTCTAAAAAAAAAAAAAAAAGGCTTAATTGAAGCTTTTTGTTCTTGGATGTGTTTTGCAATGCAGCGATTTTAATTTTAGCGAAATATGGCCATTGTGAAACTACAGAGATCTGAAAATGGGCATGAAAATAAAGGAAACTTAAAATGTGTTTCCTTCACACAGAGTTTTTGCAAGCTTATGTTAAACCAGATAGTGGCAAAAGCAGAGTGCGATGGTTCATGACTTAAGCAGCTAATAAAACTCGCAGAGGTCAAGCCGGGGAGGTGCACTTCTTTCTGCGTAGTAGCTTTAGTGGTCTTGGGGGAAAAAAAAATCTCCTGCTGTAATAGAAAGATTGGGTTTATTTCTGAGGCTGAGCGTAGTGCTGTGCTCTGTGCTTGAGTCCTCGTGAACATAAGCTCTTCTCTGTCCTGTCTCACTGCCGCAGCTCTCAGTGTCCGTTTCTTCTCGGATCAGCGGGCATTTCTGCCGCAGAGGTGCCAGTCCCAAAGGAGAGGAGCGTGGTGCGATCCGGGCTCCGTCAGCACGGTCTCAGTTACTGTGAGTGCGGTGGAGCAGGGAGCAAATAACAGGGAGAAAAGGTGGTACAGTCGTAGAGTCACCGAATGGTTTGGGCTGGAAGGGACCTTTGAAGACTATCTAGTCCAACCCCGTGCCATGAGCAGGGACATCTTCAACCAGACCAGGTTGCTCAGAGCCCCATCCAACCTGGCCTGGAATGTTTCCAGGGATGGGGCAGCCACAGCTTCTCTGGGCAAGCTGGGACAGGGTTTCACTGCCCTCAGTGTAAAAAATTGCTTCCTTATATCTAGTCTAAATCTTCCCTCTTTTAGTTTAAAACCATTACTCTTTGTCCTGTTGCCACAGGCCCCACTAAAAATCACTAGTCAAATCACTGTTATAGGTTGGGAGCGAGCCTTGCTTTGATGTCATTATTGCAGCGTGCCATGGCGGCTCCAGCCTGGAAGCAGCCCAGCCGTCCTCACCCCCTGGGAGCCAGGGCCATAAACCCTCTTGGACCTTCCACCACTTCCATGTCGGCGTGAGCCTGGTGGTGTGTCCCTGTACTGCCGGCCCGGGAGCGGGGATGGTGGCTTGGGGGCAGGAGAAGAGTCCGGCCAGGCTGTTACTGTGCCAGGTGTGAGGTGACCCCCTGCCAGACCCCTGTCCCTGCTCTGCTCCTTCGTGCTCTGCCTTTGGGGAGCTGCGGCACTGGGTGGCAGTACTGTCTGTGCCCACAAACCAGCCTGGGTCCTGAGAAGCCCTTCTGTGGCCGGCAGAGCCCCCAGGTCCAGCGTGGGGCTGTGGTGGCCGCTTGCTCTGCTGAGCCGCCCTCCAGTCCCCGCAGCCACCTCAGCCTCTGCCATGGCCTGGCGTGGGCCCCCTTCCGAAATGCCAAACCCCGGGACGGGCTGCGCTCTCGAACAGGCTGTCCTGGTTTGGGCCAAATCGACCAATGGCCGGTGACAGATGCTCCCCCCCAATCTCTCATACACGGAGAGGAGGAGGAGAGGTAAAGAGATTTATGAGTTTAAAAGAAACTAAGCTACTTTAATGGAACATTAATAATAAAATATAAAGGAAAATAATGAAATTGATACAGTATATACAAAACCGTATTAAGCTCCCAGGGTGATGTCACAGGCAGGCACTGGGGAAATCCCAGGCTGGGCTCAGCGACGGGTGGGAACCGGGTTCCAGAGTTGGGGTCAGGAACACACGGATCAGGATCAAAGGCGGATGAACAGAGAGGGTCCTCCTCAGACGTCAGCCATTGAAGGAAGCGAGGTGACCCTGTGATCCCTCAGCTTTTACACTGAGCATGGGGCTGATGGGGTGGAATACCCTGTTGGTCAATTTTTGGTCCCCTGTCTTGTGCACTCCGCTCTGCAGGTAGGACCCCTCTACGCTTTTCCGCTTCCGACCCTCCAAGGGGGCAAATAACGAAATTAGCTGACTGTGGCTGTTACAGCAATAAGTATCAGCAAGAACCTCTCTGCATACCATTCCTTGGCGCTAACTGTAAACATTGGCCTTACCACTCTGAGAACGAACCATTTTCGGCACAACGCGCTGTTAATTTCAGAGAGTTACAAGAGGCCTATCTAAGAAGTAAAATTACCGAACAGAAAGTTGGTTCTGTTTTACCTCAAACCAGGACACAGGCAAAGCACAACCCCACGCAGACGAAAGGGGAGGCGAGGAGGAAGCCGATGGCCTCGCGGTGGGGCGAGGAGTGGAGCAGATGAAAGCGTTCTCCCCTGCTGCTCTATGGCCCACTGCGCCGTGGGGCCTGGCCGCAGGTACCGGGCTGGTTCTTAGCCCAGAAGATGCCTGCTTGTTGGTTGCTGTTTGTTTATATAAACACAAGACCCACGCAGGCTGCTGTTACCCCCGCAGCATTTTCATATTAAGGCCTTTAGGACAAAACTAGACTCGTTTGCTTTTTGTGGTTGTGTCTGCTTAACCGCATGGCTTTTATTATAAATATGGCAGATAATGTATATATAGCAGTTCAAGGGGAGAAAAATGTCTCTAGTTGAACCAAATTCTCTGGAAAATCAATTCCTCCTTTTAGTATTACAACAAAAAGACAACCTGCTTGCATTTATAGAATACTGAGCACGTGTAATTTTAAAAAGTGGTACCTTCTTTCATACAAAAAATGATCTTGCTGGGCCCAAACAGATTTAATAGCTGAGATTGGAGGGCACATGCAAGTCTGTTCAAAATCTGCTGTAATTTGACATGAACTTTGATTTCCTGCCAACCTGAAAATGCAGGTCAGGAAAAACAGGTACTAGTTTCTACAACAACTGTTTGATTGCTGTGGTATAACTCGCAGAAGTGTGCTCCTTTTTTTGAAAAATATTTGCATTGATTTATAAAACTTTGACTTGAGAAAGGCAAACCGGTCTTTCACTTTTTCCAGAAGTGTGTCATTCTTTCCACAGTATGTGTTTGGAAGTCTGAATGCTCTTTTACTTGGAGAGCAGGGGAGAAAGAAAGTGAAATGCTGGCCAGTTTGAAATGTTTTACATTTTTTAGAGCAGCGCAGGCTGCACTAACAGCCGTTTTGAACCCTTCTCTCCGGAGTGCCCTGGGATGCCATGTGGCCTCATTAACTTGGCTACTCCAGGAACAGACTGAAAGCTGCTATTTTCATGTATATTGTTTAAAACTTGGCTGCAGTGATGAGGTGGGGAGGGAACACCAGGGAAGGGAAAAAACAAAAAAGGCAGAGAGCAAGAAAAACAGCCTTAAGGCCAATATTGCTAGTTGTTTTGTTAGAGATATGGAAATTTTTGCAATTTTGCTAGGATAACATCATTTTGTCTTTGATATATTCCATTTGGGATGTCTTCTTTACACTTGCTGGGTTTAACTTGGATTGAGATGAGGAACTTGTTCAGATTCAAGCGCGGCTCTATAAAGTCTCTCTTGGTGGTAGGTTAAAAATAGAGCAGTCTTGCATTTTTTTCCCCTGCTGTGGTCTAGATGAGGTGCAAAAAGAACAGACTTTGTGTTATACGTGCTCTCTCCTGAGCACAGGACACGTGGTTGCTGGGTCTCCTTTGGATGAGCTTTAAGCCAACTGGGAGCTCATTGAAGGTAGGGCTGAGTGAGGTCGGGCAGATGGACACCTGAAGACCTCCGTCAGTTCCTCGGTAGGGCGTGCGCTCTGCTGACGTGTCTCGCACTCCGGCTTTATTAGCCTCCGCGGATGTGTTTCATTCTCTGTCCTACCCAGGAGCAGGGCTCTGGGTGTTTTAGGATGGATACTAGGAAAAATTCCTTCACGGAAAGCGTTGTCAAGCATTGGAACAGGCTGCCCAGGGAAGTGGTGGAGTCACCATCCCTGGAGGTATTTAAAAGCCAGGCAGATGTGGTGCTGAGGGACGCGGGTTAGTGGTGGGTTTGGCAGTGTTGGGTTGATGGTTGGACTCGATGGTCTTAAAGTGCCTTCCAACCTAGACCATTCTATGATTCTACACCGCCTGAAGTGGGCATTTGAGTATTTTGTGGAGGAGCAGGGGAAAGGATTTCTCCTCAAAACTGGACTGTGGCGGAGTGGAGTTGCTCGGGAGAAGAGTTGTCCTGCTTGTGCTAAGCCCTTTGTCCTCTGCCCTTCTCTGTGTGAAACGGCACTGCCAGGAACTGCCCGGGCGGCTTGTGAGGAGTTTGGTAACCCCGTATTTCTGACAATACAACTGATGATGGATTAGTCTGCAGAGGGCCTTGAGCTTTCTTTTGATGGGCATTGAAGGGTTTTCACATTTGGGTATTATTCAGCCTTCCCTTCCCACTGCCCGCTACTTCCCTCTCCTCCTCCTGCTCCTGCTCCTGCTCCTGCTCCTGCTCCTCCTCCTCCTCCTCACCTTTCATACAGAAATACTGCATTTCCTCCTTAGTCAAACCGGCAGATATGTATGAACCTCATGATACCAGATGAAACTGTGGTTATCACCAGTTGTGGTCAGTGCAGCCACGTGTGGCCATTGCCGCCGGAGCACCCTGGGCAGAGCGGCAGATGTTGTCCCAGCCCGTGTCCCCAGGGCTCGGGGAGCGAGGGCTGCCCGCCCAGCCTGCTCTCCGCTTCTCTCCCGGGAGCCGCAGCTCTGCAAAATCTTCATGCTTTAAAAGTGATTCAGTTTGGTTTCAGGCATTTGAATTCGAAATTTCAAATAGCGGGTAGTCTGAATTTCCTATAGAAAAGAAGTTTAGGTTGCTGCTGGTGGTGTGAGTAGGAAACCAGACACTTCCCTGAAGGAGAGCAGCGCCAGGCACTGGCGTTGGATGATGCTGTCCCCGGGCAGCAGAGCTGGGCAGGGGCCCGGGGTGCTTTCCCCCAGTCCTGCTGAGGGGAGGCACCCCCGTGTCAGGAGTACAGCGAGGGGACGTACCCCCAAACCTTTGGATTTTGCAACCTACAGAAACACCGTCCTCATTTCCCATGAGAAAATAGTTGCCCTCTCTGATTTCTGTTAATCGTGGCATGTCCACACACCGAGTTGCTGTGAGATGAGCTGTTCCCTGGGGTACCTGGGGCTGGAGAGCAGCTTTGAAAGTGTGACTTTCGGGGTCTTTTAACTGTTGATTAACAGCTTTTGCTGGTGTAACTGTGCAGATGTAAGAGCAAGCCTGATGCCATCTGATCAAAGCTTTATCATTTGCAAGCTCTTTCTTCCCTGGTACTCAGGTCAAAAGAGGGTACTGGAAATGCTTTCGGTTTAGCATCTTTTGCCGTTTGTAGATCAATATAGGTTTAATTGTCAGTTCTATCCAGGAATCGCTTCTTTTTCCCTCCCAATTGTTCGCTCAGCCCCTCCAGAGGCCTGGGGACTCTTTAATGGCACGGTCTCAGATGGATTGTTGGTGGATGTGAGGCGTCATTGTCTCCAGCTTGGCTTCTGATGCTGCGTGCAGCCGCGGAGCACCGCGAGCGGAGGAGAATGACAGATGAGCGGGGGCTTCCCGGAGAGCGGGCAGCGCATCCCCCAGCTGTTTAGAAGAATTGAGGGAGAAAAAAAGGAGAAAGGCAGATTATCCCATTATGTTTACAGGGCATCGGTCACACAAACAATGACTGTCCTCTTTGACAAGAGGATTGTTTAATTAGTTAAGGGTTTGATAAAGAGATGACTAAACATACAGTGCTCTGAAGGCATCTGCCTTTTAGTACAGCAGGCACGTCCTCCGGGCTAGGACGGGGCTTTTCCTTTCTCCTGAGGAGCGCCAGAGGTCTCCAGAGCTCTGCTCCGTCTCAGAGCTGGTTGCTTTGAGCATATTAAATTGAATTTCTGTTATCTGAGAAAGAAAATTATAATTTATCTGCCTGTGAACCAGTTCTGAGCATTCAGAAAGAGGGAGGCAATGTCCTTGTAAAGGCATATTTTTTCATGTATGTGTTCTGGTATTCTCAGTCCTCTTATCTTTATAGGTTTTCCCTTGTTCCTTTTTTCTTATTTTTAATGTGTGGCAAGCGTTGCCAGGTTAATTCCCTCCCACAGACTCTGAAATGGACCAGAATGAGAATCTGTGTAAAGAGATTATTAATTATGCGTAGGTAAGTGGGGGTGAAACAGTGGAATTCAAAATGCGTGTTGTGGTGGCCATAAGTACAGTATTACACTGGCTTCGCTTTGCTTCTGAATTTGGGACCATAAAATCCAATTTGAAATGCAGAAATAATGAATAGAGAGTGAATTCAAGCAGTATATTGAAATGCTGGTGTTAGCATCGGTTCTGGTCTGTATATCTTCTCCAAACCAAGCAGTGTACAGAAATAAAATCAATATTCAGTGCTTTGTGAAGTGTTCCACCTTAGCCGTGAAATAATACACGTCTAATATCCTGCTGCGCTTGCAGTGGTTGGCTTGTTTTTAAATTGGCCTCTGCCTTTGTATCATCTGTACTTACAAATAATTACACACAAGACATTCTGCGTAATAAGAAATAATGTTGTAGCTTTTTTGATGGAAGCTACCTAAAATTGTTCTGTTGCTGTATCGCACTCTTAAGCCAACACTTAGGAGCCACTTATTTCTTAGTTTTTTTTAAGTTTCGAGCCTCCTGTTTGGTTTTTTTTTTTTTTCCTTGGAGGCTTTTCATTCTTTGTAGCGTTTTGTGAGCACAGAACAAATACTTCTAATCTATCAGAGGGTGTGTGTCATTAGATGCTTAATCACAGCCAGAGACGGTATGTATCAAGCATTTTAAATTCACGGGGGGGATTGTGCATCAGGATTAACTGCCCAGCGTTGGGGACAAACTGCCTCTGTGTCCTCCCCGGTATTGATCTCGCCCGTGCAAGCTTCCTCTTTGTTTGCTGAGTGGGACGAAGCGGGTAGGCTGTGCCATGCGTCAGCGTCCTTCCTCAGCCGCAGGGGAAGCTCAGCATCCCGGGCGGTGGGGAAACGGCGATAAAGCTGCGAGCGCTGATTTAAGCATAGGTCAGAAATGCCTTGCTCTCAGATACCGGTTGTTTATTTTCTCAGCGTTCCTTGCTTAAAATGGCTGGGCTGCGAGTTTGCCCCAGCCCTCAATAAAATAAGCTGTTACTGCCTTTCTTAACGTTAATTAAAATGTACAAACGTCGCTGCAGCCCGGTGCTTCACAGATCTTATCTGGAGACAGACAGGGGGCCTCTGGGGGCCTCTTTCTGCTCATTCTCCTTTCTGCCCCCGTGCAGGGCCGGGTGCTGGTGGCGCAGAGGAGCCGCCGCAGGACAGCGAAGCGTTCACAGCTGACGACCGCTGCTCGCAGGGCTCACAGAAGTGTGTGGAGTCCCGGCGTAGCGCCTCACTGGCTAAATTTCCGTTATAGCTTCCTGGAAGGATGCACAGTGTTCTAAAAGATGTTTTTCCTCCCAGTAAATAGCAAGCAGCCTTCAGTTACCATCAATGAAGAGCTTTCCCCCTCCCGCTGCACCCGCCTGGTGTCTCTGGTTCAGGAGGCTGTTGGCCCGGGCTCATTCTGTCTTCCTGTTTTGCACAAACTCTTAGGCTAAAGGAGGTGGCGGAAGTACCTTGAAAGAAATTCAGGTCGAGTATCTCATCAGCACAGGATGCCGCTTCATGCTTTCATACCCGTGAAGATCGAGTTTCTCTTTAGTGGGAGCTGTGCCAACTTGACCATCCACAGCTTTGACAAAGGGTATTGTTTCAGCATTTGAAGTGATTAATAATTTTTAGAAGGTTGCAATTTTCCGTTTTCAGCATGTCGTCTCAGATTTCCTTGTTGTGTCCCAGAAGGCTTTGGAGAAGCCGAGGGGCACAGTGATGTGGAGGAGCTGAGAGACATCGTGATGTGGAGGAGCTGAGGGACACGGTGATGTGCAGAAGTTGACGGACATGGTGATGTGGGGGAGCTGAGGGACACGGTGATGTGGAGAAGTTGACGGGCACAATGATGTGGGGAAGCTGAGGGACACAGTGATGTGGAGAAGTTGGTGGGCACGGTGAGGAGCGTTTGGGCCATCAGGCTTACCTGCATGGCCGGGGGAATGTTGCAGTTCTTCCTAAAGTGCATTGTGTCCTTCCAGCCCTATATGTGAACAAAGTCAGTGGTTTCCTCACTTCGCAGCATGTCATCCTCGTTAGGCTTGGAAAATCTCACTTCTGAGGAGGTCTTTTTTTCTTTAGGATTCACAGGGATGTGTTTTGAAGTGCTACACCTTGGCAGTCCCTCTGCTTCTGCCCATTGCAGCAGTGCCCTACTCTATTGTAAAGTTTCTTGGGTTCTAACCAAATAATGTTTTCCTTAACCACCATCAGGCTGTGAGAAATTTCCTCTCTGATAATGAGTTTAAATATAAACTTCCCTGTGCCTTATTTCCATCGTTAGCCTGATTGAAGTCCCTGAAGAGGGGCTGCAACAGCCCACAGTTACACACAGCCTGAAGAAACTGGACTGCGTTTGCCCAAGGGATACGGTTGGTTCATCACTGAATCCGAAGGTGCCTCAACCAAGACGGGGAGCACACAGGACACCTATAAGCAGCACCGCTCTGTGTCTTTTCAGCCAGTGCCTTTCTTGTTTAGCAAGACCCTGTTTTCTGTGGGCTCGCCTCGCTGAAACGTGCTGCAGGAAGAGCCGTGCTTGCGACTTTCTGCCCCGCTCTGCACTCACCTGTTGCTTGGAAAGTAGATAGAAGAGACATTGCTCTGCTGCCCGGGTAACAAGCGGGAGCAGTCAATGCTCGTCTGCGCTTCTGGTGTCCCGTAGCGCTGTAACAGCAGCACTCAAAAGCTGGAGTGAACTGTTTCGGTGCCTGGGTTGTTGTCTCACTTCAGGTCCCAGTATTTGGACCACGAAGGTGCTCAGGGGGCTGGAGCCCCTCTGCTGTGAGGACAGGCTGAGAGAGCTGGGGGGGTTCAGCCTGGAGAGGAGAAGGCTCTGGGGAGACCTTAGAGCCCCTTCCAGTCCCTAAAGGGGCTCCAGGAAAGCTGGGGAGGGGCTGTTTGCAAGGGCATGCAGCAATAGGACGAGGGGCAATGGTTTAAACTGGAGCAGGGTGGGTTTAGATTAGCCATGAGGAAGAAGTTCTTTACACTGAGGGTGGTGAGACACTGGCCCAGGTTGCCCAGAGAGGGGGTGGAGGCCCCATCCCTGGAGACATTCAAGGCCAGGCTGGATGAGGCTCTGAGCGACCTGATCTAGTTGAAGATGTCCCTGCTGACTGCAGGGGGTTGGACTGGATGCCCTTTAGAGGTCCCTTCCCACCCAACACAGTCTATGACTCTATGGTTTGGTTGGTGCTGCCGAGCTGTGGCTGCCGTGGTGGCAGCAGCGGGGTGATGCCGATCTACCCTCCTCTGTTTTCTGTAAAACCTGACCAGAAGTTATACCTGCAGGGAGGCCGAGACAGGGAGTGAGGGGACTTTTTCCCTGAGCTAACACGTGCTCACACCGAGCACCTCTCGTAAGACAGCACGCCGGGAAAATAAAGCAGCCGGGAAAAATCGTTAAATAATATCACTGGCTTTCTTCCCAGTGTGGAGGGCACAAAAGTCGAGGAAGGGATAATATTTAGGACCGTTGTTACAAACTTTTAAGAAAGTTTTAAAAACTTTAAAGAAAGCGTGCGGCCGTGGAAAGGGACGCAATGGAAGCAATGGGGAGGCGAGCAGATGCAGCAGAGCACCCTTCTGCCGTGTCTGTCAGCAAAGCACCCCACACTTCTGTTATCGTGCACCCTTCGGAGGATGCACAGTGCTGGTCCCATACAGCACCAACCCCTTTGGGGTTTGAGAAGGACCGTGGGGAGCTGGTCTCTCACGCACCTGCGATGCGCATCGGTTCTGCTGAAAAGGTCAGTTCTTACCGACCACCATGAGCAGGTGTCCCACAGCATCGCCTCCACGATGCCTGCCACCAGTACGGCAGCGGTGCTGGCTGGATTAGTGACACCAAAGGAGAAGTCATGGTTCCCTTTCGGTTTGCTTTGCAGACCCCGCGGTTTCTGGCCGGCATCTGCACACTGGCAGAGCGCAGAGCTTTGCGGGAGAGCGTTGAAGGGTGAGATCTCTCTCCAGCGGTTACTTTGATCAAGTGTGGACTTGTGCCTACATAATGAGGTGTTTTATGGCATTGTGGCAAAGCAGTGCAGATGCAGACCATCCCGATGTAGCCAACTTGCTGCCCTGTGAACAAGTGAATTAGATTATAACATCCCAGAGCAGACATGGCATTTCATGTTGAAATGAAAAGGGAAAGAATCCCCGTCTTTCCAGCGGTTGCCCACAGCTTTGCTGTTTCACTTTGAATGTGTTGCCAGTTGTTCGGATGCCAAATCATTTGGCAGACATAAATCAGATATTCCTGCCCATGCCTAAAGGAGAATATTATGTTGGTTCTAACATTTGTATTATTTTATGGGTCGATTCATCATTACTTAAAGGTCTTTCAAAAGGTGGTTAAAACTATGCATAAACCGTAGTACTTTCTGAAAAATTAGACTGTGATTATTGCAACTATAACTGCAACTAATAAATCATATTGAGAAAAACGCATGCCTTTCAGGTTAATAATATTGTTTATGGATGCGTAACAGCCCCAGTTCTTACTAATGCAGCATTTTTCTCAACTTCTTCTGAAGATAATGGTCGAGACTTCTGTAACTAAAGGCTGAGGGACTTGGGTCTCTTCAGTCTGGAAAAAAGACGACTGAGGGGGGATCTTATCAACGCTGATAAATACTGAAAGGGGGGGTGTCAGGAGGATGGGGCCAGGCTCTGCTCAGTGGTGCCCGGGGACAGGACAAGGGGTAACGGGCACAAACTTGCCCATGGGAAGTTCCACCTCAACATGAGGAGGAACTTCTTTGCTGTGAGGGTGGCAGAGCCCTGGCACAGGCTGCCCAGAGAGGTGGGGGAGTCTCCGTCTCTGGAGACATTCCAACCCCGCCTGGACGCGTTCCTGTGCCACCTGCTCTGGGTGACCCTGCTCTGGCCGGGGGTGGGACTGGGTGATCTCCAGAGGTCCCTGCCAACCCTGGGATTCTATGATTCTATGATCTCCTGATCTGAGCAGGCAGTTTGACAGCAACCGTGCATGGCGCTGCCCAGAACGCTTCTGGAAATTAATCTGAGCCTTTGAACTGGGTAGTCCGTTCCCCTGAGATGGTCTGACCCATTTCTTGGGGAAGGCTGGAAGGTAAAGCCCTTGCTTGTTTATCATAATAAGAACCGAAGGCCAGTGAGAAGGTCGCTGAAGATTCATTTTACAGTCATATGGAAACACAAATGAAAGCCTGGCTCACCACCCCGGTGTTTCAGGAGTGGTTTCCCAGTGGTGGCCTTCCAGGACTGCTGCAAGGAGAAGAGAACCCCGACTTCAAGACTCTCCTTGTTTTAGACAATATCATCTCCCACAAACTTGATTACAAACCAGTGTCCCTTGTGGAAGTTGTTTACCCCGACAAAGATGACCTCCTTAATCCAACTGATGGCTTAATCACTGCATTGAGGGCCTGCTTTCTGAGGAAGACCTTCTCTCAGCTTGTTCAGGAGAGAAAGAGTGAGGAAGAACTCTCCCTGAAGGCAATGTATTACCAGGCATGGTGTAGATAACAATGATATCGCTTGGGAGGAGATCGGAATTCAGCGTGCAGTGTGTGGTGAATAATGTGACTCCACTTTGTTCTGACTTTGTGGGATTTGACGTTGTCCCTGCACTCGGGCAGAATGTCCTTTCTCTTGCAGTGGGTCCAAGCATGAGGAGGCCTACAAGGAGACTGTGGTGGAGTTACTGGCTTCATGCTCTAAAAGGTTGACAAAGACTTAAATGACTTTGATGAGCAGCCTTAATTGACCCTGATGTCATCTGCTGCTGACAGTGAAAATGAAACTCGTTCAGAAAGAAGCAGTGAGAACTCTTCCTGGGCAGGATGGATATGGCGGTGTCAGTCCCTTGGGTGCCAACAGGAGAGATTGTTGAGGACACAGGTCTTCACAGAGCGTGGGCAAACAAGGCCACCAGCGCATTGTAAGGTTTGATCTTGTATTATAAAAGAGATCTACTGGTCAAAGTCTCAAGCCAGTAATCGGTCATCCCTTGATTTATATTTCACGTTGTAGTCTGGCTCTTCAGCCACAGCAAAGCCGGTACCTCCTCCAGCCTTTCCGTTGCTACCAGATGTTGGTGGTTGGTCTCTGATTGCTGCAGCTCCTGCCTCTCCATCCCCCCCCCGTCAGCCAGCGCTCCCCCCTCCTTGCTGCCTTCTGTCGCAGCGTTTAACGACGAGGATATCCCCTGAAGGAGGCAGGAGGACCTGTAGGTAATAATGCAGGTAAAAAGCAAACAGAAATACGAGGCAAAACTTACTAAAGCAAGTAGCTTCTTCTTGTTGACCAGATTTATCAGATCTCAGGTGAGAAAAAGCAGTGAAGAAAATCTAGGTCAAGCCTGATAAGGTAACCTGGAAGCCTGTGGGACTCCTGAGTTCTGAAAACGTTTACAAGGCGTAATAGCAGTGCCCTTGGGAGACGGCAAAGGAGCTTGCCCATAAACGTGAGAGTTGCCTGAAACCCGTGGAAGCTGCAGCGCTGCTGGCTCCGCTCCGGGTGCGGGCAGCCTCCTGGTAACTCCGGGACGGAAGATGAGGAGCTGCAGGCAGTCGAGATCTGGGGGATTTGCTAACAGCAGGGATAACAGAGGAAATGCTGATTTGAGAGGAAATCCTTGGATTATTCTGCTTTGATTCTAGTAGCGTTTAGACGTGGTCTGGAGTGAAAGTAATCAAGGAGACATCAACAGGGCAGCGTTTCAGCTCCTTTGTGTGAGTAGAAAGGGAGATTAGCAAGGGAAGCAGGTGAAGATGAAAATTTACTGGATTGCTGAAATTACTCATCCATCCTGTGAAAGCTTTTTGTTTAGGGGTGCGTCTATAGCTAGAGCTATTCAAGCAAAGCCCTCAGGAGAAGGAAAGCTTCCTCACTTTTTATTTAAAAAAAAAAAAGGTGATTTTGTCAAAGACAAACTTTCCTCCCTCCCTCTTTCCCTGCTCACGTAAATGCCGCAATTCTTAAAATCCTGTCTCTTTTGTCTGGGGGGTTGATGAACGTCTGTCCGTCAGGAAGTGATCACTTCTACTGCACTTTTACCAACATCATTGCACTTCCAAAACCTCGTAGTGTAGATGTGGCTGCAGAGTCTTGGCGATCCCTCAGGAGCAGCCCCTAAAGCGAAGTATTCGGCAGGAGGCCCGAGTTCAGATCATGTTCCTGCAGGCACTGATGAGCGGTGTGTGTTAGTGCTCCGACTCACGTCTGCCGGCCAAGCAGCTGCAATAATTGAGGAGATGACTGTCCCCCACTGTTTATTAGTGCTGCAGAAGGAATGTGTCCTTGTATCTCGGTTTCTGTAGCTCAGAGCCCAGCAGTTTTGCACAAATACTTTCACCCGCTGCTCACATGAACATGCCAGAATTGCGAGCTGAGGCACCGGGCGTCAGCCTCCAGCCAGCTGTGCGGGCAAGGTGGGACCACAGCTGGCCAGAGCCGTGTCTCCGGCTACCTCCGCCAGAGCCTGGCCACCAGAGTCTTTTAGAAGCGTCAGACTCTGGAGGATGGTCAATGCATATAAAAAAAAAAAAAAAAATTAATAAGTTTATGCAAGATGATAAAGCTTCCTCGGCAATTTATCCAGATTTATACCACAGAAAAGGTCCAAAGGCTCTGCCACAGAGCACCGAACAGATGTCACTAACGCTGGGTTCGTTGCTTAACAGCGGTGCCTAATCCTGAAATCAAAATGCTGGGAAGCAGATGAAGCGCCTGAAGAAGTCAAAATGAAACAGCCCTGGCTCTGTTTTGGGAAGTAGCGAAGTCATGTATTGAGTCCCCGGTGGTGCTTGCAGTGTTAACACAAGGCTATTCTAGGATTGGAAAAAAGAAAGCAAAGTAAGCTTTTTTTTTAAATTTGAGAGAGAGATCAAGAGATACTGAATTGTCAGCGTCTAAAGTAACTAGACTGATCTTCTAGTAGGAAGGATTTACATGTTACAATTGTCTTGATTATTTAGTCCCCTGGCTTTTCAAAGTTTTTCAGATGTTTTATATTATAGTAGTTTTAAGTAGCGTCTAACAAATTGGAATTGAATTTGTCAAGTGTGTTCACTTCAGTAGTTTTTCTGTTTGCTAAGAACTTTTTACACGTCGATTCTAGTCGAAATTCTGCATTGCGTATTTCCAAACCTCCCTTAGGTTTTTTTTTAAGGTGCTGGTTTGGCGGTGTAATGAGCCTTTGGGATTCTTTCTTCTGAAGTGGCGATCCTTTGGTAGGCTCCGGGCAACCTGTATGTGCTTGAAGTAGCATTTAGAAAGTACCAGCGTTAAGTGTCTCCGTGGCCTGCGAGCTGTCTTTTGGCTTACCCAGCGTGTGGTAACTGCCCAGCAGGGCTTGTTCTCCTGCCCTTTCCTTCGCGCGAATAAAGAAAAAGCAAGACGCAGAAAAATGCAGACAGTAACAAGGCTGAAAATCGATCTCCGAAGTTAACACGTCTCAGAAGACGAGATTTCTGTTTCGCTGCGGCCTTTACACAGACTGTTCTCCCTCCTTGGTGTTCAGTGTTCCGCAGGAATCGTCACGGGCAGCACGGCAGGGTCAGGCTGTGTCGCGTTCCTCGTTCAGTTGAGCAAAGCCCGTCGCTTCTGGTGGCTGCTGGGCACGGAGCCACGGGGTGTCGCTGGCCGCGTTCGAAGCCCCGCGTGCCTTTGTGTGAGACACCGTGCCCTGGGCAGCGAGCAGGACTGGTGCTGGGGTACGTGGCATGGGGGTGTGAGATGATGTCTTCCCTTTCCTTCGTCGGTGCCAGGCTGCACCGGTGGAGGGGGTGGCACAGAGCCCCCTGCCAGGCACAGCTCTGGCTGCCCACGCTGCTGCTCCCCTGGCTCCTCCTGCCCGGTTCAGGGACGTGGAGCAGTCGCGGTGCTGCGGATGCTGTGACAAGTGCGTGGTGGGGACTGTTTGAGGAATTGTACATCAAAAGCATGGGACTGGGAGCGTTCGGATGGTTCCCTGCCAGGGATGATAGGCTCTGTTATCCCCGGCTGAGACCTGAACAGGAACATTGTGTTTGGTTTATCGCCCTTTTCATTCTCCAAATTACTGTTGGAGTTGAGGTTGCCTCCCTGGTACCTATCTCTTCATAAAGAAGGGAGAGGATGGATGCTGCCTGCAAGGTGCTGGGGGTCGTTGGTAGGTGGAAAGGGTGAGAAATACGAGGGGGTTTAGGTGACACCAGAGACAGGAGCGTAGGGCGCTTCCCATTACGTGGAGTGCTCAGTTACTGGAGCAAACCAAGGGGAAGAGGAGGCACCTGTGATTAGCGTAATTTTACAACAATATCTGGCCAAACAAATAAGAGAAAAAGGAATTCTACGTTATGAAATGCTCATCTAGGAAAGGAGAGGTGGGTTACGTTAGCAGGGCACGGCCCTTCCAGCCTGAAGGTTGTGTGCGTGCCCCGGGCACTGGGAGGGCTGGGACGGGTCGGTGGTGGTTTGTCAGCAGAGGGGGCCAGAGACCAGCAAACAAACTCCCTCTCCTTCGGCCTCCGCAGGGAAAAGCTGGGGTGAACCACAGCACCCTTGTGTTCTGGAGCCAGCAGCCTTTCCTGGGGCTGGAGCACGGTGAAAGAACCACCTCGGACACCCAGAAACACCCCCGAAGCCTTGCCCCGAGGTTCAGCAGTGACTTTAGTTGTGCTGGTTGTTTTCAGGCTGAGTTTTCCAAGAGACTGAATGTGACTGAGGCGCAGGAAGCGTGAGATGAGCAGGGAGAGCTTGGTCTGCGGAGTGGTCCCCGTTCCTGTTGCTGGCAGCACAGGAGGATCTCACACGTTCTTCAAGAAGGCGGGGGGGGGTGGGTAGAGAAGGCAGCGATGGGCAGCCGTAGTCCCCCGCTTGGGTGTGGAGGCCGGGCTGTGTCTGTGCTGCTCTCGGCCGGCGGGAGCCTCTTGGTGGGAGTGGAGGTTTGCAGGTGACGGGATGTCATTCTGGGAGCCATTCAGGAGATGCTCAGAGCCAGTGTGGTGACAGAGGAGGCCGCTGCCAGGCTTTTTTTTTTTCTCTTGAGTCTCTTCGTAGATGCTCTGTTGCAATTAGCTTCCAGGAAGGCAGGCAGCAGACTGTCTCCCAAGTAACTCTAGAGGTTACAGGGATACTTAGGAATCATGTAAAGTATTTATTTCCTCCTATCTATCCGTGACTCTTCAGATCTACAGGAAAAAAGGACAACTGTTCTTCTTACCGAATGCCCCGGCAGGCAAATACCCCGTGGGTGTGCCTGGGCTGCTTTGCTCTGCCTCCCGCGTGCCTTGGGAGTCACAGGGTCCCTCCAACGTGAGAGCTTTGGGGCAGAAATCACTGAAGGATCCTGTTTGAAGGTCTTCCTGGGCTTTCAGAAACTGAAGTCCAAGCTGTCAGTTCTTTTTTCTTCTTCTTTTTTTTTTTTTTTTTTTTTTTTTTGTTTCCCCCTCCTTTGGAAAGGAGGACTCATCTCACTGCAAGAAGTCATGTTAGCTTGTCCCTGCCCCCCCCGGAATCGCCCTCCTCGCTGTGGCGCTGCAAAGGGAATGGGGCAGTGTGTCGCTGCGTTAACCTCAGTCGGATGCTGCTGGTAAACTGTTTACCCTGGCTGGAAGGGATGCGGTGACCCGGGCGTTGAAGTTGCTGCTTTTATAACGGAGGGTCAACTCTACTGTCAGGAGTAAGACAGACAGGAGTGAGCTGCCGGGCTGGGATGTGCACATGGTTCAGATGTTGCTCCACATGGTTGGTACCTGCAGACGATGATTGTTTTATTCTTGGTGTCCTGTTGGTGCCGGTGATGTGCTGGACACTCAGCGGGCGCAGGGAGACACGTTCTCTGCTGTACAGGGCTTTCTCCACGGGCTCAGGTTTTATTTATTCCCTCGGTGTCACAACAACTTGCTTATTGATGTTAGAAACTTGGACAGGAACTTCCATTAAAATACATTCTTGTCAAGCTGGCGGGTTTCGCTGTGCTGAGGGGGATAGCCTTGATGATCCAACCCACTTTGATAGACATCTGTTGATATTTTGGCAGCTGCTTTCTAGGTTTAATGTCAGCACTAATGAGGCGGAGGGTGTAGCTGGAACTGCCTAGCTCTGCTGCTTTCTGGTTTGAGCCTTCAGCGGTTCCAATGAGTCTTATGATAATAATGGTATGAAGTGATTAAATGACTCCCATAAATGATAAAAAATCAATAATCATTTAATAAAAAGTCCATTAAACCGAAGCAGAGAAACAGGGATGTCGTTCGTAGAATGAAGCCAAAGAAAATTAATTGATACAGAAGGCGGCTTTTAGCTGCAGGGGCTTGTCCTGGCCTGTTCCCAGTAACACCCTGGAGCGCTGGTGTCGGCTGTGCCAGCGCTGGGCAGCCCTGATGGCCAGGAGCCGCTGGGCCGGCCGGGGTGTTGCTGGCAGGCACTGGCTGACAGCTCCTGCTGCCTTTTTGTTTTTAATTTTTATTTTTTTTTGCTGGTGTCAGTGCTTTTTTTTTCCTATGTCCTTCTCACAGAGAAGTGAAGTTTCTATTTGAGTAGTTAAAGGTTTATGTGATAAAAGAAAGACTGGAGAAATAGGTGGAACTGCTATTTGCGTTTCAGTCTGGGGTAGGAAGAGGCCACGGGAATCGCTGTCACTTTTTCCCACTTTGAAAGAACAAAGGCTGCTGAGGTGGCTTGTGGACAGCCTGGGGATGTAGGTAATTTGTGACACACTGAGGTCCGAGATGCCGTAATTTGAGAGCGGAGCAGAGATTTCGGGTAGTGTAGTTCAGCTGGTGCCTTATGAAGTGTTGGGTTTGTGGCTGCTGGGAGCCAAAAGCCAAATCCGCCTCCAGGGCTGCCAGGTTGGGTTTAAGTAGGGGATCCAAAGTCTGTAAAAGTCAATGGAAAGACACCCATGGGGTTTCGATGATGCATTTGTTAGGACTTCCAGCTCCTTCACCCATACTCCTAACTCATTTTTTTTTCTGCAGAGGGGTCCATAATGCTGGACATCTTCTGCCGCGTGTGCCTGTACGTAACACTAAAGCAATAAAAAGCAGGTTACGAAAATGTGGCATAGGCTTAAAAATCACAGTATTAAGAAGACTACAAATAAACATTGCTTCCTAGTATTTGCCTTCTTGTTTCTAAAGCTTTTAGTTACTCTCACTTCACGTTTTCAAATCTTTTTCCATAACCAAGCGGAATAGAAACCCGCTTCTTTTGTTTTGGTGACTTTTTCTGAGGAGAGAGCAGATTTTTCCGCAGTCTCTTCAGCCAGCTGCTGGGCTATAAGGAAAGCCCCCGCTGTGGCAGGGCTTGAGACACCGGCGCAGGAGTTGACCCTGCCGAGGGGTAACAAACTCGCAGGAGAGAGATTTGCTGCTGTTCTGGTGGGGCTCCGGAGTGGAAGGTTCAGGAGGCTCTTGTTGGCCCCAGCCCCGAGATGGCCCTGCTTGGACTGAAATGGCTCAAAAGGAAACCGGTGGCCTCCGTTCCCTGTCTGGTGGTGGCTGTGGCCTCAGCTCTCTCCGGGGAAGCAGGAGCCTGAGCTCCGTTTCCATCATCAGGTGTAAATGCCTCCCCGGCCACCTGAACGTGGCTTTGCCTTTCGGGAAGTTAGGAACTGCGGGCAGGAGAGGTGTCAGATGTTTGCCAGACGTTTGTCCTTTTTGCCTCAGACCATGAGCGTTACTTGGGATGGCTGGGGGCAATCGGGAGCAAAACACTCCTGTCTGGCACCGGTGCCCAGGTCGAGAGCTTGGCAGTGCCCACACCTGCTCTGGAGAAAAGTTGGAAGTCCTTGGAGAAGCAGTTTGGCAGCTCCTTGCAGAAGCCTTTTTCTTTAGCTGTTAGCTGGGTTTCTCCATGGGGGATGCTTCAAACCGAGCAGAAGACATCCATAACAGCAATTATCTTCTAACGTGCCACTACTCACCACTACAGACTGGCCACAAGATCCTGCAGGACTGAAGATGTGGAGTTCCATTCTCCTTCTGGACACACTTGATTCAGACCTAAGTGGGGCAGGTGACCCTGCTCTGGCAGGGCCTTGGAGGAGATGGTCTCCGAAGGTCCCTTCCAACCCAGCCAGTCTGTGATTCTGTGAGCTAATAGGAAAAAAACACAAGCTTGATCCTGACTACAAAAATAGCAGGCAAGGAATGAGAGAATAGCCTTTTTAGTGAAGAACACTTGAATTACGTTTAATGTTAATTCCTAAGTTACTCTTGTATCCTGTAAAAAAGCAAGGCTTGAGGGTTTTTAGATAATGTCAAGGTTGAAAGAAACCTCGAGGAGAAATTGTGACTTGTTTTTACTCTTCAAAAGAATGCAAGTAGTACCTCAAAGTGTCTTCTGGCAAGAAACTTTTACTTCAGTAAGTTATTGGATGTGTCCGATGCCAGTGCTGTGCAAAACTACAAAGCGGTGCAGAGCAAACCTGGGCCAGGTATTCTGCAGCCAGCAGTGATTCTTGGTGGGGCGAAGGACAGGGAGCAGACTACGTGATCGTTTCTCTGGAAATCTCAGGTGTTACCCCTGGGTAGTAAGGTTTGTCTGTCTTCAACCATGTACATCCCAAATGGAAGGAGCCTTTTCATATCCAGTCTTCAAGCGTACTGCAGAACCGCAGAGTAGTTGAGGTTGGAGGGGACCTCTGGAGATCACCCACTCCGACAGGTACAGCCGGCTGCTCAGGACTGTGTCCAGTCAGGATGGAGACTCTACAGCCTCTCTGGACAGCCTGTTCCAGAGCTTCATCGCTCATACGGGGAGGGAAGGGGTGAAGAGAGAGGAAAAAAAAAAGTGGTTTGTTTTTTTTTCTAATGTTTAAACACAATTTCCTGTATTTCAGTTCATGCCCATATGCTCATTGCCTCTTTTCCTGTCACTGGGCACCCCAGAGAGGAGTCTGGCTCCTTCTGACTCTTGTATCTGTGTAGATACATTGAGATAAATACAAAAACCGTAGACAATTAAAGTAACAGAGAAAGAATGAGTAGGTGATAGATTCAAAATACCAAACTTCAAAGCAGTGGCGTTTGATTTTGTTTGAGACTGGTGCTTTGCCTGACAGTTTCTGATGTGTTTCTCGATGTGCTGTGGGTTGGCAAAACCAGTATGTTCAGCTCTGGGGTAAAGTAATGGCAGAGGGTGGGATTCAGCTGGTTGGACATAGATGCCTTCATCTGAGGTTGCTACCGGGACTCTCTAGACAGCCACCAGAGAGAAACAGGTTACTCCATAGATGTCTTCTTCAAGTCATCCCTGTTTGGGTGAGGTCCTTAGAGGTGCCCCTGTGTCTCCACTGGCCGGATGGGGAGCTCAGATGTCCAGGTGAGATGCAGGTGTCCGTGTGCGATAGATGGATCCCACACAAAGTGCCCTCGGGGGGGCTCTGTGCCTCCAGAGCAGCACCAATCCTCCCTGCATTTGCTTTGAGAGGTGTTTCTGACGTGGTTGGGGATCAGTGGGGATCAGTCTTGAAGCTTAATGAGCAAGCAGAGGAGATTGCGTAGGGAGCAGAAGCTTCCAGGTGTTCATGTGGGTGCGTGGTGGGTTGGCTGCCCTCAGACCAGGCTCCTCTGGGGAGAAGACTGCCTTCCCGTGGGGCTGGTGTGTCCAGCGGAGCCCATGGGGCCCTGCCTGCGTCTGCAGGACCGACCTGGCCCTTGGCTGTCCATGGCCCCATGGCCGCCCTGTGCACCGGAGGCTGAGCACGTCTCCCTTGGGCCTGCTCCCGAGCAGCTCGCGGGAGGCAGCGAGCCCCATCCCCTGTGCTGTTTAAAAGCTGCTCTAGACGTGTGAGCATCACCCCAGGATGTCGTGATTGAGGGTTTGGTTCCCTGCCCCTCGGGAGGTGCTGCTGCTGGAATTTCTATACAAAGTCGTTTGAAAGGGAGTGAGTGTAAAAGAAATCTTGTCGGAGTTCTGGGAACCTGCCCAGGCGCGTGTTTGTGTCGGGTGCTGTGGTCTCGCGGGACGCAACCTGTAAAGCCACTGCTTGCAAGCGGGGAAATTCTTCCCCTTTGCCCAGCTGCTGAGCGGAGCCAAGTTCTTCAGAGCCCTGGACCATGAACTTGCATTTCAGTGGGTTTGTGTCCTCTAACAGATCACAGAGGAATTACAATCCTTTTTGTTTTCTAGGCGACTAATGGAGTAAAGTGCGTTTAGGCTAAAACCTGTTTGTTCCACTTTTGGTATCTCCCTCCCTGCCCTGCTTTGATTTTTTTTTTTTTTTTTTTTGGCTAAAGACCTTAAAGAAAGCGAAGGTCCTTTGCTAGTACATCATGTTGAGGTTCATTCTGACCCACTGGATCACGTACTAGAGCTGCCTGCACTTAGCAGCTTGGTGTGAGATGCTACCAAAGGTGACCTTTGTGGGGCCTGGTAAGAATATAAACCTCTTGAATCCCCTCTGAGTGCCACCCACCTGATGCTAACCGTGGGGCAGAGGTTTGCAAAGTTACGTATCATCTTTAGAAGAGCAGGAGGCTGTTACGCCGAGGACATCCGGACGCACTGCTTGTTCTGTGTAATGTCCTGCTCGATGGTGCCTTACTTAGGCCGCTGCTGTCAACAAAAAGCAATATACTGATGCGTACGTACCCTCAGCCTGTTGTACCGGGGCTTAAATCACTTGTTGTTATTGCTAGGCCATTTGTATTTTTGTAAGCATTTGCGTTCCACCAGCACACTCAGAGTGAGTACTCTCGAGGGGGAATTTCCTTCCTGATAAACAACCCCGCGATGTGATTCAGCAGGAAGGATGTGGTGGTTAAGGCACTGGACGGGGATTTGGGAGACATGGGTTCTGTTCCCAACTCTACCACAGTCGAGATGTGATGAGTGGAAGGGCAAGCAAACAAAGAGGAGGAGCTGTTTAGCTACGGCAAAAACATACCTTCACGTGGACTGCTGGTCCAGTTTGGAAGTTAGATAGGTCATTCTTTTTGTTTGGTTAATCAAGTAAATAGTGTTAGAGACTCCTGTTTGTGCAGTTGAAAGCTGAAAGCTGATCTTGGCCTATTCCAGGAATCCAGAATAGGATCATTGTTTAAACTACACGTTGTTTTAACTTGCATGAGATTTCAGGTGCCACTTTGCAGTGATTCTTGGTTGACTTAATTCCCTGACTCACCATCTAGTTCTCTGATCTTCGGGCATTGCACTGTGACTTCTGCGCTAAGCTGTACGTGCACACAGGTTCTCCACTATCGTGCTTAGATGCAAAGGCTCCAGACCACACACAAGGTATTTCCTTTGTCACGCAGGGTGAAGTTCCTACAGTTTGATAGTAACGCTACATTCTTCTTTTCAGAAGCAAGAGCTTGGGCTGACAACACTGAGCTGTAGACCACCAAGCTCAGCATCCCGATCTGGTGCCACCTTTGGGAGGATGAATCAGGACGGTGACTCAAGTGATCAGCCCACGGGTGAGTTTTCTGCTTGTCCAAGCCTTTGCTTATCTTCTCCTGCCGTTCACCATGATTTGCTTTCCGTTTATTTTCCTTAGTGCTATTGGAGAAGAATGCTGAGTTACAAATAGAGCAAAACCTGTGAATTCAATGCTAAGTTGCGTGCCGTGAAGTTACTGGATGAAGTTGCTTGACAACTAGATGTCAACATTCTTAGAACTGTATTCCGGTTTCCAACTTTTTTAATCTGCTGTTTTTGTAACTTCTCACCAATTTGGAAGAACACATGATTTTTATTACTGTGCGTTACACAACTCATTCAGATTTCATCCATAGTTTAGTTTTCTCATTAATTTCTTTTGTAATTGCTTTACTCTATAAAGTAAGGCCCAGGGAAGATGCACACACATACCATTTTCACGTATATCCCCTGAAGTTTCAGAGTTAGGGTCCTTGCCTGAGAGGTTGAATGGACAGGAATTTGTTACTTATTCTGGCTCAGTCCTGCCATAAATTTCCCCTCGTCTTCCATCCCCATGTTTGGTTATTGGAATTCGGCATCAGCTGGTGCTTCTGGCAGTTTCTGCGAAGGAGAAGGGCCGGGGAGGCGTAAGGCAGAAGCAGCGCCCAACGGCCTCCCAGGCTCTCGCTCGGCTCGCTGCTTTTTTGGATGTGTAAAAAGGGGCATTCTTGGTTCTGACGTGAGGGCTATTTTTTGACAGTTTCCATTGTTCCCTACTCTTTGTTAACGGCTGAGGTCTTTTTGTCTGATTCCTTTTTCAGAAGTCGAGGCTGTAATGAGAGCTGTCTGCTCACAGGTTTGGGGAGTTTTCTTTTGTTGTCAAGAGTCCTGAGAGTTTTTTCCTCCCTTTTTCGGACTTGCTTGGGCAAACTCGTCCAGGGGATTGCTGGGATATCCCCTTGCTGGGACAGCAAGGAAAGTGGTCTTCAGAGCCACCCTCCTCGTGCCGTGCTCTTGCTGTCATGGTCCATGTGGCTGTAGGAGAGCAGGTTGATGAGGTTGGGGTTCTGAACACCTGCTTACACTGAAGATCTTGCCGTTGTCTATGGGTTTGAACCTGGGAGTCAAGAATGGAAAATCTTAGGAAAATTCCTGTGGTAACATGGAATATCTGTTCTTTAATACTCTGCACGTGTTTTTGTGACTGTGAACAGATGATGATTGCGCGTCACGCGGGTTCATGAATCATCCACGAAAGGACCCAGAGGCCGTTCAAGGAAAGTCTCCGTGATACAAACCATCCTGGGTGCTCGTGAGGAATGTGCGGCTCACATGGATCACAGATTGCTCACTGCAGCGTTATTTTTTGTAGGGGTAATAAATATTATGATTTGAGTTTAGATCCACTCCCTAAAACAGGCACAGGAATGAAGCTGCCAAGAGGGACACATTCCCAATGTACTACTTGGGTGGATTGGACACCTTCTACTGAAGCGCTTAATACTGGTTCCTCTTGGAGCCAAGATACTGGGTTAAACAGGTCTGATCCACTCGTGATTCGTATCTTGACTGAAGATAGGGATCTGCAGATCTGGACCTCCATTTGTTCCGCTTCCAGCACCATCCCCCTGTAGTTTTACATTGTTGGCTCATTTCATTATTTCAGCCTTGCTACCACTGTAGCTATACTTAGAGAGGAAGGATATTATAATCTTGTGAAAGATTAAATTATTGTTACTGTAATCCAGCTGGAAGGGTAGCACTTTTCTCAGGGTAAGAGACAGCCAAGGTTTTTCCCATTCTGTCCTCCCCGTGTATGCAGGAAGGAAGTGCTGGCAAAGGCCCCCTCGGCTTCCTGTCGACTTCGGAGCACATTTCCAGACACAACCATCTCCACCATCCATCACCCAGCCCAGCCAAACAATCGGGAAGCAACGGGAAAAACACACGTCTCGCATAAACACTTTGGAGGCAGCGGGAGCGCAAACCGCTGGGATTCGTGCACGAGCCAGTTCGATCTGCGGGCTGTGTCTGCCAGCAGGTTACTGAGGATTTGCTTCCCTTCCCCTTTATAATTAAGTACTTTGATAATCAAAATTCCCCTTTAGAAGAAGCAGCTTATCAAAGGAAAAAAAGGAGAAAAAGAAGGAAAAGGGATGACGTTTAGTAAAGAAGCTACTGCCCCGACAGGTTGTGGAGCCTTAAGCCAAGGAAGCGACCGGGGATGCTCTCGGGTCTGGAGTGCTGGGTCTGGCCTCAGGGGAAGGAAGTGACTTGTCTGGCCTGACGGAGACAGGTTTCTGTCAGGTCTTCGGGGTAGGGCAGCGATGAGGCAAACGCTATCCGGGATGCCGTAAAGAAGGAGGAAATAAATAAGGTGGAGGCCTCACCTTTAAATGAATCACCTTGGCTGAATAGGATTCTGTGCCGCCCTCCAAGAAAAGGCTCAGAACTGAGCTGTGATCTTTTTCTTGTGTTACTGGTTTTGTTTAAAAGCTGCATTACAATATTTAGATAATATTTTCGGACCTGTCTGCGTTGTAACTTTTTTTTTAACATTCCTTAAAACAGCTATTTGGTTTTATTGTTTTCAGTATGGCTTTAGTATTCTCGCCAACTTCAAGATGGGAATTTCGTTTTGGTTCTGATAGCAAAAGCCTGCAGAGATCAGCTGTTGAGAGATGATGAGCAATCACTGAAACACTCAAGATCACTGAATAATCCTATTGTGCAACTGGAAATGGCAGAATAGTGAGAGTCTAACTTGACGGAGAAACAACTTTTCCATGTTTGAGGTTTAATTTTCCTTATACATCCAGCCTGAATGCCGTATGTATGAGGCTGAGCACCGAGGTTAGTCTGTCTAGGTGTGAGCATCCATGCGGATAGCGCCCCATCTGCATCACCGCCTTCTCACTCTGTATTTTCCAGTAGGTATTTTGGAAGCTATCTATTGTTCTTTGGCCTGAGATACTCCAAAGCTACCTTTGGAGTAGTGTCCAACAGCAAGAGGACTGGTTTGTACTCGGGAATGGAAGGAGCGGGATGGAAAGACTATAAACCACCGCAGCAATTACGCCTGCCCTCCTTTTTCAACTTGATGCTGCCCGTGTTGAATTGTACTCTGAGCCCACGCCTCCCACCCAGCTCAGCCCGTCAGCTTGTGAATTAGTGTGGAGTTACACCACCCCCAAGACTTCCCTCTTTGGGTCACTGGAAGGTTTGGGGTAAAATTCAAGTGAAGAGTCCAGCTTAATGGTAAACTGAAAACCTACCCTGAAATTTCAGCAGTTGCTCATATTGTAAGAAAATAATGTTTTGTGGCGTTTTTTCCTGAATTAACTGACACTACAGGATTCCTTCAACTTTTTCTGACTTTTCTCTCCGAAAAAGTCCTGTCAGGGAGCTCTGCAGCGCGACGGCCTTTGCAGCGTGCCCAGCGTACTCGGGGTCAGAATAGTATTTACTTAAGGCTATGTTTTGGCAAAGTTGGGATGAAACTTGAATGTGAGTGTAAGCTCTAGAATTACAGCACGAGTGTGTTGTTTTAATGATAAGGTTTTTGGGCTAGAGTTGTGGAAGTAATTGGTGAAGACTTTCCGGAAGCAAACTGCGTACTGCTGAAGTCTGGCCACTCTGACCCCACATCCATACTGGGTGATGTGGTGGTTTTTGTCACAAATCTTTCAGTGCAGTTTATGCTTTTTATGCTTTTTTTAATCGTATAAAAACCAGTGTGTAACTCTTTTAACAGTCTTGATAAGCAAAAAAATCCCCAGCTCTGTGCTGGCTACCTGCACAAGCGCTGCGTCTGCCCAGCCAGATGTGCTTTTCTGTGGTTGTTTCATTCCTTCTCCTCTGTTCCACATTTTTATTGTCCTTTGTCTGGGCTTGCAACAGGCATGGGGTGGGGTGTAAGCTCTTTAAATGCCTTTACGATACTCTGTGAGATCGAAATTATTTCTTATTTAAGGTCTTTGCAGAATGCGGTAT
Organism: Chroicocephalus ridibundus; assembly: GCF_963924245.1. Lineage (NCBI taxonomy): Eukaryota > Metazoa > Chordata > Aves > Charadriiformes > Laridae > Chroicocephalus > Chroicocephalus ridibundus. Next base: position 982,563 of record NC_086298.1, on the reverse strand, counting down.
TATGGAGCCCTCGTTTAAAATCTGAAGGCATCTCTGAAACACCAACAATTCTTTTTGAATCTAGCCGAAAAGCCCATGAATAACACCAGTTGCAAAAGAAAAGAAGGTAAAAGTTACAGGGGGTGGGAAGGATAATAAACAGCAGTAATAGCTGTGTGTTTATGAAAACAGTAACAAAACCAAAAAACTTACCCATCCGGGCAATGGCCTAGAACTAAGAAAAGTCCGGTTCCCCCCCGGTCAGGGCTGAAAGTAGATGCCGTCAATTGGAGTTGTCAACTTTAAAAGAAAAAAAGCAAAACTCAGCAACCTGGTTTCAGGTCCTGCCGTAGACCCGAAGTCCCCAGACAGTTTGTGGCATTTGGCAGTCTCATTTCCCTGTTTCGTAAAAGTATTAATCTTCCCCTTTGTGAAGCTGTTTGACTGTACATGGGAAAGTGCTCACATTAACAGCATGCAAAATTTCTTAATTTCCTTCTTGAAAATAATTTGTTGTGTCTTTTCTTGTCCCGGTGATCCCGTTTGGAGGAAGAAGATGTCACTCTAACGGGCAGTGGGTGCAATTCTGCCCAGTTCCTACACGCACCGATCTTTTATTTATTTTATTCATCTAATTATGCGCTGTGACTGCAATGGGTTAAAAAAAAAAAAAGAGACGGGGCTGTGATTTGTTGACAGTGTCCCTTTTAAGTACAAGAGTGCCAACTTGAAACCAATCCACCGCGTGCTAGCCCAGCAATGTAAGGAACGCGGGACGGCAGTAACATGATCGGATCTGCTGAAACCACCGAGCCGAAGCGCTGCCGGGCTGGGACAGGCTGCGAGCGGCCGAGGTGTTTATTTCAAGAGCCTGTGGCTGGGAGGGCTGGTAATTCTCAAAGAAGTGAAAGCAGACAGGGACTCGCGAGCCCCTTCTGACATGTGCTGGTGGCTGTCACGGTTTGTGGCTCGAGGGAAGACTCGGGACTGCCAAAGTCTCTGTAAGTCAAAGAAATGGGCTTGCGATAGTAAATGCTGTTTGCCCAGGGATACGACAACACCGCGTGACAGAGGAGAATTATGTTTAGACTGGAAATGGGGTCACACGACATGAACTGATCGATAAGAGCGAAGTTTTCCATGAATTGCCTGCTGGTCTCTACGTTCCTCTTTGCAAAAAGGGATGGAGCGTAAGAGCCGTTTCCTCCCACTCTGGTTCTTTCACATGAACCTAGGGAAGTCAAGGGTCAAGTTAAATCCAACAGTCCCAAACAACCTTCACAAACTCTAGTAAGGTCCAGGTAACAAACCTTGGAGGAAAAACATACAGTGAAATCAAACAAGCACTAATTATGAGAAAGACGGGAGGCGAAATTGTGTCCTACGGCCCAGGGCCGCGTTACTGCCTCTTGGAGCGTGTCACCGTGCGGCGCCTTGAGGGACCGTGGGGGTTGCTGCACCCTCCTTTCCCTGGCTCTCCAGGCGCATCTCCTCTGCTCCAGCTTGCGGGGAGCCTGCGGGGCGGTGTGTGCTGCCGGAGCCGGGGGGGTGCCTGCAGCACGTCCCTGCAGGTCTTCTCAGCCAAGGTGTCTGCCCCTCGGCAGAAGGGTTTGGGAGTGAAAATGCGGCGGGGAGGGAGGAACGGCTCTGCCGTGGCAGGGATTCATTTGTGTTTTAGTGGGAACTGTGAGGCGACAGAAATGTCCTGCTCCGAGTCTAAAGCAGTGTTTGCTGTGTGTGATTGTGCGTTCTTTTAAATTAAACTATTTTGCAAGCACTTCCTTCCTGCATTTCTCAGAAGGAGGGAGGGGGTGTGTGCAAAGAATGTTTAACTGCCTTTGACGGAGGAGGAAAACTGAAGAAAACAAGAGATGCAATCCTAACTACTGACCTTTTACTTGAGCTTGGTGATGTTTTTCAGCAGCGGAGCCTCCAGGGAGTAACAGCATCCTCCTTGCTATTGTGCTGCCTGCCCAAAAAGGGGGCTAAAGTTCAGCTTTTATGATGTTCTCACTCTGGGCTTGTGGGAAAAGGGCCACATTCCCTTTCTTAGGTCATACGAGTGCAAGAGATGACAGAGTCCTACAGTCTAACCCCAGGGCATTAGGCCAGTTCAGAATGGGACTGGGATAGACAGCTTGGTAAATATGCAGCCAGCTTTTTCTCCTTACGGAGATTCACAGCAGGTGGGAGGGTAATTTACATTGTTAAATTAAAAGGCACTGATTTATTTCACGTTGGTGTGTTATTGTTTCATAAAAGCACATGGGTTGCCATTACTCATAATGGATTCTTGCACTTTATTGTTAAATACTCCTTATCCACTTTGGTCGACAGTTACTGGAAATGAATGTTGTCCACTAAGACAAAAAACAAGAGGCAAATAAGCATAAAACAAAACCCCAACCTCCTCCCCAACAAACCGCGGGTTTTTAGGGGACCCTGCACAGTGCTGAAGGTTGAGATTATTGCAGTAGGAGTCCTCAAATTGTGCTCCGTATCCACCAGGCTGTTTATTCCTCGTACCATGTGGCAGGGTCTAGAGAGCCATCAATCCCTTTGCTCCCTGGTTCAGGTCAGGCTCCCCATCTCATAGGTGCCACCTAGTCTTCTGCTCAGCACCACGGTAGGTGACTGTCACCAGTTCCCGTAGCAGCTTCTAGTGTTTCTATCCATTGAGGTTTCCTTCAGCCACGTTCTTGAAGTGTCATTCAGTAGATACTGAGCTGGTGTTTCTAAATGGCACGATCCTGGCTCTGGAGGGATGGTCATGCTTCCCGAAGAGCTGAGCAGAGGAGGAGGATCTGCCTGGAAAGGCTGCCTATCTTAAGGATAGATACTGTTTTAAAGTTACTATAAGACGTACTGTTTAAAAAATGCATGTGGATGATGCTGACGTCTGCCTGTGCATTTGCGTCCTCTCAGCAGTGGTTGTTTCTCCTGCTGAAGGTGCTCGAGGTGCTGCAGCGTCTTAGCCTGGCCGTGCTGGGCTGCAGCAGACGAAGGATCCTCTCTTGTGGCTGACCTACGAGTTCTATTCTAAGTTGGAGCCATCGTAGAGCACACAAAACTGAACTCCTCTGCAGTTCATTGAAGAATATGCATCGCTACCTACGATACAACTAAATAATGTGTATCTGTGTGCATGCGTTTTGGCAGAACGGAGCAAGTGGAAGCGCTGACTGATCTAGTGGCTTCACTGCAGCTGCAAGGGGAAGGTCTTGCTCCCTGCCCTTCTCCCTCGTGCCCTCGCGCCCAGTCCTGGGTCCGTGAGTCATCCTCTGGGCTCCAGCGCTGCTACCTTGGACCCTTCACTGAGTTGGTTCACTTCACCGGCCCAGCAAGAACTCATCCCCAGTGAGTTTATTGCCGGCGGCCGGCTGGGAGTGGTGGTGCCCTGCTGAGGAGCGGAGCCCGCGCGGGCTGGGGCAGGGGAGGGCTCCCGTTTTTCCGCAGGGCGAGCTGCCGGGCGGGGAGGGTTCAGGTGGGTCGGTGTGACCGCACTCCCATGCGATACGCAAAAGAGATGGAACGAGGACCCGGCACTTTGTTTTTGCTCCAGCAAAGTGGTGAAATGCAGCCAGATGTTAGTTTGAAGTACTTGAAATACGTGTATAGGCCAAAGCACAGCTTTGGGTGGCTGTTGGGTGGGTGCGGACGTGTTAGGTGTCCCCCTCTCAGTCATGCTTTCACCTTCCCGGGTGCCACACACCTGGGACACGGTGGAGCGTGTGACTGGGCCGAAGTGAGGGCCAGCTCGACACACTGTGTGGGTTTTTTTGTCTTTTAACATTGAGCCTTGCCTTTACAGCGTCTTCAGTGACAGACCCTCAAATTTGGTAAACACCGTTATCTCGTTACCCGAGGTGTGCAGGCAGGTGTTTGGGTTGTGGAGGAGAGAAATGAGGTACTTGCAGTCTGTCAACTCTCTGGCATTTCTGGTTATCAGCGTGGGTGGTAGGGTACGAATTCATGCTGGGAAAACAACTTGAAGGCGAGGGAGGTTTGCCCGGAGGTTTGCCGCGGGTGGGAGATGGACCCTGATGCAAAGCCCGTGGGCAGTGGCACTCCGATAACCCCAGCAGCGTGTCTGAGCAGGGCAGAAACACGGTCCTTTTAGCCAACTTGAAGACTGCTTGATGCTAATCTGTCTTTCTGGCTTACAAGTGTCGATATTCGTACATACAAGCAAAAGCCTGTGGCAGGCCGACGTCCCGGCAGAGGGGCTGCATCTGCGCTGGCCCCACACTCCTGCCCAGCCGCCCGCTCCCACCATCCGCTGGGCAGCAGCGGCTCTAGCGGCTGGGGAAGAGCCGCCGTCCCCGTTGACTTCCCGGGAGGGCAGCCGTTACAGGGGGTTGCGGGCTTCGGCTCTACAAGTCATTCGTTGAACCTTATTTAATTTGGCCTAATTTGAAGAGGTGTCTCTTTTCATTTTCTTCTGGATGCTCTTTGCACTTTGGCTACACAGACATCGGGAGGGAGAATTTTCTAAATTGTTTGTTTTTTCTTGGGGAAAAAGAAATTAAAATTTATCATCGGTTTCCCTTCCCCAGGGCTCTACCTCAGAAATATCTTCTGTAAAGCAATTTTCAGCTTTTACTTGAAGAAGTACGTAGCAAACTCTCAGTAATTCAGCATAACAAAAGTTCACACAGTTCAGAGCTTTCATGATTACAGAGGAGCTTTTCTTGGGATTTTTAAAATGTCCTAGACACAATTAAAAGAATTTCTCAGCGAGGAGAGTGCAAGCTGGGGACTCTCCAGCAGATGTAATCACTCAAGGAAAACTTTGTTTGGCTTGGCTGGGTCCTGCCTTCGTTCCATGCGCTTTTCATCCGCCGCCGCTCTTTGTCTCTCCGTCTTTCGCAGTGTCTCTCTGTCTGTCTTTGTCTTTCCCTCTTTCCATCTGCCCCGCGTTCCCTTGCAGGCGGAATGGGGCCGCGTGAACCTGGCTACTTCCAAGACAACCGGGGAGACTGAAAGAGGGGCCTTTGGCTGTCGGGAGACTCCGCGGTCGCTCACTTCCTAGAATTAAAGGCTGGGAGTTGGTCTGTAAACCAGCCAAACCGGAGACAATGATTTGGTTTCCATTTTGTTCCTTTGATACTGACTTAAATACGTGCACCAAATGGGAAAACAAAATTTACATAAAAGTAAGTCAAAATCCACCTTCTTAAACAGATCTCTTCTGCCCCGCGTCTTCTGCGATGGATAACGCAGGTGGCAAAAGTCACCCGCTGTTTCCTAAAGGACTTTGGAAATCAGGGCTGCTCCTGGAGAGCTGATCCGTAAGTGACATCCTGGCCGTGGTGTGGGGCTTTTGGGAGCCCTGAGACGATGGGACTGGTGCAGCTGGAATCCCAGCAGGCGAGAGGGGGCTGCACGGACGCGTAGCAGCTCCAGGGCCGTGGGGATGTGCTCGTGGGGACGCTGAGAGTCCCCGTGGTTCCGGCCACCCAGCAGGGTCTGTGCTTCGCTGGGGGCTGCGCTGGGCTCCCGCAGCTGCTGATACCAGGCGAGAATAAGTTGGAAGCAATTGTTAAAAGAGAAGGATCCATACCGAAGTGAAAATAAAGCAGATGGATCCATACTGATGTGGAAATGAGGGAGGCTGGGATCGGGCACCTGTTCTTGTTTCCATGGGGGTTCTCCTGGGAGACTGTGGGTGAACTGCTGCGCTTCCCAGTGCCCGCGTGGGGAAGAAGTGCAGCATCTTCGTGCCTTATAAACTAACATATAGCCTGAGGTGCCGCTTTTTAAGGCCACCAACACCCGCTCGATGTAGAAAAGGAAAAACACAAACATAGGGGGCTGCTGGCTTCAAGGTAAGACCCGCTGTTGGCAGCTCTGTGCGATAGTGCTTCTTTGGCTCTGCTGCTTTGGGTATGTCTCGGTGGCATCGTTGATGTGCAAGAAAGCGTTGAAGTGGTCACAGTAGGGACCATAAAAGGATTGCATTTGGGAGATCAGCACGTCCTTGGCTGCGGGCAAGTCTGATGGGGAGATTTCAAAGAAATAAAAGAAATAAAGAAAGTGGAGGTGGAGGAGGGCAAGCACTTGCAAAGGATTTTAGATAACTGCAGGTCACAAAGGCGTGCAGAGTTGTTGGGGTAGCTTTGTCTCAAACTTGGTGATGTTGCAGTGTCAGGGAAGCCACTCCAGGCTTCCTAATGTCTTTGCTTTGGTGCTCCCAAAGGCAGCTCCTTCTGAACCAGCTGCGAGCTGTGATTGCGACTCCTGGACAGGGGATGCTCTAGGTAGCACACGGAGCTGGTGAAGGTGAGTATTGCGTTCAGTCGCATCTCTCGCACTGCGTGATCCCGTTCTCTTGTGGCAGCGCGCGGGCACTTTGATGCTGGAATCCCTGGCAGCTGCGCGGGGCTCTCCGTGGAGAGCGGGCTCAGCCCACCTCCTCCTGCGCCCCACCGCTCGCTGCTTTAATTACTGAGTCCACACATTCATTAACCCTTCACTTCAATATCTGATTGTACTCATTTTCTATTTTAAGAGTTTTTACATCATTATTATTCTTACCATGTGCTCAAACAGGTCTGCGGTGGCTGATGGACGATAAACCGAAGTTTTGTTAATATGAGGGCTTTGGTGCCAGGCCCGGTGCGCAGCGGTGTACAGTCACGGAATCACAGAACGGTTCGGGTTGGAAGGGACCTTAAAGATCATCTAGTTCCAACCCCCCTGCCCTGGGCCGGGAAAATGACACGTTGTGCTTCTGAGTGATGGGAGCACTGTGGTGTACGGGCTGGTTCTTCCGTGGGTGTGATGGCATGCAGAAGACCGTAATGAGTATTGTATTTTAAATTGTGTGTGCATTTTAAATAGGTGAAGCTGTGAAAAAATAAGTATGTGAAAGACTGTTGAACTTCCCTGTTTGACAGTTGTCAGCTAATTCTTGGACATCCCCAGCCAAAATATTTAGCAGTATTCATTTTCCTGTGAGGCCGAAGACTGAGGAGACTTTAACTGGTTGTCCGTAATTCCTGAACAGGAATCGCCCCTCGGGAAAGTCAGGCTGAAGCATGCTCCCCTTCTTCTTCATTATTTTCCTTTGATTCCACGTAAAGCCTTCCGCTCTGAGTGGTTTATATACTGCAAATGTCTCCTCAAACACAGAGTGATGTCCCGCTTCCAGCCTCTCGCCTGTCCCTTCCAGCGTCCTTGCTGAACGTCCCGTTCTTCTGCTGCCGCGCAAGGCAGCTGCTGGCAGTTAACTCCCCAAGCCGTGCTGCTCTTAGCTCTTTCGGGCGTACCTGTCTCTAAGCACACCTCGTCCTTTCTCCCTGCCTCTGGCGAGCTCTCTTTTCCCAAATGAGAAGGAGCGATGTGTTAAAGCGAATGCAACTTGCCACCGGGTCACACGCCGTCTGTTTAATGGTTCGTTATCATTACCTGGCTGCGTTGCCCCTGCGCGCGGGCGACAAGAGCATGGCTGTGAAGAGCAGTACCTTTCCCCTGCTCCAGAACCTCCCCTGGGATGATGTGGTTGTGCTTTTAGGGCACGAGCTGGTTTTCTGCTTTGAACTGCAGTGTGCTGCTGGGCTCCACCAGCTCGTCTTAATTAGTGGGCAGCAGTGATTGCAGCACCGTACTCTGCTGCATGATTTGGGCCTGTTGCAAGTTCCCTCATTGATGAAATCGCGATGTGGAGTGAGGAGGTTCCCTCTCAGGCACTGATGGACATTTAAAACACTGTGGAGACCCGCGATGCCCGAGAAACGCCTGCAAAATGGTTCTTCTTGCCACAAACCGCTTTATAACCCAGCCCGGCTTCCTTCTCTAGCAGCAGGACCATCGCAGCACCCCGACGCTCTGTCGCCCACCCCATCAGCGTCCTGGGTCTGAACACAGTTCGGGGGGACGGCAGGGTATTGCCCACTAAGCTGTTTTTCTCAGTTTTGATTCAGCAGTGTAACTCGGTATCTCGCACTAAAAAGACTTTCCATTGGTATTCATGGCTCATATAACAACTCCTCTACTGTTTCCTGCGGGTTCGGAGGGAAAGGATCTTTCCATGCATAATTTAATCACATTCAGCAGCCCAGCAGTTGGATTTTTTATTCCCTCCCCCCCCCCCGAAAATCTATAACATCTTGTTAGTTAAATCCTACAGTTTTAGAAACGTCAGCGAGGCTGCTTATCTTGTTCGTTCAGATAAACACCTCTTAGCATCCTGTTTTTCTTATGTCATACGAACAGGAAGAGAACGATTGTTTGAGATGTGCGTCAGTCAGAATTGTAACCAGGCAGCACCTTACCCTCCCCATTGCCATAGAAACCAGCAAATCTCTTCAGACACGTTGGTGCTGGGCTGACAGGTATCCTCTCTTTTCTACTTAACCTCCAAGAGCTGCAACTTCGCAAGCCACGTGTAGCACCTCTCAAAGGTTCGGGTGTTATTTTTATTTTATCTAAGAGGGTGCACCTATAAATTTTGCACGTGAATAGCCGTCGCTGCTTTGATCTTAAGTAGCAGTGCTATCTTTTATTCAGCCTCGTATCTAGTACTAGAAACGCTGAAAAATCGAAGGCAAGCTGGTGAGTCGGTGGTAGCGCAGTGCGAAGCCCTGGGCAAGCTTTCGCCTGAGCCTGCGTGTGGAGTCATAATGTGTCCCAGAGAAGAATGGTTCGAGCCAGCCGGCTCGTGGAAAAGCATTTGGCTACTTTGCAATCATTTAGAGGTGTCCTGGGGAGCTTTGTGCGTGGAGGGAGCACGTTCAGCATTTGGGGCACACTTTGGAGTAATCGGAACTGTTCCTGGCACCTCAGGATGGGATTTTCAAAAGCAGCAACAGGAGCAGAGACACCCATGAATCACAGAATCCCAGACTGGAGGGGGTTGGCAGGGCCCTCTGGAGATCACCCAGTCCCACCCCCGGCCAGAGCAGGGTCACCCAGAGCAGGTGGCACAGGAACGCCTCCAGGCGGGGTTGGAATGTCTCCAGAGACGGAGACTCCCCCACCTCTCTGGGCAGCCTGTGCCAGGGCTCTGCCACCCTCACAGCAAAGAAGTTCCTCCTCATGTTGAGGTGGAACTTCCCATGGTCAAGTTTGTGCCCGTTACCCCTTGTCCTGTCCCCGGGCACCACTGCAAAGAGCCTGGCCCCATCCTCCTGACACCCCCCCTTTCAGTATTTATCAGCGTTGATAAGATCCCCCCTCAGTCGTCTTTTTTCCAGACTGAAGAGACCCAAGTCCCTCAGCCTTTCTCCATCAGAGAGGTGTTCCAGTCCCCTCAGCATCTTGGTGGCCCTTTGCTGTCCCCTCTCCAGCAGTTCCCCATGTCCTTCTGGAACTGGGGAGCCCAGAACTGGACCCAGTGCTCCAGATGAAGAACATGTCATTTGAAGATTCTTGCTTTCTCTGGCAATATTGAGTATCGGTACTGGAGACAGAGTTTTAAGAGAACACTCTGAGATGTAATTAGCTATAGGAAGAAGAAGGAATTTGTTGCTGTAGGAATTTTACCATTATTTTCTTCAACATAAGCAAAGTATTTCGGCTGTGGAAAGCTTCATTCAGCCTGGACAGATGGGTCTTCTGCACTTTGTTTACTTGAGTCTTTTAATTACATTATAGGTAAACTGAAGGGAAGCCAAAAAGCTACTTCACAAGCCTTATTTTTGATTAGAAGAACGCTATGATATTTCCTCCAATTAGCATTTAAAGCCAATGAGTTTGGTTCATTATGCTGCCCAACAAGAGTGTGGGTCACGGGTGCCTACATCTGCCCGTCCTGCGCGGCTGTGGCTCCTGGCCTGTCTCCCTGCACTGGGGAGGAGGACGAGGACGGAGAAAAGGAGGAAAGATGGTGTCAGAGCATCATCTCTTGAAAACACAGCCTGAGGGGCAGAAAATAAGCCAGCAGTGCCCGGGATTTGCTGGGCCGGAGCGGTGATGGTTGCTTACTTGCTGTTACCTGTGCCTTGGAGGAACGGCCAAGAGCAGCAGAGGGAAAAGGGAATTTCCCAGCAAGAGGCTTCGGGAAGGCGAGTGGTGACTTCCCGGCCACGGCGCTGCCTGATGCAGGGCACCGGCCTTGGGCTTCTGAGAGTGAGAGGTGAGATACCGCTGGGGCTGGCCAGTGTGTCTTCCTTCTGTCCTGCCTCAGAGTGCTCAGAACGAAGATGTAGAAGTCAAGAGAAAAAAGCAGCATTCACACGTAATTCCGACATACCTACATTCACAAAGAATTGTCAGAGATAAAATCTGAAAAGGCATTCCTTTCCGTTGTCGGTAGCTTTCCTCTCAGCAGATCTGTTAAGGCTAAAAATACCCATGGGCCGGGGGAGACGACACTAATATCTGCTGCAGACGTGGACTTTTTGGGGGTTTTGTTTTTTAACTGATGGGAAAAAGATTCGCACAAGTTTTAACATGTGTTGGGTAGAGCATATGAAGAGGAGCTCTCACACAGGTACTGGAAAGCTGTGAATTTCAAAGTAAATGCTTAATAAAAGCAATAAGTGGCAAAATGTAATGTGCTCTTAAGTTTCTTAGCCTTGTTCCCATAATTGTGCCTCCCTTCTTCGATTCCGCCTTTGTTAAGCATTGGGCAATAAAACTTGTGGGCTTTTGCCTTGCTGGAAAAGTTAGTTTCGGTTGTAATTGCGAGATGCTGATCTTGTCTCTAGTACCCACCATTAATTGGAGTTTTGGCTCGGCTGACGGCTCTAGCTCTTGCCAGGCCATCTGTGTGCTAAGGGGAGGACTGGAGCTGTTACGATGACCCCACTCCGGAGAGAGACAGCGCCAGAAGACGTGGAGCTGCTGCAGCCTTGGTTTCTCCCCCTCATTTTCTACCAGTAGAAAATCGGTCGGTGTATGAAGATCTACAAAAGCAGTAGATCTTCCTCTCTCAAGCAGAACTGGTCAGTGTTTTCCAGCAGTGTTCTCTGAGAGTTTCCAGCAGAGTTTCCCCATCCGCAGCCCTACGCTCCCGTGAGAAGCTCAGTGCACCTATATTTGCTTTGCTAAATGAGCTGGAGTCCTCACAACACAGGGCAGGAAGATGTTACCATCCTCACTGCTACGTGACACAAGGTTTGGATGTCTTTCGAATGTTATGTTAAAAGCGTTTCATGGTACAACTTGATAGAAAGCTCTTGTGAACCCTAACTCAGGTGAAACTTTCCTCAATTTAAGGAGAAATTAAGCATTAATGAAAAACTGCATAAAAAAGTTAGGATGTGGACCCAAGCCCAGTGATGTTCCTTGGTCGATGTGTATGGAAAGTTTTGTGTCGGCTTCCTTGGGTGAGAATTTCATCCATGGAGCTCTTCCTTCAAGGAGGTATTTACATTTAAAGCTTTGGCTGAAATTAGGTGATGTCACTTGGGACAGGTTAAAATACCCGGATTTCTGCAGCTGAAGGTCGGAGCCTTTGTGTTGGGGAACTGAAAGTGGGCCAAATGTTTTTAGCTGCGCATTTTAACGTGTGCTTAAAACACAGTCTAAATACTTTGCTAACATCAGGTCTCAACATGTAAAAATTTCTATTTCAACTCCTGTTTTTAAAAACAGTTTAGTTCTCATTTGGATACTTAGAGAACAAAGTTTCCTTGAACCTGATGACCTATCTTCAGTGATCGGAATGGTCTCGGCAAGTAAAAAAACAACAAAAAAGTGAATGTCGGCTTTACTGAGAAGGTTACTTTAATACGCTTCTGAAATGCTGGCAGAACAGCTGAAGTGTTCTCCAGGCTCACGTTGTCTTTCTCAGGTGTAACCTACAGATTTCTTGGGGCTCTTGGGTTATCCAGCCACAGATGAAAACAAATTCAGTGTCTGATACGGAGCACCTGAATGAGCGGCGCCAGTTATGAGCTGTGTAGATAACCGAAACGCAAACCCTTCGGAGCTGGGAGAAGCAGGACGCCCTCGGTGCCTGTCCCCGGGCTGATGGGGAAGGAGCTGCAGCGCTTTGGGTTCTGGAAAGGGCCGGGGCGGCTGGTCCGTCCCCGCGGGGTTCAGTTCCGCCACCCTGCGCTTCGGCCTCAGAGAGGGAGAGGTTCTGGCCCCCGTTCAGCATCTGCTGATTCTTCTTAAGTACACAGCAGTGAGGAACTGGCAGAAAAAAATGTGGGAATGGCGTTTAAACAAGAATCAAACTATTGTTACTGTTCTAAAAAGAAAGTTGGATGACTTCAAAACATGTATTGTGGCTTTTTAGTATTAACAGTTGGGGGAAAACTGCTTAGGAGAGACAGTTAAAGGTTCTTAGGTTTAGAACTTGGGGATTTCCAGGGGTGTCTGGAAGGGAAAAAATACATATCTTTTTAGCTTTGTGATAGTACTCTGCATGTGATTCCTCTTTCCCAAGCTGCAGTTCAGTCCGCCAGACCTGCTGCTGCTGCTGTTCCTGATGCTCTCGGTACTAAGTAGCCAGAAAACAAGGACATGTGTAAGATGTTCCCCCTTTTATCCTGGACAATATTAGTTTTCTTCAGCTTTGCAGGCGTGATAAGCTTGCAAGAAGGAATTGTTAGTTTTCTGGAGTGCTGTTTTACGTGTTGGGTTTAAGCTCCTGAATTTCCATTTCCGTGAAAATGCCATGAACTCAGTGTAGGGACAGAATCACAGAATCCCAGAATCACAGGATGGCAGGGGTTGGCAGGGACCTCTGGAGATCACCCAGTCCCACCCCCGGCCAGAGCAGGGTCCCCCAGAGCAGGTGGCACAGGAACGCGTCCAGGCGGGGTTGGAATGTCTCCAGAGACGGAGACTCCCCCACCTCTCTGGGCAGCCTGTGCCAGGGCTCTGCCACCCTCACAGCAAAGAAGTTCCTCCTCATGTTTCGGTGGAACTTCCCATGCTCAAGTTTGTGCCCGTTACCCCTTGTCCTGTCCCCGGGCACCACTGAGCAGAGCCTGGCCCCATCCTCCTGACACCCCCCCTTTCAGTATTTATCAGCATTGATAAGATCCCCCCTCAGTCGTCTCTTTTCCAGACTGAAGAGCCCCAAGTCCCTCAGCCTTTCTTCATCAGAGAGGTGTTCCAGTCCCCTCAGCATCTTGGTAGCCCTTTGCTGTCCCCTCTCCAGCAGTTCCCTGTCCCTCTTGACCCAGGGAGCCCAGAACTGGACCCAGTGCTCCAGACGTGGCCTCCCCAGGGCAGAGCAGAGGGGGCGGATGACCTCCCTCCTCCTGCTGGCCACACTCTTCTTGATGCCCCCCAGGATGCCGTTGGCCTTCTTGGCCACAAGGGCCCATGGCTGGCTCATGGTCATTCCGTTGTCCCCAGAACTCCCAGGTCTCTTTCCACAGAGCTGCTCTCCAGCTGCTCTCCAACCTGTTACTGGTTGCCTTGTGCCCTGGCTGTGATGGATCCTGCTGCTCTGGGCTCGTGGTGGCACGGTGAGAGCCCCGTCGCTCGGCAGGTGGTGAGGAATGGCCCCTTCCATGGCGGGGAGCTCTGGGAGCTCCTCACCCTTTCTCAACCCTGAGACGCTATATGGCACCAAACCCATTTCTCTTTATCACTGAAAAAAACGCATGGAGCCGTTGGCTAAAGTTAGTAGAAATAGCTTGGCTGAATATTTGGAGGAAAAGAAATATTTTATGATGAAACTGTGTTTTTTGCACAAATAGGTTTGAACACAAGAGCACAAGCCGTGGTTTCGGCAGGACGGGGATCCACCGAGCTCAGTGCCTTCAGTCACCCCCCTGGCTGTGCCTGCCAGTGGAGATAGAGGGAGAAGGTGTAGAAAATCAGAAGGGGATGAGGGGGTGCACGGGTGTCCTCCCCTCGGTGCATGCCCCGACACCCATCAGTCCCTGAGCGCTCCCGTGCCAGGGATTGCATTGGCATCTTGGTGCTCAGTAACCCTCGGTAATGAGGTTATAGCCCATCAAACAGATGAGGAAACCATTAAAAGTGTCGCCAATTTCTCGCAAAAGGCTAATGATAGTTATGTTTTTTGGCTTTTATTAATTTGGATTTCATTACCTACCTAGAAAGCAACTTCTTAGTATTATTTTTAGAATTGCCACTTATGCAAAAATGGGTGCACTTCTCCTTGTCAAGCCGGGGTGTGCTGAAGGTGTCCCCGAATGACTCCGGTTTGTCTGAGGTGGTGACTCAGTGCGTGTTCACATTGATGGGGTGAGCTGCTGTCCTTTGCCACTGCGCGAGGGGAGGGGACGTTTCCGCTCCCTGAGAGCGGGACATCTCGGGCGCTGTGGGGGGATGTTCCCTAAGCCGGGTAACTCCTTCCTTAGGTTTCATTTTTATGTCTTAAGTTGGCGACAGATCTGAAGGGCATCTGCTGGCGTGCCGCGGACGGTGCTGGCTGGTGGTGACGCTGGGGCGTCTGCGTGCCCGGGGCGGCGGAGGAGCGCGATGCCCGCAGGGTGCCGCGGCCGGGGCAGAGGAAGGTCCCTGGTTGGGGTCGCGGGGTGGAGGTGGCGGGGCTGCCCGCCTCCCGCCGCGGGGCCTGGCGAGCGGCTCTCCTCAGTCTTCATTGACAAAAAGCACTAAGAAAATAAGAGGAAAATGTTATTGAGTGTTCTGCTCAGACAAGCGAGCCTTGTCTTTAATGAGAGTGCATTTTGTTTGATCTGTGTTTTTTGGGGGGGAAATGATGAATTTTAGCCATTATGAAAACAAAAGCCATGGTTATTTGTAAGGATTGTTTTATAAGAAGCATATGTGTGCTTTATTATTCTTTTGCTTGAAGTGTGGGGATTGTTTTCAGTTGGGAGGTTGCATTAGAAGAATGTGAACTTCTGACTCACTGAGAAACAGGGCATGTCTTAGCGAAATTGTGAGGTTTCCTATTATGTTTTCATAACTCAAATTTCTCAGAATGGAAGGGATCTCTTTTGCCCTTAGTTAAAGAATGACTTTTACTGCCATTGAGAAAGACCGGATTCTTTTTCCAGCTTGTGTTGCTCCCAGTGCACTTTTACTCTGCCCACTGTTCTTCATCTGCCTTTCCCCTCTCCAGCGTGGCAGTTTCTCCGTGTTCTGCCTCTGCAGCTCGTTCTCCAGCCATATTTCTGTTCCATCTCTAAATTTTGGCTTTTCAATAGCGATGTAGTCGGCAGCGTAGACCAAGGTATGGCTTAACATAGGGATCCCAGGAAGGGGTGGGCTCGGCTAACGGCATCTGAGGAATTCCAGCTTTTCTCTAGAAGAATCAAATGAGGAACACGAAATCAGCATTGGGTGCATTGCCGAATGCTTTGTGATAAGCTTTTGCAAGGTTATGAGAGAAAATACAGTTAGTAGAGCTGTGCTATAGTACTGCACGCTGTCACGTTAATACACTAGATCCAAACCAGAGACTCCAATTCCGGAATTGCTGGCCTGTACCTTGCTATCCCACAGGCAAGGCACGTCATTGAACTACGTGTTTCCATTAAATCAGGTCTGTCTGAACGATGGTGAAGAACCACCAGAAGATAAGCTTCTAGATACTGACCTCCCCCTAAAGTGTAGCAAAACATTTCCTGCTGATGGAACAGCTGTCTCCTTTGGATGGAAAGGCAGCTTTCCCCGGCTCCTAACACAGGGAGAGAGCTGGGGTGGTGGGAATTGTCTTGGCTTCAGCTGGGGTTTTTGTCTGCCCTGTGAACCGAAACATCATCTGGTTCTGCCGTTGGAATTGCTGTTGGGACCACACCGTGGCGGTGCGTTAGGTGATGTGAACACCTCCGCCGCAGTAACGAGTCCAGCCGTGAGTACTTCGTCTGCTGTGGAGAGCTTGCAGGGAAGCCCAGGCACGGCCTCCGGCTCTGCTCTCCTCTGGAGCGGGGACAGATGGCTGTCACCTACGGGCATGGCAGGGCTGGAAGAGATGTGTCAGAGCGGTCACAGGTGGTCGACAAAGGGAGAAATAAGGAGCCATTCATGTTAAATGAGGATTCTGGCTACCGAAAATGAGCTGATGTTCGTAATCAGGTGATTACAAGTGAGGAACTTCCTGATTTGGGGGGTTTTTTTCCTCCTTTTTTCCCCTCCTGTCTGCTGCAGGTATTCCACTGGCTCTTAGTGCAGGAGGTGAATCGGAATGTGCGAACGAAGAACTGGAGGAACAAGTAATGGATGCTTTTCCTTTGGTGAACCTAGCCTCACAGACCTCCCAAAAGGCGAAATCTTTAATGTTAAAATTACAGGGGAGGTGTGTGGTGTGTGGAGTTTTTAAGGCTGTGGTAGCTGCGTGTGGTTACTTCCCTTCGGAGATCTGAAGGGTTCTGTGCAGTGGAGTTCAAAGCTCTGCCGATTAGAAAGCTGCAGCTAAAATTGGAAACCGAGCCAAAGGCTGGAGCGAGCCAGACATACCTTATAAAGAAGGACCCTCTCCGTCTTGTTGCTTCGTTTCCTTGTTGTTTGAATTCAGCTAAACCCACATAGTTATACGTTTAAAAGGCATATTTGTCTTTTGCGGGAGACGCCATTAAGGAGCGGTCGCTGGGCATGGTGAGAGAATTTTGCAGCCGGAGAAATTGTGCTAAAGCAGAGCAATTTATTGCTTCTGAAATGAAATAGTTCTGTGACATCTGATCCTCTTGTAAATTTTGCACTGGAGGATTCAGCGGTGGGATGTAATTAACATTTAAATTGATCAGGCTCTTCCGGCAGCATTCCTCTGCCTGTCTGCAGACGCTGGGACAGGAGACGTCTCCCTGCGAGCGAATACCTCTGGGCTGCTGCTGGTCTTAGTGGGAGTCTCATCACGGCAGTCCGTGGAGGCTGGGATGAGTCACCCAGTGGTTACTCCTTAGTCATAGTGTTCTTGGAAGGGAACTGTTATCATTCCTGGAAATATCTGTTCTCCCTAAGACACAGACTCCGCCATGAGAAAGTACTGAAGAGCTCAGACCACCTCGGTGCAGGTGCATCTGCGATGGGAGCGGACGCTCTTGGGAATGAAAACCCTCCCCATCCCCAAGAGGGTGCGAGTTTCTGCTTAAAAGTGGCATGCGGGGATGGAGAAGGATGCGCTGGAAGTTCATCCTGGGCATGGCATTCTTGGAATGGGAGTGATATTCCTGAAAAAATCAGTCTCCCTTTAAGACAATTTAATTGGTAATGACAAAGTATCCAAGAGCCATAAACCCCCTCGGTTCAGGGAACTTGCAGACCTGATCAGCCTGGAGAAGAGAAGGCTCCGGGGAGACCTCAGAGCCCCTTCCAGTCCCTAAAGGGGCTCCAGGAAAGCTGGGGAGGGGCTGTTTGCAAGGGCATGGAGCGATAGGACGAGGGGCAATGGTTTAAACTGGAGCAGGGCAGGGTTAGATTAGCCATTGGGAAGAAGTTCTTTACACTGAGGGTGGTGAGACACTGGCCCAGGTTGCCCAGAGAGGGGGTGGAGGCCCCATCCCTGGAGACATTCAAGGCCAGGCTGGATGAGGCTCTGAGCGACCTGATCTAGTTGAAGATGTCCCTGCTGACTGCAGGGGGGTTGGACTGGATGCCCTTTAGAGGTCCCTTCCCACCCAGCACCTTCTGTGATTCTGTGATTCTGGGACACAGGGTAAACACGGCGTTTGCCAAAGGGCTGCTAAAGCACTCGCGTTGGTACTGGTCTTCTCACCAGGGTTTCCCAGTAGTTGGGAGTTCTGCCTTCTTGGCTGCTTGCTAAGTTGTTTGGGTTTTGATTCTTTATGGGGAAAACAGCATTTTTATAAATGCCTCTCTTTATGTAAATCCCTCTTCACTCCCAGTTATAATTTATTTGGTGCAGTGCCATGTCTATTAAGCAAAACGCTTTGTGACTTTTATATTCAGCAAGTGAATTGAATGAGAACAGGCAAAAACTGAGCTTGGGTTTGCAGAAAGCGGTGCCTGTCTGGGCTGTACTCGTGTGTCGGTGCGGACACAACGCAAGCAGAGGTTGCATTTCATTGCGGGTGAAGTAGGAAATACGATCCTCGGCACCGTTCGGAAAAATACAGGCAAATTACGGCAATGCCATTAAATGTCATTTGGAACACGTGTTCTCAATAAGAAATGGAGAATGGGTTGGTGTAAGGGGGATGGAGCGATACCGACAAACCCACTTCTCAGGGTTTTGCTTCTAATGAGTTCTGAGCGGCTAAAAAAACCCCGTCCTGCCTCTGGCTTTTGCCTTCTGGTGCACTAATTACCCCTCACTCTTCCCTCCCTCGGAAACCCAGGAAGAGAGTCCCATTAGCCTTGCTGCAAGGTTATATTTTAACTGGATGCAGCTACGATGGAAACACAACAGTTACTCCAAAAGAAACAGCAATAAGCAAGAAGTTGCCCAAAGTTCCCAGCTCTGGGGGTCGCGCTGCTTAGGGATGCTCTGGGGCGGCGGGGGGTGTCTTGGCCTCTGAATTTCTCACTGTTTTCAGTGAGATTTCCCCATTTCCTTCCCAGGTTTGCTGCTGGCCTCGTCTCCCGCTCGGATTGCTGCCAGGGCGTTAAGCGTCTCTTGAACGCGCCTTCAACGCGAGGGGTGTTGTGGCAGGAGCAAACGCTGCTGCAACCGCGGGATCCTCGCTGCTTTTCGGATAAACGGGTTCATCTGTATCGTATCTGGTTTGGTCGGTGACCGTTCGTTCTAGTACGTGGGGCGGCTTTACCGCTCCGTGGTTCTGCAGCGTGTCAGGCACCTCTCCCCACACCCCGGGATAAATCCAAGTAAGAACCAATTACTGAAAAAGCCACCTACAAAGCAAAAGGAAAAGGCACTGCCATGCCCTGCCAAATATTCACGCATACGTGCTTTTTCTGCTCTTTCCACTCATTTTAAAATAATATAGTACTTTACCTTTTGTTTCTTTATTGTATCGTTTCTCTCTTTTTTTTTTTTTATTACAACTCATTGTATTTATTGCATAATACCTGTATATTCTAAAATTGTTTGCCTTTTAAATTTCATTTCACTGGGTAGGAGAAACTCCAGGTGGAATCATTTTCTCGAGCTCAAAAATACGTAAACAAGGTTGGAAGGTTTATTTGTATTGCGTGTGCTCATTAAAAGTAGTCACAGCGAGAAAAGCTCTGAGGCGTAAAAATCTGTGGCTTTCTCGGGAGGAATTCTGTATCTCTTTAATTAAATCAGCTTGTTTAATTAGAGATTCAAAATCTGCCCCTAGAAAATGTATCCCTTCCTTCTTTGCATCATCGAGGTGGCTTCATTTCTGTTCCCTCTCAGCTTTCCGTTCTAGAAAGTTTGCTCACGGTTGGTGTGAACTACAGACGCTTTTCTGAAAAAAAATTGAGACAAAGTAGGTTTTGGTAAGAGGCTTTGATTAATTCCCAATCCAGATAGCAAACTACGTCTTGGTTTTCCGTTGTAATGGCAATTGTGCAGCAGTGCGTGTACCCATCCTGCTGCTGGAACAGGAGTTGGCTGGATAACTCTGCTCCCCCCCACGCCCCCCCCAGTTTGTGCATTGCCTATACATATATATATATATATATTAGTTTTGAAGTGCAAACGGGCTAGCTGTACGTACGGTGGCATCGAAGTACCTAGAACCTTTCTTTTCCTTTCAGAAAAATATCTCAAAGGCTTGTTGAGACTAGCAGGAGTTCCCGCAGACGACAGATTTCAGGGATTTACTGCGGCGGAAAGCGCACAAACGATAGATCGTAGGGAAAATGCACTGATTGTTTACTGGGTGGGTTGGATTTGTTATTTATTCCATTAAACATTTAGTAAAATCCTATTAATTTGCAAGGCGGAGGTATAAGCGGTCTGCCTAAAGAAGACGTAACCATGAGCATTTTATTCTCGACCTTTTCCATCCAGGAATTTCAGCCGTGATTGACTGTTTGGTGGGGGTGATCCTGCCTTTCAGTCCCCTTAGCCTCCTTTTTTGGGGGCTGCTTTTTATTTTTTTGCATTCCGTATCTTTTAATGAGTTGACTGTTAATTCTTCCAGGTCTCGGGCCGTGGGGCGTTTAATGGCTTTTGACACAAAGAAAAAGTGTCGAGAGATTTTTTTCATTGATGAATTCCCGCTACGGGGTCGGATGTCTCCCTTTCCCCACGCGAGAGAGACACACCAGGAGCCCCCGGCAGAACGCGGGTTTCTCTTGCCGGGGCGTTTCGGCAGAACCGCTGAATAACGCGGCAGAATTTTGCAAGGACGCAATAGCAAAACCACGGCTTTACCTCACCAGCCCGCGGGCACCGCTTTTGTTGTGATCACAGCGGGTTCCGAGTGATGTATGCACAAAGGCGAAGGAGAGAATGAACAGAAAGTAGTTTATGGCTTTCCTCAAAGGCACTTTTCTAACTCAAAAATATAAGCCTTGTGGTTTATATGGTTTTGAAATGTAACCACAGATATTGAGAACTGGAAAACATCTGATTTACCATCTCCTCCAATTTTGGTACCAGATTCAGGGCAGAGGAAATATATTTGCAGAATGAAAAATGTTGAAAGGAAATATACTAATGTCAAACCTTTTAAAACAGGAACACACTTTTTGGAGAAACTGACAGATGAAGAAATTGAGGTCGTTTGTGTCCTGATGGAGCGGGTGCAGATGCGTCTTTTTGAGGTCTCCACCCAAGTGCTATAACCTTCCTTTGGTGAAGCTTTGCCAGATATTTTATGGTCTGCAGCCCCTTTTTTGGAGCTGTGAAGGATCAGGGTCAGACTGAGGAACTTTCTCTTTGAGCTTGGTTTAGGAGCTGAATGGGATCAGCTGCCCGGGACACATCTCAGCTGCTCCAGCGTGGTGGACCTGGCCATCCTTGGTTGCATGCAGCTGGGAGCAGAGAGAGCTGATGCTCTCCTACTTGCAGCACTTCCCTTATGCTGTTTTACATGGCCTCATCCTTGTTTTGTTTGCTTTTGCTCATGGAATGACCCTTGCTAACAGAATCATAGACTGTGTTGGGTGGGAAGGGACCTCTAAAGGGCATCTAGTCCAACCCCCTGCAGTCAGCAGGGACATCTTCAACTAGATCAGGTCGCTCAGAGCCTCATCCAGCCTGGCCTTGAATGTCTCCAGGGATGGGGCCTCCACCCCCTCTCTGGGCAACCTGGGCCAGTGTCTCACCACCCTCAGTGTAAAGAACTTCTTCCTCATGGCTAATCTAACCCTGCCCTGCTCTAGTTTAAACCATTGCCCCTCGTCCTATCGCTCCATGCCCTTGCAAACAGCCCCTCCCCGGCTTCCCTGTAGGCCCCCTTCAGGTGCTGGAGGGGGCTCTGAGGTCTCCCCGGAGCCTTCTCCTCTCCAGCTAGTAGCTGGATATCTCTTCAGTATGTAGGAGTCTGCAGAATTTAACTGCTCTTTAGAAGTGGAAATTCTGGGTGTTCTTGGTGTGACATATGAAGGTTTTTTCCTGGCCTGGGTGACCAGGCCGTGCTTTTGCAGGCGCTGTTCTGTCACTGGTGTAATACGTGTATTTTAGTAACTGCTGCTTCTTGCTCTTACTGCAGTGTCTGGTGGTCGCTCCAGAATTTCCCTGTTCTTGTCCTCTGAGTTGAGCCCAGATGCGCTTGTGGTTCAGTTGTGACCATTTGGTTTTCAGTCGCTTTGCTTTGTTCTTCCTTCCCTTGTATTTCTTCCTCTCCCTTTTGTGTTGAGCAATCGTCTGCTCTCCAGATTTGCTCTGGAAGGCTTATGACACTCCTTCTAAGGTCCTGTCCTTTTTCCTCGGATATCCTGGCATTAGTTTCCTGATACTTCTCTGGTTCCTTCTCGGATGTGGGTGAGCAGGAACCTATCTGGTATTGCAGTGGGAACATAACAGTACTGTTACTGCTTCCTTACCCATGCCAGAGACACTCATTTTTCACTCTTGAGAGGTGCCAGGAGAACCCTGGGGAGGCCTGTCCCCCCAGAGAGGTTCCGCAGGAGAAAGAAAAGATTAATTGTTCATTTCCTTCAGGAGCCAAAATGATGTGGACCTTCACATTTACATCTTCTGTCCTAGCTGGAGAGTAGCTAGGTACAATAGCTCGAGATCCACCATGAACTCCCCCACTCTGGTGGGACCGGGCACAAGCATAACATTGCTTTGTTGTTTCTTCTCCCCTTGTTCAATCCCCACTCTGGAGAGCTGAACTCTTTCTTACGCACAAACTGAAGGGAGAGCAAAACCTTTTGGTCAGGTCATGCCAGCAGACGGGTGGTTGCCCTTCCCATGGTCGACCTTCTCCTGCCCCAGCGGTTGGGCCCTGGTCCGTGCCGCCGGCCGGCCTGGCTGCCCGGCAGCGGGGTCGGCAGCGCCCAGGGCACCCCAGAGGGATGCCTACAGTATGGGTGCGTCCCCTTCCAGGGGCTGGGCAGGGGGAAGGTTGTTTCCTACTGAGCCGTGCTCGCACAGTGGCGTGCCGGCAGCATGGGGAGTCGCTGAAAATTGAGTGGGGAGATGGTTTTCATGCGTCCCTGTATGGAAAAAACGGTGAGATCTGATTTCAGTTACAGGGAGGTAAGGTAGGAAAAAGTCACATAAGAAAAGGGCTTGTTTTGTTGATTGAGGTTTAGAAAGCTTTTTAACAAGTTGAATTATTGGCTGTATCTGAAGTGAAACACTGCTTTCCTAACGGCTCTCATTTCCTGTATCATTCTGGCTTGTTCACTGCATTAATTACCGTCCAGATTTACAGTGTATTTGGTTACACACTGGGTTGCATTCGAAAGTTTTTTTCCTGTGTGTGTATAAATTTCTGTGGGAGTCAGGCCAAGAGCAGAGTGTGTATATATGCGTGCACACACACGTGGGCTGAATTTGACCGTTGGTTGCTAATTTTGTGGGGAGCAGGGATCTGGATTTTCTTCTGTTCTGTTGTAAAAAGAGACTTTTCTTTTTCCAAAGGAACGGCAGTAGCTGAGAACAGCCAGTGTTTGGAGAGTTCAAGATTTCAGAACAAGCAGAGATGAGAGAAAAATATTATTTTATGAATTGTAAATGTGGCATTTTTAATTTGGCTGGTGTTTCCCGGGGGTTAGTGGATAATGGGAATACTGTCGCTCTCTTGGCTCGACCAGTAATCAGTTTGCTACTTAATATATTTCATAAATGCAGGGCTTCAGAGTGTGGTTGGATGAGGTAGAGCTTTTCACAGTTGAAGTAGCTTTTTGTGACCTGAAATATGAAGTGAGAGGCGATACTAAGCAAGAAATCCAGCATTTGGAAATAAGCCATTTAGGAACTGTAGAGCGCAGAAGGCGATTGAAAAGATGTTTCCTTTTCAGTTTAACATTTTTCATTTGGCTTTGTGAGAACATAAGAGGAGCTGCACTAAATATACAAGGAGAGTTTTGGAGAAATTCAGATGTTTAAATTCATTCTCCACATTTAAACTGTTGATGCAGTAGAAGATTTTCATTCACAATATTCTGAGTCATGGTTTCGTAAGTAAATGATTGCGAATTAAATAGAACCAGATATCAAAAAAGTTACTGCTTTTAAAATGAAACATTCTTCAACATTCGGTTCAGAAATACTGGTGTGATGAATAATGGTACGATGAATAATACTGGTGTGATGAATGATAATAGATACAAAAGAGCAGCTGAATGCAAGTTCTCAGATAACTAGGTGAAAAGTAAAAGAGAAAAATTCCAAATAACCTTCTTTTGTAATAACTGATCACTCTTTTTCTTAGCCTTGCCACTAATCCCAGCAGCACTTCATCTTTCCTCTTCCTCACACACCATCTTACCCAATCCCGTTGGAACCTGGCCTGGGCCCAGCTCGGCTTGCCCGGCCACCACTCACCTGGCCACCACTTCCACAGTCACCACTCGCCCGGCCACCACTCACCCGGCCACCACTCACCCAGCCACCACTCACCTGGCCACCACTCGCCCGGCCACCATTCACCCAGCCACCACTCCCACAGCCACCACTCGCCCGGCCACCACTCACCCGGCCACCACTCACCCGGCCACCATTCACCCGGCCACCACTCCCACAGCCACCACTCACCTGGACACCACTCACCCAGCCACCACTCACCCGGCCACCACTCACCCGGCCACCACTCCCGCAGCCACCACTCACCCGGCCACCACTCACCCAGCCACCACTTGCCCGGCCACCATTCACCCGGCCACCACTCCCACAGCCACCACTTGCCCAGCCACCACTCATGTGGCCACCACTCGCCTGGCCACCACTCGCATGGCCACCACTCCCACAGCCACCACTCACCCAGCCACCACTCCCACAGCCACCACTCACCCGGCCACCACTCACGTGGCCACCACTCGCCCGGCCACCACTCACCTTGCCACCACTCACGTGGCCACCACTCACCTGGCCACCACTCACCTTGCCACCACTCACGCGGCCACCACTCACCCAGCCACCACTCCCACAGCTACCACTCACCCGGCCACCACTTCCACAGCCACCACTCATGCGGGCACCATTCACCTGGCCACCACTCGCCCGGCCATGACTCCCACAGCCACCACTCATGTGGCCACCACTCGCCTGGCCACCACTCGCCTGGCCACCACTCACCCGGCCACCACTCACCCAGCCACCATTCACCCGGACACCACTCACCCGGCCACCACTCGCCCGGCCACCACTCACCCGGCCACCACTCACCCGGCCACCATTCACCCGGACACCACTTGCCCAGCCACCACTCGCCCGGCCACCACTCACCCGGCCACCAGGGCCACCCAGTGCTCACCCAGCAAACCCAGACTCATCTGCCCGTAAATTCACCCACTCGTGCCTTCCACCCACGGGCTGCGGTGGGGTTAACACTTTAGAGCCATTTCATTAAAAATTAGCGCGTTGATAATCCTTCCTGACCTGTGCAAGGTGCCCACCCTTCGAGGGCCATTATGTTTTAATATGAAAAAGGGGGAGTCGGGGGGGACGCGCAGCAGCAGCATGATTTAGTCGTAAATGCACCACTGCAGCTTTTGAGTGTTTGAGCCCGTGTGGGTGTTCAGTTAAAGCCATGCGTGGATGATGGCTGTTATTTTGTTAGGGTTTCGGAGTGAGGGATTTTAGCCCTTTAATCCTGACTGACAGTTGGAAGGTTGGTGGTTTCAAACACGGTGGCACGGAGTAGCTGATTTCTCTCCGGTGAAACAATGCACCAGTGTGTCTGGGCTGCCTGTACAGAGCCAATAAATCTGTTTTGTTTTGTTTTTCTCCCCCCTTTTCTCTCTCTCCCTCTCTCTCTCTTCCCCCTCCTCCAGGCCAGGACCCACTCCTGCTGCTGAAAACCCTTCAGCTTCTCTGGACAAAGAAGGAGATGAAGAAGGTAAGGCTGAGCTCCCCTCCTCGCTGCAGCTCATAACTGCATGCAGAGCATGTCCAGCCGCAGAACGCTTAGGTCAGACCTGCAGTTCTTCACGATTGCTTTCAGTTCCAGCACGCAGGGGAAGAGCCCATGCATTTGCAGCAAGAAGTGAAAAGAAAAGGTAGCTCTGTGTGATGCGAAGCAGCTCAGGGGCTCGTATAAAAGAGCTGAAGTTTACAGGGCTGACTTACAGAGGCGAAAAAAATCACAGTTGCTTTTGTTTTCTTTTAAACACTTTTGTGGTCCATTAAATGGGGGATCTTTGGGGGAGGGGGGAAGAATATTTCTCGTAGCTGAAAAAATGAGGGTTGAAGTCAGTAGAAAAGTGCTCTTTGCCAAGTGGAATGATATCAAAGCCTTTGTATTCAAAGTATTTTTACTTTTTTTTTTTTTTTTATTTGGTTTGGTTTTGCCTTTTAGAGCGGTGAATGCAATTTACACTGCCTGTCTAAAATTAGTGCTATATTTTTATACAGCGCCCTACGGGCTCTACGTGGAGATTTCTCGTAGGGAGTAAAATATACTTCATCTAAATTTGGGAGCTTGACAACTAACAAAAACACTAGATGCATCAGCTTAGCGGTGACTTTCCCGTGTGTAACTCGGCGCTGTTCAGGCAGGTTCATAGCCAAGGTGTTTTTTTTCTAAAAGACTCAAAAACCTGCAGCTCACCACGTGGCCACGTGGAATGTGTCCTGTGTGCAATGGCCGGCGGGGCTGAGGACCTTGGTGTACGTGCTCCATCCTAGGTGTCTGGAGGGTTTAGTCATTGTCCTCGTCTGCCGCACCGAGACTTTCCATTACTGATAGTCTGTGGTTCCCAGCCAGAATAATTAAACAACTGGAACCACAGTGTGAGAGGTGCCTTTCCAAACGGTCAGTCACCGACATAGACTTGAGCTCAGCAACTCTGAAGCCTTGAGCTTTCTATCAAGTTTTGTTAGAGTTGGAAGAAAAAAAAATATTGTTTGTTAGGTCTTGAGGGCAGTTAATCCCACAAAACAACAGCAGGAAAGAGTAATCATCAAAATCTCGGTACCGCGTACCCTGGGATGTGTGCGGATTGTGAAGAAAAATACGCTGAAAAAGACAAAGCCTTCCATCGACGTGTCCTTGGGCAGGGAGCACCGCAGCTTTCCTGCTGAGGGGGGAAAAGCTGGGGGATCCCCGTGAGTCACACTTGCAGCTCCGCTTATTCAGTTTGGTTGTTTCTGGAACGTTCTACCCCAGTGAGACGCTTGGTTTCGCAGCGCCTGCAGGCTGCAGCTCCCGGTGGGGCAGGTCTGCCCCCCTCGGTCCCCCCCGTCAGGCAGCGCCGCGTGGCTGTGGGCATGAGCAGATGCGCGTTTCTGAGCCTGGAGGATGCATTTCTGAACCAGGAGGAAGGCCTTTTTAGAGAGATGAGGAGGGCTGTGGTGGGACCAGA
Organism: Chroicocephalus ridibundus; assembly: GCF_963924245.1. Taxonomy (NCBI): domain Eukaryota; kingdom Metazoa; phylum Chordata; class Aves; order Charadriiformes; family Laridae; genus Chroicocephalus; species Chroicocephalus ridibundus. The sequence goes on along the minus strand of NC_086298.1, from coordinate 955,926 downwards.
CGGTGGCACAGCAGCAGCTGCCTCTAAGGGGGCCCCAGAGATGCTGGGAGGGCTGGAGCCCCTCTGCTGTGGGGACAGGCTGAGAGAGCTGGGGGGGTTCAGCCTGGAGAAGAGAAGGCTCCGGGGAGACCTTAGAGCCCCTTCCAGTCCCTAAAGGGGCTCCAGGAAAGCTGGGGAGGGACTCTGGATCAGGGAGGGGAGCCATGGGAGGAGGAGGAAGGGTTTTAAACGGAAAGGGGCTAGATTTAGATGAGATCTCAGGAAGAAATCCTTGGCGGTGAGCCCCTGGCCCAGGTTGCCCAGAGAAGCTGTGGCTGCCCCATCCCTGGAGGGGTTCAAGGCCAGGTTGGACGGGGCTTGGAGCAACCTGGGCTGGTGGGAGGTGTCCCTGCCCAGGGCACGGGGGTGGAACAAGATGATCTTTAAAGTCCCTTCCAACCCGAACCATTCTATGATTCTGTGAATGGTTCCTGACACGTGCTCGTCACACTGTCCCTGAGATGGGCTAATCCACGCTCAGGGCATCGCCGCCCTTCAGACATGCAGGGCACCCGCAGCAAGCGCAGACGTGTTTTTCAGGGGCGGCTGCTGCCCTGCCCGCGGTGTGCAGCTCGAGGTGTGTGCTGCTGCTGACACCCGACTGTCCCCTTCAAAGAAATGAGGGAAGTTGTCTTACGTACAACTCGGTCTGCTCCACTGACGCTTGAATGGCAGGGAGCTGCTTTGCCTTTCGCCGTGCGTGCGCGTAAGGCAGTGCCGTCTGTTAACTGGGGTGAATCAGCCCCTTGGTCTTACATCAGTGACCATGAGCTGAGGGAAGGTATCTGTCCATGGCGTGACCTCAGTTCTGGAACATGTTTGTAAGAAGTGGTCATTTCCTACATAGGAAAGACAGGTTTGGAATTACCAAGAAGCATCAGCAGACTGCCCTGAGCTGTGTAACTAGAAATAAGGGACCAAAACTGAATGAAGGAGTTTGCAGTTTGAGCATCAGCAAAATTTTCCTATTCCCATGATCTGTCAGGCTGTAGAAATCCCCCAAGGAGCACTCCCTGCCATGGGAATCAATTGAAATGGAAATGGCAATTACACGTTTGAGAGGAATCCTTCTCTGGCAGAGAGAGGAGCCAGGCAGCACAGCACTCTTTCCTCTCTGATTTAGGTGTCTCATGCCTTTTTTTTTTCCTTTGTTTTTTTTTTTTTTTTTTTTTTCTTCCCTCTCAAAGTATACATAGCATAGCTGAAATCTTCAGATTGCTAGGAAGGTTTGAAGAAGTTTTTTCCCCCTGCTTGTCAAAGGCTGGCTGGTACCAAGTCAAGATTCAGTCTGGATACCATCAGTCTGTGCTGCCGGCAGTAGCGTGGGTGTCCGGAGACGCTCCGCGGGCGAGAGCGGGGCCCGTGTCTGCCGGAGCCCGTCCTGCTAAAGCCCAGGCTCTGCCTCCAGCCCAAGGAGGAGCTGAGCGCTGTGGTGAAAGCTCTTGTTCAGTCTAAATGTGCTGAAGAGGGGCTTTGCGGGGGGCTGGGGGAAGGGGGGAAGAAAAAAAGAAGAGAGGCCATTTATAAACAGTGCAATTTAGTTGGCGAGTTGCTTTGTTTTCCTTTGGCTGTTGCGTTGGATGTTTGTGGTTGGATAAGAGCTTGCCTTTTCCTTCTGCTGAATTTCGCCGTGAAGTTGGAGCCCTGTGTTTAACATCGCAAGTTCTTGCCACAGGGAAAAATACTTACAGGGAGAAATCTGTTATCTAAAGTCACATCTTTGTTAGTCATCAGCTTTTTCATGCTGCATTTGATAATCTAGTGAGAAAGGAACAGTTTCTGTCGTAAACCGATAGGTTTTGTGGTTTTTCCAGAACATGAAAGACACTATGGAAAATAACCGTCTTCCAGTAAATATTGTCGATGAATAAAAAAGAACAAATTCATTGGCAAATTTTCTGTAGATTTTCTTTTGTTTTCCATGTCGTTCTTCAAACTTTATGTTGTTTCCATTGGAAGCCACGACTGGGGCCATGATATACAGTAAATTACAAGTGCTGGCTGCAGGCGGGAATGAGCATCTTTTGGATTTTGCTTTTTAGCCAGAAAAGAAAGAGAGCAGCTGCTCTTAGTGATTTCTTGTTTTCTGTCTCCGCGTTTGCCTCGCTCCGCGCCAGTACGTGTACCATGCGGTGAAAGGTCCTGTGTGGGTACTGAAGGATGCCACTTCTTCACCCTGCCAACCCTCCCAGCTCCTTGGAAACTACTTCTAATGTAAACATTATAAAGATATTGCTCAGTACTGCTAATTTATCACTTCTACCAGATGGGTAGTAAGTAGCCTATTAACATTCACAAAGTGAGTGTCCAATTCCTTCACATTTCTAAACGCATCGCCCTGGGATTCCTAAGATTTATGGCGTGGAGTTTTCCCATGTTCCGAGCCCCTTCCTACGGCCTTTAGCCTCGCGGAGGTGTGCGGTGCCTGGCGCGCGGTGACAGCAAATCCCCTCCTCAGGTAGGTTTGGAGGAAAGGCGCATAGATTTGCAGCGTGGCAATCCGACGGAGTTTGAACGCCGATACTTCTTTCTTTTTAATCTTGGGTGTAAAACCCAAACTAGTTTGATACTCCCAAACATTCTGAGCATTATGAAGCGGGCGTAAAGTCAAATATCAAAGCTTGTGATACAAGAATGAGGAGGAGGGGTTTATATGCTTTATTACTTGTAGGTCTGTTTGAAGACGAGTAGGTTTTTGAGCCCAGTTGTCTACCTCCAATATTCCCATTTTCCTAATAACACCCCGTTCTCCAGCTCACTTCTTTTCTCCCCCTCCCCCAAATCCCAAGCCCCTTTGTCTGCCCCCACAGAACAACTTCTCTGTCTTTATGGGATAATTAGTGTGGACAATTGCTGCTTTTCCCATTGGGTTTGAGGTGCAGTGAGCCATGAAGGAATCTGTAATGACATGAAAAGTCACTGGAGGCGCGGATGGTGGCTGAATAGCAACAGTTACCTCTCTGAATAGATTAAATTAAAAAAAATAAAGCTTTGTGTTCAGCTGGGGGAAGGGAGGATTCACTAATCTTTTTGTCCATGACAATGTGGTTTTGTATCTCAGCAGCTCAAGGAAGAAATCAGGCGGGGCTTTGCGGGGCTGGAGGACCCATTGGCAGGACTCCTGGACATGCTGGAGAGCAGCAGCGATTGGAAGGGGAAAGGGCATTCCCTCGGGTATTACATCAGCACGGAGCTGCAGCTTTGGATAAAAGAGCATCCTGCTGTTCAACAGGTTAGAAAAAGGGAGAGTAAGAGAGCCGGGAGAAAGGAGAGGGCAATTGATTTTAATGTCCCTCGAGTGTCCCCAGTTTCACTTTATTCCCTAGTCCAGTGTCTTCTCTGTAGGCTCATGCAAACCCGGTGGGACGAGGTGTGAAACTCGTCCTGAGATGTGGTTATCTGTCGTATGCTGGCCTGAAAATGAAATAATATTAGAAGCTGTGATGCGAGCGCTCCATTTCCCCTTCCAAGCTGGGATTTCCATCTTTCCAGATCAAACCACTTTGGTCAAGTGTTGATCTCGCAGCCTTTGCCGGGCTGGAGGCTTTCCCACTGGAGCTCACATCCCTGCTGTCAGGATAAAACCAATTGCAGTAATCTACTCTGCGTATTCTTCCAGTTCTGCAAATGGAAGCCAGTTACTGTACAATTGCTTAACTCCTGCCATATGGTGGGGAGCTTTTATCATCGGGAATGCAGAAAATGGTAACAGTATGACTTTTCAGCAGCTGAATGATTAGCTTTGTAACGTTGGGTCATCAGATTATACATCCTAATGTTTACCATTCCTTATGCCTCCATATACTCTGACCTATTGAGATTTTCTCTTTTTTTGTATGCTTTTGGCTCTGAACTGCAAGATGCTTTTATGTTTGTATTGTTTCATTTCCCATTTTTCCAAAAGGCTGTTTTTAGATGCTGAGCTCTGCCATTTCGGTATCTGCAAAGTGCAGCGAAGTGCTACCGGCACTGACATTCCTATGGCATAAGAGAACGATCGTGTAGGAACACAAGGATTAATACTTGTGTCTGTGCGTCTTTTGACGATGCTTTTGCTTTTCCTCCCTTCTTGCACCCAGGAGCAAGCCTGGGAATGAAAATTGAATTCTTATGCTTGATAGGTGAGATCTCCCTTGAGGGAGTTGCTGGATTCAAAGATTTTCTGCTGGGAGCTAGAGGGGAGAATTTCTAAATAGCTGTGTTAGTAAAAGAGGGCATTTTTCCAGTTTCATATTTTACTTTTGCACAAGGCCATATGCCTTTTCCAGAATTATCCCGCAAACATTTAATGTTTTTAAATTGGATGCCGTGAAAAAAATGTGTATCATATTGTTCTGATTTCTGCTTGCAGACTCCGTGGGGAAATTGGAGAATCCCTTCCCAAGGAATTGGCTTATTCCGCTGTTTAAACAAGCTGCATTTTCAACTGCCATTGAATTGTAGCCATCTTTACTAAATCTGTGTTTGATTTTTTTTTTTTTTCAGTCTGGCATCAAGCTGAAGAAACTGCAGGCCCGTGTACTCCAAATACTAGCCCAGTGCCCAGCTAATCTTCTTGACCCTCTGATTAGCATTTACCAGCTCCATACAGCAGACCGGAACTATTTGCTTGAGCACGTCAGTCATCTTTATCACGAGGGCCGTTACAAAGAGGTGGGTCATGTCTTTCAAATAAATTTACCTACCCAGCTCTCTAGTTCTCTGTTAATGGCTGTGTCCTTTTTTGGATGCATTTCAATGGGAATTCCGCCTCACCCCAGCAGCTGCACGCTGTGAATGGTGCAGCTTAGCGTGGTCTTCCCGTGTACCCAAGTAGGCTGCGTTCAACCTCATTTTTCCTAATGGCTGAGTACAGAATGCCAGTGAATCCTTCCTCCACCCCTTTTTTGACCTTTGAAAGTAACAGGTTAATAGGGTTTAATTTGGAGAACTTAAGGGGATGGTTGTGTTCTTTTTTGTTTTCCTTGTCCTTGGCAAGAAAAGAAGGGATTTTAGTAGTTGGTCGTAGACCTGCTGTGCTATCTCCAGTCTGCCTGCAGCGAGGAGGGGTTGGAAAATCGCTGTGTTCCCACGTGATTACCCTGACCAAAGGGTTCTCAGTTTGAGGAGTTTCGAAGCCTCTTTACCATTGAGGCTCGTATTCAAAATGTGTTGCTGCTCGTGTATTTGAGTCTGATGGCTGACACTAGCAGGAGCTCACCAAACCCGGAATTTGGTATGTTTTACCCTGTGGTTTAGAGTACTTGCAGCATCTCTGTCATCACCGTGATGTCTTGGTAGCCTTGCGAGTGTTCTCATGAGCAAACTACCATACTCTTAATGCTTTTTTTTTTTTTTTTTTTTAAAGGCAAAAAACGTAGGTTTGGTTTTCTCAGGGGAAGATGGTTCACTTTGATGGTGTGGAACAGCTTGATCTCGTTTAGCAAAAGAAAAAAATTAAATAGCTTTTTAAAAATCCTGTTCGTCAGTAAAGCCAGATTCCCAAGTGAGATCGTGGAATTCCATTCTTGTTGATTTCTTTGAATACTGCAACAAGGGTATTTCATCCTTGATTAGAGGCTCACAGGTAGCTGCTTGAAATGTACTCTTTTGCTCAATAAGTTTTTGAGCGTGAGTCTTCGAAAATCCTAACAGAAATGTAGCGTTTGACTATATTCAAGTGTGATTTTTAAGTTCGTGGCTCCAAAGATATTTACTGCTGTCATTAAAAATGCAGTTCTGTCTAGATCTGGTTTTGGAAAGCTCTAAATTTTTTGGGGTGGAATTGTTGAAACCTCAACTGCTGCTTACCCTCGGTCATAACTTTCTTCTAGTTTTGTTTGTTGCCAGAAGCATGAGCAGAATCATCTTCAAGAATAACAGGAAATCTTTTACTGCCCTTGGGGACTGATCATACCTATGTTCACAGGAACACCCCAAAAAGCCTGGAACGAGGGTTCTGAGCACTTGCAGAGGGCTGTGGTGGGTCTGTTCGTCCTGCTCTCCCCCGGCTTTCCGACGGGACGGTAACGCAGATTCACATGTCGGATTTGTGGCTCTTCTGTCTCTCACCTGAATGAACAGAAATCCTTATAAATCCCTGCTGTCATTATTTATTTCCTTGCTGTATTTACAAGACACCAGGCATTTATTCTAGAGCATTTCCTACTCTAGTGGGCGATGCACGGAGGTCCCCGGCTTTGCCCTGTGGGCCAAGGCTCCTTTTGCTCACGGAGGTTTTGGAGAAAAATCTCTTCAGAAAATGAGGTTCCAGAGATCCCACGGCAGTTATTTGTTTCTGAAGCGCATCCAACGCTCCCTGTAGGCCTTGGTTCAGGAGAGCTGGTCAAAAGCTGGACCAGTTTGTGGATAGCCGCAGCCGGGGGGTTTGTGGTGGGCTGTGGTGCCGTGGGGCGGCAGGGAGACGGTCAGCTGCGCACAGGCGGTGGGGGGTTGGTGTAAGATGGCGCAGGTGGAGGTAACTTTGTTGTGATTCTCGGCATAAAATAGCTGTGGTGAGGAGGCACCTGATGGGGAGCGCTGGCCAGTGGATGGCACTAGTGCTCCCACGATGCAGAAGAACAAGCCCATCGGCGAGTTAAAGGAAAAAGCAGAGCCATGCAAGTGGGGTTGTGATGCGTCTGGCCTGCTCGGGGTCTCTATCCATTCTCTTGTGAATGGAGTTGGCAGCTGCTGGAGGAGCATGGCAGCCCGGGGCCTCGCTCGGCGCTGTGCGAGGGCTCCCGGGTGGGCTCCTGCCGGCCCACACGGCGCGAGGAGGCAGAAGGGTTCCACCGTCCCGCTCGGGGGGTTCCGCCTGAAGCGTGCCGGCTTTGTGCCCTTCCCCGAAGCCCCCCAAAGCCACGGCCCACGGCTCCACGCTGCCCTCGGCCCGGGCCGTCCCGGCCGTGCCGCAGCCCGGCGCGGTGGGGAGGGCGATGGGTGCCGGTGGGGCCGGGACAATGGCGGGATTCAGCAGACCGGGGGTAATGCAGCGCGAGCGAGTCTGGGAGAGGCCCTGAATAGGCCAGGCTGTGCTTGAGAAGAATGAAGGGTAGGCAGAAGGCAAGCTAGTGTTTCATGGTCATCTTATGTTACACTTCAGCCTTTCAAAGAGTGTCTGGGGCTGGTTGAATGAACCTCTCTTGCACTGCGAATGCGGGAGCCCAAAGACAAAGGGGACTCTTGTCACTCGCAGGCCCCTTTCGGGAATAAAAGCCATTGTCACATGAACAGGGGCAGTCTGGCAGGCTGTGCATGCTTCAGTGCCCCATGATATCGCTAAGTCTCAGCAGAAATCACATTCAGGGCCCTGTCAGCTTTGATTAGCGGGGTCTCATGACTTAATGTGCTGCGATATTTCATGTCTAAGGGTGGCGGCTGTCTTTCTGTGGGATGAATGCCCTCTATTGTCCACCGAGTTATTTTATTTACATTTTTTTAAACAGCTTATAAAGGTAAAAAGATAGCTGCGCTTAAAGAAAAAAATCAAATTCCTTTGCTTCTGGATCAGTAGTGAGTGCTGCTCAGGTCAGATACAGTGAAACTTGTTTTCACAGTCAGCATCAAAGTTCTCGTCTTGTTTAACAGCTTTATAGTAAATTCTGAACAGGTGGCAGTGGAGCTGGGTTTAGGAAGGAAACAATAAATAATCTTTTTAGGCTCTGACAACCAGAAATATTCTTGGGCCTGAGAGAGCTCCCACTCCGGCTTCTCCGTATCAGTGACTAGCAGCATTTTTCTCCCTTCATCAGTTTGGTTCTTAAACCAGAATATTGGACTAAGCTATTAGCGGGACAGGGAGTATTTAATTTTTAACAGTTTTTTTGGTTGTTGTCCATCCATATTTCTCTGTTAATTTCTACAAATAATGAAGGTTTGTTCTGTATGTTAAATTCAGTGAATGTTTGCTTTTTCAATGAAGATAACGTGGATTATCCACTAAAATTCAGTTGTTAAAATTTGTCATAAAACGAGTTGAAGTACCCAGAGAAAAAGCTCTGTAGACACAGAATTCAAAGTTTTTGTCAACAATACATACTCCTACAGAAGTGATTTGATAATTCGGTAGAAAGGACAGTTGACCAGAGAGTTAAAGGAGTACAAATATGCTAAGGTGTAGAAACGCACAGTTCAATCACCAACATGGCTTTCAGTTTTCAGCGTAGGGATATTTTGAACTTCAGTTCAGGGATGTTATTGTTTGTAGTCTTACTTCGTACATGGTGCCTGAGTACACATGGTGTATTTTTGCAAATCTGTCAATACAGTGTTAAGATTGATTGAGCACGTTAATGGATATTCAGATTTTGGATTTCTTCACTCTGACTTTTTTGAGCCGTTTTCAGGAGAGTGAAAATGTGTCTGATATTGCTTCTTTCCCCCATTCACCACCTTAATTACAAAGGCTTGTTCAACTCTTACTGGATGTGGAAGTGTGTGCATTTGAATTTCCTTGTTTGTTTTAAATGAAACATAATAATTGATAAGAAAAACAAGGCAAATGTTACAGGGGATGTTTCTCATGTAAAGGTGATGATGTCGGTCTCTATCCTTTTTTCCTGTTAACTTCTAAATTAACTTCTAGTTAATCTACTGCTAAAGGACAGCTGTAGCAGCATGTTGCCTGCTAGATTCATGCCGCTCCACAAGAGAGGTAGCCAACCTGCGGGCCACGGACCACTCTGCCGCCTGCTCCCAAACACCACGTCTTCTGGAGCCGCCGCTGCTATGGGCGTCTGTCTGGTGAAGTGGTTGGGAAGGCGTTGCTGGGAAATAATAATTCAGAAGGTAGTATTCTGCTCCATCTGCCAGCATTTCTGGGCTGTTGTCAAACCAGCGGGCTCTTGGAGAAGAGGTGCGAATGTGCAGCAGATCCAGCCGTGCAGAGTCTGGTGCAGGCGGGTGGCCTGCGTGCATGGGCAGCTGGGGCAGTGCTCTAGAGGATCGACCAGGTTTGGTCGTTTGTGAGGATGCAGTGACAGGTTAAACCAGGTTTAAAACTGCTTTGAGTGACCTGAGGAAGACAAATTATGGAAGTGTTTGTTTCAGTTCCCTCTTCCCTTCACCTGTGCACACGCATATTCCAGCCTTGACTTCTACTTTTCTCCCTCTACCTCAAATTCTTCAGATAGGAGTAACCTGTCACTGCTTCATTTTGACGGTCTCACTTCTTACAAAATATGTTTATGCTCCCTTGAAAGTGGACCTGGGAAATGTCATGTTTTTCTCATTTCTGAAGATCTTCTTGAAGACAGCTGTGTATATTGTATGCTCTTTAAGCAGGAAGTAATTAAACATCTAACCTGGTGTCACACACTATGCGGTGATGCACTCTGAGCAAAGCTGATTAGCCACGAGTTTGAAATGAGTGATTCCAAAACACAAAACAGATGTTCCCAATGATTAATACGTGGTGTGCCTTTTACTCAATTATTTCTACCATTATTATGAATCCAGGCTTTGATCACTGTGATTTTCTTAAAGTTGACGTTGGATCCTCCTCTGCAAAGTCTCATTCTGTTGTTTGGTTTGTTCTATGGGTTTTCAGAAATTCTTTCGCCGTTGGTTCAGAAATACTACACTAAGTCAAGCACAGGCATATTTCAGTTTGTGTTGCCCCAACTTGCTTGCAGCAGAGCTAAGTAATGCAGGAGTCATCAGAAACCGTTTGTGTCTGTCCTGCATCATCACTCCAAGCAGTGCTACCAGCAAAAGGTTATTCCTCTCATGCTAACCCCACCGTGGGAAAATTGCCTAAATTGTCAGTGTAGACACCACCCAAGTGCACAAGCCCTTGGAGATAATATCTTGTGTGGCTTCCTGCACTTCGTACTGTATATGGAAAGAAAAGTCATTTTTAGATGAGACGCAGCCAACTGCACTCAAAACAAGTAGAGAGGATCAGGTATTGGTGCAGGGTGCTCTGGGCTTGTGTTTCGCTTCAAAACAGTCACCATTTTCCCAATACTCTTGTTTTTGCAATCGCATGATCAGGAGAGTGGTCTGGTGCTCATGGCTTGACCTGCGTGCGTCAGGTTTGGGTAACTTCCCCCATCATATGGTCAACGCACCTACGAGCATTTTAGATATATTTCATGTAGTATTGCCCAGCTTTGAATTCTTCCTCATCCTCATCCAGCCCTCCTTTGCCATACGTTTAAGTTTTTAGCCTTGGGAAGCAAAATTATTACGAACTGTCTAAATATGATTTTTGCTTTCACCATGATTAAATCAAAGAATGACCCAAAGCTCGCCAAGGACAATCAGAAGACTCACAAACTTTGATGGGATTTGAGTCAGGCAGTGGGTCACCTTTTCTTCTGAACTAAGCAGTGGTTTCATCATGTACCTGTCCTGTATCCACTTGGGGGAAGCAAGGCAAGAGAGGAACCAGCCTTTCCCATATTTCTGTTATGATCTGGGGCAGGAGGGTTTTAGTCGAGGGAGGTGATTCTGCCCCTCTGCTCTGCTCTGGTGAGACCCCACCTGGAGTGCTGTGTCCAGCTCTGGAGCCCTCAGCACAAGAAGGACATGGACCTGTTGGAGCGGGGCCAGAGGAGGCCACGAAGATGGTCAAAGGGTTGGAGCCCCTCTGCTGTGAGGACAGGCTGAGAGAGCTGGGGGGGTTCAGCCTGGAGAAGAGAAGGCTCCGGGGAGACCTTCCAGCCCCTTCCAGTCCCTAAAGGGGACCTACAGGAAGGATGGGGAGGGACTCTGGATCAGGGAGTGTCATGATAGGACACGGGGTAACAGTTCCAAACTGGAAGAGGGGAGATTTAGATGAGATCTCAGGAAGAAATTCTTTACCATGAGGGCGGTGAGCCCCTGGCCCAGATTGCCCAGAGAAGCTGTGGCTGCCCCATCCCTGGAGGGGTTCAAGGCCAGGTTGGACGGGGCTTGGAGCAACCTGGTCTGGTGGGAGGTGTCCCTGCCCAGGGCCGGGGGCAGCACTGGATGATCTTTAAAGTCCCTTCCAACCTGAACCATTCTGTGATTCTGTGATTCTATGAAACACTTTTATGGGTAGCAATAATGCTAATTCTTTGCTGTTATTAGATTACATGCGAGGAACTCTCTATGGTTTTAAGTGGAATTAAGTGTATTTTTGTGTATTTTTATTAATTGTATTATTATAATATTATAATTATTATAATATTAAGTGTATTTTTGAGAAAAGACTACTAGTACCAGCGGTCAGGACTATAAAGTGTTCTCTTTACATGAGGGAGGGTGGGTAGACCCTGTTAAGCTGACGATATCTTAGCGTTCACCAGAGCTTTTCCATATTCCTGCCTAATAGCTAAGGGGTCTCGCTCATCGATCAGCTGGTGATGTGGGGGAGACATCGGCTGTTTAGGATTTCCGTTGCGCTGCTGATCCGACCTGAGTCAGAGCATCTGCAGTTGGATTAACGTAATGGCTAGCTCCCAGCTACGTGGGCCAGTCTTCCAGCACAGCTTGGAGGGTGCAGCTCTGCATATGGGGAAATGCAAGTGTTTCTTGGGTGGGGAGGGGGATTCACACCGTTTTGGTTACAGCATGCTGTCTGCCTAATTAGAATGTTTGTTTTCTAACTACAAAATGAGTCTGAGAGTGAGGTGTTGCTTTTCTGGAGATCTTATCGTCTATAAACAGACTGTTAAAAATAGGGTCTTTCTACACAAAACTTGTTTGTGGAGTGAAACAATTCAAAACATGATAATAACAAAACAAAATCTTAAAATAGCTCTAAGTCAAGACCACAGACACAGCTGCCAGACACTTTCATCTTTATTACAGTTACTCATATCTCTTCTCTTATTATTCCTATTGTAAACACGCTGATTTTATCTAAGTTGTCCTTGCTATCCAGCCAGCCAGCCCGTGTAACTACACCCTGCCATCCAGCCTCCTTGTTTGCTCCTAGGGCCCAGGCCATGCGTCTGCTGCCACGTTGAGCTTTGTGCACGGACGAGGCTCCTGCCCCGGGGTTCCCCGCCATGGGAGGTTCCCGCCAGCAGCACAATCCGCCTGACTGCTCCATCCCCTACTTTAGCTGGGTGATGGGAAAATGCTGTTAAAAACCACCTTGTGTGGTTTGCTTGAAGCGGGTGAGCGTCCATGGCAGGACGGCGGTCCTCTGACCAGCGGCGGCGGTGGTGGGAGCCGGGTCTGCCACCGCTGGGGTTGGAAGGTGACGTCTCTCCACGCTTTGGCTGAACGAGTATTCGTTGCTCTAGACTCTTTGGTACAGAGTAGAATACACATCTAGTAAAAGAGGAAAAGCTAACCTGACGCGGCGCATGTTCATCTGATTAAGTCACCTGTACGGTTAATAGAGATGGAGATAAAACTATGCCATTTAGATAACAGTTCTGCAATTAGGTTCAGCTGAACATGCATGTGAACATTAAAAAGCTATTAGGGAAACCATTGTGTGCTTGCATGTTTAAACTAACGGATTGCTTGTTTAATAAAAAGATACTAATGAGATCAAAGGGTGAAACAAGATCTTGAGAGTTGCAGGTTGGAGGTTTTTTGGTTTGGCTTTTTTTTTTCTTTATTCCGCAGACTGAGATGGCTGGGAGGAAAGTAAAACCAGATGCCAAAGCTTTGGAGACCCAAAACCCTTCTTCAGGTCCAGAACAGAAGTAGCAACCTTCAAGTCGCGTACAAGTTGAGAGTAATCACTCAGCTTGAACTTTGTGATGTTAATCTGATAATTTGAGAGAAAAGGTACCGGCGGCTTGTGGAGCAGAGCAGCGTATCAGCCTCTAAATGGGGGGAGTAGTTATAAAGCCTGGAGTGAGAGATTTGGTTGAAGATTTAGCTGGGCTGAGAGATGCTGCTGTGCCTTTCTGCTCAGTATCTGGTCTGTGGCATACAGACACTGCGTTGATGTTGGTTCCTGCTTTAGTCACTAAAAGCTCTTCTGTTGGTTTCTGGTTTGGGGAAGAAGCCGGACTGTCAGTGACCCAGTGTTCCTTTTGTGTTCAAACAAACAAACAAACAAACAAACAAAATCCCCAACACCCCCCTCAATAAAACCCCAAACCTAAAACAAACAGGAAAAAACCATGTTTTCCCACTGTTAACTGGGCATCTCCGTTCGTTGCGGACAGCAAGATGGAACGATTGAACGTGTGCGGTGCGTGCTGGCTGCCTGCTTTTTGGGCAGTCGGTCTGTGATGCAGGGGATGAAATACATGCCTGAATTTCCCCGAAGGTGCCGTAACCCACGGCTCCTGCTGTCGGCGGCGCTCGGGTGAGCCGTGAGTTCGGTCTGCGTCGCTTGCCTGGGTCTGCGCAACGTGTGCCTCCAGCGATGAGTTAAACTGAGGTGTCACTGGACTGCTGGGTGATAACACAGAAAATGTGTTTCAAGGTGTGCTCCTACCCCCGCTTAGGTTATTTTGCTGGTTAAACTTTTCTGTAAAGGTTTCATGCAGGTAGAAGCGTAATGAGGAGGTTTGCGTTTGCTTGGGGGGAGTGGACGTTTTTTACTGTATTATATTTGTTTCTATACTCTAACAAATAACACAGTGCTAAAATGCAACGATTTTGACAAATAAATCCATCATTTTCGTGATCTTTCTCTCAAAGCAAAATCAATCACAGATAGCAGAGAAACCTGCTGAAGGGAAGAGCTTTTCCTCTAAGCCCAAACGTACTGGTTTTATCCTCATCTGAATAAACAGGCACTTGTGAACTCAGCTGCTTCCGTACCCCGTCCTGTTGCTCGGCGTTCCGTGGATGCTGCAGGAGGGTCAGAGAAGTCGTGTTATCAAACGCTGTGTACAACCGTTTGGGGAAACACAGCCTAACTTTGCAAAGTAATTAGAAGGACGCTTCATGTAAAGCATCCTCGTTACCTAGTTAGTTCACAACTTCATCAGTACTAACGCGCTGGAAGGCTCCTTGCTCTTATTACTCTATTTGCTGGAACAATACGCTATATTAAAGAAAGCCATTATATGCTTATTCTGTATTTGAGATCCAAGTATTCCCACACACTACAGAAATTAGACACTATTAACTGCTTAAAATCCAAATTAATTTATATGCCTCCCGAGCAGTGCACAGTTAGATGTTGATACGTTGCTGTAATCACCCAGCTGGGACAGGATAGGCAGCGGCTGGACCGGTTCTGCTGGCAGTCTGAGTCACCACAGTTCGCCGTAGCGGGGTTTCCTCACCTCCAGAAGATACCGATTTGGAGTTAATTTGTGACCGTGGCAGGTCTTGGCTTATCGAAGATTTGTGGGTACCACAAAAGGGAAAGAATACAGTTCTTGCCGTCTTTCCGATTGTGGTGAACCGTAGCGCTTTCAGGGGTGTGGAGCTACGCAGAAATAATAAAAAGTAAGACTGCTCGATTTCAGAGTCTTTTAAATCTGGAGCTGCTTTCACCAAACGCAACTATTTTACAAAATTTAAAAGACACAGCCAGATGGATAAAGTTACATGAGAAAAGGTGTGGTGGGTCAGGTGATTTTTACAATTATATTGATAGAAAAATCCATCTTAGCTGATTTTGTCCAAGCACATTACTTTCTCTCTCTCTTTCTGCCGGACAGCTCGATCTTTAATTTTTGCTCCAGGGTATGCTGCTGCTCAGAATATGCATCTCTGCCAGGAGCGTTCTGTACGTTTCTAAGTGGAATGCACGGGGCCAAATGTTTATATGATTTGTACTTGAAAATTGAACAGAAATAATTAACACATTAAAAATTCGTGTAATTGCATATATACTTTGCTTTGGAATAACGTCCATTTATCCACTGTGTCATTCTTCTCCTAAATACACGACGTATTTTGTATTTTCTAGGCAGCCATGCTGAGTATTAAGCTAAAATTACAGCCAGATCAAGATGTGGAGAAGGTGAGTCATTTCCTCTGCAGGCTTCTCTGTCATCAGATCCACCTTTTGTTTAGCTGGAGATCCATCAAGGCCCTCCACGTTGCGCTGCCTTTCACTTGAGGCTTTACTTTGTTCCCCAGAAGTAACTGCTGCATTGCCGATGTGCCTTTACCTCTAGGGAAGCGACAGGGTGTATTTTGTTAGACCCCGTTACAGCTTACTGGACCGTTTTCCTAACCGCAGCCATTGTTATAAAAAATTCTAGCTGTGTTCTTGACAAATGGTTATCACTATGATGGCGTTTTAGCGCTTTTGCTATTTTGAAGCTCTGCTAATATTTGTGTTGAAAATGTCACGTCGTTTGTGGTGGCAAATATTTGTGTTGGCTAATATTTGTGTTGAAAATGTCACATCACTCTTTTAAGCAGCTCTGGTCGATCAAGCAGGGGGTTTGTGACTTGCTCGCCGTGTCCGAGCGGCAGGGAGTGGGGACAGCCCTCTGCCAGATCTCAGCCTGCAACGTCCCCAACCTCTTGTGTGCCTTCTGTCTGCTGCAGCGCTCAGCCTGCGGAACATGAGGATCAGAGGCAGGGCACGGGGCTTTAAATGTAATTTCTTCTCCTAGATGTGTACACCGCTACTGCTCCAAGATAAAACTAACTTGGTGGAAGATTATGTGGGAGAATATCCTGAGCTCCAGAGCAAGCTCTTGCAGATCCTGGACACATGGTGTGAACCTGGTTTTAATATCAGCAACATCACAAGGTAGAAACGCTTGTTTACTTTCCAGATAGCTGGGGCCAACTTGCTGTCAGAGGACAGTGTGTTCTCTGGTTGTCTATCTACGATAATTTCTCAGCATAATGGAGTGCAATGCATTTACTTTTCAGCTGAGAAAGGGGAAATTCTGGTGTCTGTGCCAGAGTCTTCCCAAACACCTCAGCCCACGACACAGAGGTATCGTTCCTATTGACAGATGCTCGGTTCCTGCCAGGAGCCAGGAGTGCAAAACGAAACCTGTGCAGTAGATCTCGGCAGTACAACAATATCAAAGCTTCCTCCGGGAGGTTGTAGCAATCAGAGTCTCGTGCTTTGCTGCAGACAAGAGTGAATTTCAGTATCGGTTGTACAGGTTTTGCAGGAAGATAATACTGTGATGAAGTGGCAGAAAAACAAGAGATGCAAGTGGTTAACCTTCATGCGCTCATGAAATAGTCGTGTGTGTTTTAATTTATAAATTGCCTCTCACTAGAATAGCTCCTGTCAGTCACAAAGCCAACCGTACAGTCAGACGCAGGGTGTAGATGCCATAGTTGCAGTCTTAGTTCTGAAAGCATGGAACCATGGAACCATAGGGTGGTTTGGGTCGGAAGGGACCTTCAGAGATCATCATGTCCAACCCCCCTGCCATGGGCAGGGACGCCTCCCACCACATCCTGCTGCTCAGAGCAGTCAGAGGGGTGGCTGGCTTTCTCTTTCTTTAAAATAAGCCTCTGGACTTGCTGCAGTCATTGACAGGGAAGTTTGTGGGGTTGTATTGATGGCTCTTTGCTGTCATTCGGGCAAGGCAGGGGACTGTTCTTACCAATGCCTCACAAACCCTCATGCCGCAACTGTTAAATAGCTGCTATGTGGGAAACATACTTTGGGCGATTACACAGATGTTCTTTCTGATTTTGTTTATTTGCTTACAGACAGTATCAAGGCCTGTCCAGGTACAAACCAGATAAATTTAACCGCAAAATGCTAAACAAGCTGGTCTTCAGACTCCTCGACCGATTTAACGTAGATCCAGGTATGTGATATTGCAACATATTGTGGAGTTATCTCACCAATAAAGAACAGATGAAGTCAATTTGTCTTCTTCCATGTTCAGCAAGGAATCTCTGCTGCAATTTATCATGGGAAGTTTCAGGGTTTAATTAATGGTATTGAAAAACAAAGCTGGTAAGTTATGGGAATTATCACTTTGTTCTGTCAAAGAATGAAGTGCTTGTGACTAATAGAGTGCTTCTTCCACGATATGAAATAAATCCTGACCTCAGAATGGCTCTACATAAACACATGATGGTCAGCTTTGAGTTATGACTCCATTCCACTCACATAAGAGGCAAGTCATTATTCATCTGGGGATCTGTTTTCTAGAGTTATGGGTCCATCAGCTGGGAAGAGATAACCCTTGGGCACAGCCCTTTGTATTCTTTGCATAAACCGGGGTTGGTGGTAGAGAATTTTAAGACTCTTGCAGCCTTCCAAGAGAAGTAACACATTTTTCATCACTGTTTTTCATCACTGGCTTCACTACCAGTTATCTAATGAAATCTAATTTGTTTTGCTTTGGTTGTTAGCGGTGACTGTTGATCTTTTTTCCTTCTCGTTGGGACCTTGCGTCAGACACGTTTAGGTTCACCGTTAGGTGTTACCCTGCAAAGCTTTCCATCATCAGCCCAAGATAGGCAATTCTCTTTTCTTGGACTGAAAAGTGTTTTCTAACCACAAATTGTGGGCTTATTACACCTGGCAGCAACACTACGTTGCATATAATCTTCACATCTTCAGACTGCTGTTCAAAAGTTAATGTGATAATCCTTACAAAACCTCATTGGAGGGTAAGTGAATATAATTAAACTTAGCATGTTGGTGTGAAAGCTGAGACATATGGGGGGTGATCTGTTTAAAATCTAAAACCTTCCCAGGAGTTTACTAGTCTCCAGTAATTTTTCCTCCTTTCCAAGGTTGGTCATTCAGTAGGCTGTATTGTCTGTCATGATCTGTGAAGAGAATTGAGTTGTTCCCCTTTCCTTATGAAAGATCCACCAAGGGTATTGTATTAACGGTAGAGGTGAAACGATGTAACTCTTCACGTGCAAAATCCTGAGGGATTTTTAAAAAAATAATCTAGGAAAGGAGCATGTAGCTGTTGATGTCAGGTGCTCTCTGTGGGATGGCGCTGTGCCTCAGCCCGCTGATGGTGTCCCAGGTGTTGCAGCTGCCAATAATAATGTCCAAATCTTGCTAGTGCTCTGCAACATGTGGTGAGGAGGTTCCTTGAGGTAGATACAGATCCCTTTCCTGCCTACGCTTCCAGAGAGTGATTTATCCCGTGCAAACTGCAGTGTCTACAGTGCAGGATAAGTCACTTGCTGGGGAGGGCTGCCCACCTCTGTCGATGGGAGAGGGGATGTGGGCCACCGATTTAGAAAGACGCCAGATTTGGGGCAGCTAAAGCCAGTGTTGGATGACTCTCATCATCCCGTATATGAAAGTGTGTGTTTATTTTTCGTGTAACATCACATGTAATTCAGAGCAGGACTTCACACTTTGCTAAACCGTGGCCGTCTTAGTCTCCTTTGCAATGCTTTGGAAGGGGCTGGAAGCCCTACAGGGGAGTTTCTGCCTTAGTTCTGGCCCTGCCTGAACTGAACTGGGAAATGGTGGCAGCTGGAATAACATGGCTTTCTTATTCTTCCCACCTCTCTCCCCTCCCATCCTCTGAATTTCTGGATGCTCTTTCTCCGTTCTTTAGTGGAAGTAAATCTGACTGTGAGTGTACAAAATGGAAGCAGGCTAGGTAAAAATACACGGGCTAAAACCCCCTCATTTCTGTTGTTCTGAGCAGCTCCACCAGCAGCTAGCAGTGAGGTAAAACTCACACTTCTTGCTACCTGACCTGATCGTGGGCTTGTTTGATGTCCCAGTCTTCTGCCGCTTTCCGTCTCCTCTTCGCTCATGACTCCTACTCGCTGAGAGAGGCTGAGAGCAGCAGCTGAAGAGGGAAGTGGCTTTCGGTGAGAAAGGCTGGAGGAGGACGGGGGTTTCTTGCTATGAGAAGGCAAACTTGTGTGTGACTCAGTTCTGGCAGTCCCCAATCTGCTTTCGTATTTCACCACCCGAGCTCGCTCTTCTCCACTCGCAGGAGATTTCACTGAGCAAAACTTAGGTGTTGGTCAGCCATTAAGATTTTAAACACTCCTTGGAACTGAGAGTCTTAAATTTCAGATCCAGATAGGAGGTGCCCAGTATAAAAAAGATCTGGAATCTCTTGGTGGGGCGGGGGAGGAACGGGGAAAGCCATCATCTTGGATGCTTAGATTAGTCCACCTCTTCTTTTTCCGGACGGTATTCCAGTATTCCTGTTAACACACAAAACAGTAAGTGGAAGATTTTCTGCTGAGTCTCAAAGGTGTCCCAGTGAACTATGTGTGGATTCCATTTAATTAGCTTTATTGAGGAAGGAAGAAGTTGGGCAGAAATGGTACGTGATTGAGGAAATCAAGTTTTATAGAGTCTTTTCTCACACGTGGGTCAGTATGCTCTGGTTTAACGAGCCTGTAGCTTTTGCAGGCTAATTACTTAATAGTCTTTGGAGACCCTGTGAGATTGACTTAGGTTTACAGATGCAAGTTTCCGTCAAAACAGTTCTCAGAGATGAGGGAACAGGCCATACCTGGCTTTGAAATGGTTGAGTCGATTTTCAGTTGTGTTTTTGCACAGCCAGTAAACCGCAGAGAGTTCAGTGGCATTTTTCATTCAAAGTTCGCTGAATATAAGGTAGAAATGACACCACTCTGAAAAGTATAACTGTCCTCATCTATTGGGCCTTAGCGCCTATATGAGAATAAAGCAGGTAAGAGTGGCGCTGATAGAAAAGAGGTGGTGACTGAATGCACAGTTAAAAGTTGTGATTGTCCTGTAGCAGTGTAATAAATTAGCTGAGCACCTTAAGTTTTGAATACTGTGAACATGTTTTTGCCGTAGTCTTTAAAAAGTTTCTTTAGCATAAACTACGAGGAATGTTTCTCTTCATTTGACCACGAGGTTTTCCTTTTGGCTTAACCTTGAATGTCAATTTTGCGTGAATCCTGCTGATTAAGCGCCAGAACTGATTTGTGAGCTAAGCGTTGCCACTCCGTCAGTGCTGGGGCAGCAGAGGGCAGGCGAGGGCTGCTCAGCGCTCCCTGCATCTGCTCAGGTGAGTCCCAGCTGTCCTCAAACCCCCCAGGTCTGCGGAGCTGCGAGGACACGGCAGGGTGGTCGGCAGGGAGGGCTCCAGCGGGGACCCCAGGGAGGCTACAGGAGGCACTTCCAAAAGATGCTGTGTTAGAGAGACAGGGGTGACTGTTAAGCTCTACAAGAATGCCTTTGGAAGGAGGAAATTTCAAATTGTTTTTACCTTTTCCTCCCTAAAACGGAGCAGAAGGTTATTCCTTTCCTTTACATTTGCGTTACAAGGGTTGTTTCCCCCTAATTCCGTGGTGATTTTCCTTCAGAGGTCTTTTAGCTCTCGTGTTAAATACCAGCGCATCTCTACATAGTGCTGTGACTGAGCAGGACCTCTAGGACATCAGAAGACAGGAGCCATCCGTTCCTGAGGCTGCAGTGGCTGCAGTCAAGGCGCTGAAGGAGAAGGAGATGGAACATGCCGGGGTCCTTGTGGGGGCCCTTTCCTTCTCAGCTACGTCTTTGTCTACTGAAGCGCAGGCAGTGGCGTGTGATCTGCTCTAGACCAAGACGAGCTGGCCAGCAGCTCCGAGCTGTTCGTTGGAAAAGCTGACACCACTCTTGCAGTTCTGAGCATGGATTCGTGATATCCAGACACGTGTCTAAAGACCGCGGCGTAGATTGAAACCCTTGCGCTGCGCTCTCTGTTCTTCCTCCAGTGGGCTAGTGCTCCAGGCAGCAAGGCTAGCAGGTAGCTCAGGGGACTGGGGGTAGTCGGGGGCTTCTGCTCTTTCACCTCCCTTTCTGAGGACCACTGAGCCTGATCTGTAGCGCACAGAGCATTTTATGAGAGACACTAATGCATCTTTAAGGCTACAAGAAAAAGAGGTTTTCTTGAGTCCGGCCCTACCCTCTGCTAACTCGCATTTAGGGATTAATCTCATGATACACTGAGAGACTAATGCACGGCTTGCTCCTCATCAGATTCCCCGGCAATCCTTAGCATTACCAAGGTAAAAGCCTCTAGCATTTCAGGTACCTCGATTTTGTTTAAAAAAGGCTCCTTTAATTTGTCCCCAAACAAAGTCTGCTTTGTCAGAGACCTTCTGTTCTGCCAGGACAGGGTGAAGGAGGCTCATTGTGAATGGAAGTCAAGCTCTCAGGGCAGCGTGAAGAGAGGGCTGGGTCCACATCCCAGCTCAGGAGGCATCGCGTATCACCCGGGAGTGGGAGCCACGCGCCACACCTAAAAATATATTGCACCATGTCCCCAGTAGACCGATCTTACCAATGTTACACGAATGAAGTAAGTGTGTATTGCGGGTTTCGTACCCTGCGTGACAAACACATTTCATTTTTACTTCCTCTGTGTTGCTAATAGCCATTAACTCTCTGCTAACAGCTGAGAGCAGACTGGATTTTTTGCTTCTGAGTCAGTCCCAGATGTGGAACGTAGTTCAGATGAAGCACTGCTGTGGTGCAACTGCCAGGTTAAGAGCTAACGCACGCACAAAGAGGTGCTTTCATAGTATTATACCATTTGTATTCCACTAGTGCTCCACAACCCAGTCATGATCCCCAAACCCCATTGTACAAACACTGAGTAGAAGGACGGTACCTGTTCCGAAAAGGTTAGCACGTTATCTTTTGCTCTGACCAACCAAGACATTGGTTTTGTCTCAGGAGACCTGAGTTCAGACTCCTGTTCGCTCAGCTGGGCGTTTGACCTGGAGTAAGTCGTCGCTCTGCCCTGAAGCGCTTTGATCTCTGCAAATACCAGGTGTAGGTGCTCCTGAAACTGCCAGGGAAAGGTCTGGCAAAGACTCGGCAAAGGCTGCCTTGTGTCACCCTCCTGCCCCGAAGCCAAAGGACCTCCTCCTGTTATTTCTAATATACACGGGATGTGGAACCTATTCCTAAAGTTTACTCTCAACAGCCTATTCCAGTTCTTCTCTAGCCTTGCCATTAGATTTTTGGTTGTTTTTTTTCCTCCAAAAGGCTATATGGGATTTCTCTTGCCTTTATGGCTTTTACTAGATGCGTCTTACATTATACTTTGGGCTTTCTGATTTTATGTGTTTGTGCTGTTCTTTTAACATGTTTCCACGTTCTTTAAACTTCATTTCTTTTGTTTGCGGTCAATCAAAGCTTCTGATTCAGCAGTTAAGTCTCTTACTTCACTTCCAATTTTTCCAGTGCCAGCTCTTCTTAACTTCTTTTCCCCTTATAAATTATTTTCACATGAAATCTTACCTGCCAGTTCTCTTGAGTTTATCGAAGCCCATTTTGTTGTTTTTTGGTCTGCTGGTCTTCCTTTCCTTAGAGCTTTGAACCCTTCATTTCATTGTCTCTTTTACCAAGTTACTTTTCATCCTCACATTTTTGATTAGTCCTTCTCTTTTTTTTAATAAAATCTAGAAAACTGAATTCAAACTCACTTCCTTTGCTCCATCGGAATAGAAAATGTCACTAGTGCCTTCAGGAACGTCCCGGTCCATCTGTGTTCCTCTGTCCTACTTTCCGCACAGGTAGCCGGGCACTTAAAATCCCTCAGTTCTGCCAAGTCCTGGCCTTTGGATATTTCCGCTCAAAGAAAAAAAGCGTTCAGCGGATCTCTGTGGAGACTAGAGCAGTGGTGCTGTGTTTCTTTCTGAAGTGATTTAAAATCTTTAAGTTAGATGGCGGTTATTAATTTTCGTGTTGATCTTACCTTCTTTTAAGAGTGTTTCATCCAGATATTGGGCTAATATCCAGAGGAAAGATCACCATATTTATTGGGATAATATCCTGTGGGATAATTGAATAATTTCCTCAGAACCTTTGAGGGCAAGGATATGTTGTCACACTGTGGAAGATTAACTTAAAAATAACAGCTTTAACCATTTTTACGTGAGACGGAGATGTTCAGATTATGAAGCGATGCTTCAGGAGACTCGGAGAAGCTGCAGTAACCAGTGGTGCATCAATTCCTGTCCCGCGGATCCCAGGGTCTGGCGTGCAGAGATCTTTCTTCCTTCTCTCAGTTTCTCATCCTGGGCTGTGCCGTGTGCGTGGGGCACGGAGGGTGCGAGGCTCCGAAGCCCTTTGGGTCAGGTTTCTCCCGGGGTATGTCGATCCAAGGGAGGCTGCAGAGAATTTGCACTGTACTGTTTTCTGTTGCCATTCCTGATTGCTGGCCCTGCTCCTTCCTGCCACGGAGATGGTTTTAGCCACTGAAACCCCGGTGAAGGCTTTGGTTAGATCTTTCCCTGCACATGCATACCAGCATCTAGCAAGAACTGACAGATACGTATGCTAATCCTTGTTAATGTATTTTATCTGCTGCCTTTATCTCTCTTTGTGCTGGATTTCAAAACAAGGTGCTATGTGAAGATCCTGGGGTTTGCAGTTGTAATGAGGCATATCTAATGAAGATGAGAGTAATAAAAATAATAACAACAACTGTTGCTTGCTAGCTCAGCAAAACAATAGTCGCCTCCCTCTTTGTATGGATGTGGAATCTCTTTCATGGATATATATTTTAATCGGATAAACTTTAGCCACAAGTTTACGTCCTGAGTAACATGTTCAAAACTGCTTCAATGAATTAACAGCACAGGTTCCAATTAAATCCAAAAGAATTCAGCCTCTAGAGACTGGAGGTGGTGCCTCTGTGAAGATGCTGCCTAATTAAAGGTGTGAAGTCATTGACTGTGAAGGATATTGAACCAGCAAGTGGATCTTATCGTTCAAGGGTGGTAGAACCAGAGATATCAGAACCGAGGATTAGCATTGCTAATCATGGTTGAAAGTGTAAATAACAGTTTATAGTCGAGATAAGCTGACAATGTCTGTGTCTGCCCGTCATTGTTCCAAGTGTGATGGCATCCTGCCTTCCACAGACCGCATTTGAAATTGGGGAAGGAAAAATGAAATGTCTAGACGGTAAAACTTCAGGGAAGTTCAGCTATGTTGTATACTTAAATGTCTTTTTCCTCCTTTTAGCTCTCTGCCCTAATGTCATAAATCAACGGCACTTGAGAACTCTGAACTACCTCTTTTACAAGAGATTTGTTGAGGTACGTTTCTCTACTGTGTGGCCTGTGTGAACGAGGCTTTTTGTTTGTTTGCGCTTTGAATAACGTGGTGGATACGACTGAAATGTATTGATGGCATACGAGCGAGTTTTCACTGTGATTATTATTGTGTAGAAATGCGCTAGATCCGGTATTGGATGTGGTTTTCCTGTGAGTGAACAGTTTGTGTGTCCATTCATATTCCGATGAGAGGGTGTCGTGGCTGCTCACAGCTGGATGCTTCTCCCCCGCAGCACCCTCAGCGGCCTTCTGAGACACGAGGGCAGGGCAGGGGCTGCTCCCCGGGCAGCCAGTTTCTCTCAGCCGTCCCAAATAAGCAGGAGCATACTGGCTAAAGAGTTTTTTGGCATTTGGGGGTTTTTTTTTTGGGGGGGGGGGTTCTGTGTTGTTCTTTTTTAAGAACACCAGCGTATAGGTATTCCACACTGCTGGGTTCTTTGGGGGCGCTTCACTTTGGTACTTGTGGCCTGGCTGTGATAGGTATGGCCCAAACCTGCCACAGACGCTTTTTTGCGCTAACAAAGAGCCTTGTTACGGCTGAGCAAAAGGGTGGGACTTCCAGCTCCTGAACCACTCTTTGAACTAACTTTACTCGCATCCGGACGCCAGATTCTCTTTCCGAATACGCTGGTCCTCGTGCTGGCACTGGGGGCTCGTAGCAATAAGAAGTTGCCGTTAATGCTGTCTAAGGAGCAGGCTTCTGGGAGGCAGCTTGGAGGTTGACTGGCCGCAGAATTCCTTGACTGTGGTTTCTTCTCCCCTCTCCTGAGTGTGCTGAGCCAAGTCACTGCCCCGCGGACGCTCTTGAGCGCGCTGCGACGGGGAGCACGTTTCTCTTCTTCTTAACAGGGCAGTTTTGATGCTTCTCTTGTTGGTCTGACGTTTATCGTTATCCTGTGCGGGGAGAAAGGTTGTACCAGCTGAGAGTAAAGGTTTTTTTCTGCCTCTTCTGGAAAAAACCAGCCTGGATACCTTGTATCCAGCTGTATCAATGGGACTGTGGAGGACAAGGACCACAAAAGACTGAATAGCATAGCAAAGTGTTTCCATTTCTTGAATTTTGAATTATCAAGCTGTATTTGCCAAACGTGGAGCGGCGTTTCATCTGCAGTTCATAGCAGACTTTCTCCTCGTAGATACGAGAGGCTTTTTTAACAGAGTTTTAAGAGAGCCCAACAGGTTGTTCAGGTGTTCCTGCGGGACTATTGATCCAGTCTTCAGAGAGCCGGTTTTCAGGAAATGAGACACCTCCTCCAGAAGTGCCTGTTCCTTTTGTTCAAAGGAAGATTCGTTTGATGTTCTGACAGACGAAGGCAGACGCATACGTTTTTTCTGACCCCCCGCCCCGCGGTGTGTTGAATGCGAAGCTGGGGTTGGGTGGTGGTGACCTGATGACACCATTCTGGCACGGCCAGTTCTGCCCCCGAGACCCCCGGATCCATCCGTGAAGGCTCTGATCTGTCCTTGCTGCCCGCCAGATCCGCTGATAGAAGACCTGGGGAGGATCGAGCATTTCAGCGTCCTGCATCTCAAAGCTTTAATGTTGGATGACATCGTTCTAGAGAGCTCGCTCATCCGTGGTGAGAGAGTAGAAAGCATTTATCCAGGTGTATTTATTTTGCAGAGTGGAATGGATTCTTGATCTGATGTTCTGCTCTCTCCGGCCTTCCCTTTCCTTTGTTTTGGAGTATTTGCTTGATTTAAAGTATCCAAGCTGGCCGGTTACTTCCATTAAGGTACATTTGGCAGCTGTTTCTGGACACAGTCCCTTCTTCTGAGAGCTCTTTGGTGTTCTCTGTTTACCATTCTCAGCTGTGGATGAGGTCTGGTTAAATGGCTCCTTTATCTCACTAGTATTTAAATTACATGCTTGTATATCTCAAAGATGTTTTCTTTGAGGCTCTTACTCCCTGTTTGCCCTTGTACCTTTCCATAAAAGTGGCACTAGTAATCGCCGTTTCCTCTGCCAGAAGGGGGGGAGGCTCGGGCCGCGGTGGCTGATGCGTCTGGTGCAGGCTGTGTTCTCGGCGGAGCGGAGAGTAGGTCTCACCCCAAGTTCCTCCCCGAGGTTGGCTCTGAACTACATTGGAATGGGGATATTAACTTATCACTTTCCTTTCCCGGACCCCCTGATTCCAGAGGATTTTTCGTGACTTGGCTGTTGAGAAGAGTTTGTATTGTTGTATTCTGAAGGCTCAGCCTTGCAGATGACCCCTGCGATGGCTGCCTTTGCTGGAGCCCGTGGGGCTGGCTCTCCGCGGGGCTGGCTGTTGGGGTGAACAGTCTATGGGCGTGTTGCAAGCCTGAGGTAAAGGCGACAGCAATGATCCATGCGTTCCACCAGATCGTGGCCCGTTTCAGCTTTGCTCAGCAGCGTCTGTGTCATTGCAAGAGCCCCATGTGAGCTTTGAGGCATTCAGAAACGCCGCCGCGCTTTGCAGAGTGTTGTTAAGGTGATTAGATTTCTGCAAACGAGCCCAGGACCCAGCTCCGGGTAATAACGGGAGTTGGGGCTGCTGCTGGCCTACCATCGCCTGGGTGCTTTGATTGCATATGAATTTTTTGGGGTCTTATGTGCTGTAGTGTAACAGTTGCGTGAATTACTTCATCTAAGCTGGGTTTTTCTGCCATGCCCCGGCTGGTGACATACGAGAAGCAGAGGTTTCCCGTGTGCTCCAGAATGCATTCCTCAGTCGCAGTTGATGCCAGGGTGTAAGGCGGCGTGTTAAATTTCAGCTTGCTGTGTGTAGCGTTCTCCCTTTCTAAGACGATTCAGAAGTAATTTTGTCTTTTCAGAAAACCATGACTCAGGAGAATTGGACAGATCACGTTCAGGTGAGTGTGGATTTCCCTCTCCCATTTTCTCAGGGTTAATTGCCTGGAGATTATTTTAAGATGTTCAGAATATCCAGCTCCATCCTTTAATTACAATTTTGCACTTTCTCCTAACTTTGTAAGTATATACCAAAATTGTACATGCAGGGAAGAGCGAGGAAGAAAATTTATATTTTAATTCCTGTTATTCTTTAAAAATGCTCTAGTTTGGCTGCAGCCAAGTACGTTCTTTTACTTTCATGCACTGATTTACAAACGAACACTACGAATATTTATGTTGATTAATTACAAGGAGGGGGGAAAAGAGAGGCAGCTAACAAGGTGTGTGAGTACATCGGGACAAATATTAGGTGACCGCTCTGATCGTTTTCAACAGGTTTATTAGGTGACCGTTGGATATTGTGACTTCAACATCTTGTGCTGTAGGACACAGGTATTTTTAAGGACACAGGAAGAAGGGTATCAGTATGTTTTTTCTTGGTGTATAAACAGGACAGTTCAGGCAGCCATGTTTTGGCCTGATATTACGATAAATACATATGTGACAATGAAAGATCAAGAAATTCCATGGTGACAAACCCTTAGTGATTATTTATGTGTCCGTGATATCCCTGTGGAATTGCAGCCTCATGGTGAGCGTTTGCTCCTTTTCTGTACCTCCTCTCAGTTTGAATTCTGCAGCCATTAAGGATTTCTGACCGTCGGCTCCAGCCTGCCTTTGAAACCCCGTTTGGATGGTCAGCGTGGGCCTCTGAGCGGTAACAGGCCGGTCCCGTGACTATTGACCTCGTGCGTTTGAGATCTTAGGCACCGACTGTACATACCAGCAGAATGACTGAATTTTAAACGTGAGATGTTTCTTCTCTCTTTCGTGGGTCAGCAGGAAACAGAACAATTCAAAAGGCATGAGGATGTTTTTAAGACAGAGGTCATTGACAAAATACCCAGCAGCGCTTTGTGGCAACTGTTAAACCTCCTGGGTGTTTGCAGTAGTGAATTTTCAGCTTCTGTGTGTAGTTTATCGTAGCCCCGCAAGAGGCCAGACCGTGAGGAAGAGCAGGGGTCTTGCCTCTTGATCTCGGTGATCTTATCCAGTGAAAGAACTTCTCAGGGTTCCCCTTGATTCTCACAAGCTTAAAGGCCAGCACAAGTGCTGGTGCACTGCTGGGTCAAGAACTGAGGTGGGATTAGCCGTGAAACTGTAGCAGACGTCTTCGTCACGACGTTGGGATGCACTTTGGTGTGTGCGGTGAAGGGATTTCTGCCGGTGCTGTGGTGGATAGTGGGAAAAACCTCCCAGTTAACATCCACGATGGCAGATTGCGTCGGTCACTTGTGGAGACGGGAGGCTCGGGGATGGATGCTCTCTGGAAAGTGCTAGTTTGGTGCCTGGGAAGGCAGCTCCCTAGAGAGCTACGCGGGGCTCAGCTGCGTCGTGGGCTATGGCAGAAGGTCGTCTTTGCTTTCCCAAAATTTTCCACACTTGGTATTTTCTGTGTGCTGCCAACTTATATATTTTTGACAACTATGTAATTATCACACCAGTAGTGCTTAAACTTGCCTGTTATCAGTCCTGACTCTCAGTGCTATCGGAGATTACTGTCTTTGGCACCGCTTGAAAGCGATCAGAATCTGTACCTCTGCATCTGGAGGAAACCGAAATCATGGCATGTGCAGGTTGGCTTCTGCTTCACGCTGCTGGCAGCGCGGCTGCGCTCAACAGCAGAAAAGGGACAAAGGAGGAATCTCGGCGCAAGTTTTGGTTTTCAGTGGAAAACCCAAGGTTATCCGTGACTTTATTGTTTTAGAAAGATCGGGCTTTACATGAGGGAAAGGTTCAACTTTCCACTCAGAGCTTCACCTGTGACCTGATGTGTTTTGACCAAAAAAATCCATTAGGCTCCTTGCGGAGCTGCAGAGAGATGGGGGGGTGTTGTGTGTCCCGTTCGTATGCGCAGTTCAGGCTCACAGACAGTTTGTATCTGCCAGGCTCTGCTTGCGATGCTGTATTAAAGACACATTGTGCTGGGAGGGAAGCAGAGGATGGGGATGGAGTGTGGCCTCTGGGTCACCTGGGGAATGGGAACCAAGACTCCCAAAAGACTGCACAACGGCAAAGTCTCAGTCAGAATTTTTGGATATTTTTTTCCATTTTAAGTCCGAAGAGGCTGGAAGTCTTCATGGGTTTAAAGCCCATTTTTGTTGAATTCGGTGCTGCAGCCATCACAAAAGTCTTAAATGATGTAGATGTCGAGAGCCCTGGTGCAGGCGGTGCCTCTCCATGGGCAGTGGTGCCGGTCACGTCACCTTCCGTATGGCGGGCGATAGACGTTTCTGGGCTGGTGTTTCTTTTTGTTTGCCCTGAGCAGTACAAGCACAGAACTTTCCTGTTCCTGCCCTGTGGGATGAATTGAAGGTGTGATCCTGACTGCTCCTACAAAAGGCAGAAACTCGTTAGTTAATTGTGGGGCCAACGGAACCTGTTCCCAGCCCTGTAGCAAACTGATTTTGCCCCCTCCGCCTGCCAGCGCCCGCGCTGCTGCTCTGCTGTCCGGGCTGTGCCGCAGGCAGGGATGGCAGCCGTCGGCAGGCAGAGGAGGCAGGAGGGAAAGCAAAGGGATCAAAACCTCTTCATACCCTAGGGAAACTGCCCGCACCACCGCTGCCTGCTGGCACGCCGGGTTAGCCCAGGAGGGCAGCTGCTGTTTGTATCATCTTCTCCGAGCAGAGATACCTGGAGGGCAGAGGGAGGGGAAGAGCTCTCTTCTTGCACGGTGCCAGCCGCATCGCTATTCATCAGCTCGCCTAACCGATTCTGAGCTGCATGGAAAGACGCCGCGGAGTGCCTGTCTTCACAAGCAGAGGGGAAGGTGTGTGGGATATTGATGGTAGATAGGCAGGAAAAAAAAAAAGGCAGGCAGGGCATGAGCCTATTGTCTGCTTTGCTGTGTGCCCTTCTGCTTCCATTTTTGCACGCTTCATGTTTTTCATAGCTTTAATCAGCTGCGTAAAGATGGTAGATTTGGGTAGAGCAACCACAGAACAGCCGAGATGCGTTCAGACGTGCTCAGGGTCATCCTGCCGGTGGCTGCAGAGAGCGCTTGGCCACCAGCGAGAGGGACTCACTGAATACTGACATTTCCCTGGAAATTCTGCAGGACAAAGTCACTTGGAGACTAAAAGGCATGGAAGGTGTTTTTCAATCATCTGCCAAGCCTTCAAAAAGTGAACATATAGAACAATAATATCTATGAGGAGCATAGTAGGGAAGCAACTCTGATGGCAAACATCACCTCTAGCAGTGTTTGAGATCTCAGATAATATCCGAGATACTTGCACAAGGTTGGCAATATGACATGGGACCTACCGGGGAGCACTCCCTTCTTGGGTGGCAGCTGGAGCCCGAGGACATCTCAAATAGCACCAGGCACCTGTGTTTTGGCGACCTGAAATTCTCCTGGTTTAACAGAGGGCTTGGGAATAGGAGGGGCTGGTATTTTACTGCCCTGCTTTCAGTGTGCAGTGTTCTCGCTGATGTTTTGGGGGTGATCTGGCAGTTGTGCCCTTCTAGGCTTGGTTGCTTAGTGCCAAAGCACCCGTTTTGTGTGGAACGACCCGCAGCCCTTCAGGTCTGGTCCATTCCACGTGGGAGCTGTGCCCGTCTCTGCCAGGAGAGAGCTGCCCGGGAAGCTCCGAGGCCCTGATGCCACCCACAGGAGACACTCAGCTGGACGAGGAAAGGACGGGTGGTCGTGCAGGGGGAACGGCAGAACATCACGGCTATTTCTGAACAGTCAGAGCCCAGAAGGCGCATGCTCGCTGATTCTAATGTCCAGAGTATTTTTGCAGAGAATAAGTTTGACTGCAGCAGAGCTAACGAGTTAAAATGTTATCTCAGGGTCCTCTGGCCCAAGAAGGATCTGTGTGTTTATTTGGACTTCCTGCCGTGGAATTCCTTCTCCCATGGAGCAGAACAGGGTGACGGTGCACGGCAACGTAGCAATTTGCTTGGGGCCAAAACTAGAATCAGTGTTGGGCAGGGTTAAAACCGGTGAGTTTATTTAGGACTGTCAGTGTTACCCTCACCTGTTCGGCAAGGTGTCTGGGAGAGCGGGGTGGTAGAGATGGTGCTTCCACTTTTACTGACCTCGAGCCAAAGGGCCTTTCATTGCCAAATCTAAACACTTTCTATGCTAGCGTTTGCACGGGCAACTGTCCCTTAGTTTCTCAAGTGTAAAAACCTTAACCCCTTCCAAAACTAAGACTCGGGAAAAGCGCTGGTGCTTGAAAAGATGGAACTCGTTCTTTGGGCACCCATCGTCAGCTGGGGCTCGTCAGCCAGCCCTTTTGCCAGCGGATGCTTGGCACCACTCTGTCCTTCGGTTTGGTGCGTGCGACTTGAGAGAAGGGGACGGGGATACAGCACGTAGAAAAAGCGGCTGGTGGTTTTTTCGGGGCCCCTGCTGTGCAGCTATTCCGTCTGCTCTGCTCTTGCATGAGAACGGAGCAGATGAGCCCTGGAGCCAGCTGTTCTCCGTGGTCAGCGCTGGGAGAGGCTGCAGCTAATCTCCTCTCCTTCTCCAGCTGTGGCAGTGAGATAACTTATTTATTTTAAAATTTCTGACCATGAAAATCAGACACTGTGCCAGCTCGTTCTCTGGGTGACCAGGGCTGAGATGCTAGTAATTCGTAGCAAATGTATGACTCTAGTTCCACTAAAATTCTAAGGGTTTTGTGCTACTTTGCAGATAGTATTCAGATAACATTCAGAAATCTGCCCAAACAGAAGGCATAAAAGTAAAGTGCCCTCCTTTATGTGTAACACATTTGAAAAACTTTGGCAATTCCTGGTCCTTAATAGGTGTAAATTACCTTACGCTACAGCAAGGAGTTGATGTAATCTTATTTATTTAACCAATTAATTCCTAAATGGCAAACGCCCTCAATGACTGATGCCAAGATCCTAATGCGCTCTTTCTGTACAAGACCATTTTGACCTCAATTAAAATGTAACTACCTCTGGAATAAAATGTAATAGCTGTTATACTCAAGGAGGTAAATTTTAAGGGGAATTTAAAGGGCAGAATGCAATTATTTTTTAAAGTTTTTGTGGCCTGAACACCTGGCCAGTAATCCTGCTCTGGGGAATCTTTAATAAGGACAAGAGGTCAAAAAGGCCACTTTGCAAATATCCACATCTAGTGTCCTTCCCCAGCAGTTTCGGCAAACTTTTAAATTGCCTCAAGATTGTTTTGAGGACAGCAACATCCCTGTCGTGTGAGGAACTTAATATCTGTAGGGAATTAAGCAATCTGTGCAATGCAAATGGGAATGATATTCAGGAGGTGATAAATAAACGACATGTCTTTCAGAATAAGTCTGCATGTCAAATTATCCTTCGCTCTGTGTTTGAGTGAACTGTTTATTCAGGGATATAATGGATTTCATCACTCAGACGTCAAATCTAGACTGGCTGTTTTCCTGGAAGGTAGAAACCAAAACTAGTTTAACCAGCCGTTGTGTGGAGTCCCTTGCTAGTCTTTATGGCCTCTTTTTTAGCAGGAAATTAGAACCAGTGGGTGATTGTTTTTGTTCCTTCTGGCCTTAAAAGTCTCAGGGAGGAAACATCAGCCGAAATAAATTTTCATGGTTCTTGCGCTGCTGCAGCGGGGTGCTTGCGCCCGGGAGCTGCCCCACTTGGGCCCGGGTAGCTCCCGGTGCGGGCGTGGGTATGAATATGCAGGAGCTGCTCCTCGTCTTTGCCTGTTACGCTGTCTACAAAAGAATTGCATTTATCTTTCCACAACTTCAAGCAGCTTCCTAACAGCTGCTGTTTAAAAAAGAGAAGGTTTTTTGTTTGTTTGTTTGTTTTCCGTTTCCCTTTTGCAAAATAGATGGTATTTAGGCCTGGAGCAGTGACAGGTTGAAGATCTGGTGTCTGTCTTGCGGAGCCAGGACTGAGGGAATTGCTTTCTGGCAGTGGAGGACTGGCAGTCTTTCTTCCCCCAGTGTCCACTTGTTGCTCCCGTCGCTCCTTTCATTCCTCTTCCTGCGTTTTGTCCCCTGTTCAGGGACTGACCAGAAACTCAGCTTTAACAATCCCTCTGCTTTTGCCGCGTGCCTTTTTCTTTAGATTTACTGTTCCTGGTGGAGGTCTCTGGGGAGAACGTACAGCCACAATGTGATGTAAAGTGTGTTGTACCTAAGGGAATATTAAACCATGGAAAAACTGGGCAGTCAAAGTAGCAGGCAAAATATAGATTTCCTTCTATTTTCCAGTTCAGTTTGTAAATGGTGTCCTGTATTTATTGATAGTTGAAATAACATCAGCTGCGAAGCAAAAGGACTCACTGGTAGGGCTGATGCAGAAAACAGGCACATCTGTGGCTGTCTCAGGAACAGCATAACGTAATTCTTCAGTTACGTGCTGCTTTCTGGATAGAGAGCAGTAAAATATGCATCTGTACTAATGAAGTTAGCACCGTTGGTCTGAAAGAAATGGGAACTTCTCGTTTAACAAACCCACAGCTGTTGCGGGAGACGTACATGGGAAAAGCCAAACGTGCCGTGTGTTCCGTGCCTTGCTGTCTAAGGAAAGGTCTGTCAAAGGATGATATATACAGTTAAATGGAAACACCTCCTGCGTGGTTTAGAGAGGGTTATCGTCTGTAAGACCTGGAGGGCTGGCATGCCTAGTGATAATTATGCTAGTTTTATTTGTAACAAATCCAGCCATTTCTAGATAAATAAGTTGTGGTTAAGCACAAACATACTAATGAATTCTGGTGGAATTTTACAGTAGGTACAAAGAAGCTAAGAAAAGCTGCCGTTGTTTTCTGTACTACCTGCCAAATTGTCACAAACATTTTAAAAAATTACCCCAGAATTTCTCTGGCGTGATGGAAGATGTGTTTGCTCAACAACTTTGGAAAATCAGCTCACGTTTGCTTAAGTGCGGATCCACAGGGCCAGGCTCTGGGGAGTCGGCAGCAGCTCGTGGGAGCCGGTGTCTGTCTGCTGCTGCGCTGAGACATTGGCAAGTAATCGCTCTGAAAGCTCAGGGCTTCAGTGTTGAAAGTCGTGGCCAAATAGCCTTTATGTGCAGGCATATTAATTACTGGAGAGTGAAGAAAGGAAACCGGAGAGAATACACGGGGGCGGGGAAAAATCTCCTTTAAATTGTTTTGGTACGTTAGAGATGCTTTCTGACCTTAAAGCCCCTGCAACCAGGCAGGCCTAGCCTGCTCCTGAGCGGTGTAATTACGTTTCTCTCACTAGCGTGCATTCGTTCGAAAGCACAGCTTTATCAGAAAGAGATTTGGTTGGCATCAACCAGAGGGTAATTGGCTTATGGCTGTAGGTTGAGAGGTCGGTGTTAAAGAGTTAAGAGCGTCGGCAAGCGGTTAGACTGAACTGGTGTGCCCTGCTGGTATGCTGAATTCAGCCAAATGGGAGAAGTAGGAAACAATACAGGAAGGACTGTCATCCAAAACTTTGTAGGAACATATGGAACATACAAGGTCCTTGAAAGCTGCATCGGGAGTCTAATGAAGTCGATTCCAGGATACCTGTTCCTGACTCCAAACTGCATCAGCTACAGGATTGTATATCGCAAAGTGAAAGTGGGGACAGCCTCCCTTAAAACAAGCAAATCCTCGTGTTCCTTTTGCTCTAAGACAAAGGGAACCTTATCAAGAGCACTGCCCTCGGCCTCTCCGGTGGAAATAGGCACACAGGGATGGGACACGGAGCTTGCCCGCTAGCCCAGCAGGAGAGGCTGTGTTCACTGCCCTTGTGAAAGTGGGAAGCAGACGGGTTGTCGACAGGGCTCCGCACATGTTCCTGGTTGCGAGTGGGAGACAGCTCTGTGGCAGGAGAACCGCGATACTCTTGCCCTGCAGTAGTTTCTGCCAGTAGTTCCTACGTGCAGACGTAGGGGCTACATTTGCCCAGTTTTACTAAAGTCTTAAGCCCTGTACGTACTCACACGCACGCACAGATCCACCCTTATGTTCTCATCCAGGCGGCAGTAAAACTACCCCGACAGTCAATAATCATCCCAGGTTATTTAAAAACCCTGTAATCGCTCGGTACCTGTCTGAGCGCTTCCACGGACAGACAGGGGATTCTAAAGGCCTGTGCAAATCAGCTGCCTGGCACAAAGATGCTCGGGCTATTTGCAACTGATAGTTTGGCTGTATTATACTTTTAGGCGAGATTAGTTCACCAGTTCCCTGCCAAGAAGAGAACCGCATAAACAGAGGATTGTTTAGAAACAAAAAAAAAAGTTCCTCTTGACGGAGAAGTCATGTAAATGGGAAGAAACAGGAAACCAATCTTCCCTTGTTCGCTCTGAAAGAATGCATATCTCTGAGGAACGTTGTAATTATGGATTTAGGAAATCAGTCCAGTTTGCCAGGGTGTGAATTTCAGAGTTCACTCAGTCAACCCTCTCGAGCATTTCTGCTTCAGAACAAAAAGCACGGGGAGTTTAAAGGTACCAAAAGAGATTAAAGGGGAGAAAAATCTACTGCCAAGCTTTGCTTTTGGTAAAGATCCTGCAACGATACTTATTACTGCTTTGGCGTTGAGCCAGATGAGGTTTGTGCGTGGTAAAATAGAAATAAGTGGTAACCCCTGTTTTTCCTGTGGGCATCCATTTTTCATAGACTAACAATGGGAAGAGTTAGCACTCCTGAGCGAGCGTTTCCATCGTCAAGATTTTTGCTTATTCACTTTGAAGACTTTTAGTAAGTAGAAAAACGTCCCCTGCTGGGAATGCCACATTAGCGTGTTCTTAGAGAGAAGAGAACCTAAAAGCGAGTTCCTAACTGTTCTGAAGCGAGCCTGGGCTGGAACAGACCCAGGAGCAGAGCGGAGAGCCCAAGGTGTGAGCAGAAGGCCCAGCGATGAGGAAGATGGATGAAGTAGCCCCCTGAGCATCGGTGAGGAGGTCCGGCGTGGCCTGGAGAAGGGCTTTCCAAGGCAGGGCAGGAGCTCTCACAAACCTGCCCAGGAGTGAAGCGGCGGCAGCAGTGAAGAGACCGAGGAAGTCTGGTGTCAGTGAAGCTCAGGCTGGCTTAAAAAGAGAGCAAAGAAATGAGCTTGCTGCTTCTGTTCTTTGGCCATGATTGGAAGTTAATTCCGCTTCAGAGCTTATAGGCCTTTTAATTAAGGTAGTGATACAGGTGAGAACCTGGGTCTCCCGTGATGACCAGTCTTTCATGCAGCTGTTTCCACAAGAAAAGTGCAGATCCGAGGGGAAGTGCCGTACATCAGGAACAAGTGTGGGCAGAGTAACGACGCATCCTGGTGTAGGAGGACCCTTACAGAAAGCTGTTAAAATAATCCAGAGCCAGGACCAAGTAACAGGACGTTCCTGCTTTGTTGCTCGTCTTTATAACTTGGGATTTGACCTTACAAGGGAGAATGGAGTAGGGAGAGAACAAGAAAGAGGTTTCTGAGGCTCTTCCCCCGTCTGAAGATCCTTCCTCCTGAACAGTCTGCTTCGGCCGTGGGGAGCTGACACTGGCTGGACCCGAGCGGTAAATCCTCCCACCCCGCTGGGGAGTAATTGTGCTGGAATTCCACGACTTTTTGGGAAAGGAAGATGGAGCTTATGAATTCTCATGATGTACGTGCCTGGGTATGGGAACATTTGATTGAGTGATTGGTTGGGTTAATTGGCATACTAGTTTGGCTTGTTAGAGTTAATATTAGGGCTCCCCAAAAGAAACGGGAAGGCGTCGTGGTGGCTTCAGCTCACGTACATCCTGGCAAACTGCTGAAGAGTGAGCCCGGGAGTTCATTTAACAGCAGCAGTGGAGACACAGCGGCAGCGGTTTCATTCCTGCGGGCTGTTCTCTACGGATCCGCAGCTCGCGCAGCCCTGGGGTGCAGTGGTGCTCCGCTTCTCTGCTCCTGTCCCCGCAACGCTGTCGCTCTCTGGCAGCGTGCGCCTGTCGCTGCGGTCCCTCGCTGTGCCTTTGTCGCTGGAGTGGAGCTCCTGCAGACAGACCTGGTAGTACGAGCGGATGTCGGACACTTCTGCTAAGTTGGATTTTGGAATAATCATGTTTAATAGTAATCCTTCGGGCAGCCTCGTAGCTTAATGGAAAATGTCCTATTTTCCTCGTGCAGGCTTCCGTGCTTCCAGACGGAAACCAAAATAGAGTTATGTAATGGTGACTTTTGAAAAAGTTTATGAAAGTGCTTGACAATTGTTTAAACCTTCTTAGGCTTGAGAGGCCAGAGAAACGCTGTTGGGTCACACGAGGACCAGGCTCAGTGAACCTCGGCAGCAGTGCGGGTCACCCAACGCGCAGTATATGATGGGAGCCCTCACTTTCTTAAACTGGAGAGCAGCATTTGCCATTTGCCACAGTGAGACTTTGTTCGTGTGTGTGTGTTTGACATAATGACAAAAGGCAGATAGATAAATGCTACTTCAAAATACACTGGGAAGATAAGGGTTGCCAGTTTGTCTTCAATGCACTGTGTTACTGGGCTTAGACAAAGCGTCTACTGTGATAAGTAACATATTACTTGGTGCTCTGAAAGAGTTTGGCCAATTTCCCCATCCTCATTCATCTTCAGTCTTGCCAAGTGCTGGAATGCTCCCAGAAAATATCTCCAGCCTGCCATCGTGGGACCAAGAGGTGTGAGAAATCTGGAAGCGTATCAAAAACTGTGTGGCTTATGTATTCAGAACAAGTCCTTGGTCCTTTGCTGATCCCTGGGATGAATAATATTCGGCAGCTCTGGGGCCAGGGTTAGGTTAGAATTTACAAGCCGCCTCTGGAGTGATTGTGAGAAAGGTGTTTCAGGGAGAAGCAGGGACCCTCAGGACAGACTTCAGGCTGAACTGAAGGAAAAAGAAATTATATCTCAAAAAGCAAAAATCTACTTGTTAAGGAATTGTATTTCTGGGGGTTTTTTTATGGATGTCATGCAATTATTTCTCTCTCTAAACAAAGGTTCTTGTAATAGGGTTAGCCTGGCTCTGTAGCTCATTAAAGACACACGTCGGTGACATTCCCTGAACAAGAAATGGAGGGGAGAACAAGTACTGCGGGTGAACGCACCCTGATTTTGTGTATCGGCATCCCTGGAGCTGTGGGATATAGTTGAGGAAAAAGAGTTGCGAGTTAAAATAAAAAGTTTCCACTGGGAAAGTCCCCAGAGTGTCAGGCTGCACCTACACTGCTAAACAAGAGCGTGTGCTGGTCCATGGCTCCGAAGACAAGTGGCACTGGGCGACTCACTGGTACCACCGCGGCCTCAGGCTGCCCCTGGGAGTGTCAGGCTGCCTGCCCTCCCGGGACCTGTGTCTGAACCGCAGCGAGGAGCGCAGGCGCGGGTCCCTTGGCTAATGCCGTTGGGCAAGCACAGCAGCAGTGACCCATCAGAGAGTAAAAGCTGACTTTTCAGGACAGCATTAGTGCAGCGGCATTTGTGTGCTGGCGGGTAACGTGACTGAGTGTCGGCGCTGAGCTTTACCGGCTCACAGGTGTATCGTGGTGCCCTCTTCACTAAATCCTCCCTGAAGCATCCGGGGATTGTGTGGCTGACGGTTCGCTGGGGCACGCAGGAGCACTCTTGTTATTGAGTATTGCACCCTCCCCGTTATACCTCAGTTTCTGGCTGGGTTTGTGCCTTCTCCAGAGAAGAACCGTTGATATCCATGTCTGGTCACCTACCGAAGTGAAATCTGGTAATGTTTGTGTCAGACTCACTGAGGTAGAATGTTGAGAGCAGAGCCTTTCACCTCTGAAGTGGGAAGTGACGTGTGCCCTGCGAAGCGGAGCCGTTGCCAGCAGGCGGTTTATCTGTTACGTGGCTCTGTGAGTTGGGGGAAGGTTGTACGAAGGATGTCCAACGCCGTGTTTAAAGTACGGCTCAACGTCTGGCTTAGTATTTTTTGAAAATACTTTCTCTTCAGATCTGGCTTTGGAAGCAGAGTTTGTTCTTTCCCTCTACTATATACCTTCTCTCATCTGCGGCAGTATGAGCAGATTTTGGAGACGTGATGACTTCATCTGGTGAAGATGAATGACTTCCCTCAGGGGCCGCCTGACATCAATTTGGAAGGAATCCCAATGCAGGAAATGTATTTGGATCTCTGTGTAGTACTGTTGAGCGTGATCAGGACCGTCCTGTATTCTGGGTAGATGAGATCTTGGGTGTTCTTCACCCGGGAGGTGCTTGGAACTTGAAAGCAGCAGTTGCTGCAAGAAGCCGCCTGTCTGTGTGGAGACGAGTCTCGGTGCTGGGGAATGCGCAGCAGTGCTAATCGCAGAATCAGAGGCTCATTTCAGTTTGAAGAAGCCTGTGGAGGTCTCTTCTCTGCCCTCCTGCTCAAAGCAAGGCCAACTTGCCTTAGAGAAGGTGTTGCAGGGCCCTGCCCGGTTCCACAGCCCCTCTGGACCCATTGCAGTGTTCAGCCACTGTCATCTTTTTTTCCTTTAGGCCTGGTTGGAATTTCTGGAAGGATCTGACTCCATCTTCTCTATGATCCTCCATGATAAAATTGAAAAGCGCAATTGTATTCTCCTGTTGCCCACAACTTAGCCTTCCCTAGGCTGCGCAAGCCCTGCTCCCTCAGCCTCTCCTTCTCCATCATGTCCTCCAACCCTCTCGGTCGCTCTTTACTGAACTCCCTCCCGTTTGTCAGCATCTCTTTTACACCGGGCTGCCAAAACCAGGTGCCGTGTCCAGGGGTGGTCTCACAAGTGCAGCACAGAGGGAGTAATCCCTTCCCTCGACCTGCCGGCTAAGCCGCAGCTGGCTGGGCAGTCAGTTGGTCCGTTTTAACAGACCTTAACATCCTTCTTCTGGTTGCCGTTTGGTACTGGTGTCTGGAGTTCTGAAGGAGAAATTGCGTTGGCAAGATTGTGAGAGCTGCAGAAAGAAAAATGGAGCCAGATGCATCTCGTCACACAATGTTGTCCTAGCTACTCATCACAGGCCAGCAGCTTCGGTCAGGTTGCCCAGGAACAATAAGCTCCTTGTGAGGAACGCCAGTACAAGAGGCCAGTTGGCTTTGAGAGTTGCCTTTGCCTGGATCTGTTCGAATGATCCTGTAAGTTAGACTCCTCTGAATTGCCCTGCGTGGGGAGGCTGGGAAGCTGAGTCTCCTGATTCACAAAGCTGGAGCTAGGTAGTGTGAACATGCCCCAGGGAGCCACATTGCCAGAGCGTTGTTGAAAGAGAGAAGAAAGACCACTTCCCCACCATTGATGTGGTAATGGCCTCCAGAACACTGAAGTGTGGCTCTGTCAATGACGCACTGATTGCTATCTGAAAGTCAGTCTTCTGGGATATGAATGGAGGCTATTTTGTTCTTCTTCAGTTCATAAATTAGTGCATCTGAGTAGCCAGTGCCTGTGAGGAGGGAGCAGCTCAAGTGGTGAGAAAGCAGGGCTTTCTCATGCTTCTGGCTTTGTGCGGTGGCCGTGGGTGAGCGGCCAAGAAACCCTCTTCAGAAGTGAGAGTGGGGAGAGCTGGCATCTTTCATCCGAGTGCCATCTCTGTAGGAGACCCCGAAGTCAGGATCCCCCTTCTCTCACGGACCAGGCTGTGACCCGGGGCTGAGCTGGCGCTGGGGGTCCCAGCTCCGATCTCATGCGAAAAGGACTTGCCTTCGATGAGGCGCGGCTGCAGCATCTCTCCATAGGGTACAAATGGTGCTAACGTCAAAGCAGAGATCTCCAGCACAAATAAAAAATCGATTAACAATAAAACTAACACAGTCGGATGTCCCAGGGAATCTTCAGACAAAGGGATCCGCGCAGGACCTGCAGCTCCGCGGGGAATTTAGAAATGCCGCTGGTGTCCTCCGCTGCGTGCAGTGGGTTTGTCCTTTCAAAGCCCAGTTGTGGGGTTTTTTTTCCCTTTTAAAGTTGCTGGCTCTAAAATATTCTACTTGACATTTTCTCTACACTCACAGGATTTTTTTTGTTGTTTTTGGAAGCACTTGAGAACAGGGGAAATTGGCCAAGACATTCAAAAGTTAAATTAAAATCTGACTCTGCAAATAGCCAGTGTCACTGGTGCGAATAACCTCGCTCTCCGGTAAAAGATATTGAGGGAAAGTGAAGAATTGTTTCTGACAGAAATGCAATTTAACGCACACAGATAAAAGTAATCGAGGGTTGGCGAGGGTGGCTTCCAGGCAAGATGTTGGCTCTCTGGATCCCAGATTGTTGATAGTAATGGAGGAACTGCTGCTGCTCTGGGTTAAGCTCAGGACAGCCTAAGCTCGCGCCGCGCTGCTGCTGGTGAGCTCTGGAAGGCACCGGGCTGGGTAGGAACAGGATTTACGGGTAGGTAAATCTGCAGCAGTCGTTTTGGAAAGCTTTGATCATGGGTTGTTGGTGCTGTCAGGAGTTTTCGTGTGCGCCTGTGGATTAAAGAACGTATGATATGTCTAGAATTCAGAGAGGGATGTGAAGAAGCCTGATGGTCTGCATAATCTTCTCCTGCTCGGAGGTGTCGCTGGTGTTGATCAGAACAACTGTGCCAGTTTCCTCTTGAAAAGTGTTCGTTTACTGAGAACAAAACACATGAAACGTCATCCCTAGTGGAACATTTGTCTCTGCATCTGTGCCCACATCTTCTGGGGCCAAAATTTCCACATTCTTGCTTCTTGCAAAGCTGTTGCGGTGGAAGCCTTTCCCCTTTATAGCAATGTTGGGTTTTTTCAGTAAAAAAACAAACAAAGCTATTTTCCGTTTCAGAATGCAAGATGTAATATCTCTGGAGAGATTAACCTTCTTTCCAGAGTTGTTTTTGTGGTTGAAAGAATAAATCTGTTATCATTAAAATAAAAAATAAAAATCTGCACCTCATTATTTCCAGAAATAAAGCTGACATAATGAGATTTATTGAGAATTTACTTTGGGTGAACTGAAGAGAGATCCAACCCCAAAGGCTTTGTGTTCTAGAAAAAAGGCAGAAAGACAATAGGAAGGACACAGGGGAAGCTCGAAGAGGGAATTGCTCTGTGATGTTAATAAGAAAATATGTTCTTTTCGGGAAGGACTCTGAGAAGTGGCTTGGCAGACGCGCAGGAGTAGTTATTCAGCCCCCCCCCACGCGTTAGGTGCTTGGCTGAGCTCGGTTGCGGGAGGCGGAGATGTGGGAGATGCCCAAACTATCAGGACTGGCACCGCCGGGAGGAAAGATTCGGGAGGAAATGTAGAGGGCAAGAAGCTTTAATGTGAGAGCTTCTCCCTTCCTGCTCGGCCCCTTCCCGCGGTTCCCGCTCCTGCCCCTCTCCCGGAACAGAGCCCTGCTCAGCAGCTGGACCCCCGTCCCGCTGACACGGTGCCACCAGCCTCTTGGGAGCAGCAGTAAAAATATTCTTCCACATACGCATGAGAAGAAATGTGGTTTGGCATTTGGCAAAGTCGCAGGGGTGTAGACTTTGTGCTGAGGCAGCAGTTTTCGTGAGCAGACTGGCTTCTCCTGTGCGCTACCTGGGATGCCAGATCTCTCTGGATTTTCTGCCAAGCCTCTACCCCCTCCTGCACCTCTACGGGGTGGGTCATTCTTTTTTTTTTTTTTTTCTTTCTTTTTTGTTTTTCTTTTTTTCCTTCCCTTTTACCTTGGGGCCATCAACAGGTTTGTTTCCTGATCTCTGTGCAGGGTGTCTGCTTTGAAGGCAACTTCTCACCTTTTAGTTACTGCAGGAATGCGAGGAATGAGGCCCCCGTGCCCAGCCTCCCACCCCGCCGGGGCCGTGTTTGTACACGCAGCCCAGAAAGAGCAAGGTGCCGCCAGTCCCTGGAGCAGACTCTGTCCCCGCAGCCGCAGTCTGGTGGGCAGCGAAGGAGAGATGGAGGGCGAGAACTGACTTTAAGTGTGCGTCTGAGCATTTCGCTGCGCTGAAAAATGCTTGCTGGCAGGGCCAGCAGCAACGTAGCCGTAGAGCTACAGATCCTGAGCCACCACGTAGAGTTTCAACTTGTTTTAGCAATTAAGTTTTCTTGACAAGGTTAACTTCTAAGGCAGATCCATGAGTAAATCCGTCTGGCAAGAGGAGGGAGCTGCTGGTCTGGCTGCAGTGGCACCGGGGTGTTTGCAAGCGCAGGCGCGTTGGCCGGCAGGAGGAGCGGGTCATTCCCACCCCCGTGTAGCTGTTGTGACAGTGTCGGTGTCACTGCGTCCGTATTGCGCTTACAGCTGCTGTGCCACAGCCCCTTAGAGGGCAGCAGCCAAGAGGGTGAACAAGAC
Organism: Chroicocephalus ridibundus; assembly: GCF_963924245.1. Taxonomy (NCBI): domain Eukaryota; kingdom Metazoa; phylum Chordata; class Aves; order Charadriiformes; family Laridae; genus Chroicocephalus; species Chroicocephalus ridibundus. Next base: position 912,978 of record NC_086298.1, on the reverse strand, counting down.
AAAAGGGCTCCGGTGAACCCAGCTGTCGCGGTGGAGGCTCTTCTGGGCCCGGTTTGCCAATAGCTGCTCCCTCCTGCCAGGCTGGGCAGCCTGCCGGGCCCCGGCCACGCTGGCTCGCAGCTGGGTGTTTGGGCTTAAACCACATTTAGCCATGAGTTTGTGCGTGTGCCCGCAAGGCTCCGCAGGGTGCCAAGGCACCGGCGCGCGTTCCTTCTGCCAGAAAACTGCTGGGAACAGGGAACGTCCCAAACTGCCCTCCCTGCCTGCAGGTGCGTAAGGCAGGCTCCTGCGGTGACACTCGGGATCGTTGTGTTTGTCCGTGTGGCGGAAGCAATGATCCCGTTGTCACATCCACAGAGGCCTTGAATAGGCACCGAGGGAGGAATTTCTTGCACCCAACCCTAGGTCTTCACAGCTGGAGCGACTGCTCCAGGTTCCTCTTAGGATCGGTGGGGATAAAGGAGGACTTTCGGAGCACAGTTCGCATAACCTATTTCCGCTGCAGGGTGACGCCGCGCGCACCTTGCACCCCGTCTGCGGTGCTGCTGGTCCGTGCTGGCTGCGGGGGACGTCTGTCCGCACCGCGTGCTGTTGGTGTTGCGGGGACCTGGTGCCCCCGTGTTCACAGCAGTGCGTGCAGACGGGCTGCAGGCGGGTGAGCCAGCCTTCTCCTCGCTCTGAACACCACATGCTGTGGCTCAGGAAAGCTTCACTGATGCGTCCTACCCGTAACCCCTGTAACTCCGGGTTCCCCGCGCGAATACTCCCAAAGCTGGAGGAGGCCCCGTGCTGCCGTCTTACCCGGAGAGAGACTGAGCCATCCTCTTGCCTCTCCCAGGACATCGCTTCAGGGCTATGCACAGGCACAAAATGAGACCAAAACAATCCAAACTCTTACCCCTCCTGTAATTACCTGCCTAACGAGCCCAAAGACCTTTACTGTTTGTTCAGTCACCAGTTCGGATTTTACTTGATACAATCAGTATCTGAGCAAATACCACGCTAGTCGTCAGCCAGGCTGTCAGGGGCATTGTTTTACCCTTGTTTCTCGGTGCGGCACCTGCAGAGTGGTGTTCCCTGAGCAAACAGCCGTGCTGCCCAGGGCACCCGAGTACCCTGCTGAGCCCACAGTTAAACTGTGCGCTCTTCGGCTCTCGGCAGAGAAGTGCGGCACTGCTGGGTTTGCACAAAATCGCTCCTGCAGTGGGGGGATTCTCGCTCCTTTCTGCACTTCCCCAGGACCCCCTGGAGGATGCTGTCTCCTGAGGGGGGGTGGAAACACCCGTGATGGGGATTGCGCTGACAGTCTTCCTTCCCCCTGGATTCCTTGCAGAGCACAGTTGGAGAGAATCGGTGGCTTCAAGGGCACCTGATCCAGTTGATAATCAGTTACTGTGATTTGAACGCAGCGGCAAGATGGGCACAACGCTACAATTTGCCCAAGGAGATGCTGCCTTACGGAGTGGCTGAGGAGCTTCAAAAGCTTCAGATCCAAGAGAGGTAAATACTCTGTTTCATGCCTTTTCAACGTAGATTACTTATCATCCAAGGACTACATATTTGCTTAAAATAATCTGCCATAATGCTTCCTCAGGGAGATAATTTTGCAAAAACTTCCTCCATTTACTCAGATCACATCTTGGCCACGTACGTGCTGCTTTTCTTAAGGCTGGAAAAGTCTGTAAAAGGTACACGCTAAAGTCACTGCCGAACACTTAGAAGCCGTATGAGATTGCTTCGCGCTGCAGAGGGGTCTTCAGGCTCCCTTTGCCAGATCGACAGCGCAAATGAAATGATGTGGGTAGGATCTGAGTATGCGTCTCTTTTACCGAGTTGATTACGTGTGCATCTGCATCCCCCACTGTACTGTAGTCTGCTTTCATGCCTTTTCGAAGACTGATGGCCAAGAAAATAATTTTAAAGTTCCTTACATTTTTCTGATTGTATTTATTTTCTTCCTCCTTTGACAGCTCATAAGCCATTTTTCATGCCAGTCTGTAACTTTTGCTTCATCCGAAGCTTTCAGAAGTAATGGGAATTTTTGACATTTGGGGTCAGATCCCAGAAGAGTCGCGTTAATTGAAGTTGGGGTAAAACCGGACTCTCCAGCACAAATTTACCAAGTGAGCTGGTGGTGGAGGTGGTGGAGTCTCCATCTCTGGAGACATTCCAAACCCGCCTGGGCACGTTCCTGTGCCACCTGCTCTGGGTGACCCTGCTCTGGCGGGGGGCTGGAGGAGATGATCTCCAGGGGTCCCTGCCAACCCTACGATTCAGTGATTCTGTGAGCTTAAGAAGCCTTTAGCCCCCAATTAGGCTCTGTCCCCTCTTCTTCCTGTAATGCAATCCCAATGACACAGTGCCATGGTTCCTCTCCTGCTTTGGGACCACATGTTGTACGCGGCAGGTCAGGCCGCAGTAGCCGCAGTTCCTCCCCCGATGGGAGCTTCATCCTGTTGCGTGACTTGAAACGAGTACAAAGGCAGAGGTACAAAAGAAGCGTAGAAAAATCCTCATATTAAGAAGGGTTCTTACAACTCCTTGATTTCAAGTGCACAGAACTGTGCAAACAGCCCCAGCCAAGGATCTCTGTGAACCTGCTGGTGTCGGAGGGGAAGGTGGAGGGAAGAGGGTGGCCGGGTTCTGTGCGGTGGGGAGCCAAAGCTGTGTGAAGCTGGAAAGAGGCTCAAAATTTAGGAAGACGCATTTAGCCACCTAAACTGATAGGAGCTGTCTGATCCCCACAGCAAGCTAGATCCAGAGGAGTACCAGGGCTTTGTCGTTCTGGTTCGGGGTGTTCTGTGCTGTGTCTCTTCGAGAAGATGGCCCAAGATCGTCCTCTTCACACAGCAGCATCCCAGGCAGTTGCTCAGCTGTGCCGAATGGAGGAAGACAGGCTGTATTTGAAAAAATGACTCAATGCAAATGATTTGCTGAGCCCCAGTAACTCACTTTTATACTCATGTGAGTGATGATGTATCTGCCGTGCTTCGTTGTCTCTGTCCATGAGGTGTTCAAACATGGCATTCAAAGGTAGCCGTGTTTGGCACCCTTTTATAAACCTTTTTTTTTTTTTTTTCCTTCAGAAAGGCCTGCACGTCTGCAGGGTACTGCAAGTCTTGAGGAACTGCAGAGCTTGCAGGTGATACTGCCTTGAAGCTCGGGCTGGATGAGCTCTGGCTGGTTGTCCCGCGAGCACACAGCCCGGTAGCCTCCGTGCCCACGCGTGTTCGGGAGCCGAACTCCTGCAAGGCTGCAGGCTACCACAGTCCTTGGGTTCAGAGTAATTACACACTCACCTGGCTGGCCTGCTACCATCGAGCAGCATTTTCTCTGCTCATTCATGTGCAGGAATTCATCTAATTGGATTCTGTGCACAGAAGAGGACTTATTCCGGAGTGCTCAATGCAAATGGGGGAGAGCTCTGGGCTGTGTGGTTGGGGTGCAGCATAACTCAAAGCCTTGCTGTTGTTCGAGGAGCAATCGCGTGTTTCCAGGTACAGCCAAGGCTTTTGTCAAAAATAGAAAAGAGGAAGCAGTGATAATTTTGGGGTCCCTTAGGACTCTTCCACTATTGTACACATCAGTCAGCGTATTCCAGGGTGTTGTGCTTGGCTGGACCTGGCGCCACTTGCTTGATGTCTCTCTCTTACCCTCACGGGTGAAATGTGTTGGGTCTTTTTTTTAGCGTGGAGATTGGTGTTTCTAGTTTGGAAGCCAGGTGAGATTAGAAGAAAATTTGGGGGAAACTCTTGACCACTCCCGAGAGGTAACTGTTCACAACGTTCTGCAAGCTGATAGCCCGTATCTTCAGCATCCGGCAAACAATGCCCTTGAAGCCTTTAGTACGAGGGAGCAACGTCCTCCATGGAGCTGAACTTCTCAGTGTACGGATGGAAATCTGACTCTGATTTGAAATGGCCTCTGTGTCCAGGAGGAGTCGATGACATCATACATTGCATGTTTGGGGAGGAATAAAGCCAGCAGAAGGTCGATGATCCCTGCTCCCTGGGGAGCGAGTTGGACGCTTTCAGCGCCGTGCTCTTGGTGTGAGAAGCAGGGGCAGGGTCCCTCTCGGCATGGCTGTTGCCGGAGTCTGCACACCCGTGCTCGTCGGCTGCCTCACGCCATCTGGGCTTTCTCCTGTTACTGCAGAACACGCGGTCGTAGGCAGATGATTTGGGTACTTCCTTTTACCTTGTGTTCTTAGTGCAGGACTTTCCTCCTGGTGTCGTCTGTCAGAATTAGGAAATCCAGGTAACAGGATCTGTCACCGGCTGCCGGGATAATGCTAACCCTCACAAGGCTTAAGGAGATGATTTTAAGAAGACCAAGCCTCAGACTGAGCGAGGTTACCCGCTCTAACAGGTTTATCATCAGGTTTGTTGTCTTCAACATTACAGCAAATTTCCAGCTCCTGGGAGAGGTGTTCCGAAAAAACCTGCAGCTTTCGGAACTAAAGCCCATATTTTTGGAGCATAGATTGGGCTAACTGGAATCACACAAAAGGTGAATGAGAACACGGTGTATTATTATTTTTTCATGCTGATGATTTTGGGAGGTTCTCACAGACGGCCTTGGACGGCTCAGGCGCTGAGCTTCGTGGGTCTGGTCTTTCCTCTAGTGCAGATCTGCACAGGTTCGTGTTCAAGCTCCGTGTAACCTTGGGAAATATGACACAGATGTAATCACCCTCGAAACGCTGTCTGCAGAGAGACACTTCTCCAGACAGTACATGGCTTACTTGGAGCACAGGAAACTCTTGTCTGTCTGGGTCATGCTTCTGCTTAGCTCTGGTGCCGCGCTGGAGCTGCCTCCTCCTCCTTCCTCAAGCTGCACCAGCCGCCTGTTGGGAGCCAGAAGGTTTTTGCATGAGGCGTAATCCCTCAAAACACAAAGGGGCGGTTAACAGAAGTGTGACTTAGCCACAGACTCTGCGCCTCTAGGAAGATAAAAGCCATTGCTACATCTCTGCTCCAGGAAGACTGTGTCGTGGACGGGTGAAGTCGTGCCGATGGCTCTGCCATTCATGAGGAGATGTGACAGATGAGCAAAACCCTTTGGGCCTCGGTTTACTCATCCAGTCGGGATCCCTGCTGCAGTAGCTGCTCTAAAATTAGTGGAGCCATGGAACCTAATAAAACAGTCTGTCTGCCTTATTTAGTGAGCTAACAAAGCGGCGGGTTCCCAGGGAGGGTGTTCACACAAGGTGGTACCGGCATATAAATGACATCGTCTCTGCCACGGCTCACACCACATGTGGCTCCCGAACGCTGCAGGTGAGAATATTCCTGGAGACCTGAGACTGCACACCTTCATTAAATATTTTACACAAATATTGACTTCTCCGTGCACACAAACCCACGGAAAAGAGTGTTTGTACAGCGAAAGCTGCTGTGCTACAAAATTAGTCACCCAGTCTCCTAAACATAAGGTTAGTAAATATTTTCTCAAATAATAAACCATTTCAAGTCTCTATGGGAAAGAGACTATCCAGAAATTTGTGATATGTCCAAAATAGCTGGATATTTTTTATTAGTTTCTTTCCTCTGATTGCATCATCTGGCTGAGACACCATCGCAATGTGCTGACCTTCCAGTTACAAGGCCATTTTGAGAGGCTGCGCTGCATTTTGCGAAGAAAATGTGCTGTGTAAGATCCTGTTGTAGGCAATCAGTTCGCTCATTTCTGCAGGCATCTTCCAGCATTCCCAGGGTGTGAATACAGAGATCCTGAATTTCTCTGTGCGGTGCCGTCTGAAACCCAACTGGAGGGAGCAGCACGAGCAAGGCACTCGGTCTGCGGGTTCGGCTGGCTGTTTTCCCTTGAATGTAGAAGATTTTGAAACTTTATTTCTGAACTTTCCTCATTTCATCCCTGTGCAACGTGGGACGAATATTCTTGTGCAACCTATGTGGCCACGTTACAGGGAAGGGGATGGTGGAGAAGAAGCCGGATAGCAACCGGGAGGGCCCTGAGGCCTTCCCAAGCCATGTCACTATGAAACGATGAGGCAGATCCAGCCGTTCCCAGCTGGCAGGGACCGTAGCGTGGAGCGGTCTCAGAGTCCCATTCTGAGCCGGTTCCTGCTGTGGGGAAACGTGAAGCTCCTGTTTGGACGCAGAGCTGGTCCGAGCTGACTCCTCTCTTCTGTATTACACCGTGGGAGCTAGCAGACTTCCATGTTAACCTCAAGGGCAAAAAGCAGTAAATCTAAAATGTGTTATCTCCCAAAATGGAAACAGCTGCCCAACTTTGTCATCCGAGTTGTATCAGTTCTGGGAAAGAGAGCTGAGCACTGGGGACCGGGCAGGTGCAGGTTTGGGTGTTCTCTGCGGCGGGTACGGTGCACGTGCGTGGTGAGGTCTCGCACGCAGCACCGTTTCTGTGGCAGGAACAGAAAGAGAAGGTGAGTCAAGAGGAAAGAGACTGAGATTACAGGGAAAGCAAGGAAAGAGAGGGTAAGAGAGAGAATTGTGTGGCAGAGGGAACTAAAGGGCCCGGCTGAAATGAGGGGCTTAGGACTTCCTGATGTTCCTCCAGTCCAGGATTTCCTCTCATTGCCCGGCTTAAAGCTGTTGCATCTGGTTCTGTGCAGGGTAGAAGAGGCCGCGAAAGCAGACAATTACGAAGAGAGTAAGAAGAAGGATTATTACCAGCTTCCTATTCCACGGGCGAATATTCACTTCCTGCAGACGTGGGAAGAGACCCTGCAGTGCTGGGAAAAGGTGCTGCAGGTGAGTGTTACTTGGGCATTTACTTTGCAGGGTCAAGGAGCAGAAACTTCACAGCAGGCTGGTACGCGGGGCTGTATGTGGGCCGCTGCCGTCGAACGGCTCCCTCCCCAAGTCAAGGCGAGCTGCTTCCTTTAGGCTTGTCTGGTTGGGAATTGCTGTGCGAGGAAAGGTCCCTGCAGGGGAACTCAGGTGTGCTGTGAAAGTTACTTGTCTCTGTAGTATTTTGCACAGTAGCAAAGAGATGGAAGAGAAACGCTTGTGTTCTGGACCGGGACTGTCCAGGCTACGTTCAAGCATAGACAGTCCCGTAAGTGAAGGCGGCGTTTGTCTGTGTTGCAGCCCGGGCAGGTTGTTGGCATTGACATGGAGTGGAAGCCTTCGTTCGGCATGGTTGGGAAGCCTCGCGTCTCCCTCCTTCAAATCGCTCTGAAGGATGAGGTGTTCCTGCTTGACTTGCCGCGGCTCCTTGAGCAAGCTGAGGCCGAGGGTGAGAAGGAGAAGCTTCCCTGTTTCATCCAGATGCTCTACTCAGATGCAGCCATCACTAAACTAGGTAACACGCGTCTCTTCTCCCTGCCTCTGGTCTTTACACAGATGATTTTGTCCAATTCCTAGGTCTTCTTGGGGTTGTCATTCTCTCAGTCCACTTCATGGGACTAGCTTTTGTAGGCCTGGGCGTTCAAATACTGCCATGCCAGGAAGCAGAGTGACCAGTGTAACTGGGAATGATATAAATGTTTCCCCATTTCAGGCCATACCCAAGATTTCTGATTTAGCCTCCTCTCTCGGGCTTGGGATTGTCTTAGTTCCATACCAAACCCCAGCTTGCACCCAGCCTTCAGTGGTCTGGGGAGATCTGTCATGAGGAGCTTTCTGGATTTGCTGGCCCTGTCCCAAAGCCACCGTGCTGCACAGCAGAGCTCTCCAGCTTACCATACCTGGTTTTGCATTCTGTTTGGAGGCGTTTGGCAGGAGTTGTTAAACCTGGAGTTCAAACTCATAATTGCCTTTCGCCGCCCTAGCAGATTATAAATAAATTGAGCTTAAACTCCGCATTTTTCATCTATGTCTTCTCTCCCAATCTTGATCTGCGAGACTATCTCTTAGGAAGAGAAGAGACGAGAGCTTGCCTTCTTCCCTATCCGAGCAGTCTTTCCACCAATGTTTATACATATGTTGTCAGCATCTTGACTCTGAACTGGAAGAAGCTGCAGAGCATTAGCCATGATTGAGTTTTCCTATCTGTGTGATTTGGGCTTCTTTTTTCTCCAGGTTATGGGATGTCTGGAGACCTTAACACCCTTGCAGCCACATGGTCTGCTTTGAAAGACGCGGATAAGCAAGCGCGAGGTGTGGTGGACCTACTCAAAGTGGACAAACAAGTAAGGATGGACACGGGAAGATATGGAAAATTTACTCTCCTGTGTGTGCTCGTAGATAACTGCCATGACTTCACAGCGTTGTCTTTTTGTGTCCTGTATTAGCAGGGAGACGGCTAAATGAGCAAACAGACGTTTTCCACTTGTGGTTTTGAGGGTAACATGATTCTGTAAAGAAAGACAGAAGTATTTCGTTTTTATCAACTAAAAAGTCAGAGCTTGATAGTAATAACTTTTTTCATAGCCATTATAAAAGCTGTGAAAAAGCAATTGAAGTGGAGATACAGCTTCATTCGTCTAGGATGATGTTTCTGAGCACAGGTCATACGTGAGCTCGGTAAGAGTAAATTCTAGTAGAAGCTCTGATATTCCAAGATCATGCAGGACTGAAGCGGATATTATGGAGTTCACGATTTGTGGAGAACTCGTAACGTTTCAGGAGGGCTGCTGGTGGGTTCAGCACAGGAATTTCCCTTCAGCTGCAGTCCAGCTGCCTCTGGGTGAGCACACAGGGGCTGTCAGCAGTCTGCAGGGATGTTAAGGACAACCATTTTAATGGGTAAAATTTGCAGAGTGTGTTTAAGGCTGTGGGTTGGGGTGAACCCAGATCGTTGGGACTGATAGCTCAACCTGGGAAGTGCTGCAGGGTCTGAAGTACCTGCCAACAGCTCCTGCCTCAGTTTAACCTGAGAAATGGCAACTGCGGGAAGGCTGTTGCCCATTGTGTTACAGGAATACCTTTTCTCACCAGAACCAGGAGAAAGGTGCTGAACTACCGCTGCTGTTCTTTCATTGAGTAGGTCTCCAACGGCCTCACGGCTGAGCACCCTGCAAACCTCCGCAAAGTCAGGCACGGCCTCATCGCTCTGATGCAATGCTCTACGATAATGCACTTTTTTTTTCCTTCCTTGGCTATGAAACAGATTTCTTTCCAGCAAGTGCGTTTGTTAAACAAATAACCAGACGCCATATATATCTAATGCCATCCCAGCCCTCGTCTGAGACAACGGGATTCAATATGCCAGGCAAGAGATAAAAATGATAGGGTTGCTGTGGGCCCCACCCGCTGGAATAGGAGCTGTTGTAGAAGTTGTTTTATAACTTTGGGTTTTATATCTTTTTCTTTCCGGCAGCTGCAGAAGAGCTCCATTGACTGGAAGAGGGGTGGCTGGAAGGTCGATGTACTGTCCCCGGAGCAGAGCTCTGAGGATAGAGGGTTCAGGCAGCCGGAGAAAGGACTCAGCCTCTTGGTGCAACATGTGCTGGGGAAACCTCTGGATAAAACAGAGCAGCTGTCTAACTGGGAGAAACGGCCTCTCCGGGAGGAACAGATCCTCTACGCAGGTCTGGTCACCGACTCTGTGGCAAGGTGCTACAGGTTGCCCATTACAGCCTGTGTTTGTCTGTTGCCTGTCGCCAGGAAAATTGTTAAGTAGCAAAGGAAGAAAATGGCTTTGCAGATTAGTTCCTGTTCAGAGAAGCCAGCACATGTCATGTTTGTCCTTTTGTGGACATGGCTTTAATGGTTGAAGTTTAAACTGTCCAGTGATTCATTATTTCCCTTATGAAAGAATTCCCGTGCTTTGCAGATTTCATCCGATGAAACATCACCTCAGTGGAAATTCCTCTCAGTAACTGAAAGGAAGAAGGTCCACTTCCTTCTGCCTCATTTCACAGCCTTTCTGGGAAACAAGCGCTGTCTTCATCTGTCATAGTGAAGTGCTTGTTAAAGTGGGGTTAAGAACGGGTAGACATGGTGTCCGAGTCTGCGGCGCAGAACTGGTACGGTGAAGGGACCAGTGGAGTTTATTGTCGATTACCCCAGAGTCAGAAGTCTGGGGCTAAATCTTTTCCTGGGGCATCAAAGGCCAGTCTACTGAAGCGAACCAGCCCTTTGTTAAATTCAGCTATCCTTGAAGCTGACACAGTTCCCACAAAAGTTAATCGCTAGGACTTGTAAAACTGGCTTGGAGACTTAGACGGTTCCCGTTGCAAGGAACAAAAGCCGCACGGCAGTGCGTGTGGGCAGGTGATTGCAAACAACTTGGTTATTACTTTTTAAGATATTACATCTAATGGGGAAGTTACCTTCCCATAGCTGAGATACGGTAATAAACCGTGGGCAAGCCGCTGCTCAGTAACAATAGAGTGTAAAGTGGGTTGGCTGAAGCTATCGTGCGTGGTGGTTTGAACGAGCACGCTATCATTTGCATTACGTTAGAGTCAGAGACAGCAGAGGGCCTGTCGCTTTTTGAGGTCTTCTGCCGCGGCTCTTTGTGGTCGTCTGTTGGGTTGCGGTGCTCACTGAATCAGTGAGAGTGCAGAGTATGACACGAGTAATCTGGAGCTTCACAAGTTGTTTGTGTTCAGTGGCATTTACAAAGGTGAGGGCTCTTCCTTGCAGCAGGAAAGCCTCTGTTTTCCGTATGAATGAAACCAGCTGAGGCTCATATTCCATTTTTTTCAGCTTCAGATGCGTACTGTTTGCTGGAGATCTACGAGAAACTCTGTAAGGATCCAGCAAGCTTTGGTCTGAGTTCAGACCTGACGGAGAGCCTGGTGGGAAAACCAAGCGTAAAACCCAGGTCAAAGAAGCAGCTGAATAAACAAGAAGTACCGTCACCTTCTGGACAGGTTTGTAAACATCTTCAAAGAGCTGCGTGTTGCTCAAGACCCCTGCAAATCATATGATGCCTTGTCTCTCAGTCATACTGTTAGCTATGCGTGGCATGCCTGTTTGCAGTCTGTTCTCAGGACTATTGCAGAAACATCTTCCTCGCTCCACCCCTTTGCTGGTAAGATGTGCTTTCTCCTCTGCGTGCCTTGGTTCGGCTTTCCTTACAATTTTAGGTTCGTTTGTCTTCGCAAGATATTGGTGCGGATCTGAGGGGCAGCATCCAGCTAACCTTGCTCCTTCCGCGTTTCCTCGCTGCGGTGGGTTTGAATTCTGTGGCCTAGGTGTCGCATCAGTGAGGCTTCAAAACTCTGACTTCTTCACTTTTGCTTTTAACTGAGCTTCTACACTTTGGGAATGCTTCCTTTATAGTGTCCAGAGGACAAGTCTGCAGAGTTAAAAACAATCGATCACAAAAGTCTTTCTGCTGCTGGCGTGTCTCTGTCTCCCTGCCCGCCACCACGTGCTCCGAGAATGGCCTCCCCTCCAATGTGCGCCATGGCGGAGCCTTAAAACTCCGCCGGCCATAACGTGGAGCTGTGTGTCTCTGCTTAAATATCTCAGAACGCGGCTGTCCCTCTCTCTCAATAATAAAGATTTACTTTTAAGATGCAACCCTCCATTTTTTCCTGCACCTATGAAAACATTAGCAGAAAAACAGTTTTGTTTATTGACTGAGAAGACTCGCTATGGCGAGTCTGTGTCCTCCTGAGTAGTCACAAAGGTGTATTTGGCTCCCGAAGCCAACACTACCTTCCGTGGTTGGACTGAAATACTATTGATTATAGCCACCTTTTCAGGATCCTCCGTACCAAGTGTGTGTAAGTAAAACGCAAAGCTGCTGGGTAGTTCCCTAAGCCCTCAGTGTCCGTGGGGATATGGTGTGTTCCAGCAGACCTGACTGGCTGCTGCAGAGACGGGAGAAGTAGGTACTTCAGGCTTGAATTACCTTGTGAACTCCTGGGTCATCTTTGTGTTGTGTACAGTCAGATTCATTAACCGAGAGGTAATTGGTGAAACCTGGACTGGGACTCAAAAAAGCAGGCTTCTCCTGACTCTGCATCCTGTGTGACTCCAAGCTCTCTTTCCCAGCGTTTCCTGGTCCATTATCTGAAGTGGGGCTAATGACACTATTCTCCTTTATAAGCATTTTGCTCTCTGCTGGCATGAAACGTGAGAAAAAAGCTACATATGACATTGCTGGCCATTGAATAAACACTAGCTAAGAGCCAGCTGCTGCTCCTTTCCATCTGTTCGAACAGAAGCAGCAGTTAGTGTCTTCCAGCTACCTCAGCGTCAAAGGCTCGGCTTGATCCGCTGTCACAGCACTCTGATGTCTCAGCTGCACCCACCGAGGTCCTTGCAGGAGCCGGTGACAGTCCAGTCTACCCAGTGCTGCAGAGCTTTGAGTGCCTGTACCAGCTCTGGGGAGGTGCAGCATCACACCCACTGAGCTCTCGGACCTGAGCTCGTTGCCTCGGGCAGCCCAGATGTACCTCCATGGTGTGCCCCAGCGTTTCCAGGCCCGAGCCAGCACCTGCAGAGCCCATCTACAACGCTGCAGAACTCTGGTTCCAACAACAGCGTAGCCCTGCAGAGGTGGTGGCTGTGTCCTTCACTTGTCCCAGCTGATTCAGGTTCCTGGAGGCAAAGATGAACGTCGGAGGTTCCTTAATAACTTCCCTTCCCCATGAATTTAGCTATTGTACTTCTGGGACCCTCCCAGCGACAAAGTCTCCAACTGCAGGAACTCCCCCAGCAGCGGACATTTGAAATAAAATAAACAGAATTCAGGCACTGCCTATTTTTAAACTTCCGAAGATAACAAAGCTGACGTGGTTGCTTTGTCTACCTGTTTCTCCCTCTGTCTGTCAGATCCCCTTCCCAAATCATAACTTTGGCACATGTATATCAATTGCAGTATAATTCGACAGGGGAATAGCAGTGACTTCGTGAAAATCAATGTCTGCGTAGAGCATGGAAGACCAGTTTGGCATTTCTCCAGGGAAAGGCTGCAGATCCCCAGTCTGGGTGGCCAGCTGGCCAGTAAGTGAATGGCTAATTCAGAACTGGCCCCATCATGTGCTGCCTCCTGCCTGAGTGGAAGGTGGGTGATGCAGAAAGACACGAAGGAGGAACTAGAGGGGTTGCAGAGCACGGGGGAAGCTGTAATACAGGTGGTAGGGGACAGCTGGGTTTGGCGTGGCGGGTGAATGCAGGGGGGCAGAACACAAATACATCGGAAATCAGGTTTCTGTTCTGCTGCTGACGGATCTCTTGGCTTTCTGTAGCAATGCCAGGGATCTGACAAGGAGAGCCCGCGTCCCCCCGCTCCCATCTCCCCGAAGGAGTTCAGTGTGGTCTGCGATAACATGCTGCAAGGCCTCGGGCGCTACCTCCGCTGCCTCGGCGTGGATGTCCGCATGCTGGAGAATGAGGATGACCACAGGAAAGCTGCTGAGGTTAGTCACGGGCAGGTGAGGGGTGGGTGTTTATAGCTGCCATCTGCACTCCTTGGAGAAGACCTGCTGCTTACCGAGTAGTTAGTCCCTCGCGCCGAGCAGGCAGCGGGTTGGCGGGGGCTGCCTGGTGCCCATGCTGAGCCCCAGTGCTCTGGTTGAGCCCGAGATGCTGCGCCACGTGGCAGCTGGGATCAGCTAGTCCCTACAGCCTGGTGTGAGCTCAGTTCTCTGTTTCCAGGAGATGGGAGGTGAGCAGAGAGCGCCGGGATCTCAAACCTTACTTGTGTCTGTCTGTTTGTGTCATTGGCAGCTGGGATGTTTCAGGTCGTTGGAAGAACACAGGCAGAACGTTAGATGTGGCCTGTGGTCTCAAGCCTCCTTGTTGGGGAGGTGGTGGTAGATTTGCAAAAAGACAAAAATCAGGGAAAGGAACCCCAAATTCGCTTTGGTTTCTAATGGACTCCAGTCTGGACTTACAGGGAAGGTATTGCCCTGCCTGGTACTTGGGTCAGTTGAGCAGAACCATACTCAAAAGATGGCTGTTCAATATGAAAGGGAAAATTTCCATCATATCTTGCCTTATAACGTCTTAGCTGGCTGCCATCTTGTGAGATGACACCACAGCGATCAGGCACAACTTGCAGTGCAACGATGGGGAAGGGAAGAGTCTCTAACATGCACAGGGACAACGAACATCGATCTGGACTCCCATAACAACTCTGACCCTCTGCCTCTCAGAGGAGAGACACATGCTTCTTCATTTCAGACATACTTCTACTACGCCAGAAATGGAGATATCCAGCCCACACAGTGCGTTGCTATCAAATGTGCGCTGATCACCCGGCCTGGTGCACAGGATGTTTCCTCTTCAGATGTCTGCTTGGCCCGAATCCTGTGCAGGCTCCAACTTCTGCAGAATTAATTAATATCTTGTCTCTGCCAAACTTGCACAAGTCATTTAAACAAACTAGCTCTCACTGCCTCCCCCCAGAGCCCCGTCTCCGCTTCTCATCCTGATACCTTATCGTGCTACGGAGAGGATGTTTTACATTGCTTTCTCTATGGTGACCGGACAAACATCCTTTCACTATCAAAAGCCCTTGGAGTGTTACTGTATTGCAGAGCCTTTGATCTGTGCTTGGATAATCAAAGATAAAAATAGACTCCTCCCACTCTGCTTTATATCTGGCTAGTCCTGATTTAACAAAAGTTGAATGTTGACCACTCTACGCCCGAAAACTTGTCAATGTTAATGCAAAGTCCAGGAGAAAGGTTTGGCTCCTGGTCACTGACTACAAGATGGACAGTTTGGGTGTTGTCCCAACACAGTCTCAAACTAGTGTCTCCAGGAACACATAAGAATTAGTGTTTGTTCTTCGTTAAAGTACTTTCAGTAAAGTGATTTATCAGTCCTATTACACATCTCCATGTACCAAGAACTCCCGAATCGCTGGGTATTTGCTCCTTATTGTTCTCATTCCTGTTGCTTGTTTAAGTGGCTTCAGATATCGGTAGACAGATGGGTCCTGTCCTTCACCCTCTGTTATTTGAGATCAAACTTAAAAGCCTGAGTGCTCTGTAGCTTGTGCTTGGGCAGCTAGGAATTATTTTTTTTTATTTTTTTATTTTAGACTAACGCATGTGGCAGTAATCGGTTTGAAAAACCCCATTCCCAGGCTAAACTTGAAGTCTGTGTCCTGTGTACTGCTTCGTGTTGTGCTGCTATTATTGGCTAAATGTTTTATCTTGGACAACAGTCGTCGTGGCAAGTTTATCGTGCCAGATCTGCGACCTCAGATCTGCCGGCCTGTGAGAGCAGGACCTCTGACACCACGGGCCAGCGCATTCCCCTGTTTGCCCGTATTGAACTGCTGTGAGATGACACTGGTTCGCATTCTGCGTAGTTAATGGTGCCATTTGATTAGGACTTGACTGGAAAAATAGCTGAAACTCGTACTGAAAATTCCTCTGGTTGAATCCATCGTCATGTTGAAGGGAAAGAGCTCACAGTCCTGCCTTCCAAAAGCATTTTCGCCTCTGTTCATGAGCACCAGCCACCCTGGGCAGAGCAGCTTTGTGTCCAAGTATGGGTGCCGTGTGGTCTTCCAAGTCTTCTCATTCGGTGGGGTGGCAGTAACATTTTCACCGTGTTGGGTTTGTATCCGAGCTGCTGCAGCCCAAGGCACGCAAGCGTTTGACAAAGCAGGTGTGCAGCTGGGGGATGACATTTGTACCCGATGTGCTGGACGAGCTCCTTTGCCTGACTTCAGCAGCCTGTGCCTTGAGAGCCGGGGGGATTCACCACGGGCTGTCCCTGACACACCTCCTTGCCCGGCGACGCTGCTCCAGTCCTGCTCCTTGGGTGGGAGCCCCTTCTGGAGAGCTTTGGGTAATGGCCAGGCTGGCCCAAGCCATGCTCCCTGCCGCGCGGCAGAACAGGGAGACCTCTCTTGAGAAGGGCCGTATGCATCACCAGAGGCTTCTGACTCCATCCCAGGGTACAGCATGACTCCATCTGGTAAAGACGATGGAGATTCGGTCTTTCTCATGCAGCATCCTTCTGTGTGTGCAGCTGCCGTTATTGGAGTGAGCCACCCTTTGTATTATTCCTATTATTCCACTTATTCCTGTATGCAACGTGTTATTTCCAATTAATACATTTGTCTTTACTTAAATCACATCCTACGCCTGCTGTGTTTCTAGCCAGGTCTTCCAGCTTGTCATCTTGCAAACTTCTCTTTGCAGAGAATCTTACACCTGTCTTTTGGGCCTTCTAGATGGATAACTGGAAGGAGGTGGGAAAGTTTCAGTGGGTGTTTCTCTTCTCTCTGAAATTTTGCAGAATCGGGTAGAGCAGTGGGATGCTTCTCTTACTAACCTTAAAGGATCACCCACCAGCCTGAGGTGACCGTGGTAGATCTTGCAACATTGTACTTCAGGAGTGGAGCAGAAGCTTATAAGACAATGTTGGTTGTTTCTTAGGTCACTAATTTCTAAGAGCTTGGTGAAATCTCAAAGCCCCTTCCATTGAGTGGTGGGTTGGTTTGTTTTATTGTTTTAATGGACTGCGCTCTTGGTCTTCAAAATCATCCTCATCTCTAAGAATAATTGGCACACTAAGGCAAACCTCCTGTCTTTTGAAGTGTGGTAATAACCAGAAGGCTGGTAGAACTAGAACTGGCTTCCTGCAGCTCCCACGGTGTAGAAGGTTCCCTTGGAAGGTTACACCTACTCCCCCAAAACTGCAGGTGAACCAGCGAGTCGGAGAGGAGGGCCAGGCTTGGATGGATCTCAGGAGCCAGTTAGAGCAATGTCCACCTGGATCTATATTGCCCTGGACTGGTTTGGAGCCATGGGACACAAAGGGGACTTCTAATACTGCAGCGAGCAGAGCTTCATGTAATGGGGGAATCTAATCTCTGATCTCGTCTCAGCTTTGAGTGTCTTTTTCCATATTTTTGATGTAAACCACATTCTTCAAGTTTGCTAGTCTTTTTACCTCCCCGCCAGTCTGTGGAGTAAATTCATGGAGGACAGATGGAGAACTGTTCTGCCTTTAAGATCAAGACTTTGCTTTTGATATTTAGTCATCAGGAGGAGAATGTCTTTCATTGAACGACTTGATACAAATGGGTCTGCGTCAAGAAACAAAATTGGGTTGATGGTTTTGGTCTGGTACTTAAGGCCACTTTATGAAATCCTGCAATAATTCTGTGCAATTTATGGTTTTCAGGAATGCTGAAGAGACGTCTGGGGTTGAAATACCAGCAGCAAGTGCACTGCAGGACGGAGTGTGTTCATAGCCATTAAGCTCTTGGTTTGCTGTCTATTTTAAGAGTCTGAGATAGCAGGTGGGGGGCTTCAGGCTTGGGTCGAGGCTTGTGATCCACTTCTCTGGCAGATCCTTGTCCGCGTGCTTTTCCAGCACGCATCCCGGAGCAGATGCTTTCTGTCCATTCCCTTTCTGTCTGAACTGGGACCTCGCTGGCCTGGGCTCAGGATCACTGCTTCACCTCTGCCGCTGCAGGGGGTCGCGGCCTGGCCTGGGCTGCTGCCTTGCGGAGGGAGAGCTGCCGTTTGCCTCTTCACGGGCGTGTGGCATTGCCCAAGCTGCGTCACGCATGGCCTGGGCAAATTTTAAATTACAAATCTAAAGCCTCGTGCTGCTCTTTCTTGAAACCGTCTTTGGCCTTAACTCAGGATCCTTCAGGTTGTCACGAATCATTCTGCCGCTGGTGTCGGCTTCGAAGCACAGGGTCTCTGTCTGCCCTTTCTCGTCAGTCGTTGTCCTTCCAGGTCTCTCTGGTGGTAATTCATTTGAGTTCGTTCATCTTTGCAAGATGAACGTTGGCTGAACAGACAGGCACGTTAAGGGCTAAATAATACTACCAAGTTATGAGGGAGTGCTTTCTATCCAAAAGGTCTAAGCCTTTTCCAGAGGAAGTTGATATTATCTTTTTAATAGATTATGAAACGGAGGCCAATGCCCTCTCTGCAGCCCTCGGGATGGAGCACAGGTCCCTGACACCCACCCCGACACGCTGCTCTCGTCCTCCTTTTCCTTTCATTTGCGTCTCCCAGCACACATCTCCCGCGTGGTCCCAGCGCTGCCTTCCGTTACTTCTTTCGGATGAAAGGAAGGAGTTGTGCCCTTTTCTCCAGCACGCATCCTCGGTGGTTTCAGTCAGATGTGTGCTATCACATGGCTTTTCTGGCTCTGCGTGCTGCTCCCAGCCCTTGTTCCAGAGGCGGAAAAACATGCTGGAAGAGTTATTGCTTTTCTCCGTTTTATTTGATGTTCTTTGCCTGTCTCTGCAGAGCCATTTAGATAAGGGGATTTATCAAGCTTGAACTAATTAACCCTGCATGCAGGAAGTCAGAATGGAGTGTTCCAGCTGTGAAATCCTCAGACTTACCCTGAAGCACACATGGGTCTGAAGGAATTTCGCATCTCTTTTCCCTTGTTGGCAAATCACTGTGGTGAACTTTTGCTGTTGCCTGGCCGGTCTTCTCTCGCTAATGTGCCATGAGGGTGGGTTTTTCGGCAGGGCTGCTCAGGAACCCGACTGCGTGCAGTAGGATCGCGTGCAGCACAGGGTGTCCCCGCTGCCACTTAAAGGTTACTGTTCTTGGAAGTTTTTTCCTTTATTGAGAGAGAGGGTTGATTTTGAAAGAAATCCGGTAATTTTGCCTGTAGGAAGATGCTTTAGAAGTTGTTGCCAATCGCTTTCTCAGTGCAGAACTGGCAGCCAAAGAGTGACTTCACAAAAGAAGGAGGGAAGCGGCTACCTGAAAGGTCAAGATAGGAAAAAAATGGTTGCTTATTTGACTGCACGGTGAGTTTGTGCCTTCAGAGCCTTAGGTGCAGCGGGTCTTAAGAGATTAGCTATCCAAGACAGCATTTACAACTCTTGGTTTTGGTTTTTTTCGGTCTCTGGCTGTGCTGGGTGGTGTCTGACTGTCTGGGAAGTGCAGCAGGACTCTGATCCCAAATGCGTCCTGCCAGGGCTAAAGAGTGATCCAGAGAGAGCTTCTGAAACTCTGATCCAGGAGAGAGACCTCTGTGAGACACATCTGGAAACAGTGAAAAATACAAGGGCTTCCAACAGAATCCAAGCCAGAGAAGAGAAATAACCTCATGCCTACCTTGAAGTGCCAATCTCTTGTCAGCACCAGCAGAGCCGAAGTGCCGGTTCACATGGGAATCCTCCCATTGCTACGGCCATGAAACTATTTCCCTCCTACGGGAGGGGGTGAAGGGCTGGGAAGGAGGGATGTCATTTAATCATACGAAGATCAGTCACACTTTCATCCTTGTGAAGAATTGCAGTTCCAGATTTAGTATCTCCTTTTGGCACCAAACCATTTGAAAGCGTCTCTTACTCCGTTGCAAAGGTCAGGAGCGCGGGTGATGAGTCCCCTGATAATTCAGCACAGACCTTTCCCTTGAAGGACAAGACCTCTGATAAAAGCGCAGGGTTGCAAGTCAGGAGGCGATAAACTCTAATGGAGATGTTCTTTGCAGCCTGGAAAGGGTGCATAATTTCTGTGTCTGCTCGTGGGCTGCTGGGAGAATAACACCGTCTTATCTTTAAGGAGTGGAGTGAGAATCGTTCTGTTAACGTCTATGAAGTTTGCAGAGACATTTGATGGTACATTTTTTCGCTGGAATTACCTGCTTAGGTTATTTTTTTCCTTTCTCCCCTGTGCATTGCTGTGTGAGCAGACCTGCTTGCTTCTTGGTGAACCAGACTGGGGAAACAGAAATAGTCTGGATTAAGGGGGGGGGGGGGGGGAAAGATAGAAAGGATTTTGATAGGGTTATTTCAAGGTGGATCGGTTCCCTGGGCCATCTGCGGTGCAGATGCACGAGTAGCTTGTTCCAGCACATGTGAGGCAAGGCGGGTATTGGCAGGGAGGGGACGTGCAGTGAGCGAGCGATACCTTGGGCTGCTCTTGCTGTCAGGAGCGCATGGTTGAACCAGACCCAGGTGCTCGTGGCCTAGTGTCTGTCGACACTGGAAAGACTCGGCGTCACCAGTTCATGTTCTCTCTGCTTTCACTGAAACCTTGAATCCAGCGTAACATCAGCCCATGTTCATTATGATTTTTACTGTATTTTCCAGATTGCCCGACAGGAAGGAAGAGTCATTTTAACCTCTGGACTCCCATATCAGACTGTAAGTGTTCGGAGCTTCTGGCATTTTTCCGGCGTTGTATCATTGCGTGGTCTGGGATGCGCGGTGTGGCGGAGAGGAAAAGTCAGATGTGAATGCAACAGCTGGCTTGGCTTTTTCATGTTTTCTGCACTAAAAACTACATTAAGGGTCTTGAGAGGTTTGCTGTTCTGACTGACCAAAGCTCGGGTGAGGGTTTTTTTACGCTCAGTAGTGCATCGGTGGGGAGAGCGATTGCTTTCCTTTGGGGGCGGGGGGTGGAAATCAAGCCAAGCAATCCAGAACAAAGTGTTTCTGTTTGGCCTCGCTGGCAGGTGAAAGGCAGCTCAATTCCCATGCTTTTTATCACAAAGATTCTTGTTTACTGACTGGCTCCACACTGACATAGTTTCAACACTTAAAGACGTTTCTTCAGGCTTGGAGGGCAGAGAATGGGAGCCATCAAGCACAGGTCCCGGTGGAAGCTGTAGAGGTTTCGTGTTCCTATAGATACACAAAAAAACCAAAGCAAAACCCAACCTTACTCTCAGCGCCAGATGTTCAGAGCCCTTCACGAGACACACGTCAGAACGCAGCGTTGGTGGGAATATACCGAACCTGTCGAGTCCGCGGTTGCAGTGTTATGGTGCCTGCTGCAGGTCCTTTGCACTTTGGTACTGCCCAAAAATTCATTTGGAGGAGTGCAATTATTCTGGATGAGACACATGAGTCAGAGGCAGGACTTCTTTGTTACAAACTGAATCTAAAAACTCCCAACTACCCAAGTAGCTAGTTGAAGTATTAGCAGAATGTAGGTTGCAAATTTCCTACGTAATAGCTGAGCCCTAAAGAGAACTGTCCCCATGGTGAGACACCGTGAGGCACGTGCAGCCGTGCCACGTTACGGGTTCTTCACCCAGCCTGCGGTTCCTTGAGCCTAGAGCTGGTGTAATGGGTAATTCCGCATCCAGCATAATCTTATTTGGCAAAGTTTTAACTTCAAAGTGCTGTGTAGGAATTGCAAAAGGAAAATAACTGCTTCCCAGTGTACGGTGGTGTCCTGGGAAATGTCTGGTTCCCTTTGTTCCTTTGCCTTTGTATGCCCTACGCGAGGACGGGGTGGCTCTGCCAGGCTCCTTTCCTTCCATGTAGCTGGTCCCATCTTGCTGTGAGTACTCACCATGTTTAGAATTTAGAATGTATTGGGTGTGAAGGGACCTCTAAAGGGCATCTAGTCCAACCCCCCTGCAGTCAGCAGGGACATCTTCAACTAGATCAGGTCGCTCAGAGCCTCGTCCACCCTGGCCTTGAATGTCTCCAGGGATGGGGCCTCCACCCCCTCTCTGGGCAACCTGGGCCAGTGTCTCACCACCCTCAGTGTAAACAACTTCTTCCTCATGGCTAATCTAACCCTGCCCTGCTCCAGTTTAAACCATTGCCCCTCGTCCTGTCGCTCCATGCCCTTGCAAACAGCCCCTCCCCAGCTTCCCCGTAGGCCCCCCTGTATGTTCATAAAGGCGTGTCGAGAACTTCCCAGTGCTCGTTCCCAGATACAAACTTCTCTGCTAAAAGTGGAACAAACATCGCGGGATGGTCCACATCAGCCACTCCAAATTCACTTGGCCCTGAGTGGCCTCCAGGTGAAGCGGTGTGCGAGCTAGAAGGGTTGAAGTGGTACAACTGTCATCAGCCATCATCCCCATCACTGTGTGCTTTTGCATACTGCGGGTGACCTGGCCAGGTTTCATGTGAAAGCGGGGATTAAATTCAGTTTCCTCTTGCTACCCCTCTCAGCACCACATCACCGAATTAGAAGTTGAAGGAGACCCGCGCAATCATGTTTCATTTATACGTATAAAATGCTTCGGTGCTTCGGTGGTCTCAGAGCTATTGCAGCTTTGGCTAAGTGTTACATTGCCAGTTGTGCTTGTTAGATCAAAATTTAGACTGTAAACACATCCTAACTCCAAATGTTATTTGTAATTAAAGCCAAACCAGGTGTATTAGGGAAAAAGCCACGGATCCTGATGCACGGAGTGCTTCATTTATTGTCTTTTACAACTTGTCTTTTGAAGCTCCAGTCCCAGGTAGCAGAAGGAAGGTGTTTCTCTGTGAACTGCTCAGAAAAGGCAAGAGAACAGGCCCTGCAGGTTCTGAAGCACTTCAACGTTCAAGTGTCCCTGGCGGATATCTTCAGCCGCTGCCAGGTAGGACAAGGCTTGTTTGAGTTCCAGTTCCTGCCGGCTCGCCGTTCCCTGCACAGCAGGCGCTGCTTCAGCTTCTCGGGTCTTGCACTTAGTGTCTCGTCCTTGGTTCCCAAGATTTCTGCTTGAACTTTGGCAACAGCTTGCAAAGCTAGGGGAGTTGTGAGCGCGCTAACATCCGTCACAAGTGTTGATGGCTGAGTCAGAAGAGCAGAGGCGCTGCATCTGCAGCGTGCTAGAAACGCTGCTGGTTTTCTGATTTTTGGTACTTGGCATGGGTTTTGGCATCGACGATCACGGTTATGCTCTCTTTGTTGCTGTGTTCTCTGTCTAGGACACATGCTGTTTTAATTATAAACCATGCTTAATTATGGCTCTGCGATTCTGATAACATTTAATTACTTTAATAGGAGGATTTTTTTTAGGACTGTGTTTTTTTCAGAAGCTATTAGGTTAATTCATGTCCATGCTAGTTGATGACTCCGGATTGTGTTTGGCACTGGGTATCTGTGGATTGTTTTTAAGAAGAAATTTTAATTGTGTTAGCTCAAATCTCTGTCTCTTCCAATTTCACTCTTGTATTTGTTACAGTAACACGCTGAAACCTATCCCTGCAAAAACCGTAATATAAACCAACTTGCGACTTCACCCTCTCTCATCTTATCAGTGTTTAAAGAGAAAAAAAGAAGAAACTGCAAATCTGGCTGGAAAAGGAGCTTTCTCTTAGGAATAAACGAGCCAGCTGAACGCTTCGGTGGAGTCTGGCTCAGGGCCTCTTGGTCGAGCTTGTGGGGTCTCCTGGCCTGGTGGGACTGCAGGGGCGGTGTAGGAATAGCAATGGCTTCTGAGCGAACGCCCCGGGGAGCATTTCCTAGACCTCTGCTTATATCTGATGTCAGTTGTTGAAACCGTATCTGTAACTTAGGGAGAAAAGGAGAGTCGTCCAGCTGTGCAGGTTGTCTGGAGCGGAGAGTGACGTAACACCGTGCAGATTGGATCGACATAATACGGGCTGATCTTGCTGCAGGATAAACGTATATATTCGGATATAAGATACTGCGTTCAGTCTTGTGGTTTTATTGTTCCGAGAACAGATTACAGTTGTTACGGAGTGACATGCTGGCTTCTTCGCTATTGAAAAAAAAGCCCTTGAAAAAAACCTTGTGGATTCTCCGATTCCCGGAGATCCCATAAAATAGCAGTGTTCTTCCTGGTTGTTGTTGAAATACCACAAGAGTAAGCACACACACACACAAAAAAACCCCACGCTGCAGAAGACTCTGTGATATCTGTAATAGATGCAGAAGGCTGTGCAGCATGCGATATAAAACTGACCCCTTGCCCATGATCTGGAGTCTGGAACTGTTTAACTATACGGCTTTTTAGTACGTGCTGTCTTAGTTTACAATATAAATAGGGGTAATCAATCTGGCTAAGAATATATACTAAGTGTTCTCTTACTTCCAGGAGAAATGCCTTCCCTGTAAATTGTGGTGGTAGAACAGCTGCATCTTTTATACCGCTCAGCATGGGAAGATGCGATTATTTGTCAAACTGCTCTGCGTTCGGAATCACGTACTTACCTACATTTAAGGCTTTGGCGTTCTGGAGCTGATTTTGTTCAGCTGTGCTCTACAGACTGTACGAGTTCCACTGGTGCTCTTGTTTGTGAGGAGAATCCCAGCTTTTCCAGCCGCCCGTCTGCAGGCGGTTTGCCGGCTGTGCGGCGCTGCCTGTGCCGGGGGCAGCGGGGAGGGACGGAGCGTGCTGCGTACACGCAGGGACTATTCACTGCCCGCGTCAAAAATGGCAAATTTCTGCTTTTACGAGGGTGCTCTGTGGCCACTGCGGCCGTGAGAGACTTCAGCACTTCATTTGCGAGTTCTTTCCAAAACATCCTCAGTCTCTGCAAACCTAATTGGGCTTAATTAGGATGGAGGCTAGATCCTTAAACTGCCCATCGGTGCCCTCCACGCTGCCTGCTCTGGGCTTTGAACGGGTTACAGACCCTGGGGCTCCGCCACCCCCTTGCAGAGACGTGTATTGCTGTGGGTGAGGAGGGTTTGGCGGTCCCTGCGCAGGGGACCGATGGTGGCGAGGGAGCTGGGCTCCAGGAACGCCCAAGAGCTGCCGCCCACGCGCTGGGCAGGGGGAGGACGGGTAACACCTATCCGTAACCCGGGCCACTCTCCTTCCTCGCCTTCGTGGAGCTTCGGTGTGGCGCTGCGGGGACGGCAGCGGGGGACGGCCCTGCCGTGCTGGCGGGGCGCTGGCGATGGGTTATCGGCTGCCATCAGCTGCAGATAAGCGTTTTGTGTGTGTCGCAGGAAGCAATGTGGCATCCTGCCTGCCTCTCGCTGTCTGGGGGAGCAAGGGCTTGTTTTGTCTCTTGGGCTTCTGTTCTGTAAATGATTTGAGTCAATATGTCAGCAAATATTGTTGCTGTAGCAATTAATGCGTGTAGTGCAGAGCACACGGTAAAAATAGGTCCCAATTCAATGTTGTGCCTAAGATTGCTATAAAATGTGTTTCCTCTGTCAGCTCCCTCAGCAGGGAAAGACGGTCTCTCTTTTGCAGATATAAAGAATGGACTTGCTTTGTAACCCTGCCAAAATACTGCCTTTTTCTGTTAAAACAATGGCAAATAGCGGTTACCTCTGACTTAGCGCAGCGAGTGCACGGAGGATTTCACCCGTGGCTTCTCGGCATTTCTGCTTTCCGTTGTGCTGGGCTTCGACGTGGTTGCTCTGGTGAAGGGCTCCAGAAATGGAGACTGCTGCCGGCTGCCTTGCTTATGGCCCAGCGTGGTCTTCCCGTTGCATGTGTCTCTCAAGTGACGCATCTTAAGGATTCTGTGATGATCATGGAGAAGCCACCTGTACGCATCAGCTTCAGCCAGGCCTGGTGTTGCCTCCGGTGAGGAAGGTTTTAGGGGATCTGAGTGGAAATAAGATGAATTCTGTCTTCTCGTGCCATGCCAAAAAAACCAACCCAAGAAGTCATACATTTCCTAGCCTTAAAATCTTTGAAATAAATCCATTCCCACTATTTGAAATGCAAATATCTTTTGTCTGTCAACTCTGCACACATTTGAATATCTTGTATACAACTTTTCTTCTTTTCAGATGTCCAAAAGTAGCTCCTTCAGAAAGGGGGGATGTGCAGTGGGTGCCAAAGGGTGTTCTCAGATGCTGGAATCAGCACATTGGTCCCTTACAGTAGTCAGGAAGATCTTTGTGGAGCTGTCGGGGGCTGTTGGGAGCAGCCTCAGGGTCAGCTGCCAAACCGGCCTGAGTGGAAGATGAGTGGTCCTCTGCTCAGGGCAACTTGGAGGCAGTTCTAACACAGAACTTCTTGCATTTAAGAGAGAAAAAACCAAAACCTGCTAAAGAAGGTGACCTACAGGATGGCTACAGTTATGGATACGAACGTCTGACACCTGGCTTGTTTTATAGGGAGTTGAAATTTGGCTTCTCTCACAGGCCGGTCCATTCAAGGCGGAGATTATCTCCCACCCCTCCTGGTGCTGCGGCCACTCAGACGTGGTGTCCGTGCGTGGGACGTGCCTGCCTGCTTTGACACTCGCCTGTGGCCTGGTGGGACAGCAGGAGGACATGAACTCCGTTCCAGTCTCCTAAGGAAACACTGGAAAGTGGCCACGATTTGGCAGACGTTACCCGGATGACCGACTTGGCTGTTTCCATCTTGCTTTTCTGTGCCGCCTGACTGAAGTCCCCTCTGAAGCGGGCGCAGCCCGCAGCCTGCGCAGTGCCTCTCCAGCCACTGCTCTGTCTCGGTGAGCCCCACGTATCCCGGGCAGTTTCCCCGCTTTGGCTAAGGTATGGTGTCTGGCCTAGCCGGCTTCTTGGTAGTGAAAAAACACTTGTGTCGAAGAAGATAAATTCAGGAACGGGGCTGGCAGCCCCCGGTTGTGAGTAATGCTGCGCTGTGCGGCACCGACAGGGTGAAATTACGGTTTGAGTGGTGATAAACTGAGGAGATAAACAGCGTGAGTTGCTAGCTTTAAATCTTTATGTCGCAAGTGTTTGTCACAACAGTTTGAAGGGAAAATAGTGTGTTCAGTGTTGCACGGGATTGCCGATAAACTATTCCTGTTCTAGAAGAACCTCGTCGTTAAAGGTTTATGACTCTGCCGTAAGATCCTTGGTGGTGTGAGGCTCTGCAGACAGATTTGGGGCCAGGAGCGCCTGTCCGTCTTCAGAAAAGCCGAGCTGGGCTTTACTTGCAAGCGGAACTGCTGCTCGGCTCAATTTTGAGTCCGAAGCTTTGCTCTTGTGGAGGGGAGGGAGTGGGCTGGGGACCCGTGTCCTGCGGTGTGGCCGTGCCACCTCCTTGCCTCCCTCGGGCCCCTCTTCCCTTTCCCACCCTCCGTTTGACTCGACCCTTTGGCCCTTCAGCTGCCCGGGGCAGGGACCCTGTTGGAACAAAACCTACCGCAATGGGAGGCTGGTCCCAGGTGAGGCTTCCAGGCTTTCCTGCCGGGAAAAATGATGGCAATTATATCCCCTGCAAAAATAAATATTCTCGGAGAAAAAAAGGAGTCTCAGGCCGCAGCTGCAGTTTCTGCAACCGAACAGCCCTGCATTTGTTATAGGATTATCTGCAAATTCAAATAGGTTGTCTCGTTCACTTCGCTGAATGCTCTGATCCTAAATAAGCAAATTACATCACCTATTCTGATGTCCTGTTTAACTTATGACCTCAGCCTGAGCGCTGCAGGATGTGAGAGATAGCTGCTTTATTTCATTGTCTGGAGATCTGCTATCTATTTCCCCCCCCTTCCCTGCTCTTTTGGTTTCAAAGCTGCTCACCCCAGCCTTTCAGAAAGGTGTTAGCATGGGATTAGGAGTAGGCGGGGAGCAGGGGGGGAGGAAGAGAGGAAACCACCATTTTTTTTGAAATTAGGTGCAAAAGTGTTCTAACAGTTGCAGCGAATGTTTCTGGTTTTTTTGTGGTTAAGGTAACGAATTTCGTTGCTGCAAAGCTCATCATGCGCAAGCTGATTTACGCAGAGGGAGCCCAGTATGGAGCAATCCATTTAGCAGGGACAAAGAAAAAGACCTTATGATTAGCTGAAAAACCCTGTGCTTGGGGCACTTTGCGAGAACCTTTGAAGCCAGCCTGGGAACTCTGGCAATATTAGTCGATAATTAGTAATATAGATCCCTCAAGCTGTCGTCTAGGTTGAAAATGTGCATGTCTCTCATGAGCCTCTGTCACACCAATCTGATCAGCAGGCTTTTTTGTTCCTTTTATGTGGCTTGCTCTGTCGGTCCAGATGATGATGAGAACTGCCAGACATCATCTTTCTCACTAACTTGTGAGCCGAGCAGCTATCTCCCTGCTCTAGCGAGTCATGGAAGTGGCACCAGGGCAATTTCGTTTTGTGGTCACCTTTCCTGGCCTGGGCAACAGTCGTTTCATTCTTTTAAAGGCACCACTTGTCCTTCCCCCATGCGCAATGAAAAAACAGTAGAATTTAAAGGCGACGTATTTCGTAATTTTTCTGCTCCAGCAGACAGCGAGGGATTTGTCTTGAGGGGTTGCTTAGGACAAAAAGCATCTGCGACTGAAACGGGGCTGAGGCGGTCATCAAAGAATTTTGGAAATGTCAGTTCTCGGAGCCCACGTTTTCGGCTTTTGAGATGCCTTCCCCTGAGGTAACATCGTGTCCCTGTTTGCCTCCTTTCAGCCCTTTGGAAAGGGACGTGTCACCAGGTACATGAAGAATCAGAAGGGTCATGCGCGCTGGATTTTGTCGACTTGGGAATGCTGAGGAAGAGAATATCATTTTGAAACCCTCTGTGGTTTAATAAAAGGTTCATCCATAGGATGCAATTTGTCAGCGCCTACAGGTCAGGAAAACCTGTGATTAACAGCATCTGTGGTTTCCCCAGATGTGTGGTAGCTGCTCACCAGCCCTGAACCCAAACCGAGAGCTCAGCCCTGTGCCTACCCACTACGTAGGCTGTGATTTCTTGCTTCAGAGTGTGATTGTTCAACGCAGAGGGTAAGGCCCTCTTAATCTTTTTGTTTATCCTGGGCTTGGCAATTTAGATGTAATCTGCGACTTGTGCTGCTGAGGCTCTGGCCAGGAAGCACAGCTGGTATTATTCTGCCTCTACAGACGTTGTTGAGGGAGCGAATTGACCTCAAAAGGTGCTTGTCCCGGGACTGTCTGAATGTGAGCGTTCACTCGTGAATGCACCTACGCCGCCGCAGCGCTCCATTCCCGGGAATGGCGCTCTTTTGCTTTGGAGCGGCTCTACGCGACGGTCGTTAAATGGCACGAGGGGTTGCGATAATTTGCCGAGGCAAATTGTGCTCCCTTCGAGTCTCCAGTTGGGTTGTAACTTGCTGGTCTCTAAGGCTTTTATCAACTGCAGTGAGACCTCTCGGCGAGCGGCCACCGCCATGTGCAGGGACGTGGGGACACGCTTAAGCCCCATCCGGTGGGGATCCCAGCGGGAGCTGCGAGCCCCGGCTCGTGGGTGCGAGGCAGGAGGGCGGGCAGCGTGCCATCCATACCGGCTCCACCGCCCCACTCCCGGGGGGGTCACCGGCACCATGCACGGCTGGGTACAGCACCGATCCCGTAAAACGCCCAGCCTGTGACTCGCTCAGCGGCGCGCTGCTGCCCGGAGCCCCCCAAAACAAGGGCTCGGCTGGGCCTAATTCTCAGCAGCGAGCCCGGACAGTGCTGCCTGGTTCCCACAGACTGTACACTTCCCTGCCAAGATTTCAGTATCTTCAGAAATTCAGTGGAGCATGAAGGTCACAGCAAGGGAAGAATGACAGCCTGAGACTTTTTTTTTCCCCTTTCACCAGCTCGGAGCAGACTGTTGTCTCTCTAGCATGTTGACTGTTTTCATAGGGTTAGCGTGAAGTTTATGTTTTACACAGACCAGTGGAAGTCAGATATGGGAATGCAGCAGATCAGCTGTGTTTCTTCAAGGAAGACGGTCTCATGTTGCAGAGTTTCTTTCTCAGTGTCTGCAGAAGCTTGATTTCCAGTGAAATTTCCTTTAACAGATCTTTGTCTTTAGGTTCTCTTTGCGGACGTATGTGAGAGACTGTACCCGAGGTTTCGGTTTGTGTATTTATTTCCTTTCTCTTATTTTCACTTACAAAGCTGCAAGCGGATATTAAACTTCGGGGTGGGGGGGGTGGGGAAGCTGTTAATTTTCCACGGTGTTATGTATTACGGTGCTCAAAATGATGATGCCAAATTAGCCATTAGAGGTCAAACCTCAGCTGACAGCAAATGTTTTCTTCTGAGGAAGTCATCTTTATTCCTGGGAACCAGTTCTGTTCTCCTGGGCTAAATGCGAGAAAGGTATGAATGTGTGTTTTTTTCCTGGAGGGCAACACTAGCTGGAAAAATGCTGGGTTTAGCCAGTGGAAACAGCACAAGCAAACAGCGATTGGCAGTGAAAACAGCACTTGTATTTAGACTAGCATAGAAAAGAAGACACAGTGTAGTGCAGAGTAAATGTCCTTTTATACAGCTCTGTCCAAGGCTTTTTCTTCCTCTCGTGGGTTTGGAGAGACGGTGGAGTGCGTTGGTCAGCAGTGATGCTGGTGCACTGGGAGAAAGTAATGAAAGGTCAGCGGGTGACAGTGATGGAGTGACTGTAAGGAAAGCGAAGAACTCTCTGGAGAAGGCAGTGACACAGCTATAACTCCCATGTGTCCCAAAGAAACCGTCCCCATGTTTTCTCTCAAATGTCATGAGAAAACAAGAGATTTGTAGCCAATTTAAGTTCTGCTGGTTTCCAGTCCCCTGTGCCTCCTGAGGTCAGAGTTCAGTGCATTGACTGTGTCAAGAAGTCAAAATTCCCATGTTTTATACACTGTGGAGTTTCTCCTCCTTTTTGACATTGATGCCCTTATAATGCTCTTTGTTTGTATGTGGTGGTAAGGATGAGATGTCCAGCTCCCGGTGTTTGAAGGGCTGTATATTTATACTGGTTGGTTCTCAGGATGGTAATCCTACATACGAACCAGCAATACGGTCAGTGGGTCTCGTTAGTTGAGAGACTTTGGACATTAAAAGTTAAACGATGTCAAAGTTCTTGTTTTCACAGTGGAGTGACCAGCTTCAGGTAGGTCAGGTGAAGTGAATTAGTTTGAACCCAACCAGGCGGCCTCCAGGCCTTTATTTTCCCTTCAGAGATGATCGAATAGTGTCAGACAGGAGCCCGTCTTCTAAAGTTTGATGTGGGCCCTCTTGTAGCACGGGTAGTATCGTGGAATGTTTTCCCAAATCCTGAGGAGAATCCTGCACAAAAACCTTGTCCTGTTGCTGCAAATGCAGTTAAATCCTGCTACGTGCTTCACGGGGAATGAGCAGTTTTGCAGTCATCCGAGATTTGCAGTGTTGGCCTGGGCAGCTGTTAATCCCGGCAGCAGACCTTTGTTCCTTCAGAAGAATGTGTGATCTCCAGGCATTTTTGAAGCTTTCGCTTGAGTCAGCATTATACACCGAGCTGCACATACTTGGCTTCAGTGTAGAATTTGCCAGATCTGTAATTGCTCGACAGCTTTTATCGGAAGACCTCTAGGCATTAAACTGTGTAACTTCCTATTGGCGTAAAACAAACCGTATCTCTTATTCCTAGTATTAATTGTAGGAGATGACAGCCTACACCAAAACCGCACATTTGTTGACCACTGCGGGCCATGGTACCTGATTTCCTTCTTCATCTGCTGCTGTGAAGGCATTTTGAGCTCCAAGCAGCTAATGATTCTGTGGTAAGCAACATCTGTAGGGTTTAGGCTTTTCAAGAAGACCTTGTCCCCAAAAGGAGCACGTGGTCTAAATTACTTGATGTAGGACGAAGTCATTTTGTGTTTGTGTAAACCCGCGGACCCAGGGATCATACAGCGTTTCGGAAACAGAGACAGGTAAAGCGGTATCCTGGTGAAAAGGGAAACAGAAAGCTTTTAAATGAGTTTCTCAATTCACGCATCATGTCAGTCTTGAAGAAGATGGTATTTTGCAGTTGTCTTGATGAAATACAGCTATATTGTGTGCCGTGAGCCCAAGGGAGGATTTTGCTGAGCTAGGCATGGGTGCTGTCACTGAATCAGTCATTTATAAGAGGCTCAGGATAAATTTTTCACTCTCATCCCCCAGGAAGGCAATAGAAATCCCTCGGTAGCGGGAAGGTTTTTATAGCGAGCTTATTTGAGAGTGTGCTAATCTGGAACAAAGTCTCCTGACAGCACAAGCTTTTTTCTTCCAGAGGGCAGCCCCGTAGCCTCCGGTTTCCCAACGCCAGGAGTGATAGAGGGAGAACGGCAGCGTCGGAGTTTTGGCAAAGGTGGAAAACGTAACATTCAGGGCGTGCTTCTTGTGAGTCAGTGTGTTTTCTCTGGACAAGTGGAGTTAGATGGTTTACCTGTCTTAATTCAAGACACGCAGTCTGAGTTGATAATCCTTTTGTTGAGGGAAGCGCTAGGAGACGATGCAGGTGAAAGCCCGTTTCTCTCAGCCCCAGTAACTTCTCCATTCCCGCCCCCAACTCGGCTTTTCTCCTGGTGGTTTCGGGGGAGCTACTTCTACTGAGGCGTTTTAGTGACGTAGGAGAATACCATACGTTTAAGGTGAGCACAGACAGGTTTATGTTCCTAACTGCCCCTTAAAATGACTGTGGTTACATCCAGGTGTCTTGCAGCCGGGAGGGTGACCCAGCGCCTCTTATCCCCTGGTCACTTGTCCCTCCCTCACGTGTGCAGCTCCTGCGCGGGGAAGGGGGCACAGGCAGACCCTGATGTTGAGACTGACCCGGCTGAAATGGGAGTTCCCGTTTGCAGCTGGATCACTGCTTTGTGGTCACAAGGGACCGCAGGAGCAAGTTGCGTCTCGGGGGGTACCGATGGCATGGACCGCTCCACCTCCGGCAGCCAGATCCCGGGGCAGCGCCCCTGCCTGGATCCTGCGGCATGGCAGCAGGAATGGGTGTCCTGCAGAGGTGTGGGCAGAGCACTGAGCTCTGCAGCTGTTAGGGTTTTCATTTGACAGTCTAATTTCATGGAATTAGAAGAAGGGGAGATCACCGAGCCGGGTCCTGCAGGAGGAAATGAGCTGATGGTTGGAGAGAAGGAAGTTGGTGACAGAGGAGTCGGAGGAGGAACACGGCTCCCTACAAACAAGGTCATGTGAATGGCTGTTTGGTGACAGGATGGAGTGATCGATGTGCAAGGATAATGGGTCGCTGGGGAGCCGGCCTGAAAGCTGAAGCCTCTAAAACGTGTGGGACATTGTGGAAAAGAAAGTTAAAAAGACATCAAGTAAAGGCAGACAGCTTCTGGCACACCGGCCTGCCTCGCAGCTCTGGCTGGCATGCTTCCCTGGCCTTGCTTTTGCACACCCCTATTTCTGACTATATAAATGAGTGGGGCACTAAAAAGTTGTTCGCGCTTCCGTCTGTGCAGACACCGGCCTGAGCTGGAGGATTCCTAGAATCATGGAACCGCAGGGTTGGCAGGGCCCTCTGGAGATCACCCAGTCCCACCCCCGGCCAGAGCAGGGTCACCCACAGCAGGTGGCACAGGAACGCGTCCAGGCGGGGTTGGAATGTCTCCAGAGACGGAGACTCCCCCACCTCTCTGGGCAGCCTGTGCCAGGGCTCTGCCACCCTCACAGCAAAGAAGTTCCTCCTCATGTTGAGGTGGAACTTCCCATGCTCAAGTTTGTGCCCGTTACCCCTTGTCCTGTCCCCGGGCACCACTGAAAAGAGCCTGGCCCCATCCTCCTGACACCCCCCCTTTCAGTATTTATCAGCGTTGATAAGATCCCCCCTCAGTTGTCTTTTTTCCAGGCTGAAGAGACCCAAATCCCTCAGCCTTTCTTCATCAGAGAGGTGTTCCAGTCCCCTCAGCATCTTGGTGGCCCTTTGCTGTCCCCTCTCCAGCAGTTCCCTGTCCTTCTTGGCCCGGGGAGCCCAGAGCTGGACACACGTCACGGTCCCCGCAGAGCTGGGGACTGTCCTCGGCAAGATGCTGCGAGGACCGACGGGCGCACGCCGCTTCGCTCCCAGGAGTAAACCCATCCCGCAGCAGGGACCAGCCAAACCATGACCAGTAAACCCATCCTCGCCCTGGCCAGCCTTCGCTCTGGCTGCCTTCTGCCGTTCCTCCCCTGAGTGGGGCCTTCCCGGGATCAGCGGCATTTAGTGGCATTTACTGGAGGGCTCAGATTACCCCAGTGAAAATAATCGGTTATGCAAAGTTACGCTGTTTAGATTGGGTTTCTTCTGTGTGGCCAGTGAGGTGTGAAAGTCAATCTGCTCCGCAAACCCTGAGGGCGCTTTCTCTGTGCTGACTTGATATGATACCTTTGGGGTTTGGCTGGCGGGGGAAGAGCTGGCCCTGGGTTCGGTTCAAAGGGACACAAAGCCCCGGTGGTTACGGTGGGGCCGGGCTGGTGAGCAGCCCAGCGCTCCTAAACGCGGCCTGGCAAAGCAAACGGGTCACCTGAGAGGAGGGTGCGAGGTTTGGGTCATCTCCGCCGGGAGAAGGCCGGTGAGGGCAGGCCGTGGCTTCCGACTGAATATTCTTGTTTATGGTTTTGTTGGTGCACTTCTCCTCACAGGCTCATCATCATGGTCCACGCAGTGAACAACAGGGTAATTAGTAAATTCTCATTGTTAGGAGAAGGACTTGCTGTAGCAGGAGTGTTTCATGGTATCCATCTTACGCTTTTTTCATGACCGTCTTCCCTTTCTCCCTGAGAGAACCACAGATTTGGAGTTTAAATGCAGAAAAGTCCCTGTGGACCAAGAGCCCCTCCTGACCCTCCCTACCTGCCGGCCGTGGCTTCCGTGTCATTCCTGCAGAGAGGGACGCGGGCTCGCTCCCAGTTTGGGCTGGTGCGTCGGCCGGTGGGGGGGCTGGGGGTGACCGAGGGGGTCAGGCTGAAACCCTGACCTAACCTGCCGGTGTGGCACTAGACCCTCCGTCCGTAAGATCACAGCGATGGCGCGTAGTGGCCGTCCTAAGGGGCTTGCTGGCCGCTGAGCGGTGTTCGTGAGCGCTGGCGGATCCCAAGGGGATGAGCGTGAGGGATGGCCCAAGGGCTGCTGTCTCGGCCAGGTAGTGCAAAACCCACGTAAGGGGAGCAGGACGGAAAAGCAGCACATGCATATTTAAATCAGCGTCAATTTATGCCGTGCTGATCTGTGACTTGCCGCAGCATCATTCATATTCAGCTTCAGTGCCAAAAACAATGCTCAGCTGCTTTCTTACTCCTTAATGAAAAATACCTCTTTAGGGTTTCTTTGAAGTCCCCACCCCTGAAAATCCCCGCTATATTGTCATCATTGTTACTGTTAACAGCCCCTGCCAGTATCGGGAGCCTTTCCTGACAGATAGCTCTGCAGGGGCTTTGTCCCACGCTTCAATTCAGCCCCATACTATAGACAGTTTTAAATGGCTAATGACGGGCCTCCCAGGGGATTTCTGCCAAACTCTCAAAGACCTCCCAGGTTTAAAAGTGGCAGGGTGTCCTTTTCCTGGGGCCAGCCGCAGGAGGAATGCACGCAGTCAGATTCTCCTACCTAAGCTGCATCAGCCTGGTTATTTTTTCGGTTGCAAAGACTCATCCATGCGTATATAGCTGGTTGCTTAGCAGAAGAGAGATAGCTGTGTCAGTAGAGGACATGAAATAAAGAGAGGAAAAAGGTTAGGTGGAAAGTATCCTCACTAGCTGGAGGTATTATTGCATGTTAACGTTGAAAATACTGCTTTTGAAAGTCGTAGAAAAGTATGAAAGGCTTTGAAAAATGAAGCCAGGGTCTGTATCAGAGGTACGGCAGGATTGATTCTTCCTCAGTGCGCAGTGATGGTACAGCGATGTTTCTGGGATACAAACAGGAACGTGAACGATGTCTAAATGAGCTGGGCTCCTTTTTCAGAGGAAAGGCAGAAAAACACTTGAGGATCACCGAGGGTCCGTTGGAAATGGGACTGGGACGCTTTTCTGTCGTGATTTCACGAGGGTTTTCAGCCGGTGTAGGCAGACGCTGCTGCCAGATGAAGCCTCTCGCTCACCTCTCCCCGGCCCCGCTGCCTCCCTGAGCCCCCCCTGCCCCGACACAAGTGCTTGTTTAACTGCGGGGTCGCTGGATCAGGGAACTGATCCCGGTTGAAACGGACCTGTCAAAACCAGATGGTTAATTTTAACCCAGCTCAGTTCCCCAGTCTGGTTCGCGCTGCAGCTGCCCAGATGTGCGTCTGTGCGGGAGGGGGGCAGGAGGGCTCTGCCGCCGCTGGCTCAGCACGGGCTTATGCTGGCCAAAGCCCTTGCGAGCCCACAGCTGAAAGAGCTCAGGCCAGCGCTTCCATGGCCCTTGTCTGTTCCGTCCCAGCCGAACAAAGGGAACGTGGCTGGTGCCGCGCAGCATGCCAAGGAGGGGCTCACTGGGATGGGTGGCCTGTCATAGAATCGTAGGATCCCAGGTTGGAAGGGACCTCAAGGATCATCTGGTACAACCCTTCTTGGCAAAAGCACGCTCTAGACGAGGTGGCCCAGCACCCCGTCCGGCCGAATCTTAAAAGTGCCCAACATTGGGGAATCCACCACTTGCCTGGGGAGATTATTCCAGTGGCTGATTGTTCTCACTGTGAAAAATTTTCCTCTTGTGTCCAATCGGAATCTCCCCAGGAGTAACTTGTACCCATCACCCCGCGACTTTTCCACGTAGCTCCTTTGGAAAAGGGAGTCTCCATCTTCTTTGTAGCCACCCTTTAATTACAGGGACGTGATGTCCTCCATGGCTGTCTGGTCTCAGCTCAGGAGATGACGCCTCAGCCCTACCCTGTTAAAATATCCATTTATTTTGGTCCCTTCTGGCAGTTCAAAATCTGGTTTGGTTCAAATTTGATCTTCAGCTTTGTAAATGGAGTGCACAGTCAGGTGGGTGCTTATTCCCGGGTCAACAGAAACCGTACCGTTGTGACCAGCTTGTAGCTGCTGTGCACCGCACCGCGGTGTTGCGTCGTGGCTGAATGCAGCTCACCGCTTCCGAGCGCGTTGCTCCAGCTATTCGTAGAGAAAAGGGCTCTTCTCAGGGATTAGCAAATGTATTTCCCAGAGAATATGTTAAGAATTGGTTCATTGCTTGTGCTACCAAATGCAACTAAATCTTTCCTCCTGCCAAAGGAATCAAAATTAATACCTTCTCTTCTGTATTAAAATAATTTTTTATTTTTTTTTTTTATCGAGGGGAAAACCGCCACCTCTCAAAGTGATGCTGTGCCTTTAACGGGGCTGCTGTTGTACCGAGTAGTTGAAGCTTCATTTAGCCTGAATGAAAAACTTGATGCCTGTCGCTGAAGAGAGGAAACTGGTGGATGATTTACTTGGAATGCCCTACAGCAACGGGGTTATAAATGAGGAGGGGAAACACCAAGAGCACCGAGATCTGAACCAGAGGAAATGCACGAAGCCTTGAAGTGACCTTATGTAAATTCCTAATGATGAGACTTAATTGAACTCATTTTTTTCCAGGGGTTGTAAAGATCAAAATAACAACAGCCTTGAAATGCAAAGGTCTCTAGATGATGCATACGAACGTATGGTCGCATCCAGCTGAAAACTGCCCCGGGTTTGTGTGACCGGCCTGCCCAGCAGCTGGGGACCGGACCCAGTCTTGCTCCGGGAGCTGCGGTGCTCGGGGCGAGGACACGGGGCTGCTCCGGGTGCAAAAGCAATGCCAGGCGTCCAAGTGCTGCCTTCCGTCCCCGTGTCCAAGCTGCCTCTGCTTAAATGCTGATTTTCAACTCTCTGTTTCTGCACTGAGTCCCGGGAAGCCTGGCGTGCCCCGGGACGCGAACCAAGCCGGTGTCCTCAGCCCGGCAAGTGCCCCAGTTCTCCGACAGGGAAATCCCAGTGAAGAGAAACAGAGCAGTGCTCAAGGGGTCCCGGGCTGTGCCCTTCTCGCCGAGGTTGGTTCCCGACATGAAATAATGTGGGCATGTGTTCAGTGTGACAGTGTCGGAAACTGATACGGAGACTGTCAAGACCAAATTCCTGTGCTGTTTCTAGAGCTCGAGATTTTTTCCCCTTGCTTGCGTTCGGCTCTAGCGTTCGTTCTCCTCTTTCCTATTACCGCGTTTGGGGTAACATGAAGAAGTGCTGATCTGGGGAGAAAAAGCAAGCGGTCGCTGCTGTGAAAAGTACACATCACTGATTCTGGTTCCAGATTCGCTGGGCTTGTGTTTTCCAAGGACTCGCAGGGTTCGGTACCCACATGCGCTGGAATGTCTGTGAAACCCCAGCTGCTAACGTCTCCTGCGTTTCATTCAAAATACCGGCTTAATTGATTTATTTAGATTCATAAACAGCAGGAGAGAGCAGGAGGCTCTGACCCAGTGAGAAACTGCGGATATGGCTGTGAACAGCAGGCTAATGAAGATGAAAAACCTCCCCTGTCCAGAGTAATCCAAACACAGTCTTCCATGCGAGTCTGTTGGCCCAAGTGCAGCTGTTTGTCTTTTCAGTAATCTGAGGCCGGAGCAGCACCCTGAGAAGCAGAGGGGACAGTGACTGTTTGTACGCAGTGGAGGTCACTTGTGCTGCTGCCTTCACCCAACGGTGTCCCGCGGCGGAGGTGAACTCGGTGGCGCAGCGGTGCCACCACGGCTCCGGGGCTGCGCTCCCACGGGCACAGCCCGGCTCCATCGGACCCAAAGAGAGCAAGAAACTCGACGTCTTCCCTTCGGAGGGAAGCTGGAAAATCTTCTCTGTATTTAAAGTTCCCATGGCTGCAGTTTGAATTTGGCACACAGTTGGCCACGGGGTTATCTGAGGTCATGTACTCAAATAGTTGTAGATAAAACAAGGGCCTGTTTGGATTGGAAATCTCCAGAGGGCTTTTCCTTTGCGCGCGGGTAATGATATTGCAAGAGGACATGAGCCAAAATAAAGATTCGGCTCCGTATGCAGTAGCTCAGTAAAATAAAATGAGCAATGGAAAAAAAAAAGAAGGAAAAAAAAAAAAAAGAAAAAAAAAGACTGTTTTCATTACGTTATTTTCTGAATTTGCTGTTGAGATGGAGGAATTACAGCCAAGGAGAGGGAGTCCTGCAGCGAGGCGCCATCCAGGACTGGGCTCGCCGCGCCGCTCTTCCAGGAAACTCCCTGGAGCTGCAGAAAACCTTTGCTTTTGGGCTGTGCCCCCCTGCCCACGGGCTCAGCCCCCCGGGCCGCCGCGGTGCCGGTCCCCGTGCTGGGCACAGGGACGCTGCCGACGCTCCCGGCTGCAGCCCCAGCCACCTCCAGCCTCGCAGCTCCGGCTCCTCTGCTGAAGAGGTTTGTGTCCAAAAATCCCTACCAGTTGGGGCAGCTCTAAAGAGAGAGAAGTTAATGGTTTTTGGAAGTTAAAGAGGGAATAAGATTCTGTCAGGCTCTTTCACAGGCCCTTGGGCTTTTATGGGAAACTATTTACTGAGCGCTTAATGGCAGACTGCGGAGCAGAGCACATTTGGACAAGAAACGTGATTCAGTACTTTTCCAAGCTGCCATTAGAGAAAAGCTTGTAACAACAGCTCTCTTCCTCGCTCGCTGCCTGCTGCAACGATCTTCGTGGCTTCACAGCCTGTTGTTATGAAAATAATTGCAATGCGAAAGCAAAATGACAACGTTGGGAGGAAAATTAGGCCTTTGGGGGCTTTCTGTCTTCCTGTGGAGCGCTCGGATGCCGTGGTGATAGATGCTGCTTATGAAACCATCGCCCAACAGGTGCTGAGAAAGTAAAGACGAGACAGGAATGAGGAGGAAAAGCGGGAGGCAGAGGTGTTCCCCACACTTCACAGCGTGCTGCGGCGCAGGGCGCCAGGGGAACCGAAACAGGACTTTCCTCTCGGTGCTGTGACGTCCTGCCCGTGGGCCTGACGAAGGCACACCTGGCTGCGGTGGCTGGCTGGTGACGGCCGCGCTGGCCTGCAGGTGCCCGCTGTGTCAGGGCCGGAGCTGCTGGGTGTCAGGGAGCAGCTCCGCATCATTGCTCCTGCTGCCAGCTCCCGCAGAGGGCTGCAGCGCCAGGAATGCCCCTGGCCCGCGCTTGAAATCCCTCTGGAGTGCGGTTGGGCAAGTCCTGCCAAGCTGCCGCCTTTCGGACGTGGGTTTCAGGTGACGTTGTGGACGGGTGGCACCTTGGCAGTGCCACCTCCGGGCTCTCAGCTCTCCCCAAGTGGGGAGCTGCTGTTTGAGAAGAGCATGTCCCACACCATGCAAGGTCACCCAGGCGTTGCGTGGACCTGCTGCCTGTCCTCTAGGGCGTTCCCCT
This sequence comes from Chroicocephalus ridibundus, assembly GCF_963924245.1. NCBI lineage: Eukaryota > Metazoa > Chordata > Aves > Charadriiformes > Laridae > Chroicocephalus > Chroicocephalus ridibundus. The sequence continues at coordinate 873,551 of NC_086298.1, read as the reverse complement.
CAGAATGAGGAGCGTACAAACCTCTTACCAATACGGATTTCATTTCTGCGTAGAAATTATCTGGAGACAGCTTGCAGCTTTGTTATGCGTGGGCTTTGTGTTGGTTTTAAGGTCGCTTCCTGGGGAACTCTATACACGTGGATGTCTTGTTGGTGGCTGTGGACGCGAGGAATCGAACTCCACCAAGTTTAGTGGGATTCGTGTATCCCTCTCCTCTGGGCTGCGGAGAAGAACTCAGCCTCCGTCAACAAATCCTTATCTGTGTCTTCATTAGAGCTCACTCAAGGTGCTGACTGGGGACTTTGGGAGGTTGAAAGGTTGAATTCGTCAATCCGTTTATTTCTGTGCCCTGCCTGGGTGGAAACAACTGATATACGTAGGCTTCTGGCGCAGATTCTGGAGTTTACATCTTCACAATTCAGTTTCTGCTAGTAGGCGCTTCAAATGTATATTCACATTCTTTCTGTGAAGCCGGTTTGTTAGTAGGGAAGGAGTCATAAAAAGGTCACGTATTCATCAGGATTCATTTTTAGAAAGGGAACAAGGCTGCATGCATGTCTCCTTGGAGCAGTGGCCCCACTTTTCTCCTTATAGGGAGTATTTTAATAATGGTAACACTGTCGTTTTTCAGCTTATGGAGACACGCAATAACGTTCCCAAAAAGCCCTAGCTGCAGTTAGTGCCACCGAGCCCTTTCTCTCCGTGTGCATCCTGCGTTTGACACAGTCCGTGTCACCGCGGCCCGTTCTGTGTCTTGTAAACACGGTGTTTCTTAATGTGCTTCAGAGTGCTTTTAGCACTTGTCTCCCATGACAAATTGCTAATCAAATACTTTGAGTCGATAGTATTTCATCAAAAGCACTTTGGAGCTGCTGAGTTTCTCTCTGAGCACGCGTGGGAAAAACCAGTAAGCCCTTACTGGCCAGCGAGGGAAGAGCGGGAGGGCTGGGCGCCGCGTGTGTCCTTGTGGTGACGTGCAGGCCGGCAGGCAGGTCGCGTTCTCTCCCTAGAAGGCCCGAGTGCCGGTCTCCTTTGGGTGACCGTGTGAGAGGAGGTCGCGTACCCCCGTTCCCGCTGCGGGAGGTGGGTCGTGCGGTGTGGCTGGGCCGGGGCTGGCCACCGGAGCTTGGGGCAGGGCCACTTACCCCAGAGCCAGCCGGGAGGGGACAGAGGTGAACGAGGTGTCAGGAAGCACTGGCGGGCAGCACCCTTCCATCTGAAAGCCAGCCAGGACAAGTTAGTTGGAATTTTGTAAATATTTCTTTTCTGCAGGAATATGAAGCGGCTCCCTGATTTAGCGTTGTGTTAGTGCTTCGTGTCACGTGCCTGCGCTGCCTTTCATCCCGGAGCAGGAGTTTCGCTGCTGGATTTGCTGTGTTGTCACACTGCTGCCCGTGCCTCTCGCTTACCTCTCTTGGGCAATAATCCACAGAGCCGTGTCTGAGTTTAGCAGAATTGTTATTTCGGCTCAAAAGAAACCGAGGACTCAACAGAAGTGCCCAGGGCCTGGTTTGCGGTGCCCTGGCAAAGCCAGGAGGACGAGGGAACCATCTGTCACCTGAAGGGTCTGTATGATTTAACCAAACACACACATCTGGCAGTTTTATGATGGTGACATTTAGCATTTTTTCCCCCAGCGGTAGAGCAAAATTAATCAGAAACGCTTTGGAACGACAACTGGTTTATAGCGATCGTGGCATGAGTGCGAGAGGAGGCTTGTCATCGTGGCAGCCTCGGAGCTAATTTGCTGAGACATTCAACTGCCTTTAAATCTCCACTAGAGAATTTTTGCATTTCTGGTCGTGGGTCACTTGTGCTAATTTGGCATCTCTCTTCGAGCAATTTACATTTTTCTTTCAGCACAAACGTTTATCCTCTCTAATAACGAGAACGCTCCTGGGCTGGGTTTTGGGGGTGGTGGCGAAAGTAGTTCCCGTCTGAAGAGAGGCAGCTGTTCTCCTTGGCTCACCCGCGGGGTTCAGGCATTTGTTGAGCCTACAGAGGAAACACATTCTTAAAGTCTGTGTCAGGAAACCAGCTTCGAAGGCAGAAAAGTCGTGTGAATTCTCAGTGTTCCTGTAAGACCTCTAATTTGTTACAGCGCCGTGGGTGCTGCGGTTCGTTTGTGGTGTAGGTTAGTGGAGCCCTCACGGGATTCACACTGCAACGCATTTAGCAGATTTTAATCTGACATTCCTGAGTTGAATCAGAAGTTGCTGTATGAGAAGGTGGGGTTGGGACCTGTGGTCATTAGTGCGTAGAGACGTACTCCTGACATGAGTTCAGGCCCGTGGGTTTGAGTGTAAACTGGCCAAGAAGCGACCTTTGGTCAATGCAACACAAGTAAGGCTGTTCCTAAAATAATTTAACATGAAATGCGTGAAGCGAGCCTCGGATCCTGCCCTGTCCTGCGTGTCGCAGAGTTGTGTCTTCCAGAGTCGGAAGAACAGTGAGACAGTTGTGCCTGAGCTACTCGATGCGGATGGGCTTGGAGGCTCTGGAGAGGGCATCTACGGGGAGATCAGAAGGATGTTTTATTTATTGCAGAACATGGAGGTGCCAAGACCTTCTGTCAGAGGACAGTGGTACATGAGAGAGATTGTCAAGTCCATGAGAGCTCTTGCATGAGCAAAATGCAAATCAGGGAGCAGAGCAGAAGTGTCAGAGAAGGAGGAGGCAGTAGTGGCCCAGCCTGTCTCTGAAGAGTCCTGGAGGGGTCCTGGCCCTCAGAGTAGATCAACAGGAAGAGAAATGAGGCATTTCTGTTAGAAAAGGAGATGGTGGGACTGAACCTGGACAATTGGATAGACTTTGCAGATTCCCCCTTCTGTGCCAGCAAGCCTTGATTTCAGGTTTAAAGTAAAAAAACTTACTTCAGATCAGTCCTTCAAGCCTAGGTGACATTTTTCCAAAGCATGAAAGTGCAAACCAGCTCCTTCCCAGGAGCAGGAGACCTCTGAAAGGGAGATTATTTGTGTGTTGCTTGTCCAAGCGACAATGATTAAAGGTTTCTCAGCAGGCATGTTCCCTCGTTGGAGATTTGAGCCTCTGCTTTGAAGTTCCATCTCCATCTGGAAACTCACACAAACCTTTGGGCCAAGAACACTTTTCTCCCTGAAATATTTGATATTGATGCTTAGGGACAAGTATCTAATTTGTGTGCAGCTCCTGCTTTGTGACTCATCTACCTTGGCAGAAGACAGCCAGCCAGTGACAAACTGGGATTACCGAATGAGGGAAACATCCATATGGCCCTGGAAAGATGCCTTGGGACCTCAAAGTCCTGCCTTGAGATGAACTCTCATCACGGCCAGTTTGGGAGGTGGGAGTATTTTGCTGCCCTCCCCTTTCTTGTCTGCGCACACAGGAACTTTCCACTCCCCTCCACACCAACGATGGATCGCTGGGAAATACAGAGCATAATCCCGTGTCTTTTTGGAACTAGGGAATGTTTTAAATAAGACTTTAAAGGCAGCCTCTGCGTGCAGAGTGGTGTAGGTTAGGTGGGGGCGCAGAAGCAGAGGTGAAGGTGAAGCTCGGGGAGGGGCAGTGGTGGGGCCACGGCAGCGGGACAGCCCTGCACGCCCTCGCTGGGCCGGGGTTTCGGTGCGTGCTGGGAGCAGGCCTGTGAGTGCATCTGTTCCTTCTCTTGCAAATGCATTCCTGAGGAACCCAGGAGAAACGAGTGGCCTCCAGACAAGGTCCTCACTGCTCTGGTGCTCCAGTCGGCACAGCAGGGTCCTGCTGAGGCTGAACACCTGGACTCTGGATTTCCCTCCTCGGTGTTGGGAGACATTAACACCGTTCATGTGTGACCCCGAAACAAAATGCGCTCTCCTTGCTGCCGCTGCGGTATCCCAGCCAGGCCTGGTGGGATGGCGTGGATGCTGGATAGCTGCACCTTACTCACAGGGATGCTTGGTAAAGGCTTTCCGAAAGCATTTCCATGGAGGAAAGTCCTGTTTCATCATCTCTCCCCCACCCCCAGTCACAAGCATCTTTGTGTAGCCCTTCCCCGTCGCTGTTTTCCCATGGCAAGAAGTGCCTAGTTCAGAAAGCATCAGCCCCAAGCCCTTTGATCTTTTCTTTCTCAAGAGAAAAAAGATTAAAAAGAGACAAGAAGTTAAGGATTTGTGAGGGGGAACGGAACATGAATAGCAAATTCTGCTGCGGAGGTCACCTCCCCCCGGCTTTCTTCCTGTGTGATCAGGAGGAGGGAAGGGTGCGGAGGGCTCTGCTGGGGGATCCAGGGAGGAGGGGAGTAAATTGGGGGCAGAGGAGTGGGGGTGGAGTGGCAAAGCCCTTCAAAAGGAACAATGCTTGCAAGCTCCTGCATTGTTAGGCGGCCCTTTACAGAGAGTGCCATGAATACAGGTTATAAATTCTTTGGCCATTGAGAGAGCTCTCCAAACCTGACTCCATCCTGCACTAAACCAGGGCTGAGCCCTATCAGTTGCATAGCAATGAATTCATTTACATCTGGATAGTTAATCTCCAATTCGCTTGACAGTTTATCTCCCCCTTGGAAGAGCAAGCAGGGCCTGCTCTATTGTGTTGAAGCGGGTCTCCGATCATCAGCTAGGCTAGCACCTCTTTTTTTTGTGCGCAGCAAAGATAAGAAGGGTGGGAGCTGATATCTAGCTTATGAAACACACAGTTATTACCCGAAGCCGCCTGATTCTGCCGTACTTTCACTTGACATCCTCCCCATCTTTACCCTCTGCCTCTTCAGTGTGGAAATGCCCCGTCCCTCCCTCGGTTATTGTCGCAGTGCCACCGGAGTACCTCTTCCCTAATGTGAATGGCATTAGATGAACACAAGGCTGAGCTGGTTCTCATTTACTGAGGTCTCCTAATTCTGCCCTCCTGTTGATCTCTGGATATTTTGCACGGATCCCCCAGGGAGGAAGCGCTGCCCTTGTTCCAGCCTGGCTCAGCAGAGCGTCTTCCAGGGAGACGCCAAGGACAGGGGGCTGTGAGGAGCCCGGGGTGTCCCGGGGGGATGGGAGAGGCCTCATTCACCCAAAACCCCAGCAGGAGGAGGCGAGCCGGCTCGTAAGCCAAGCCCTGTTGAGTAGCACTCATTTGGCCCGTCGTGACCGGAGAAATGATTACAGTCGTGCACATCCGAATGGGCAGCGATGTGGGGAGGGAACTTAGTGCTTTTGGGCTGTGTGGGCACGTGGAGGTGAGAACACGGCCTGTTTTGGCAGATCGACCAAATTTCTGTTCGTGTCAGCAAAGTGGATCAGGAAAGGAGACCTTGGGGGTCAGAGGAGAAAGTTAAGCGTGAGAATTCCTTGATTTATTCGTATTTTTAAGTCCCCAGCTTTAATTTCCTGCAGTCGGTATTTGTATGTATTTGATGTGGTTTGGGCACGATCTGTAGAAGGGCCACTCTAATTAAAATATCCCTCTTCTTTTATCTGGAGTGGCTGCAAATCTTTAACCGGTCCTTTTGTTTCCTCTAACACACGGCGCACTTAGCTCTGGTCGCGAGGATTGTGTCTGAAAGGCTGTCTGGAAGGTTTAGTGTGGTTCACGCTAAACGGTGAAAAACGGTGAGGTAAAGTAAAAAATGATTTAGTGAATTTAAAAACTAATAGTAAGTTGAGGCAGGAAAGCAACCTTGGCTCTTTCATGAAGTACTGAAGAATCTTTCATTTGTCCGCAGCCAGGAAAGGCAGAAATGTTTCCTTTTCCGAGGAAAGCTCAAGCTGTCACCGAGTCGCAGCAGTCTGGCAGCTGAAGCTGGAAGTGGAGCTCCAGCCCTCCCAAGGCTGGTAACAGCCCCGTATCGGCTGGGCTGTCCCTGCTCCTCTCTGCCCCTCGCTTTACCTCTCCTTGGCAGGTCACAGGAGAAGTTCTTCAGTGACGGGCAGCCTCACACTGCGTGAGCAGGAGCGTGGCTGTATTTCTCGTGTGTGACCTCTAACCGAAATTCTTTCAATATTGGAAGATTTGGCTCGGCGACGTGGCCGTCACTGTTGCTGGTTTTGCTTCAGCATGAGACTCCAGTCCCTCTGGATAGACTTTATCTATCCAAACCGTGCTAGTTTAGCGTATCTTTGGGGCACTTTTGCTTCCTTCCTACGTTGTTCTTGGGAAGCCAGTGAGCAGCCAGCACACCAGCGACTTACACCGGCCTGCGGTGTCTTCTGGGTGTGAAACATAATGGGGTGGATATCGCGTTCTTGAGGAACGCTGCTAGTAGCGTTGCAATAGTAATACGGCGAGTGCAGTACAGCCCCAGGGCAAAAGGCAGATGCTCACCCCACGGAATTTATTCCCTAAGTATAAAGATGGAAACAGAAGGGAGAGCATGAGCAGACAGGTCTGATCAGCAAGCTGCAGAGGTCCTGACCCTCCTGAGATGGTGAGAACGTCAAAATACTTCTCTGATAGTAAGAGGCAGTTGAATGTCGCAATAAGATATGAAAGGACCAGAGTGAAACTGGCCCCTCGACACTGAACGGGGAGCGATGGGTGTGAATGGGAGAGGCCAGAGAAGCAGCTGATGTTGGGTTTGAGTGAGAGGAAAGGCAGGGCCAGGGCGCAGAGGGGCGAGTGGCCGTGGCATGGGTGGAGAACGGTCGTTGCGGTAACACCCCAGTGAATGTGAGTGGATTTGGCGTTTGCCGAGGCTGGAGGTAAAGATGCTGCCGGAGTTGCGAGGAGGTGGTGAAAGCTCACAACTCTGCACCAGCCCGTGCCAAAAAAGCCATAGCCAACAGATAGTCAGCTGGTTGTTGCCCAGGAAATGGAAATTTTGGTGGGCGTTTGGGAAAGGGGAAGTGTGGTCTCAGAATGACCTACCGCAAAGAACCCCCCAGCTGCTGGAGGAGCTGCGGACCCCGTGGGGGGACTGTCAGCTAACCTGGGACCACACCGGCGCCGCGGAGAGCATTCCGCCATGCCTGGTGTTACCCAGCGGGGATGTGAGCAACAGCTGGGGCTCAGTCAAGGCTGAGTAACGCTTTTATCCCCTCCCTATTCCCAGCCACGGTCCCCCTGCCCTGGGAACCAGGGTCGGAGTTCACCAGCAGTGTCATGGGAGCTGGAGCCGTCTCCTTGCATTGGGCTCGGGAACGCCGTTCGCCAACCTCCACAGTGTGCTGGCATGTGGGGAGCAGCTTCTGCTCCCGAGGGGCTGGAGGCAAGCGGGGAGGGAGACCTTGTGGGAAGGAGGGGGGGGAATTTGGGATGGGGGAGTGGGAAGGTGTGCCATGGCATCCTATAGGGCAGCCTACAGGCAGGGCTGGGGGGAGGCAGGGGTGTGAGACTGACGGGGGACCAGGGGGATGGGGGCAGCTCCATGAGCTTGTTCTGAGCTCCTTCAGCCTCTCGTGGTGGCCCGTTTCAGGGGCAGATGATAAAGCTCCACCCTCACCCATGGCCTGAAACACGGTGTCTCCTCACCTGGAGCTCCGAGCCGTCTCAGTGTTCCGGAGCACGTCGGGAGGAAAGCGTGAGCTTCGCAGGGTGTTATTCTCCGAGCTGCTATTTCAGATATCCGCGTGGTTGGAGCAGCAGCGCTCGCTGAGAGCGGCGGGTGGGAGCTGGGACATAGAAATGTGGTCCAAACCCCAGGAGCCCTTTCTTAGGCTGTGTCTGGGTCTGATGGACCGCGATGTCCCTTGGAGCGAGCGTGGTGCTCCCCATCAGCCGAGCACCTGGAGATGACTGTATTCCTCTGCCGACGGCCACGGGCCTTTGTCTTTGCAGCATGCGGACATGCATTTTTAGTTGTTTAAAAATAACATTTTTATTTACCAACACAATTTTTTAATTCCTTTTACTCCTCAGTTTTACTTTTCTCAGGATGCTGCTGTGAAACGTGCAGGTCCAGGAGACTGAAGCTCGTTTCTGGCATCAGCTTGGAGCGATTCAGCCGCGCGCACACGAGACTGCAGTCGGCGGGGACTGCAGCTCACCCGCGTGTTCAGAGGAGAGAGCTTGTGTCCGTCGCCAGCGTAGTTCCTCATCCTCGGGAGGAAGGTCACTTCCATTGGGGTGCCATAGTCGTTACGGGAGTGTAACAATGTTTTAGAAGCGTTTGCCAATTAGTGTTGGTATTCTGGAGACTTCCTCCGGAACAGAAACCTCCCCCAGGTTTGTCTTCTCGCGCGGCCCTGGCAGCTGAGTGTGAGTGTGGCTCTGCCTCCCCCCGATGAAGCCGTGCTGGCCGTGATGGCGTGCGCTGGGTGACACGCCACGTGCACGCTCAGTGCCCCGGGACCAGCTCGCGGTGTCCCAGCCGCGCTTTGTTTCCCCCGCTGTTCCCATTCTGCTGGTGTTCAGTAAATGCAGCTGGGAGCATCAAGGCAAGAGGAGGTTTTGCAGAAGGGGACACAAAGTGGAACTCGCCTTTTTACAGTGAGTTTATATTTTCTTTAAAGAGGACCATTTTACCCCAGGTTGGCCCATTTCTCATTCTTTGCTTTACCTGACCTGATCCTGCCCTGGTTCTGCTGCCGCTGGGAACCCTGGTTGTGTTTCCTCTTCTGAGTCACCAGTGGAGGTGGCAGAGTCCTTGCGAGGTTGAAGCTGTTGCTATTGGCAGCCGTTGGCATTTCTGTTTTTCTGCTTTGTGCGAGATCAGCTGTTTCATCTCGAGGTGGGAAGAGTTTGGGACTGGCCGGCTGCTGGGGAATGACACGTTGAGAAATAACGTGATGAATCACTGGAACAACTCAGGTACCAGCACAGCGCATCCTCCGACCCTTGGGGTCATTTACTGTCATTTTGGTGTGTGACAGCAGAATGAGGACTCGTTCAAGCAAAATTATGTTATTAACCTTAACATCTGTGGGGAGACTCAGCGTTTGGTACATAACTTAATGGATGTGAAAAAGCAATATGCCTTTTCAAAGCACAAAAAAGACTGTTTTTTCCTACAGAAACGAGACAGGGTTGTGGTTTTTTATGCTTCTTTTTTGTCCTCAAGTGGAAGAGTGAGGAATCGTTCCTTTCCGTGGAATTAATCCTGCTCTGCCTTCACAACGCCTCGTCTAAGTGTTCAAACGTGTTTTTATTGTTCCTTGGTGTCGGAGCAAATTGCTGTTTCTTGTTTTAGTGCCTAGTGACCCACAGCCATCTCTCCACATGAAAGATGTCTTCTATCTCGCTTATCTGGTCTGTGGTTTTTGTTTTTAAAACAGCTTAACACAACTTTATTTTACTTTACTTCTGTGTACGCATTTAAATAAAAATAAATTATAATAAATAGCATTAATATAAATATTATGGTTAAGAATTAAACTAAACAAAATTAGGATGCTCAAAGCTGTGTTTTCCGTAGGAGCTAATGAAGCCCCTTTCTGCCTTGCTTGGCGGCTCTCTGGGAAGCCGGACACGGGCACGTTGCGCTCACAGGACGCGGACGGGACGGGGTGGGACTCTCCGCCTGGCACATTTGGCATTTGCTCATTTGAGATTTCCATCGTAACGTCTCACTCACTCGGTTGCTTGCGTCTAAGTTCCTTGCATTTTATTTTTTTTTTTAATTAAAAACCCAGTTCTTTTATTTCTTCTCCGACCAAATGGGAGCTGTGCGCAGGCTCCGCAGGCGCAGGAGAGGCAGTCCTCAGCACGGCGAGCAGAGCTGTCACCGCTTGTAAATGGCATTTCCTTGTGCGAGTTCGGGGATCGGTGTCTCCCTCCGGACTCTCCGCGCGCCGAGCTCGAAGGTTCAGGTCCTGTTGGTTTTGTGAGCAAGTTTAGAATTTACACTTGCACCCAGGATGCATCTGGAAAATGTCGTGACTAGTTGAGGATCGTCAGAGTTTCGTGCTCAGCTATCTGGAAACCGGCCCTAGGGGACTGGGTGAAATGCTTGCGTTTGGGTGGGTGTTTGCCGGTGTCTGGGTATGGGAATTGCTGAATTTACTCCTGGAAAACCCAGGGGCATGTTGGATTGTGCTGCTGCCGGACTGCGGCCAGGAGTCCTCTCTGCTGCTGCCTCCCTCGTGGAGATGGCAACTTTCTGTGAATATCTGTTATCTGCCATGACGAAAGCCAGATGAATAATTGCGGCTACTTATACTATTGAACTTTCCTAAAGAAATTCTCCACTGGGTTAAGAACAAGCATGACAAATCTCAACCCAAAGGAATGGAGGCGGGGAATGGTAACTTATAAGCCATGAAAAACAAGAGCTCTAAATGGAAAATGGCTTCACACCATAATACTTGGCACTCACCCTTCCACGCTTCAACCTGCGTGGTCGGTGCAGCCAGGAGAAAATGGGGAGCGAGTTTATGCCTTCGGCAATTACGGTAATTACCCCTCCACGGGTGCCAGACGCAGCCTGCCGCGCCGTTTGCGTGACGGCAGATTCAGCGAGCAGACCATTATGAACCAGCAGCTTTTTGCTCTGGGCAGTGAGCACCCGGCCCCGGGCGATCAGGCACTGGGGTGTTTTGGGGGAGCGCTGGGGGCCAAGGCTGGCGGAGGGCAGGGCGTCGCTCCAGGGCTTCAGACCCCGCCAGGGCTGGGCAAAGCTCTCAGCTGCTCTGTGGTGGCTCTCTGAGGTTTGAGGGGCTCCTGCCTGTTTTCAGAGAGCTGCCGACGTGCCGGGAGCGCTGCTAGGGGCACTGGGGGGCTGATGGAGCCGTCGCCGTTCATGGAGCCTCCTGAGCCTGCCCGGGAGATGGCTCCCCACGCAGGCTGGGTGGTGGCCAGGTCCGCCTTGTGGTGGCAGTGGACGGAGATGGAGACAGGAGCCGTTGTCCCACCTAGCCATTGCTGCATGCTGCCCCGGCCCGTGGCGCTGCCGCTCTCTGCCCCGGGGGATGCGGCACACCGGGCCCCTGTCCCCATCCCACAGAGTGCCACAGTCTCAAAGCCACCGCAGGACTCCATTCACACGTCCTTGGTGGTGGTGGTGGTGAGGTGGTATCATTTTCCCACAAAGCCCCCGGTTCCCCCTGACCTCCCCGTGAGAACGTCATTTCTGCCCGTGTCCCCACGGAGCTCAAAGGCCACAATTCCCAGGGGGGGCAGAGCGGCTCCTGGCCCTGCAGCAGGCAGAGGGAGGTGAGGGTGAGGGTGGCAGGTCCTTCAGCCACAACGACAGGGCCAAAATGCCGCACAGGGGGCGGGAGCACCACGGGAGGTGTCGGGGTGGGGGGACACCCCCCGTGCCAGCTGGGAAGAATTAAGGAAAGAGGATGCTGGGACATTTTGCTGGTTTGCTGCGGCTCTGAGGGCTGTACCTGTGACCTGCTCCTGCGTGCCAGAAGTGGGGGCTAGAGGCAGTACTTAAACCTCGGAGGAATATATTTTAAAAGTGTTTTGTTCTTGAACTAATGCAAAAAACAAAGAGTTTGTTTCAGTGCGCGCCTCCTCTTTCAAACTGGATGGGATCCTGGATTTTTTAAAAGAAAACAAAGCATATTTCAAATACAGGCTTTCTTTTAGTCTTTTTTTTTCCCCCTTCCAGTTGCGTTCTGTTTGCTGACAGAGATTTCGGGGCCCTGGGGAAGGTACATCTGCCAACGATGATCTCGGCTCTTGGTGAAGCCGGGCCCTGAGCGGGGGAGCTCTGCCCCCCTTGCTGCCGCTCCTTCCCAACCCAGGGTGGGCTGAGCTGCCGCGACCGGCTCCTGGGGCCACTTCCCCCCGGATGAGAGAGTCATCTGGGCCAGCACAGGGAAAAAGGGAGGTAGGTTGGATGTACAAACGCTAATCTGCCAAAATCCTGTCTCCTATGGCAGCTCCAGATGCTCTGGGCAGGAACGATGCTGCGTTTGGTTAAAGACTCGGTTCTTGACAGTTGCGGACACCCGCCTTTGCATGGTTTTGACTACTGGGCTGGAAGCCCCCACTTTTACATCTGGGGAAACCGAGGCAGGGAAATGATCCATCTGGTGGCCTGTGGGAACGTCGGTGGCAAAGCCCCGGTTTCCGCAGACAGAGCCCCAGGACGCCCGGCTGAAGAAGCGACGTGCGAGAGCCCTGTCGTGGTGTTAGCTTGACATTAACCGCTAGACAAGAAGCTTGACAAGCGGCAGAAGCCAGAACCTTAGCAGTGCCCTCCTGTGCCTTATCAGAGGAAAATAAATCTTGACTGATTAGGCTTTTTTAAATGAGAATTCTCAGCAAATAAATGAGCTGCCTGCACGGTGATAATAGGCTGTTTGGAAAGCGAGTCTGCAGAGTGTATACGCGGCTGGAAGTCATCAAAACCATCTTATCCCATGGAGTCTCCTGTGCTGAACTTGTGTTTACAATATCAGACAGAAAAAGGAATTTTTCAATGGATATTTTCTTTTTTTTTTTTTTTTTTTTAGCCAAGCAGCAGCGTAATTAGAACCTGTCTGCGTAGGGCCGGGGTATCTTTGCTAGCTGCAGAGACCTGACCTCCTTCTCTCCATCCCTTTCTTACTGTTTTGACGCATCTTGTTCCAGTTTAAATCTGTGTGCTGAGGTCTGAGGGACCCTGAACATCCCAAAAGTGGGTGCCAGTGGTCCTGTGGGCCGTCGGGGAGGAGGACAAGCTTGTGCTTGTGAGCGCTCTGCTTCTGCCCTCCTGCCATCCCGTGGCTGCCGTGCGTGCGAGGGAAGCCCAGCTGGGGAGGATGCCGGTCCTTACACGAAGCTTGCTGTGATTTAGAAGCATTGTCAGGTTTATCCACCAACTATTTTTTTTTGGCTTATTTTAACGAGTTCTTCTAAATAATCCTGACATTCAGTCACTAGTTACAAGCTGGACTAAGAACAACCTTTCAGAGGATGGTCATAAATACTTGATCACAGTTCCCCACGCCATTCGTTTCCCCCGATCTTCGCCTCTCTCTTCCCTTTCCTGCGATCTTCTCATCCATAAAGATCCCTTTGTACGGTTTCTGCTAAAAGTCAGTCCTGGCTAATTGGCCAATTTCCTGCATGCTGGCGGTTTGGTGGCTTCATTGTGCTCACGCTCATCTCCCTCGCTGCGTGTCGAGATCATCGCTGCCGGTGCCGAGGGGTAGCTGGACCCAGCCCCGCAGGTCAGCCCTTGAAAAGTGCCCCGCAGAAGCCAGAGCTTCGGCCGCAGCGTGCCGGAGCCCCCGCCGCTGACATCACCCCCTGCAGCAGGCAGGGAAACGCGTGCTCCGCGGAGGGATGCCGAGACCGTACTTCAGGGGGAGCGTTAGAAAAAAAAAAAAAAAATCCCAAGGTGATTCGGATCAGATTGCTGGGTCCAGGGTTAGGTAACCATGGAAAAAATGCAAATGGAACTTGAAGCCCAGTCTCTCAATTGTTTGTGTGCGTGAAATCTCTTGGCATCTCACATCCCCTCTCTGAAAAGCTGGTATTTTTAGATTTACAACAGATTATTTTTGATGCTGGAGGCCTTAAAACTGTTCTGACATGAACCCAAACTATTCTGCTGTCTTAAAAAATGAAGTCTTAAATCAGAACTGAAACTTATTGAACAATACTTCAATTACGATATAGCAGAGCACTTTAACACGTGCATGGAAAGAAGCCTGGGAGGAAGGGGAACAAACCTGAAAAGGGATCAGAAAGTGGAGCTTTTCAGAGACACTGCACTGGTTACCCCGCTGTGGAGCTGTACCCTGGAGAAATCAGCTTTGCATGCGAAGCCATCACCGTCCAGCTGCGAGACCCAGCTGAAATGTAAACTTCTCTTAAGCGTTCACGGGCGCCTTGCATCTGTATCTGTGTCTGATTAGCCGGAATTGCACGACGGCGGTGGGTTGCGTTGCCAGTTCTTCCCTCCTTACCTTGACCCGTGGCTTCACTCCTTTGCGCGTTGCTTTGTCTTTGGCTTGAGACCATCGTCCCCTCCGTAGGTTCAGCAGCCGCCTCGCTTCGTGTCTCCGGGCAGCTGAACGACAGAAAGGCTGAATGACGTTTTGGATTCCCGTGGCTGGTCATGGCGCAGATGACGGCAAAACAGCTCACCTGGAGTTGGGGAGGATGAGCTCGGGGCTGGAGGTGGTCATGAGCCCAGACTTTCTGTAATAGGATTTTCACGATGATTTGCTTCCCCTGTCATGTTGTTTCAAATTCCTCGCAAGCCATACTTTTCACAGTCTGGATTTTCTCTCATGAATTTCTCAAGGGGCTATCTGGAGGGGAAACTATTTCTCACCATAACAAACAACCAAAGCCTTCATCGTTAAAAAATAAAGCACTAACATGGCCCTACAATGGACCCCTTTGTCAAGTCACATCTGTTTAGATCACCAGAAATGATAAGCCTTCACTTTTGAAAGTAACTTTCTTTAATCAAAATAGGAAAGGGGACTGCAAAACATTCAGAAGAATTCTGCATGAAAGCTAAGACATGTGACAGTAGTCCTCTCTTTTACATAGGAAAATCCAGTTGCCTGAATATACAAATACTGGACTTACGCTCTTCTAGCTGAAGGTACGGAGGCTCCGTGGCACAGGTCACTGCTAGTGTAAAACCAGTGTCAAAAAAAAAAATCATAGAATCATAGACTCATAGACTGTGTTGGGTGGGAAGGGACCTCTAAAGGGCATCCAGTCCAACGCCCCTGCAGTCAGCAGGGACATCTTCAACTAGATCAGGTCGCTCAGAGCCTCATCCAGCCTGGCCTTGAATGTCTCCAGGGATGGGGCCTCCACCCCCTCTCTGGGCAACCTGGGCCAGTGTCTCACCACCCTCAGTGTAAAGAACTTCTTCCTCATGGCTAATCTAACCCTGCCCTGCTCCAGTTTAAACCATTGCCCCTCGTCCTATCGCTACACACCCTTGCAAACAGCTCTAATTTCAAAGCTCATGCACATTACCTTGGTTTTAGCCCCAAAGTTTAAAATCCGTTTCCCAGAAGTTGTCTGCCAGTAATTGCCAAATTGCAGAGCAAGAGGATTCACATGGGGAATGGTGTAAAATACTATGTGAGGTGTATTTGATCATTTGAATTGAATAACCCGCCGGCATTTGCCCCCAAAGTAATAAAAGCGGCTGCACACCCCGAGAAAGCTCCAAGTGCTGCTGTACCCGCGTGAGGCCAATGTACCGTCAGCCAGCGGTCTCGCAGGTCGGCTGTGCTGGTGCTGCGGCAGGAACAGCTGTCCGGAAACCCGCCGCCTGACACCCTGCTCCTTGCCAGCGGTGCTTCTTTCTCCCTTTCCAGCGCGAACCGCCCTCTCTGCGAGCAAGAAGCCGGTAACCACCATCGCGGCGGCAACGCACCCCATCGCCGTCCTTGGCACAGCTCAGGCCTCTCTTTTGGCAGGAGGCTGCCTTCCTTTTTACACCTTTTTACACCTTTTTACAAGGTGTCGAGCCTTAGGAGAGTGGATGTCAGTCAGCTCTCACTGAATGTTAAAGCTTTCCCGAGTGCTTTTGACAATCCGAAATATTTGGGCTGTGAATTCATCGGGTTTGAATTCCGCTAGGTCTCCCAACCAGGGCTGTGGGAGAGTCCAGAGGCAGCGAGGTTTGGGGGATGTAGATGAGCTCGGTGTGAGCCGTGGTGCTTCGGAAAGGGAGCTACCTGGGTCTGGGTTCTGGAGATGGGAGCATTTTGTGGAAAATCCTGCTCTTTGCCTGAGGTCGTGCCAGTCTTGCTGCTGGCCGTAGTGGGGCAAGGAACAAATCCGCTGGTTTCCATCGAGCCAGTTGAAACACAAACTGTGCTCGTCCTGTTTCACCCACAGCTCTCACACCATCTTTGCTGCATCACCACGGGAAGTTTCAACAGCGGTGACTGAAACGTCCCCGGCCTCGCGTCTGACGTGAAGCTGGAAATAAACTCCAAATGAGCCTGCACTCAGAACTGAAGGCCCTGTGTTCATGTTAGGTGTCTTCCTTAGATAAAAGAGGGGAAAAAAGGAGGCAAATTTGTCTTGATGGAACTTTTTTTCCTCTTAGAAAGTCCTTCAAAGCCTCTTCAGATGCACCATCAGTGGAGATGAATTACAGATCATTCCTGTGCATCCAGTAAAGGGGACGGCTGTAGAAATTCCTCTAATTACATATAATTGGTTTTGAAATTAAATGATCTGGGATTTCAGTGAGTGACTCTGAGAAGAATTACCGGCCAAGAAGGAGCAGCCTCTTGGAACGAGATAGATACGTGGAAGTGATTGTGGCAATAGTTGGTTTTAAGAATTATGATACCAGAATAAATGAGGCCAGCTAAGGTCAGGGCATGCAGAGAGTTTCCCGGTTCACTCCTGCGCTGCAGGTACTGCGCTCTGGCAGCTCCGGAGTGACAGGAGTCCATCCGCTCAGCATCCTTAGGGGAAAAGGCTACACAGCGTGCGCTGAGGCAAGGCCGGAAGACGTCGATCCTCCGTATTTTTAATGTGAAGGGATAGAAAGCAGAGCTGCTTCTTGCCTGTTCTTTCCCCAAGCGTTTGATTCTGTCGAGTGGTTTAATTCATTCACGAATGCTCTCCGGACTGCACGGTCATGCCAAATATGCAACTGTCTGGGTAGAGATGTACAAACAAGGTGCGCCTGATTCCTGCATGTCGTTACCGTAACAAGTGCAAACATGCACTGGGAATTTGAGTACACGCATGAACAGACATCCAGATTAGCAAAGAATTTCTGGATGCAGAGACCTGATTTCAGCAACAAGTCGTGGCATCTGTACATGTAAATTTTGTGTGCCATTGCACATGATTTTCAAAACTGTGTTTCTAAGGAATAGAGGTATTTCTATGTATTAGACCACAAAGCTTATCTGAGTTCCCCTTTCTGACCATAGTGATGAGATCACTGGAAAAAGAGTTACCCGCTGTTCATCACCCTTCCTCTTTTTGAATGTCCGTGTGTTAAACGTGCGGGGCTTGGTTCGGAGCTCGGATATCTAGGGAAAACAAGATCCAGAGATGGAGGTGACAGACTAAGGGAACTCACAGCCTGTGGAGCTGTCTCTTACATGCCAACCGCAAAGACATGGGAAAAATACAGAATCCGGCTCCAAGAGCCTCCAGCCTCGTGGGATGGAGGTGGTCAGTCTGGGAAGGACACTTGTTCCTCTCCGTGTCACCCCGACCCCTTTCACTGTAATCAGCAGCAGGATAAAGCCTAAAATGGTGGAATGACGAAAGCACTGTGGAGGGGGGTCCGATAGAGTCTCTGCTCGCCAGCCTCCCTCCATTCAGTCCCCGTGGGGCTCTGGCCTTTTTTTGGGTGGTTGCGTTTCAGCCCGTATGGGCACCTGCATCTTTCCTCATGCCTCTTCCCTTACAGACAGAGGGAAACAAAAGGACGTTGACCTCTGTGGGCTACAGGAACCTGAGCCCTTGCTGGTGGCCAGCCTTGAGCTCACGGGAAGCATCGGCGCTTACCACTTTCAGATGCAGTTTAAAAATACCTGCAAAATCACAAGGATGGAGCGTCCAAGGCCGTTGAGAGCCCGGGCCTTGCCCTGCGTTCCCCGTTCAGTTCTTGTCCGAGTTCCTGGGTGGTTGCCTTTAGCATCAGTGTTGTCTGTGCTGCTCTTCTCTAGCAGGAGCCGCCTTTTCAGTTATTACTGTGCTCTTCTGAAGAGGAAATGCCGTTGCCTTTTTTGGAGCTTCTAAAGAATCTTATTTTTCAAAATCACTTTTAGAAACCTACCTTGGGAAATGGTGTTTAATGAGCAGGTGCTCGCGGCCGCCAGACAGCTGAAGCAATGGAAAAAAGGCAAATTACATTTAGCAACTTAAAGCACGCAGAATTTTTTTTTAAAAAAGACACGGAGCGCCAATTATTTGTCTTTTTGTAGGGTTACGTGCAGCGCAAATGGGTTCACTGAGTTGGTTTACCGCATCGGTCACCAAAGGGCTGTGTCAGCACTACCGTGGGAGCAGCGAGCGCTGGGCTGGGACGCCCCGCGCTGACACGGAAAGGGGACGGGGGCTGAGATGGAGCAGGGTCCCTCGGGGTCACAGCCAAGAGTTCCTTCACTATTCCCTTTTTCCTTGTCACTTTGCTTATGAGGAAGCAGCCTGGGGACATCGGATGTGACCCTAACGTAACACAGAGCAGCTAAACTGTGTGGCAGGTCTCTGGAGTTGGTGAAAGCATCTGTTTTTATGGGTTTTGCATGAATTAATGGCTGCTTTTGCTATCTTTTAAGTCCCCCTCCACTTTCAGTCCACCGTGAGCGCAGGTGTTGCTGCAAGCTGTGGCACTGTGACAAAGTGTGAGTGCGGCGGTGTCCCCCCCCAACCTGCTGCCACCGCGCCCAGTTTGCGGGGTGTTACGGTGACTGGTGTGTGGCCAGCACCCCCCGGGGCGGCGCGTGGGCAGATGGGAGCAGGGTTGTATAGACATCGTGTTTTGGGGATCATCTTTCTCCTTTTGCACCTGCAGCGCCGTGCAGGTCCCACTGCCACAACTGCAGGGCAGGGTAGAATCTCCGCAGGGATAAGACGCCCGTGTAGCATTGAAATGCCGTTGAGGACCAGCCACCACGCGCAGAACCGCGGGGCAGGGGAGCTGTGTGTATTGTGGCCACCGGCAAGTGACAGCTCTATGGGGCTTGTCGGGGCAAGTGGGACACCATCGAGAGTGCAACAGGCGGTCGCTCCGTGACGCCCGGATGGGACTCTCTTCCCTTCCAGTCCCCCCCCCCAGCACAAAGCCGGGGTTTCTCAAGAGGGTGTCTTGCACCTCCGTGGTGTCTTGGCACTGCGCGCGGGGGCCGAGCGGCCGGGCTGGTTTGTGCAGGTAGCTGTGCTGTTGGTTGTATTTTCTGGCAATTTCCCATCATTTCTTTGGAGAGGGCTGCGCATTCGTTGCAGCGTGTGCCTGGCCTGGCATCGGTGCTGTTGTCTCTCCTGTGGCTGTCGCGGAGACGGCGGCTCCATGTGGAGGGGAAGCAAAGCCAGGGGCTGCCAGGAGTGAGAGGGGGGCACAGGCACCGCAAGGGGCACGGCGCTGAGCACCGCGGGTCCTGCCTCTCCCCAGGCTGTGCACGGTGCTCTGGCGCACTCCATCCAGGTGGGCCATCGGTGAGCCCCAGCTGTGCAGGAAGAAGATTCCCGTGAGCTGGAAAGCCGCGTCTTCCCGAGGCAGAGAAGCTGCGAGCCTCAGGCAGACGCAGAGCGTGCTGAGCCGTGACCGCGAGACATGCAACGCCTTTCGAGGCATTTTGGATGTGCTCTGCCGGGGCACACTCTGCACCAGCAGCCCAGCCAATTCTGAGAAAAAAACCAAACGGTTTTGTTCTTATTATCCCCCAAATTCCCTTTGTCCTCAGAACCAGTAGCCAAATTTCTGCCTGTTTATGTCTCATGTTGGAGACTGGGTAATCTGGGGAGATTAGGGCAGTAAACAGAGTTGTAAACAGAACAAACCTGGACAGCATTGCAAAGGGCAGCCCTGTTAGATGTTGTTCTTAGTGTCAGTGTAATTTGTGTGCGGTTTCATTTAGTTTATTATAAAGTCAGCGCAGTGATTGGATACGCTGGATGAGATAATTGGAAAATGCCTTACTCACCGGGCTGTCTTCAAGGTTTAACTCTAAGCTCAAATTCACTTATAATTCCAGCCAAGCACTTTGGCCTGGGTTTTGAATCGGTGTGCGATGGGGGCTGTTTCTGCGGGGCAGAGGCAGGATGGCGGGTGCGCGGGAGGGCCCCTGCTGGGGCCGGGGCCGGGAGCCCCCCTGGCAGCGCCGCGCAGGGGAGCCGAGCGCCTCTGAAGTCATGCTTCGCTTCTCGGCTATTTTTGAAGCTGGAAACGCGAGTGTAACCAACGCTTCGGCGTTTTCCCACACCTTTCATGTGACACAGGACCGTGCCCAGTCACAGGACTCTCTCCCTAGGACTTTAAAACTGCTGGTTTCACTTCCCTCCTGGCTTTTTTTTGCCTTCCTTTCCCGAGGCAGCAGAGTTGGTTCCCTTTGCTGCCCCGATCGCTGCCTGGGGAACTGCCTAGAATGGCTCCTTTCCAAAAAATTACCGTCTTCGGGAGATTCTCGCCCATTTTGAACTGTTCCTGCAGGCAGGTAGCGCCCTTTCGGTCTCTAGATGTGCTTCACACTGGCTGCTCCTTATCTTGAAACGCAGAACCACCTCTTGGAGCAGAACAAAGAGCTTTACAGGGTGTTTTATACATAATTTCCACCTTAATGCAGTGAAAATCAACATTTTAAAACAATGAAATGTACAGCAATTCGTTATCTTCATAATGAAATGGTTCAAGAAAACCACAGCCCAGCTGGTGCATGCAGCCCTTGCCGTCCCCAACGCAGGCTCTTCAGGTCCCGTCCCCTTTGCCGTGTGAAGGGCGACCTGCCCGGCGACGGCAGGCGGAGGAATGGGCCGGACAGAAGATGCTTCGATTATACAGCTGAACCCAAACTGCCCCGGGAAGCGCTCGTTCTCTGGTCTGCTTCGGTTGCAGTCGGTTTAGGGATTGCTGCGACACCAGTCATTAAAAGTGCTCCAACAGCTCTGTGAGTTTTCAGTCGATGGTATTCCTTTAATTCTACCGTACTATTAGAATGTTAATTAAAAAAGCGTACCAAAACGTAATACCCCTTCGAGAACCAAGAACCTGTCATTTGCGTGAAAGCCCGGGATTATAAACTGCTTCTTCTACTTTCGCTGCCAAATATGCAAAGTAAATTGCACAATTCCAGGGATGCAGTTGAGCTGCTTCGTGTTTTTCTTTCTCCAACTGAGAAGAAACATTTTCTTCCGAGAGGGAGTCGGTTGTTTTTCTTGCTGTGTAACACCTATGGGCTCTCATCAACGTTAATACAATAACTTTTCCACCGTTTCTTATCTCACCTTATCGTGACGTTGTGATTTTTCTAAGACAGGGGTTATTTGTTTGCTTTGTTTGCGTGCTATAATCTCTTAGTCATTTTTCTAAATAAAAGAAATGGCCGTAAAGTTTAGCAGGAAAAGCAGTTGTGAGCCGCACTGACTCTTATTCCCATCCCTGCTCGGGCGTGAGAATGTTCTCAGCCAGTGGGACTGTTCCTTTCTCTCCCTGAGTTGTCAAATACCCAAATCGTTTACCCAAATCGTTCATCCGTCGATTGCACAATCATTTATTGCTTTAGGACAGATATTGGGATGCTTTGGGATTTTTTTAGTGCCTTTTTTTTTTTATCATGTTAAGATTATCAAACGCTGGATGAAGTTTCACCAGTGTTGCGGAGAAAAGGAGAAAAGGGCGAGGAGGCTTTTAGAAACCTACCGCCATAAATCCTTAAATTCATGTGCCTGCAACTCAGTTGTTGAGAACGGGTTTCCGAGCGTTGTCTCCTCGATGGGAGAGGCAAATTGGGGACACCAGGCGTGTGCTGGGCTCAGTTGCGGGGCAGGAGAAAGGAGGTTGGCACAGAAGATGGGTATTTCATGGGAAGCATTTAGACGATCATAGAAAGCTTTAAAATATTTTTAGAACGTTTAAAATCTGGTGGGCTTTTGATAGGTTCTGTGTTAATCATGTAAATCAGAACAGTTAGGGTGTTCGGTTATGGTCCCTTCGTGTGCAAATTGTGGTCACCGTTGGAGTTCAAGCCTTGTTTCACAGGTGGGACATCCAGTTTCCCCTGTATATTACCTCCCCAGAGTTTGGTAGTTGTTCCGTTATCTGTCATTTTACTATGCTTGTCTAAGTTGTCACTTTGGATTTTTGTTTTGTTTATTATTTCCAAAGTCACGCCGGATAATTCAGGGGTGTGCAATAGCAAATGAGACGAAAGGCCCGTACTAACCACTGCAGCTTTAACAAGAAATACGGGACAATTATGTGGCATCCTTCAACAGCTGAGGTTGGGCAGGACCTCTGAGGCTCCCTGGGGTGGATACAGGATTGGTATTAGTTTGATCTGAATACGGAAAAGGGCTGTGAGTACTTATATGAAATGCTTCTCTCTTGAGGCCCATCTCAGGTCCTTTTGAAGTCAACACAGAGGCTCCCCTTGATGTTGAGTGGCAGCTCTAGGATCCTTGTGGTGACGTTCTTGTCCCCAAACTTTGCTCTAAGCTCCCGGAAGAGACATGGCTATCTCCAGTGCTGCTTCCACCGGTCCTGAGGCACATGGGGATGTGAGTGGCCTGCTGCGGGTCCCTGTCTCTCCCCACCAGCTTTTGGGAGAGCCTCTGTGACCCGCTCAGTGCTCTGAGATGCTCAGGTAAGAGGGACCTTTCCATCGGGGAGAAGGTCCCGGTGCCTGACTGCATGGAAATCAGTTCATATGTTCCTCCTCATTTCAGAAAAAGGGTTTATTAAGAGGGATTTTAGTCTGCGATAAAACAAATGACTCGCGAGTCCACCGCAACTCCTAAGGATTTGCTGGGACTCAGCGCCCCAGTGTCATTTCACAGCGAGGGTTTTCCTGCTGTTAGACCTCTGCCGCGCTGCTCAAGCGCGAGCGGGGAAGAGCTCGGCCAGCAGGATTTAAGCCCAGAAGCTGAAAGCATTAGGCTGTTACCATAACGTGGACTTACTTGCTCTCAAAATGTGTTTATAGACAAGAATTTGGGAGTTTCCAGAGAATCCACAAAGAAGATGGAAGAGCAGCATCTGTGACACACCATGAAGTGAGACCACGGCAGTGGAAAGAGCTGGGTTGAACTTTCTAAGGCTCCTTTCTACTGCAAAGAAAACCAGGGGTTGAGAAAACGGGACTATTTTTGGAGGCAGTATTCAGCCCCCACCACAAATGTTATGAAATTGAAAACAAAATCCAGCGCAGAATGCTAAAAGTAATCTATTGCACCGACGTGCTGCGGAGTTTTATGACCAAACATTTTTGCAGGGAAAAGTGTTTGCTTTCGGGAGATCAGGATTTGTGTTCAAAGTCTGAACGCGTGAAAAGCAAAACCTTTCGATTAATCGCTGTTCTCTCTGTGTTTCGGGGTTTGCTGCCCATGTCCCCTGGCAGTTCTACATCGCTCTTCTTCTCCTTCTGTGCTGCTTCTTATCACCGGGTGCTCCAAACCCGAGGCTGCAGACACAGCTGGTGGCGCTGCACGGGTGCCACCAGGCTGGGGGACAGCCCAGCTCTCCTCTGCGTGGTCCCCGGGGCCATCCCGAGGTGTAGGCTCCCCGTGGCTCACACGCAGAGTAAGTCGCAGTGTGGTGGAAGGGGATGGCTCCGCGCCGGCCGGGCTGGCCGCGCTCCCTGCGGCAGGCGCGACGCGTACGCTGGGGAGAAGGTGCTGCCGGCATCTCACTGCAGCCGCCTGCCTTGGCCGTGCCGTGGATCCCGGGGCTGCTCCGTCGCCTGGGCTGAGCTCTGTGTCACCGTCGCTCTCCTGCAGGTGCAGGTTACCTGGTTGGATGCTAGAGATTCAGGAGCCTCTTGCTAGCAGCACACGGTACCCCGCAGTAGCATTTCTGGATCCAAAAGCATTATCTTCCTACAGCCCGGTATCTCTGCAGGGTGAAGAGTGAGTGCTGGGGTACCCATCTGCAGGTGAAGGCTTTATTCTAAGCCCTTCCTAATCTGAAATTATGCAGAAATTTATGACGTGACAGTGCAGAATTTTAATGTGTTTGCATGTCTAGACCACCAGGCTAGCAGAGTGTTAGCGCCAGGCCTGTTTCCATTAAAGCTGGTGCCAAAACCTCTCCTTGCCTGCTGCAGGACTGGGATTACCCCTCGGCCCTCAGACACAACGGGACCTGGCAGCAGCAGCACATGCAGCCCGGCACCTCGTGGGCAGAGCAGGGGCGTCGCATCCTCGTGCTTCCCCAGATGCTGCGCGTGAAAACCTGCTCTGGTTTGCGGCCAAGTTCGGCATCTGAGCCTGGCATCATTTTTTGAGGACGTTCGGCGGGCAGAGGAGAAGAAATACCGTGTTGCAGATGCTCTGGGGCTGCAGTGCTTGTAGTGGTGCTTCTGGTGTCCAGAGCCCCCGCCACAGCCCTCGCACATAATCGTCTTGTAAAGCTGATGTCAAGCTCCTGACAGGCTCCTAATCCGTCCTGACATGCACACAGATGCTCAGCTGAGTGTCATTTCCTGCTCTGAGGAGCCCAGATTGTTCCTGACTGGCCCTTGGGTTTGAGCAATCGGTTTAATTTTTCTCTCTCATTTATTTCCTTTGCCTAAGGGAACTGCGCTCCAGCCCCCTTCTGTAAATCTCCTTATCATGCGGCACATGAAACGCGCTCAGCAGGGGCAAGGGCTTTATTTATTAACCAAACTCCTGCTGGGTTTAGCCACGCTGTAGCGCAGGCGGTGTGCTCGGGGTGCGTTGCCGCTCCCAGACGGGGTTCGATGCACGCACTCTTCCAGGAGCAGGCGTCTGCGGCGCTCGGTGTCATGCCGGTGGGAGCGCGGGGAGAGGCTCTCTGCTGCCGGTGGGAGGCATGGAGCGCTCCGGCCCAGCGTTGTTGAACCCAGACAGGGTTTAAGCTGAGCGAAGAGCAAGGTGCAGCTCCTTTTGGGGTTGTTTGCTCCTGCTTTCACGCCCAGGACAGCTCAGGGCTTGCGGGGATGGCGGCAGCAGGGCTGCAGAGCAGGCAGGCGAAGCGGGGCCGCGGCAGCAGATGTTTTGGGACAGCTCTGCCTGTTCGCGTTTCAGAAGGGAATGCTCCACTTGGAGTCCTTTCCGAAGCAATTTGAGGTTAATTAGCAACTTCTGGCTTCACTATCTAGCTGGTCTGTTTATCTTCTGTCTGAGTGAGTTCTCTTCTCTTCCTGTTGTTGTTCCTTCTTCCTGAGCGAAGGGGGGGCCGCAGACACCCTGCCCCGCGCGCTCGGGGACTCGCCGGCCCGGGCAGGCTCCTGCCGACGCCTCCTCCCCAGTCCCAGATGTGCAGGCTGGTCCTTGCCTTCTGAAATGTCTCTCCTTACCCCTCCAACCCTTTAATTTTGCTTCTGCCTAAAGGAGGTCCATTGCAACGCGAGGTGATGGAGTCCAGAAGCACGGTGCTCGGAAGGCCGCAGCCGGCCGTGCCAGCTCAGAGGTCTCGCCTCCCCCGACTTAGCGCAAAGCACGAAGGTGGTGGCCATCCTGGTTGGGCTGCCTGGGGCCCTGGGGGCATCGCCGCAGCCCGTGGGTGGGTGCTGGAGCGGAGCGACGACATCTGAGCTGCCCTTGGCCGCTGCTCGGAGCCCAGCTGTTAACGCCGATGGAAGCGATCCAAATACCAGCACACGGGCCCCAGCTAAGCCTTGGGGTCACCCCTGCTTTGCAGAGGGCATGCACCAGCCGTAAATATAGGCCACTGTGTTACTGATGCACCCACCGTACATGTTTTATGTAGCCTCATAAACTCCGAGTAGCTGTAATCTTACAAAGCCTGTGGCCTTTGCTGGACTGGCGTTTTAGACAAGAGGCCTGGAAGAGCTGGGCCATCTGTGGTGGTAATGAGTTTCTCATCCTTTCAGAAAGAGAATAGTCCCTCAGTGGCCTTCCCCGTGAAGCCTCATGTGCTGAAGACTGCATGGGATTTTCCTAACTTGCATGTCAGCAAGGGTCTAGCGGTGCGGCGGGGAGAACTCGGGGTGAAACTACTGGGTATGACCCTTAAATTCATCCATCAAACTGCTGCCATGGTCGGACAGGTGAAACAACAGATACCGAGCAAGGAAAGATCGTCTATATGCGGAGCAATTTTGCAGTCTATAAATGAACCCCAGCTCCATGCAAACACAGAGGTGCTTCTGAACACAGCTGTTTATTTTAGGTTGAATTAAGCTCTTCTTAATTCAGGAGACTCCCTGCGGGCTGGGTGGGCAGAAGGTACCACCAAAGACTTGCCGTGCTCTGTCTTTGCAGGGACTTTTCCTTATCTCTTAACGCCTCCGTTTCTCTGTCTTGATTCTTTCTGAACTCTCTTCAAAGAGGACTTGACCCCTCCTTCCTACCTCCCCGTTCTCCACCACAGGGTAACCCAAGCCCTGCAGCGATGGCCGTTGTGGGAAGACCTCCACCAGCCTCAGCTCCCTCCGTCTCCCGGGAGACCCTGCCTCCCTCTCAGCCCTCTCATCCTGGAAATCCTTCCTGCTCTCCTCCCGCCGGTCCAGCCCGCCGCGGGCAGATGGTTTCTGTTGCAGCTGTGGGACCGCAGCTGCGTCTGAGCCTCGGCACGGCCCAACAGTAGCTCTGCCGCGTCCTGCTCGCTCAGCGCTGCGCCCAGCCTGCTCCTGCCCGTCCCGGCGCGGCCGCTCGGCGGGGGATGGAGCTCACCGCCAGCGGAGGCAGGATGGGCCGGGCTCTTCTCTCCTTCACACTAGGAATTTTAACTCAGCTCCTGCCTGCGCAAGGGAATTGGGCAGCTCCAGGAACAGGCATCACGCAAAACGTTCCTTGTATTTCTCAGTGGGTGAAGTCTTCACCCCTCGGATTTAACTTCCGAGTGATTCTGTGGGCATTTCGGGTCTCTTGGTAGTGACCACAGCAACACGGAGGCACGGCCCCTAAGGGAAACCTTCCTGTTCCTGCTGGCTCTTGGAGCACATGCCCAGAGGTTGCCTTTCTGAGGGCTTAGAATGTACCTGGGGGGATAACACCATGATAAGAAGAAAACAAGGGAAGAGCAGTGCCTGTGAAAAGGAGCCTCCCTCCATGCAGGGGCTGGGCAGAATGCAATTTTGGAAATACCCGATTAGAGATGTGCGTGGACGTGCATCTCCCAGTATCAGATGGTTTGTTCCTGTAGCCAGTCATCTGGTCAAACAGAAGAGAAGGCGTCTGTCTGGAAATCTCATTTTCACACTCCCACTGTCTGGGTTTTCAGTTCAAATACTGCCCCAAACATGCATCTGCTTTCCCTTCTATTTTTTGGCTTTTATTTCTTGCCTCCCGCCTGCTCCCCACTGCCCCCCCCTCCCCATTTGAAGTATTTTTCTGGACTAAGGTATTTAGCCAGGAGTAGTCAGGGTTCCTTGGTTCCTAAAGGCCTGCCTGGCCCTGGGCAGCTCTGCCAGCCGCTGGTCCTGCCAGCTGGCCCAGCCCTGGCCACGCGCTGTTCGTATGGAGCCCGAATCATGTAGGTCCCTCTGCCAGGATGAACCCAGAGTTGGAGTTTTAGCCTCTTGGTCCTTACCAAACCACTTTTCTCAGAAATCCAGGTCATGAGAAACATGTGCAAATGCCTTCCAGCTTTCCAGCCTCCTACTTTTCCCCGTTAACCTCAGATTTTCAGCGGCAGACAGTGCCCGTCACTGCCCATCCTGCCTTTCAGGGGCTCCCCCGAGAGCTGGGTCCTCTCCTTTGGGGGAAGAGCCACCGAGCAGCATCTTTTGTGTATTTGGTGAGCAGGTGAGAGACACCAGGGCTTGTTCTCCCTGCTGCCAGCTCGGCTGTAGCATGGCTGTGCTCTCCGCACTGTGGCGAATGTGCTCCGATTTCAATGGGATTTCGTTTCCACTCGTAGCGGTTCACATGGCGCAGCTCAGCTTCTGGGCTCGGCCTCGCGCAGCGCAGCTCCGTGCCAGAGAGTTTGTGTGTCCCGCGGAGGCCAGCCAGCTCCGAACAGTACGTGGGTCTGATATCATTGCAACCAGTCTTGGCCCCGTGCATGGGAGAAACGAGTCTTGGCAGAGAACTGTCCTTTGCTCCTCTGTTTCCCTCCCGCCTGCCGATTCTCTCCCAGAGGGCTGCGCCAGGGACCGGCTCCCTGCACCGGGTGACTTCTGGGGCTGATGGAGACCTCTCTCTCCATGAGGTGACTCCTGGACCTCCTGAAAAACTCTCAGGTCACCATTACGGCCGTTTGCTTCGTGCAGGACGCCCCCAAACCCCCAGACCCATCCGTCCTCTCTCCAGAAATGCCGGAGCCTGGGCACAAGCCAGGGCAGCCGCTTGAGCTCTTTTAGGGAAGAAGGTGGAGGTGGCTGAAGCGGGATGCCACCTCCTGCGTCACCACTGTGCCTTTCCAGGCCCCGCGATGCGTGACCAGCTTCACACAGAGTCTGCCCAGGCTGTGCCAACTTGTCTGCCTGCAGCCGGGAGGGGAGGAGGTGACCGAGGAATGGCTTGTCCCAGCTTGGAGGTGGGAGCTTCCTTCCTCCTCCTCTCTTGGAGGGGAGGTTTGCACTGTTGGTCTCCTCCACCCCACAGTGTTTTGGCTCTGAGGAGGCGCTGGGGGAATAGGTGAGGTGAGACTCGGCTGTTCAAGGTGCATAGCGAGGGGAGCTCTGCTGTGGGCGTAGAGCTGGTCCTAACCCAGCAGGGTGGAGCAGACGAGGACATGCAATGGAGCCGGGGCAGGGAAAGGGCTCCAGCCCACCTCCTCTGGCCAGTGCCTCCAGAGCAGTGATCAAATTCCTGAGAGGAAAATGGGAGAGGAGTTGGTGTGGTCTTGTGAGGACTGAGCCGGTTTTAACCCTTTGAGGTGTCTGAACGCAGTCTGGGGCTCCTTACTGCAGGTCACGCACTGGTTGTGCCGTCTCTAGTTGCTCTTCATCTCTTCCAAGTCAGCAGTGGGAGAAACTCTCGGCCTTGCCGCAGCCCCAGCCCGTCTGCCAGGTGCGGAAACTCCGCTAGTGCTCTCTCAGCTGCGCCCATACACCAGTTAACACGCAAATAAAAGAGCTGATAGGAGACCAAAGCTGAGAACCGCGGTGATGCGCTGGACAGGCCGGAGCCCTGCCCGTCCTGCCACCACTGGGGATGCAGGCAGGTGGGAACGGCCTCTGGAGCCAGCCCGGCCGTCAAGGACATGCAGGGTCAGGATCTGAGTTTGGAGGTGACACATTTGCAGCTGTTTCTGATCGTGATGGGAAAACTCATGGGTGGGAAAATCCCTCTTAATTGGTGGAAATTCGGATCAAGTGGATTAACAATGGGAATGCTAACGTGCCAAGATAAGCCATTCTTTTCCTGCACATTCAGGTATGCACTGGACAGAGTAGGAAAACCAGTTTACAGGTGGGGATGTGTAAATCTTCCAAACTTCATGTGGGAGACAGGATTCACAGAGAGCCTGAGCCTCGCCTCACTGCCCCACCAGCACCACGCTCCCTGCCGGCAGTGCCCGCTCCGGGCGGGATGGGCCTCGGGACGCTGCACTGGCAGAGGTTGGCAGCGAGAGCCTGGATGCCTGAGTGCGAGTAAAACCCACCTCTCCTTGGTGTGCATCACTCCTTCTGCTCTGAAACAGCTGCGCATGTACCGCTGTGGGAGCTCCTGAACGTGCAAGCCGCTCGCTGCGAGCTGTGCCTCCGCGACGCTGCCTCTGACCACAAATTATGAGTATTTAACCAGGCAGATTCGTTTCCGTTCCCATGCTGCTGTTGTAGTTATCTTGGTGCAGGTCAAAAGGCGCGCTGCCGTGATTTGCAAGAAGCCCGATGACTTGACATTTCAGTCTCAGTGGGGGGGCGGGTGCCCCATGCAGAGGTGTGGGGAGAATAAACAGAGCAAAGCCGAGAGGCGCGGACGCGGGCGGGCATCGGAGCCACCAAGCCCTCGCCCTGGGCCTTCACCCAGCAACTGTTACCTATGATTAAGGGTCCGTATCAATCTCCATGTCATGAAAGTCACCCAGACCGTGAAATCCCCATGTTCGGTGTGGAAATACGGCATTTGATGCATTTTTGTTTGAAATGCGTTAAATCTGCGTTAGAGGGGCCGCGGGGAGTGTTCGGGCCTCACCGGCCAGAAGGAATCGTGCCGTCTCGCTCCCTCGCGGAGCAGGGCACAGGGATCCAGCGGTTCCTAACGCCTCCTCCATGACAAACTGCAGAAATCGCAGAGATGTTTGCCACGGTCAGCCTGTGAAATCAGCCTCCTCTCTAGGAATGAGAAGCCTCCGTAGCTGCGATCCAGGGCTGCCCGGCTGGCTGCGGCCTCCCTGCCAGAGAGCAGCTCCGGGCAGTGGTTGGGAGGGCAGGAGGAGGGCAGGGATGCAGGCAGGGAGGGGGGCAGGGATGCGGGCAGGGATGCAGGCAGGGATGCAGGCAGGGAGATGGGTAGGGATGCAGGCAGGGAGATGGGCAGGGAGACAGGCAGGGACGCAGGCCGGGAATCAGGCAGGGATGCAGGCAGGGAGATGGGCTGGGAGACAGGCAGGGAGGCAGGCTGGGAATCAGACAGGGAGGCAGGCAAGGAGGCAGGCAGGGATGCAGGCAGGGAGATGGGCCAGGAATCAGGCAGGGATGCAGGCCGGGAGTCAGACAGGGAGGCAGGCAGGGAGATGGGCCGGGAATCAGACAGGGATACAGGCCGGGAATCAGACAGGGATGCAGGCAGGGAGGCAGGCAGGGATGCAGGCAGGGAGGCAGGCAGGGAGGGACTGCAGAGCCTCCAGCGTGGAAGAGGGCTGGGAAAGCAGAGTGAAAACAAGAGGCTCCGGTAGTTTGGTGCCCCACTCCGTTAACCTGGCACTTGCACATGTGGTGGGAAGGGGCTTTAAGCCCCCGTGGCCTTTCATTCACGAGATCTGTGCAGCGCAGGCTGTAAAGCCACTCTTTGGGTGAGACTCTCCACTGGCAAGTAGGATGTGTTTTAGCAGCCAGATCGCCCTGGGGATGTCGCCGGCCATTCCAGCCATCCCTCGGGATCCCTGCTTGCACCTGCAGCCAGAGGGGAAGCGGTGAAGCCCGGGCTGCCGCGCCAGAGGAGCTGCTTGTCGCTGCGGCAGGGCTCGGGGTCTGCCCCGGGTTTCCTACAGCTCGGCCGCCTGCAGCGCCGATTTAACAAACGTGCTGATTGATAACTCTCTGGAGTGCATTTTCCCTTCCTTTCCACATTAACGTCCCAAACTCCCTTCCCACTTGGGGAGCAAAGATGGGGGGGTTTGTCCGAAATAGGGGCACGTCAGAGAGGCCAGAAGCGGCTCCCTCGCTGAGCACGGGGCCTGGCAGCATTTGTTTGTGCGAGGTAGAGTTCTCACGCTCTAAATATACAATCTGTGATAAGGGAAGGGAAAAAGCCCAGCATGGAAATATTCCTTCTGTAAGAGAAATAATTTGCTGCTGCTAAAAATATATGTTCATATTATTCCTGCCTCGGTCTGTAGCTCGATGGGAGAGAGTGCACGCAGGCTGCCCTCAGGGGACTCGGCTTGCGGCACAGACCCCGGGCGCTCGGAAAGGCCGTGTGTCCGCTGGGGCTGCCGGGATCGCGAGGGGGAGGGATCCTCATCTTCACGCTGGTTTATCATCCCCGTCTCTTTCTCAGGGCAGTAAAACCGTGATACGGGGTTACCCCCGAAGGTCATAGGAAGTAACCTCTAAGCAGGTGCTGACAGTGGGAAAGGAAAGTGATCCGCGGCGTTCCCAGAGCAGCTGGGAGCCTGTTCCCAGCCCCGGCTGCGCAGAGAGGCAGAAACGGCTTTGTTCGAGGGGGACGCACCTTCGGACCGGTGGGATATGTGTAATCCCTTCCTGTCCCATCTGCAACCGTCCCGGGCCTGGTGCTTCCTTCCCTGATTGCTGCTCCTGGATCCCCGTTGGCAACCGCTTCCGTGCCTGTGGGCCAGCGGAGCCCAGCCGAGCCGAGCGGCCGCCCCGCGGGGCAGCACCGGATTTCCCAGGGCCAGCCCCGTGACAGGCGATGGATCCTGCCCGGGGACCCTGCCCGCCCCGTCCGCCTCGCGCTGCCATGCTCCATGGGCAGCTGCTGCCGCGGCCTTGGCTGACAGAGCCCGGCACCGCTGTCTTCAAGCCGGTTAAAAACATCTCTGTGAAACCATTCCGGGTGAAATCTTTGGCATTTTCTTGCAGATGGAGTGTGGTAGGTGGACACAGTGTCTGCTCAGGAGCTTGTACCTCCTGTCTTGGGAACATGGGCAAGGACCTGACCTGGCAGAAGCAGGCCAGAGCTGTCAGTAATGACAGACCTTACACCCTAGCAGACCTTGCTGCAGTTTTTGTAAATGTTATGTTGCCTTGGCGTTACTTTTTCGATTCTCCAAAAACTCCCGCCCTGTTTGGGGACTGATATCTGTCCGCAGAACATCCCCCGACCGTTATTTGTGAAGTTGCATTAATTTCTAGGTAGCTGGTCGTGAGGGGAGATGATAACAGCATAGTTTTCCGTTCAGGATGGAGCAGCTGGACCACTTGGCAGGGAAAACATCGCTGCCAAACCTGAAAGATGCCTCTCTCTAATACATCCTCATTCAGACACCCTTTTTGAAGCTCAAGCATCCCCTTAAGGATCAGGTGCCTATACTAACCACGCTTATTTCAGGAAGGTAGTGAGAAAAATCTTTGCTGCTCAAATGCGCCCCGGAAAGCGCTTTGCAAGCTGTGTGCTGGTCCCTGGACGTGGTTTGAAGCGTTGCTTGCTTGGCCAGGTTTGCTGGCGAAGGGCAGCACCCACAACTCGTGCTGGCCGGGGCTGCAAACCTTGCCCGGTCTGTGCACCGTCTGGCTAAGGTGGGTTTGGGGAGGCTCTCGCAAAGCCTGGAGGAGAGCTGGAAGGATTTCTCCTCTAGATTTGCTTAGGGTAAATGTGACGTTGAGGAAAGTGCCGGCTGAGAGCCCGGAGGTGCAGGAGACTGGGTTCGACAGACAGCAAGCAGCGTCTGCCAGGAGTTTGTAGAGGAAAAGTACGTCCCTGGGTCGGGTGCTCTAGTCACTATGGTTGGAGCTGCAGCAACAGCATGGTATGGTTTAGCTCATGTTACGTACTGGGAAAATGCAAAACATTGGCTCCAAAGCAGACCTGGTGTCAAGCTGCTCCTCGTACGTCTCCATATGGCCTTTGGAGGACAGTTTTGTGACGTTTCACTTGCCAAGCCTGTTTGTGCAGCGCTGGCTGGGTGAGTCAGCCCCGTATCGACCTCCGCAGGGAGCTGCAGGTTTCCCTCTGGCCTCGGCGGAGCCTCCAGGACTCTGCCTCCGCCCCGACGGGGCATTCGCTCCCCGCGGGCTGCCCCATCTCCATCCTGGCACCACCTCAGGAATGTGTGTGTGCTGGGCAGGCCCGGCAGGGCGGGGGAATTGCCACCGAAAGAAAGGGAAAAGCTGCCTCCTTGTTTTTCCTGCTTCAGGCCCTCTCCCATTTCAATCGCTGGGAAAGGCATGGTTTGGTCCGGCTCAAGGTTACGTCCTTCTGCTGCCTGGCCCCGGGCCAGTCAGCGTGAGAGCGAGCTAGACACAATAACAAGTATGTCAAAGACAGGATCACTTCCCCACAGACCGGGCGAGTGTGCGAGCAGCGCTGGGAAGGGATTAGCAGGAACAGGGCTAGCAGTAGGGCTAAAGTATGTCAAAGCTAGTAAATAGATCTTTTTTTTTTTTTGCCAGGTATTCTAGCAAAATAGGGGACCTCCTACCTCTGCATGACCAGGTTTTGCTGTGCAAAAGTTCTGCCCTGTCGGTAATTCTGCTGCTCGCTGGGATGGGGTGAATTTGGGTGATTTTGCAGAGTCTGGGCACAGCCTGTTTTAAGCCAAGGAGACAAAAGGGGTGGCTGAGGCTTCTGCTCAGCCCTTGATTTAGGCAACCAACGCCGGTGATGGCCTGTTCGCCTGCTCCCATCCTCAAGCCCAGGCAGGATTTGTCTTTTGGATGCGTTGGCTTGATGCAGTGGATGGTCCTTGGTAAGAGCAAAATCAGGTCAGCTGCCGCCCCAGCGGGTCAGGATAGCAATAGCGGCATGTCATGTTGAAGGTCAGTTTAAAATAGCCTTTATCTTGCTTAAAACACAAGGAAGATGTAGCGGATCTGAACGTGTGCAGCCGTGGCCAGAATGATGTATGGGTGGCTGCTTGTCGCTCACTGCGCGGCCTGCTGCGGCTGTGCCAGCGAGAAGGGCTTTACTGGGGGTTAAGACAATTGTAGGTTTTCTTTTCCTTTCTCCCATGATGGAAACGTCAGGGTTTCTCAATACGGATGGAGTTTGGTTTGGGAAAGGAGCTGAGGAAAAGCAGAGGTCCTCTCCCCGCTCTCTGTCCGCCGCCGCACTGGGACCAGCCGGCATGTTCCTGGTGGCTGAGGCCAGCCCTCACCGAGGAGAGGAAAAGGAGACGGGACAGCTGGGTTTAAGGGAGGCTGTTAGCTGAAGCACTTGGGATAATTAAGGAAAGACGGTGGGTTAGGTCGCAGCCTTTGAGCTTTGCTTTTTGCAAACGTGCAAAAAGGTGGAGGGGGAAGAAAGCGGTGGGTGTTCAGTAGCCCAGTCCCATGCCCGTCTGCCGGCTGGCCGGCAGGGCCAGGAGACTGCAAATGTGTTCAAAATACAAACAAGCACAGGAGAAACTGCTTTTCCGATGGTTCGATACATTTTTGTCTTTCATTGCTACTTCCTTTCCTGCCGCAGCTCCCCTGCTGAGTGCAGAGCGTGGTGGTGGTGCCCTCAGCACCGGGCAGTGACATGCCGTGCCACGGGGAGCACGTGGGCCTGGCAGAGCCATGGCTTCACAGCTGGGAAATGGGGGACGTGACACATCCAGGTTGACAGGAGAAGCTGTGCCAGAGCCGGGCCTGGTCTTCTGAGTCCTGCTTTAGCGAGCCCCACGGTGCTGCTGAGGGTTGTGCCTCTGGGGAGGGTCCTGGCAGGTCTGGAGTGGGCACCCACAGCCATGCCCGGCATGCCACCGGGCCACAGCCCCAGGAGGCAGCTCGTGTCCTCGCTTTAGCAGAGGAGAGGCTGAGCCAGGGCCCCTCAGTCCACAGTCACTGTCTGGTGAGCCGCCACGACCCGCAGGGCAGTCCCGTCTCATTTGCTCCTTGAAAGCGTTTTCAGCCCAGTGGGTCAGTCACAGATCCTGGTGAAGTCGGTCTGGCCGCACCACAGGGAAACGCTCTGGAGCCATGTCCCCCATGGGCACAGCATCATCTCCTGCATTTCCCACCATCACACCACTGCAAAGGAGCCGCTCTAGCTGGCGCGTGGCCTTTGAAGCTGGAGCTGCGGCCACATGCGCTTGGCATGTCCGTCCTCCCTGCCTGCGAGCTCCTCGGTGCCGCCTGGATGCGACCCAAAGCTGCTGCAGCACCGGCGCGTGGCGGAGCAGCCCCAGCTAGGAGAGCTCAGGCTCCGGTAGCAGAAACGCGGCGGTGCATGGGGTCGGCTTGCCCGCGGGTAACCCTGGGCACCTTGCTGGGACGCAGGTAGAGCAGGGTTAACGCCAGTGAAGTGTCCCTGTGCGACGGCCTTTTTATCTGATGCGATCCAGCGCATTTCCTGGTGGAGTGGTTTGCGTCCGGCCGTGAAGGCTGCTTGGCAGCGGAGCAGAGAGGAAGGCTGGAAGTAAACACAGGCGCTCTTGGATCGGTAGCTGGGAAAAGCAGCGAGAAGCTGCATGGGATTGCCGTCTCCAAAACCTCCTTGTTTCCTTGCCTCGCAGACAAACAGCTTCCTGCCAGGGACAGCAAACACTGCGAGGCTCCCGCGGCAGCACTGTCCCAGCCCGCTCCCCCGGCACGGCACGGCACGGCGTGGCACGGCACTGGCTCTGGTGGGGATTTCCAGCCACACGCGTGAATCTGGGACGTGAAGTGATTTGGACCTTTGTGAGGTTTGTGTGCCCAACTCCACAAGAGCCCGCAGAAAATCCCAGGCCGTATTATCTTAAAGTGTTGATGTGTCTTGGACCCCAAGTATTGGTGTGCACTGGAGCAGCAACAGCCGCGTCCATCGTGCCAGGACAGGGAGACCTGCTACGCCGAACGCCTGCCACCAAGTCCTTTCTTAGCATTCAGGCTATTTCACCTTGGATGGACAGTTGCTCCCGGCGGGGGGGACGGCTAGGGTATTTTGTCTGCTAAAGTCACAATTTCTAAACTTTCACCTTTCTTCTTTGAACCAGACACTGGTTTGAGCATGCCCTGGGGTTTCCTAGAATGAATGAAAGAAATGTGTCTTTAGATGTCTGCCTCTGGGGTTGGGGAGGAAGACATCATCGTTTTGAGCAGCTCAGGGCTGCGTCATTACAGAGGACTTGACTGTCCCACAGCCAACTAGGCAGAGAGGGCAAGAGCCCGTCCCTAGACCTCATCTCGAGCAGCAGCAGCTGAGCTGCCCAGGTGGAGATGTCGGTGGTTGGGTTGGGTGGATGATGGCGCGGTCGTGCTGCTGTGGACTCACCGGTGGTCACCTCACCTCTTCAAGATTTTCCTCTTTTCTAATCCCCAATGAAAAGACGTGCTTTTCGTGACATCTCCTGGGATTTGGGCAAATGTAAATGTACAAAACTCCAAGGTTGACAGGAGAACAAAGATTTTCTTCCGAATACAAGACAGCTACAGAAATGTCCAACATAGAGTAAGGAACAGGAGGTTGCTTGAGTCCACTCTGCTGAGTGTGTCTGCCAGGAGGGTGTCCCGAATAATGAAACCATTCACCTGTTTCTACTGTTCTTTATCCTGTATACTTAAATAAGAGAAGAAGGAGAATAAAGATAGAGGGTTTCAAGCTCTTCTTAATGTCTCTGTTTTAGATGATGTATCCAGTGTTTAGCTACAGAAATAAATAATCCATCACACGGAGCCGTAGCCGAGGCTCGGGGTCTGAACATTGCTCTGCACTTCGCTCTGGCCTGTGCAGAGAAGGAGAGCAGCCACCCGGGCTAATTCAGCAGAAATATCCTTAGTTTCTCATGGAGGCATGGAATAAAAAGGAGCCTGTTTCCTTAGCCTGAGCTTCCACCATAAGGTCAATAATCACAAAATGCACCAGGCTGGAGGGTACTGGGATCCCAGCGGCAGCGTTTTCCATGTCACAGGCTTGTTCTGAAGCCTCTCTGTAGCTGTGAATGGAAATCGATAATGACTTCACTGGTTCGCAATGCAGTCGCTGCTGGCCATGCGAACGGCAGCCTTTATCCTGGCGGTGAGTTTGCCTTAGATTCCCACTGGGGCCTCACTTGAATTTCATGTCTCAGTGCAGAAGGGCAGTTGGCTGATTTCGTCTTCCCACTGTCTCAGCTCTTCTCAGCTCTTTATGTCCGTGGACTTCCCTGGACATTCCCTGGAAAGAGGGGCCAACCTGACTCTTTCCCTTCTCTTAGCTGCCGTTTCTGTTTCAGCCAACCGCTAGATGTACGAACAGTCAGTCCGCATGTTTGCGTGAACGTGCCCGCAGCTGGAGGTGAAGGTGCTGTGCTCAGCTAAGCTATTGCAGGTACCACACGCCATCCTGATGGACACTGACACCGGCCATCGGTGTCACACAGAGACTCTGGCACTTGAGCCATGAAGACTATTTGAAAGCCCATGTCCCACGTGGGTGATGTGCTGGCTGCTGAGCGGAGCACTCTCTCTCCAGTTATCACTCAAAGAAGGGATGGGCTCGTTTTTGCTGTCCTGCGAGGCCACATCACGCTGAGCTCTTTGCTCACCTTCATGGGATGTAAGGTTTGGGCTTTGCTGGTGGTGTGTGCAGTGTCTTTAGGAAGGGAGCAGATTCCTCATCACGTGAAGTTGTTGAGCCAAGATCAGGTGCATCTTGCTCCATCGTAGCTTACCAGTTGGATGCTGGTACCTCTCGCCCTGCTCTGAGCTGTGCCGAGCAGAATCCGTTCAGCTTATGTTATTGATCCCCAGATCTTCAGTCAGCCTGGGGGGTGGCCAAGAAGCCTTTGCTCAGACACCAAGAGCCACTAGTGGAAAAGCTTTTTGACCTTAAATATCAAGGCTTCTGTGTTTATTTAGAAAGAGTGAAAGGCTCTGCTTCTCCGACAGATCCGCAGTGCTGTGTTACTGAGAGTTTCCCTTCGGTTTGGCATCATGGCAGGAGTGTTTGGAGGAACCAGTCTGACCCCAGATGTGCTCATGCATCTCCCAAGCGAGAGCGAGCTGCAGGATGCCGGGGCTGAGGGAGCAGCATCCCTTTCAGACTCAAAAGGCATGCTAGCATCCTCGTGTTTTGGAGGAAAATTCAGGCTTTTCCCTGTGCTTCTGCTCCAGTTTGGATGTCAGGGATTCCAGCCGTACCCTCTGGCTTCCCAGCAGGGAAGCAAACCTTGCTCCAGTCTGTCTCCGACTTCCTACCACTCCCACTTCTTCCTCCGAGGCCCATGTAGTCCCAACCGAGTGGATGTTCACAGGAGATCTTGCCAGGCTCATGGATCAAAATAAAATACTTGGAGACTTAGGTTTTTCATGAGCACGTTCCCTGAATCTGTTCACAAGAGGAGCCAAGTCCCTGGGCTCAACAGCCTCCTCCTTGTTGCAACACGCACACACTTGCCTTCGGATTTGCATGGCTCGGTCCTTACTCACACCGCGGTGAGGCACAGCACCCGCGCCTGCCTGGGAGCTGCACGGGGAGCGGGGGCGCCTACACTTCAGGGGAGCAGCATGAGAGAGTGCGTCTGCATTTTTGGGTAAAGGGAGGATTTTGCGCTTCCTTTGGTGGGAAAATGAGTGTCAAAGCTTCTTTCAGCCCGTGCGCTCAGGTTCCTGTCTTGCCATGGATTCCTGTCTCTGCGCATCGGTGCTGGAAGAGCCTCTTGGCTGGAAAACAGTTCTTGTCAGGAGCACCAAAGAGAGCTGGAAGCCTCCTGACCGGTGCCAGGGGAAGCCGTGTCGCTTTAAGCCTCTCTCACTCCTTTCACGCAGTTCGTGCCCCTGTTGGTGGGAGCTGGGAGAGGCCCGAGACAACCCAGCTGCAGATGAGCATCAGCGCAAGCGTCCCAGTCAGTTGTTCTGCCAAGTGTTTGCAACAGGGATTGACCTTTCCTTCTCGGCTGAGGGCTGTGAACCAGCCCGGGGTGCAGTAACCTCTGGTGTGGCTCTAGCACCAGCCCTCGGAGGCTCTCAAGCCGCTTTCTTGCCACTGGTTAATGAGCTCTCTCCGTGCCCGTGAAGGACAACCAGTTTCCTAGAGCTTCGGGTAGAGCTAGGGAAACTGAGGCACATGGAGTTACAGGGATGGCGCTGTGCCCTGTAGGGTGCCAGGGGTACTGTGTGTGTCTCTTGGCTGCCCTTAGTTCTTAGACCCAAGCTGTTTAGTCAGTGCGTGACCTTTACTGCTTTGTATAAAGATCACCATGTCTAAAATATGTCATCAGGCTCCGGTTATTCCCTGAACTCATGTCTGATTTCTCCTTAGTAGTTTGATTCTGTTTCTCTACCCAACATGGATATAGCCCACAGGCCCTGGGACTTTGGGAATGGAGGGATTTTGCTGCCTACAAGATGCAGTGTGAGGTTCCAGGTCAATCCGTGAAGTCGAGCCAGGAGGGAACGTCAGTGGGGAGCAGCCTCCGTGCAAACACCCCAGGTCCCTCCTCTGCTTTGGGTGTTTTGCTTGGATTTCTCCATCCAAGAGCCCTTCCTTGAGCATGGAGGGAGCACGGCCACTTGCATCCTGCTGGTGTTAACTCTTCTGCTGCTGGGTGCGGAGAAGTTCTCCATTAAACTTACTCCGTTTGCCAAGTGCAGTGGTGCAAGAGCTGGAGTCCGTCTGTGAAGTGTTTGGGGCTTCCTCCTCCGTTAAGGTAGTGAAGGGAAATGTATGGAGAGGAAGGGCCCCCCCTGAGCACGCACAAGGCAGGTGGCAGCTATTAAATATGGCTGGTGAATTCTCTCGCTGGAGAATACCCCTCCGATGCCGTTTGTCCATTGCGGGGTCGCAGCTGTGGTGCAGCCATGCAGAAGAGACGTGCTGCAGAGCCCCTCGTGCTGCGAGCGGCCAGTGATTAATGATCGCTGGACTTGCTGGTCTGGATGAGCCCTCCCAGCCCAGTTCCTGCCAGTCCAGCCACTGCAAGGGCTCAGAGGCACCGCAGATGCGGACAGGTTGCTGTAGGGCGGGAAGAGGCCGCCTGGAGACTGGCAGGCTGAGCAGGGAGCGAACATGACAGTTGTCCACCCGAGGGCTGGCAGGAGCCAGCGCGGCGCCGAGCACCCCACGGGCAGCCCTGGTCCAAGAGGAGATGGTCAGAGTGGTCGTTCCTCAGGCTACAAGGGCTGGCATTGCCCCAGCATCTCGGGTGCCCGTGGGATGTGTGCCCTGTGATGGGTACAAGCCCTGAGGAAGTGGGATCCCTCCAGCAACTGCGTCTCACTGCCCTGCTCTTGGCCGTGGTGGGCGTTTGGAACCTCTCCCGCAGCCCAGCACCCGCTTCCCCCGGTGGCTGTAGTTCCCAAGGGGCCATCAGGAGCCTCACGTCGAGGTGTCCCCTGGTCCCGCCGTGAGCAGAGAGGCTGTCGTGTATGGGCTGGGGGTGGAGAACCAGCTTTCTGGCTTCGCTGACTTTGTAAATAGAAGGAAGTAGGAGAGACTCGAAATCTCTGATTATCTTCCAAGGGGACTCCCATCCCCTCCAAGGCATGTCTCAACTTCCCAGCCAAGGCTGGAGCCGTTCCAAGAGCTGCAATGTTTCTCGGCCTCTTTTGAAGCACTTTCCTTTGCTCCTCTCTGGTAAAAACCTTCTCAGGTAGCCAAGCCCCGAGCCCCGCTGCACGAACCGCGTGTGGCCGGAGCACG
Organism: Chroicocephalus ridibundus; assembly: GCF_963924245.1. Lineage (NCBI taxonomy): Eukaryota > Metazoa > Chordata > Aves > Charadriiformes > Laridae > Chroicocephalus > Chroicocephalus ridibundus. The sequence continues at coordinate 833,315 of NC_086298.1, read as the reverse complement.
CAGCTGATGAACAGGCTCCCGTTTCTCTTCCCGCCGGAGGGGAGAGCTGTTGCGGGGATGGTGCTCCAGAGGAGTGACTTAATGCAGAACTACAGGTTTGGAGTCCTGCTCCCGGGGGGGTTCGCTCTCTGCTCGGGGCACCGCGGGTACCCACGGGCTGGCTGTGTGGGCAGGACCCTCTGGCAGCGCTGCCGCTGCACGGCACGCCTTTGTTGGTGACCGGGGCACTCTTCCTCCAGCAAGGCGTGCTACCGCAGAGCTATTTCCCAGGGCGAGTTCCTAGGGTTTCCCTCCTCCCACCTACCTCTTTCCTCCAATTTTGTGGATGTTTGTGGGTTTGCACTAAAGGCAGCCTGTGCTGCACGGCTCACAGCCTGCACTGCTTTGGAGAGTGGCTGGAAGGAAAGATCTAAAAATAATACTGATCATTATCAAGTTCTGTTTGATTCCCCAGCCCTTGGAGCTGCACGGGGCCAGCTGGGGCGGACACAAGCACCTGCCCAAGCTCTCCTCTGGCAGCCGGGTACGGGCTCTGCACGGCGGTGGGCAGGAGGGACAGAGGGCTTTAGCTAAGGAGCATGTTTTGGGCACCATCGTTCCCTCTGGCAGGACATCTCTGCCCACCTGCCGGGGCGGAGGCAGGATTAACCTCTCCTGCGAAGGCTCCCGCTCCCCTGGCCCAACACAAACAGGATGGCCGGCGGCCTCGCAGCCAGGAAGGCCGTGACTCACCACAGCTCCCTCCTGCTGGAAAGCCCTGCCCGTCTCCCAGGGCGGGGAGAGGGGGTCTTGAGGATCTGTGGGGACAGGGAATGGGACAGGGGGCTGGTGGGCGGGAGGAAGGGATGCTGCTGAGGGAGATCAGGGAGTCCCCAGGCGACGGAGAAAAGACCAGTACTAAAAAGCGGTTATGCACTTTTTGTAAGGCAAGCAAGTCTGAAAGTAAGGCAGAATCCAACCTTGCCCAGGTTATTAAAGGAAATAGCAAAAGATGGGTTGCCCAACTCTTGGGAGCGGTCCAGCTATATAGATTAAAGGGGAAGCAGGAAAGAAGCGGGGCTGGCATGAGCTGAGGGTGGGACAGAGACTAAAGATAATCTACGTATAGTCCTGAAAGGAATACAATGAAAACTTGCACCCAGGTTTTTGGCAGCACTGGGGATGGTGGCCAAGGGGCGGGAGGCAGGGTGACTGGTGGCAGTGCACGGGGACGGGAAATGCCGCAACCAGTCGAGGATCTTTGAGCATGCAAACGGGTCGGGCCAGCTAGCGTCTCCTCCAGAAATGAGAAGGGGCTGGCACAAAGCTGAAGTCACGGAAGAAAGGTTTGTAATAAATCCGTCAAACCACAGGGGTTGGATGGTTTGGCTGGAGAACAGCAAATAGAGGTCTATTTATTGGGGCAGGGAGAATGTGTTCTTGGCACGTAAGAGTCTATTAGTATGCAAAGCTTTAGAATAAACATTAAAACAGGGAATAATTAAGAACATGGAAAATGGATAAGATGAGATATGGATTTTCTGAAAGTAAGTGATGCCAGAGTAGATAAAAAACCTGATCTTCTCGACAAAGCAGACAGGATATATCTAAGTTGTCTGGTCTTCAGTAAAGGAGAAATGTTAAATCAACTGGAGAGGAAGGTGCTGGGCTGCAAGGAGTGTGCTAAATGGGTTTCTCAAAAATCAGTCTTGGAAGTGATGTTGCTTCATATTTTTAATGGTCTTGGCACAAAACATAGAAATTACTAATGAAATTTGGTAATTACCCGTAATTGGGAATCATCATCAAAACAAAGGAGGTGGGGGAAATTACGCACAAAGAACTGGATGCCCTTCAGGATAGGAAAACAAGGGATGAGATGAAATGGCAGAGTCAGGGAGTCATGAACGGAGGGTTGTGCAGCTCCGGTGTGGAGCTGATGTTCAGCTGGAGCCCGACAAACTCAAACAGTGCGAAAGGCCCCGGTGCAGGAGTCAGCCCTTAGTCACTGAAACAGGGCAGAGGAAAGGGCAGGGGGAGAAGCGCTGCCCGTTTCTGCGTGATGCATAGTTGGATTTGGAGCCCTTTGCAGTACGGTGTTGTAGAAACCAACTATGTGGTGCAGAGGTCCTGCTTTTGGTTGTGGGATGTTGTCACAGAATCATGGAATCATAGAATGGTCTAGGTTGGAAGGCACCTTTAAGATCATCGAGTCCAACCATCAACCCAACACCGCCAAACCCACCACTAACCCACGTCCCTCAGCACCACGTCTGCCCGGCTTTTAAATACCTCCAGGGATGGTGACTCCACCACTGCCCTGGGCAGCCTGTTCCAATGCTTGAGAACCCTTTCGGCGAAGAAATTTTTCCTAGTATCCAATCTTAACCGCCTGTCTACATCCCTCGATGTCCTGAGCGTGTTTGTTCTTGAAACCTGGGGAGGATTCGCTCTTCGGTGCCTTGCTCTCCTTTCCATCTCACGGGATGTGATCACATGGGATGACCCGACTGACTTTAACACGTCACTGCTGTCAAAAGGTGAAGGTCCCACTCCACCCACCTCTCTTTGGGGCACCCTGCTGAGCTCCAGCAGCCGCCGAGGCTCCTCTGACCAGCCAGGAAGCCAGTTCAGTGCACTGCAACGGCAACAGCAAACCTGGCCAAAAAAAGGAGGGGGTGTTGCCGTGGTTGCAAGGTGAACGGCTCCCATGTGATCTGACATGGTGGCAGGACCAGTCCAAGAGTGTGAGCAGGCCCTGGGAAAGGGTTCAGGGAATAGGGGCTCCTGAGGTGACCCCCCCCTTGGTAGGAGGGAGCTATAAAGCTGGCTCCACTGTATCATGAAACGCTTTAATATCAGCAGCCAGTGAGTGTCCGAGGCAGGTTCCTGGGCTAGAAAGATCTTTGCTCTGACTTCACCCTGCTTGGATAACCCCGGTGTGGCGATAGTGGCCAGTTCCGGTCCCCAGCAGATGAAATCAGGTGGCAGCCGCAGGGAAATCCGTAGGCAGATCAGGGAAGTGAAGATGCTGTTGTACAAGGTGAGACCTAAAAAAGCGTGGAGTGGTGGGTGGGCTGAGGAGCGGGGCTGGCTGCGAGGGGCTCTCCCTGCTCTCGCTGCCTGCACGTAGAGGGAGGAGAGATGTGGAGCTAAGACGACAACGCCCGGGAACCAGGGTGCAAAGTGCCATGAGTGAAGCCAGGCTGGAAATTAGGAGGAGGCTCCAAATCCCCCCAAAAAACAGGTTTCCACACCTTGTCCCAGTAGTGTAAAAGAACCCTAACTCAATTCCTGCACGGGTGAGAGGACATGGCACCGCAGGAGCAAAGCCCAGCCTCAGTAACGCAGCAAAGCCCTTCCCACCCCTGCGTTCGGGACTCGGGTGTATGTTCTCCCGTGACTGTGGTCTGACTTGTCCAGAAGACTTGTTTGCAGATTTTCTTTTGCCTTTGCAGTTAACGAAGGGCCGTATGCTTCTACCTCCCGTCACCCCTCGACGCGTCCCTGCCTGTGCTCCTTACATGCATATGGGCACCGTAATTTTGTCCCCTGTGTCCTGCTGTACCATTACATCTCCTAGCTATGCTGCACTGCCGAGAGTGAGTAATACCCCCCAGCCTTAAAAAAAAAAATCCCTCCCGGCTGCTCTTTCTGCAATTTGCCAAATCTGTTTGCGCCGTTGCTATTTGCACCGTTTGCTGCTTGCACCCTTTGCCAGAGTCCCTTCCAGATATTGGCACTGGCAGGGTGTGACAGAACAAAAATGACGATTTGAGCACGTGCCTTTCTTTTTTCTAATAATCCCATGATACGGTATTTTGTGTTGCAACACAAAGGATCACCTGAGGCGGTAGAATGGTGAGAAAATAAGCCTATTAAAATGTTCGAGCTTACTTAACTCTCCAACAACATCAGAGGATAACTAGTAAGTTTTTAGCCAAGTCTGTGAGTCATCTTGTCCTGCACAATTGTCACAGCTCGGCTCATCTGCTGGGTGTTAATTGCCAGGGGGAGAGCAGCTCGCGGCTCCAAACGGCGCAGGAGCTGCAGTCGGGTTCCTGGTTGGCATTAGCAAGTCGCCCAGCACCTGAAATTAAGCAAAACCTAAACCCTTTGAATAGCTGAGATGGGAACACATCAGGAATCAAAGCTGATGGTTCTTCTGTCTACGTGAAGATTATAAAAAAACAAAATTTATTATTGTTTTCTGTAAATCAAATGAGCCGTCGGCACCATTTGGATCATCTCCTATCTCAGGTACTGGCATAAAGCCTCCAGCCTTCCCCTGTGCGATGCTGGGAAAGTGGCCCATTCATCGCCAGCCACTGCCGAGTGTTTTTTCAATCTGCTCCTGATTAAGCAGCGTGGTATCAAGGGGATAATTGCTTGTTGGAATTGATCCCAGAAGAAAATCATTCAGTTCTTTCTTATCAGGTCCTTTCTCGCAGGGGGAGATACCCACAAGACTTATCTCCCTCTCCAGTGCTGGCCTCTAATGACTATTTAAACAGCTCATTAGAAAACCTTCATTAAAGTGTAATAGTTGAAGCTGGAAATAACTGCAGGCTGGTGCTGCGGTGAAGCGCTGCCCTCCCACGCGCAGGCTGGGGCACCCGCGGCTGCCCCGGGGGTCGCGGCAGGAGCTCGTCCCCCGCCTCGGCCGCACCGGCGGCATCATCCGCCGCAGCAGCGGTGCCGCGCGGCAACGCCGAAGCCAGGCATGTCGCTTGTCCTGGTGCCAACCTGCCTCTTCTGGTTGCACCACGGCGTGGCTCCAGCCCGTGGTGGAAACCTCCCAGGAGCCGAGCTCCACGCTCAGCCCATTTCCGTGGCTAGCGCAGGATTTCAACAGCTGGGAGGCATTGCAGAGTTATGGTTACAGCCTAGAGAAAATTAGAGACCATAGCAATCCCGTTTTAAAGCAAAAAAAAAAAAAGGGGGGGGGGGGCAAAAAAAAAAAATCGCATTCATGGGAAGTGTTTTTATATGAATTTATTTGCTGGTGAAATGTTCACGAGCGTGGGCCTGGAGTCTTCGCTGTGTCTCCAGAGCGCGGTCAGCATTAGCACAGATTTCCCCCTAAACGTGCTGCAGTCCTGGCCAGGCTGGGTCTCGTTTCTCTGGCTGTAAAATATGTTAGGGAAGGAACGGACACGCAGGCTCCGTACTTCCCTGCGTCCTGGCTCCCTGACAGTTTCAGCCCCAGAGGAGTCACTTTTTTGGCATTAATCTTTCGCTGGGTTTTTCAGCAGGAAAACCGCAAATGTTTAATAAAAATCATGGCAAAAAGCATGCCAGGCAGCGCCCGGCGAAGTGTGCCTGCGTGCCCTTTGGGCTGGCGTGCGTGCTTTGCAGAAGTGGGCCCTGTAAATATTTTCTTGACATTTAGGAAGTTTAGAGAAGTGTTTATTATTTCCCTGCCGACTTGACAGCCCCGGCCTGAAGAAGGGAGATGTGCGTGGCTCCCTTCCCTGCCCCGGCCGGTCCTTACAGCGAAGCGCCGCGACGGGGTTCGTGGAGGGGTTGGAGCTGGTTTGATGTAGGAAAGCACGAAGCTGCCGCTGGGGTGGGCTCGGGGTGCTGCTCCTTTCCCCCTGCTGTTGCAGTCTGAGGTGAGGAGGTAACAGGACCCCGGCCCAGGGCAGGGGGGGGTCGGAACTAGATGATCTTTAAGGTCCCTTCCAACCCGAACCGTTCTGTCATTCTATGATTTGTTCGGCCGCTGCGTTGTCCGCGGAGCTGCTCCCGGAGCTGCAGGCGCAGGCGTCCTGCCCCGGGGAGCAAGTGTGGCTCGGGGGCCACTTCGGGGCACGCCTGGCTGGGTGGCCTCCAGGCGGGCATCTAGAAGTGGAAAACCCATGTCCTGGCTGGGGCTGGAGTCAGCGCCCAAAGCAGAGCCCAGGGCGTTATAGCAGATACGGGCACCGCGCGCTGTACGAGCTGCTGAGCCCCTGCGCCTTAGAAAAATCCCTGTGCTCCGAAGGACGCTTGGTTTTTGCTTCCGCTTATTGAATCTTGTGGAGTTACTGAAACCTCTAAAATATATAACTCTTCCCGACCCGGCCATGGGAATTTCAGCACCCCGTGATGTATGCGGGGTCCGTAGGCAGCCGGGTGGGTGCAGAGGGCTGCGGAGCAGCCTGCATCGGTAGGTTCAAGAAGCAGCCAGCTGCAAAGATGTTCCTGCAGCCATCCCGAAAGTCCTCTTTGGGAAGTGCGGGATGATTTCTCTGGGGACAGCGTGTTACTCTGCCCTGCGTTCGTGGCACATGTTGGCGTCTTTGCAGTAAAGAGCAGTGGAGTTGCACAAGTTGCGGGGATGTGTCTGCTGTTAGACCACAGTGACCAGTGTGCTCTGAGTCCCGCCATCACGGAACCAACTCGGGAAGGAGCCAAGGGAAGGTTGAGGCAGCTTTTAGCAGCTTGGTGAGGAATTTACAGGAATTAGCAGTTTCTGGTCCAGCTTAAATGGAGCGATTCCATGTTGGGGGTCCTTTGAGGCTGTAAGTGAAAAACTGGATGTGGCCTGATACTGAAATGTTGACGGCGCCCGTTCTCACTCGCCGTGCTTCTCAGGAAGCTCATCTGGGAATCGCCGTGTCTCGGGGCTCGCCCTTAGCTCCCGTTTCCGTAGCAAAGCTGCCCGGCTCTCAGCGGCCGCGCTGGCCCTACCTGCAGCAGGCTCCGCTCAGGTTTAATGAGCTCGGAGCTCATTAAGAGCCAGCTCAGGGGGGTATCCCTTCCTGCGGCCACACTTCTGACCGCGGTGTTGAAAAGTCCTCTGCGTCTTTCAGTTCTGTCCCTTTTTGGCGCAGTCCAGCAAGTGTATTAATGATGGAAAGTCTTGTGGGGCTGGTAGTTTTGGGGAACTCAATTCTGTATATTTCGATTCTGAATCTTACTGTTTTATTTCTGTTTTAACCAGCCGAGTGCCCTGTGCTGGGCTGTCAGGGCGGAGGAGTCCTCCCCATCGCAGCGGGGTGTAAAGCATCGCATCCCAGCATCTGTTAGCTATCTCTCTCTTTCCCCTCTTCCCTCCACTTGTTTTTCATACTCATTCCTTGCGGTTTCTTTTTCTCTCAGTCTTCGTTTCAGCACCTCCTAAACAGACTCGGGCATCAGCCCAAAGCTGTGAGTTTCTGTATTTGACTGGCGGGTTTGGTATCTGAATGGGTCAATAGCCAAGATGTTGCACTAGATGTGTATTGAACAGAGAAGCAGAACCTAAAAATGACATCAAATAATTAGTGAATTAAACGAAGAGTCTCCGTTTCATGAAGACCCAGCGCCAGAGTGGCTCCTTCCTGGCACAGCAAGGGGAGGAGGAGGATCCTGATGGACCCGGGGAGGTGGGAACATGGTTGTTCATACGGTGTGCAACCAAAGAGCTCAGTGTGACCGGTCCCAATTGCCCGGCGGTGTGACCTCCTCGAGCTGCTGCTGAGAGAGCTGCGTTGAAAAATACCCCATGCGTGACACACGCCTGCCCAGGCAGCTTTTGAGGGAAGGACCTTTCTGTCCCGTGCCAGTCCCTGGAACCCCGGTTCAAGAAGGCCAGGGAACTGCTGGAGAGGGGACAGCAAAGGGCTACCAAGATGCTGAGGGGACTGGAACACCTCTCTGATGAAGAAAGGCTGAGGGACTTGGGGCTCTTCAGTCTGGAAAAGAGACGACTGAGGGGGGATCTTATCAACGCTGATAAATACTGAAAGGGGGGGTGTCAGGAGGATGGGGCCAGGCTCTTTTCAGTGGTGCCCGGGGACAGGACAAGGGGCAACGGGCACAAACTTGAGCATGGGAAGTTCCATCTCAACATGAGGAGGAACTTCTTTGCTGTGAGGGTGGCAGAGCCCTGGCACAGGCTGCCCAGAGAGGTGGGGGAGTCTCCGTCTCTGGAGACATTCCAACCCCGCCTGGACGCGTTCCTGTGCCACCTGCTGTGGGTGACCCTGCTCTGGCCGGGGGTGGGACTGGGTGATCTCCAGAGGGCCCTGCCAACGCCGGCCAGTCTGGGATTCTGTGATTCCGTGACCTGGTGCCCTTCTCGTGAGCTCAGCTGCTTCCAGTGCCTGCAGCCTTTCGGGAGAAGGCAGGAGGCAGCTGTGTGGGAAGGAAAGGAGAGAAATGGGTAGCTGAGACTTCCTAAAACTGTGTGGGCTGCAGGGGAACTGGAAGTTGCTCCGGCATTTTCAGTGGTGCACAATAGACAGAACTATTCATGATTAAACCTCAGTCAGCTGAGAGCGATGAATTCACTGGACTGCAGCAAAAAATAGCCAGGATTTTCATTAGGTGCTGCCTTTCCCTGGATTTTAATGGAAGTTCGTCAGTCTAAGCAGGCGTTTTTACATACTAGTCGTTTTTCTGACACGTAAACACAAACGTTTTCTACCTCCTCCCGTCCTAAGGTGGTTGGTGCTGCGGTCCTGGAAGGGAACTCCACCAAAGTGTGGCCCCCATGGGCACTTCCCAAGCCCCCGGCATGGGAACCGCTTTCCCTCTGAGTTTGTCAGACGAAGAACTTCGCTGCATTTATCAGGCTTAAGGTTAGGGAAATGCCGGGCTCTCTCCAGGGGAGGCAGCGGTTGGATTAGGAGGAGATGCCACGCTCTGGTGTCCACTCATCCGAAATGGTCCGCCCAGCGCGGCGTGGTGAGCCTGGTCCTGGGCCGGTGGCCATCACTGGGGCGGGGGGTGACGGCCCGGGGGTGATGGCTGCAGCCAAGGCAGGGCGGTTGTGGGGCGAGAGGCCGCGGGGGCTGATCGGGGTGATTCCTCTCAAGGGTGGTTTTTACGTGAAGCAGAATTCCCGCCCGGACTCCGGCCTGCCCAGCCTTGTTCCGTGAAACTGTGTGTTTGCTCATGAAGGGTGCTCCCCGCTCCCAAACAACACGAGCAAGCAACAAAATGCTTTCGAGTGTTTTCAACCGAAAACTCTTTAATAAGAAATATTTTTAAAAATCAAAACCTTTTTAGCAGAAAGAGTAACCTTTCCATTAGCCAAGTACCGAACCGTAATGTCTCTATTGACAAGCAAGATATTGCTGTAGAACCAAGAAAAGACTGCGGCGAGCGTCCTCAGTTCCTCTCTTGCTATATTTGCTTGGAAATCTCATTCCAGGTGCATTTCTTTCCAGGGCTTTTCCTGTATACGTATAAATGTATACATTTTGTTATATGTAATATGTATATAATATATATATATGCATATATGTATCTATTAACGAGTCTAATTGCGTGCCCGCAGCATGGGGAGGCAGCCGCGGGAGCTCAGCCCCGTGGCTCTTTCTCTCCCGTTGAACTTTTCTCTGTTATTCTTGGGGAAGCTGAGCAGGGGTCAGGCCCAGGCAGGGAAATGAGGTCTGGGGCTATGGAAAACTCAGACCCCAGAGCCACCTCCTATTATATAGATATAAATGGAATGGAAAATTATTTCGAATAGAAGTGCACTGCCCTCTGAGAAATGTTCTCACAGAACTGCCTCTGAGAGCGCCTTAACTCTTTATCAGAGCGCAGGGCTTTGCGGCGGGGGGTTCCCCGGGGCAGCGGTGACAGTGAACGTGCCGCAGCCAGGGACGTGCCAGCGCGGCTGCTGCCGAGAGCACGGGACCCAGCACCGCTTTCCAGGCACGGCGCAGGAGGGCGATGCCCTGTCCTTCCCTCTCCCTTCATTCTGATGAGTCTGCATCCAAGAGGCGTCCAGATCCTCGTCTGGAAGGAAACGGGACTCGGCTCCGGCTTTCTCTGTCTCCGCAGGGCTGTGGGCAGCGGCGCAAGGACAGTTTGGTGCGCAGAGTGTGACCCCCGCAGCCCCCCTCTGCATCCAAATTGGGCTGAATTTTTAACAACGCCTTAATTAGGAGGGTGGTGCTGGGCGCGCAGAGCGAGGCACACAGCAGGGGCCCGCACCAGACACCCCCCATCAGTTCCCAGTTCAGCACCAGTCCGTTGGCTTCTCTCTGCACGTGGGACTGAAGCGTTCGTCCTCGCGGATGAAAATAGAGGCAGAGGAGCCCTCGTCTCCTGGGGTGCTCCGACACGGCCGCGCGCAGGGGCCGGGGGAGCGGCGTGAGCAGTGGATACCCGACTGGGTACAATAGAGAGGGGAAGGAACAAAGCAGATGTGTCACGGCAGTGCCTGGGTGCTGGCCTTCCCTTCCCCTTTGCCACTTGTCACTGCCAGCCCCGTCACCTCCCCGCCTGCTAGTGACCAGGGAGGAAGGGGAGAGGGGCGCAGGGAGAGGGGGGAGCAGGGCTCTTCTCCCGGGCAAGCCCAGCACGGCTCAGAAACAAACCGCTCCCAGGGATTCACAGCACTCGGCTGGGTTTTCCTTCCCGTCTGCGAGGCCACTCAGCCTCTGCTGCTGCCTCCCAGCACCTCCTACAATCCCAGGGGTATTTTTCCCCGTTTGGGTGTTGAAACCCAGCCGCCTCATGTGCTGCTCGTGACTGCAGCACCTGCCGACGGGGAGCCCTGTGCTGACAGCCTGGGCTGCAGGGCGTGCGGGAGGTGGCACAGAAGGCAGCGAGATCCCGCAAACACACGCGCACAAGGAAGCAACCGGGCAGATATTTTATTTGCTTTTTAAGGCGAAACAGACACTTCAGGGCTTCATCACAGACAGAAAGAAAAAACCTAACGGGCCAGTTGTCCAGAGTCTTGTGGCAAAATACTGAATCCTAATTTAGTACCCAGAAAGAAACCGGCTTGGTTCGTTACAAGTCAGTTGGTCAGTGCCCAGAAGATAATGCTGTGACACAAACCAGGCACTAAAGACTGGTCAAGAGCGAGCCCTGCAAGCCGGCCCCGTGTCCGTTTTCCTCTGTATGGAAGTGACCCGCTGGATAAGTGGAGGAGACGCACGACACAGGGCTGAGCTTGCAGGAACACCCGGGCAGATGTGGTTGAAGGGTGCTGTGCGGGTGTTCGGGTGGGCAGACAGCAGCACCTCCCGCGCAGGACAAGACCCTCGGCCTGTCCTCATCGGGCAGCGTCTTCCACGTCCCTGTGCTCTGGAGACCCGCGGGTCATCTTCAGTCCCGGGTCTCCTGTGCCCTCCGATGACACAGTTAGGAATGCACCCATCGACAGATGAAATCATTCAGGGAAGAGAAGCCACTGGAGAAACAGCCAAAAGTCACTAAGACCTTTGCAGTCTCTCGTTTCTCTCGCGAGACAAAAAAATGAGCAGGCTCCAGAGTTTGAGTATCACTAGTTCCTTTGTGTATGTTTTATTTCAGTCCTGAAGAGGAGGACGGAGGTCAGGCATGAGCTGGCCTGTGAGTTTGGGAATACCTTTCAGCCAAAATTCATGAAGAGGGACTTCCCGGGCTTCCTACAGTGCAAAGGCAAAGAGAGCGTTACCTCCTGAAGCTGTGCGGTTTTGTGCTTATTTGCATTCCTGTCATCGTTATTCATTCCACCTAGTACTTAGGAAGACATTTAATAAACTGATTTGCTGAAATACTTCTATTAAAGTTAAAAAAAGAGAATGGATCTGGTTACACTCAGCACAGAGGCGATTTGAGGCCTGTAACAGCCTCTCTCCACCCATCCAACACAGCGCTGGGGGTATGCAGAGGGTAATAGGGCAAGGCCCAGATCGTTTCAGTCGAGCTGCGATCCTCAGAAAATAGAGGTGCAGCCCCGGTAAAGCCAGCGAGACGATGCAAGATGGGAGAAGTTGGGCAAGCAGAATGTGAGGTGGGATTTTGGAAGACAAAGGCCTGCTGGTGGGTGAGCGGAGCCTGCAAAAACCAACCAGCAGCACGTTGGGAAGGACAGAAAGGGGAGGACACTGCAGGAAAACAAAGTGGTTTCTCCGCGCCCTCCTGCTCCATGGAGGAAGCGGCAAAAATACAGTTCATTCGGGCAAGAAATTGGGAGTTGCTGCTGGGCTTAACAGATTTTCCCCGCTAAAGCGGTGGGGTGAGTGCAGCGGCCCCGTGGGGAGGTTTGGGAAGCGTGGGGAGGAGCAGAGGGCACGTGTCCCTGCTTCGTCCGGAGCCGGTGGATCTGCCTGGCTGTGGCAGGCGGGGAAGCTCCTGGGGCGAAGGTGGCCTCTGCTCCTCGGTGCTCCGCGCGGGCAGGTGCTGCCTCTCCTGCCCTGGGACCCACCAGGCTCTGACCGTGCCCAGCGCTGCCTCAGAGCTGGGGGGAAAACGCTTGGTGCTTGGGAACGGTTTTGCTGATACGGGATTAGTCATTGTGGATTTTGGAGCAAGGGTGAATTTGGAGCAGATCAGAGACTTTTCCACTTTTCCACCACCACAGGAGGTTTCTCACCCTGATACGGGGGGCTGCTCTGCTGCCGCCTGTACATGGAGACATGGCGTCTCGGCCTCCTGGCAGGTCGCACCATCGGCTTTTCTTCACTACGGTGATCTCATGGGCGAGGGATTGCATTTTCCACCTTCTGAAGGTGCCGTCCTCCGAGGCCCCGATGTCAGGCCGGGACGTTGCTCTGTTAAGGTGTAGCTGCAATGGGGTGCTGTGCTGCCCCAGGCTCCGCAGGTTTCGCCAGGGAGAGCTGATGTGGTCTTTATCCCACTCTGCTGGGTTCAAGATAAGACACAAAAAGGTAGAGATTGGAAATCTCTGTTTTACATGAGAATACTAGGCACCGGTCGGGCTTGGCACACTGCCCGTGTTGCTTAAGGAAAGTAATGCTATGGTGAGAAAAAATGATGTTACCAGTATGGTTACCGTGAGGTTTTACCAGTCTGCTGGTTGGCGTGGCGTTATGCTTTGGAATGAAGCCTGACACTGGTGCCCGTGCGGCGTGTCTGCACCGGCTGCACCAGGGGATGCGCCGTGCTGGAAGGTGAAGACCATCAGGAGGGTGGCGGGGATCCCCCCGCCACGTAAGGGACCCTGCAGGGGGACCTGCCTGCCTTGTCTTGGGCATCCATCTTGGGCATTGCAGCGAAGAGCATTAATTGAGGTCCCTTCCAACCCTATGATTCTATGAATTGCAGGCAGGGCAGGCTGGGGGGAGTGGGGGGGCCAGATGGCAGGCTGCCATCCCAGCCCGGCGTGCGGGGCACTCCGAGCACGTAACTTCTCCAGGCCCTGGTTTCCCCGGTGAGCGCCCCTGCCTCTGCGGTCTGCCTTTGGAGAGCCCGATGGGGGCAGGTGGAGCCCGCAGCCTTGCAGAACCACAGCAGGGTCCCTCCGCGGGACGCACGTCCCCGGGGCGCCGCCGCAGCGTGCCGGCACCGCTCTGCTCTCCTCGGGCAGGGCGAGCCACGCTGCCCGCTGCGGCGGGCGGATGGACGGCCTCACCAGCGCTGTTGGGAGCGCGTTTTTTCCCAGGCAGATTACGTAGCCTTTTTAGCTTCATCCCCCCACCCCCCCCCACTACACCCCCCTTCCTCTGTTATTTTGGTGCCTTTCCCCAAGGGAAACAAAGTTAGCTCAAATGCTGTTCCCACCAGAAAGGCAAAAGCTCCCCCCCCCCTTTTTCCTTCCTCTTTTGGGTTCAGGGTAATGTGTCCCATGACAAAACAAGCACAGATCCCTGCACAAAGTGCTTTGCCCTTCTCCTTAAAGGGAGAGTCTTTCTCCAGGGCCCTGAGGGCCATCACTCCGTGGTGCCGAGGTGCCTCTTGGATGGAAGGAAGGTCAAGCTGGACTCTTTTTGCCTGTAGTGAAAGCAGCCCGTACCCAGACATGAGGGGTGGCGTTGGTGGGTGGAAACAGGTCTCGCAGCTGGGTAATAGGGAGCAGAGAGCTGTGCCCAAGAAAGCCAGGCTGGAGACCTTGTGACTGACCTTCAGACATCCCTGGTGGAGATGTCTCCATGAGAGCGGGTCGTCCAGGCCCCTCTACAGCCCATGAGGAGAGAAGGTCTCTGCTGGGACCCTAAAGCGAGTGCCCGAGGCAGAGCAGGAACTCAAAACCTTTCTCTCCGCTGCCTGTGGGCATGATGGGAGAGGAGTTACTCATCCTTGCCCACTGCAAAGGAGATGTGATGGGCTCATGTGTGGGAAAAGACCACCTCAATCCAAACCGCCAGCCCGCTCCATCAGCAGGTGGCTCAGTTGTAAATGTTGAATAGGAAGCGGCTAATATTGGCCGCTGGATGAGCATCTGCAGGCTGTCTCGCTGCTGCCTGCGCTCCCACGGGAAGGTTTTAAAGATATTTATGAGTATGGGCTTTCCCCACTACTTTGGGAAGGCAGATTTCTAGTTTTTCAGTAACTGATCCATAAAACTTCCTTCTTCCCAGAGAGCACTGATTGCCACTTCCCTGCCTACTGTGTCAGAGAAAATTAAAGTTACTGTTGGTGCCGGTGGCCGTTGCTCCCTCTGGCCCCGCTGGGAGCCGAGCGTCTCGGCCCTGCGCACGGCAGACAGGCTGGCGTCGCGCTCCTCCACGGCTCCCCACCGGTACCACAGGCGCGTCCCTGGGCCTCCGCAGAAGGAACCAAAACAGCCTGACGCACATCTTCCCTTGTAAATGCTGTTTTCAGGATTCCTTCCACCCTTGGATTTCTTTTAACAATGTGTAAGGAATGGGGGTTTAATGCGTTCCCCCAGAACAGAGAGGCCGTACACGTTTGTGTTTCCTGTAGAGGCGATAAATGAGTGGTGGGAGCCTGGGGACGGAGGGGTGTTTCCTATTTTTGCAGCTCAGTAATTTTTCACGGTGAAACCTTGCCAGCTCGCTCTCGGAACCTGCGGCCGCAGCAAGGTGTCCGAAAGAGAAAAAAGGAAAAAAAAAAATCTAAAGAAAACCCAAAGACTAGTAATTGTTCATGGTGAGAAACACAAATTGAAAATGTAACTTAAATTAGCAGTTTTGTAAAAAAAAGAAAAAGCATTTGCATTCAAAGACGTTGGAATCAGATTATCGTCTTGTTTCAGATGTTTCCAGACAATGCTGAACTTGGAAATCGCAGGGAAGTTTCTGGTGAGCATTCACACCTGGTGGCCAGGGGGCTCTCGGTGGCCTTGGGCGCAGCATGGGGCTGTCCTTTGACACCTTCCACCCCGCTGACATCTGGGGCAGGATTTGCTTTAGCCCCAAGCAGCCACCTGCTTTGGGTGAGGTGAATCGCCCCCATCCCCTCCACCAAGCTTGAGCGGAGCTGTGGTGCCGAGCCCGGCTGTAGGCGTCTCTATGGATGGAGGTGGGTGAGGTGGAACCCCCAGATCTCCATGGAGTTTGCATCCACGCGAGAGAGCCAGTGGGACGGGGAAAGATCCGCTTTCTACCAAGATCGTTGAGTCTCATGGCTGGAAAATCTCCCTGCTGAAAGTCTTACCTACTAGTACCCAGCGCAGGAGCCAAGCAGAGCTGTGCTCCCAGTCTCGTGCTGGCTGTCAAGGTCTCAGTTTCCTTCCCGTCCTGTGTCCGAGATGGTGTTTCTGCCTTCAGAGGTACCTTCCTGGCTGGTGCACGATGATTAATGACTTCCAGGTCCCAAAGGTGTGGATGTGGGAGTGAGAATCGCGGAGCGGAGGGAATACAGCTCTGGCATAGGATCCGCGACAGCCTGGCTCATCCGTCAGGAATGCCGTGCTGGAGGGGACGTTCCAAGTGCATTCAGCATGGGAAAATATTTTATCAAAGAAACTTGGAATAAAAAAATAAAATTAAAATCTAAACATGAACGCTTGACACAGTGCCACATGAGGGCTATTTTTAATTTCCTTCCTGATCATTCCACTTGTTTTCATCATCGTCAGCTCTCTGAATGATGGAATTAGTCACCATCTATGAGATGAAGTAAACAGAGGGCTCGTGGTTTCCAAGTGAGCATCATCTTAACTCTCCTAAGGGACATGAGAGCCGTGGCACCCTGATGGCCGTGGATGTGCTGCCAGCCACGGGTGACCTGGTGGCACCCAGGACCGTGTGCTCAGTGGGGTGTATTTGGGACAGTGGCACCCAAGGGAGGACCAGGGTGCCGGCCGCGCAGCGGCTCTGCCGCAAGGACTCATGGTGTAGGTGTCGGACGCGCTTTTACATCTTTCTTTGGGACCAGTGCTTCCTGGGGGGTCACCAGAGTAGAAGAAAATCCAGGGATTTTTAGAAAGGGGGAAAGCGGGATCATGCTCCATCCTCACCGCTCAATATTTTTATCCTGATTACCGTTAGCTGTGCAATTCCTGAGCTGGAGAAGCCCTTGCTGAGAGCCTGACACGGGTACGGGCTTGATGTCCCTCCTGGGGGCAGGCGCGGGGAGGAGGAAGAGCTGAGCGCCGGGGCTCAGCCTCAGCGAGTGCTGAACAGCATCATCCCTGAGCACCGGGTCCCAAATTCACCCGCTGTCCTGCTGGGGGGGTGGAGAGGGCTCCGGTGCCGTAGCATGGCCGTGACCCGCAGAGGCACCTCGCAATTGCAGGTGACACGGTGGTGTCCCAAAACTCCATTTGCTCTACGTGCTTGGAACTGCCGCTTGCATGGTACATTTTCTTTCTGCTATTTGGTTTCTTAATGTACTTAACTCAGGGCAACGCTCATTTCTTGAATTTCTAGTTGCATGGCTATGTCTGTGCTCGCTGATTTCCTGAAAAAAAAAAAAAAAAGAGTGGTATTTGGTTGACATCACAACTAGAAAATACTTGTCGATATAACTGGAGAAGTCCCCTTTTCATTGAGCCCCAGAGGAGGGTCCCTGTGGTTCTCCCTGGCACAGCGCAGCTCAGTTACGGAGCACTTTCCATTTTGCAGACTTCAGCTGATCTATTTCCTAATCCTTTGAGCTGAGCTCCTGAAGGTAATGGGAGTTACTGGAAAGCCTGAGGAGGAGTACGTGGGTTAGTGGCTTTAGAGCTGGACTTGAGTAATATCTGCTCATTAGAGACTGGCGTTGTATTGCTTGGGAATGTCTTTTCTAGGCAAACTCTGACGTATTTAAAATTTTATTATTGTATATGGAGCTGTTGGAGCGGGGCCAGAGGAGGCCCCGGAGATGCTGGGAGGGCTGGAGCCCCTCTGCTGTGGGGACAGGCTGAGAGAGCTGGGGGGGTTCAGCCTGGAGAAGAGAAGGCTCCAGGGAGACCTTCCAGCCCCTTCCAGTCCCTAAAGGGGCTCCAGGAAAGCTGGGGAGGGACTCTGGATCAGGGAGGGGAGCCATGGGACAAGGGGGAACGGTTTTAAACTGGAAGAGGGGAGATTGAGATTGGATCTCAGGATGAAATTCTTGGCTGTGAGGGCAGTGAGCCCCTGGCCCAGGTTGCCCAGAGAAGCTGTGGCTGCCCCATCCCTGGAGGGGTTCAAGGCCAGGTTGGACGGGGCTTGGAGCAACCTGGGCTGGTGGGAGGTGTCCCTGCCCAGGGCAGGGGGTGCCACTGGATGATCTTTAAGGTCCCTTCCAACCTGAACCATTCCGTGATTCTATGATTCTATCTGTTTCAAATATACCTTAGCAACTGATAAACAATGGTCCCATTTAATTGCAATGCTAAATCAAACACCTGACTATCCAGTTGGGGCACTGGCTCCGATGCCGGCATTGCCTGTGCCTTCAGTTTTGCTGTAAATTGGTCTCAAGCCCAAGAAGGATTAATAAGATCATCTGATGAAATGGCAGTAGTTCCCTTCACTGGCTTTACGCTTAGTTTTCTTGTTTTAATGGAAGATTTGCGATGGGTTTTGGCTGTTGCTGTGCTATAAGGAGGAGCCCAAAATGGGGTGTCCATTCCTGGACAGAGGTAGCGGCCACCCCGACCCCCCCGACCCCTCCAGGCCTGACAAGCCCACGGTTACAGAGCTCCATGAAAAAATCCTTGGGTTGGCTTTGGCTTATTTAAAAATAAAAACTCATGCGCAAAACTGAGACTATTTGTTTTTACAAAAGTCTGGAGTTCCCACAGTGGGTTGTTTCGTTTGAGGACTCTTGGAGCCAACATCCATTTTTTTCCTAAGGTAAGGAGCCTTCCTTACCAGGATCGCTAGGATAATAATCACAACAGTCATTTCCTGATTAGTTGCTAATTGTGGGCTGGCCTTTCTGACACTTTCTGGGAGCTGATGCTCCTGCCAAACCCTTTGTGCCCTGGCTGCTGCGGTCCCCATGGCCGGGCTGTGTCCCCAGAGGGACGCCGGGACGGGGCGGGTGCTCGAGGGGAGTCGCGGTGGAACCTCTAAACCAGAGATTGCTGGTGGGGCAGAGGTGCCCCAAGGGCACACATGCCAGGATAAGGCGCGAGGGGCGGAGATGAGCTCTCCTCCCCACGGGGAGGGCATTCGGCAGGGCCAGGCGGTGGGGGAACCTCGAGGCCAAGAGCTGGAGGAGCACTGGTGGCACCTGGCTCCTGCCGCGGCTCCTCATCCTGGAGAGAGGGGGAGAAGGAGAAGGGAGGGCTTGGGAGGATGTTTTGTGTCTCGGAGATTTCCAGAGCCAGGTGGGTGAGGATGAAATACCCACGTGGGGACTCTGAGCCTCGCCCAGGCTGAGCGTCACCACCGCAGCGAGGAGCATCATCAGCCATCTCCCCGGGTGCACCAGTCCGGCCATTCCCGAAGCTCCCGCTGGGGCTGGACTCGGTGCTCGCTGATTTACCGGGTTTTCTCACAGTGCTGCGCTCTGCTTGCGCACGCAGCACATCCCAGCCAGCGCGGGACAGCCCCACGCCACATGTGAGGGGCATGTGCTGCCCCGGGAGAGATGATGGGAGATGACCGGCATCTTGGCGGTGTGCTGGGGGACAGCCCCGTGTGCCGGCTCTGCATTTGGTCCTGGCAGCGCCGCGGTGCGCTTCCAACAGAGACGCAAGCGCGGGGCGAGCAGGAGGGCAGAGCAGCTGCCCCGGCCCTGCCGGCCTGCCGGCGAAGAACCGCAGCGGGAGCCATTCCTCACTGCCTGTGCTTCCCCCCGGACCTGCCCTCGCCTTTGTGAGCGCGCGAGGCCGCGGCAGTGCACAGGGTACCAGCGGCAGCCCCGTTCCCACACTCATAATCCCCGGGTCAGAGGAGACACAAAGGAGGTGCCGCTGCTGGGAGCCGGGGCGGGGGCAGGAGGGGCGGCCGGGCAGAGCCGGCTCCGCTGCCGCTGCCTCGTTTCTTTCTCACTGAGGACGACCTTCACTTTTCTCCCTGCTAATCCCTCCCTTTAATCCCCTTCTCCTCTCCTCGCCCGGGTCAGGGCACTTGCTTGTCATCCATCTCCTTCCCCTTGGCTCCATCCCGGTTGCTGTCGGTAAAGGCCAGATCCAAGCCGAGATGTCTCCATCACCCGCACGCCGCAGCATCTCGCTGACGGACAGGGGCCAAAACAGGGACTGCAGGAAGGCTGGAGGTGCTGCCGGTAACGCCAGGCTCTGCTCTTGCTCGGCTGTACATGAGGGGAGTCGCTTGGAGGTGGATCAAGGCACGGGTAAGCCCAGGTCCTGCCTCCTGCCGAATCCCCAGCTGGGAGCTGAAACCTGCAGGGCCCCTTGGCCAGGCAGCCGAAGGAGACGTGGGGCTGAAATCCCACATTCCCACGGGCCCCACGGTGATGCTTCACTCTCGGATTCACCCCTGGGGCTGGTGGCCTGGCTGGCCCCTGGTCCCTGCCCAGGCGGAGCGGCGCCTGCTGGAGCTGGGGCTGTCGGAGGGCTCCGCCATGACCCATCCTCGGCGCTGGGAGCCGGAGGCAGGCGCCTGGCCCAGGCACGGGCATCGCCACCACTGGGCTCAGCACCAGCACCACCTGGGTGCGATGCGCAGGGCTCAGCTTTGGGGGGATTTGGGTAAAGTTTCCACATGAGGCTATCCAAAACAAGGGGCCCACAACTGGCCTTTTTAAAGCACTTTTGGTCCCATGAGGCTTTAGCAAAGAGGGTGGCTTTCACCGCTGGGCAGGAGCCTCGCGGCCTCATGGCTGCGGAGTCGGCAACAAATGTCCCCGAGCAGATGATGCACTGATACCCTGGCTCACCTCATCCCGCATTCTCAGCAGGATCTGAGCCAGGATTGAGCTCCACGGTCATGGTGCTGAGCTCGGGTGCCTGCAGCCACTTGGAAGCATCCACGTGAGATGCGCTCACGTGTCTGAACCCTCCCTTCTGTCTGTTGTTCGTACAGAGTTGGTGCAGCAGCGTCCCACACCTCAGCCTGGGCTCCTGATGCTTCCACGAGGCAGAGGATGAACATGATGAATAACAGCAAACGGAGTTAATGGCAGTTTGGGGACCATCAAGAATTAGAGCTGCGGTTCTGGTGCAGAAAGGGCTTTAATCAGAGTCTGAGTAGAGATTCAGGGTCTGACCTTTCATCCTGATTTGTGAGTGTCTTGGCTGTAACACTAAACACCAGTATGTTCCCTATTAAACTGTCTAACGCCGTCGATTTCCAGCCCATGCTGCAGCTATTAGAGGAAGTGCTCGGCAGCCACAAAAGCAAAGGAAGTCAATAGTTGTGTTTTTATTGGAAATCCAACAGTAGCATCCACATCATCCACATTTTCAGGCTTGTGTAGGGAGCTGGAGGGCTGGAGGCTTGGTACTCTGGAGATCTGCGGAGGTGCCTGCAGACTTCGGAGCCATCTCTTTCTGTAGCTGTTTTTTGGAAGTGCACCTGCAGCTCATGAGCTGTTAGGCCTTTTTGTCTGGGATTTCAATATTTCTAGTCTTAATACTTTGGCAGGTAGTATGGTCCTTACCTACCGAGGAGCTGGCTGCTCCAAAAGCTCTTGTTTCCGGACACCTGTTACCTAAACTTGTCTCTGGAACCCGCAAAGTTGGGGGCTGACCTGGGCAGAGAGCTCCTGCCAGCAGACTCTGGCATCTTCCACACTTTTGGAAGACCCTGGGGACATGCCCGTGGGTTTATCCTGGCTGTAAAGTAAATCTCCTGGCACGATCCGGACGCTCCGGGGCTCGGTGGTGCTTCCAGAAGGGGACCACTGAGGCTGAAGCACGGAGCAGCAGCACCAAGCCCTCGCTGCTGACTCATATCATGCAGCATCAGGGACCAGTCAAAAAAAACCCGAGGCTGTGGCAGAAGAAGCGGCTTGGGATGGGAGATAAGGTCTTCCTGTTTCCCACAACACCCTGGGTTCCTTATCTCCAGTACTGCAAATAAAAAACACAGAGCCAGGGAGGCTGATTCCCACAGTACAGCAAAAACTCATCAGCCTCTGGTTTCCCGGCAGCTCCCGTGTCCGTAGGAGGATGCCTGGGCTGAAGGACGGGCTTCCCCATGAGATGTCAGCCCCGCGGGGGTGTGCTCTCACCCCTTGCCGGGCAGGGCTCTGCGGCATCCCCTCCGCATCCCGTGGGATGGCTCCCGCCAGCGGCGTGCGCCCGTTGGTCCTCGCAGCATCTTGCCGAGGACAGTCCCCAGCTCTGCGGGGACCCTGACGTGTGTCCAGTTCTGGGCTCCCCGGGCCAAGAGGGACAGGGAACTGCTGGAGAGGGGACAGCAAAGGGTACCGAGATGCTGAGGGGACTGGAACACCTCTCTGATGAAGAAAGGCTGAGGGACTTGGGTCTCTTCAGTCTGGAAAAAAGACGACTGAGGGGGGATCTTATCAACGCTGATAAATACTGAAAGGGGGGGTGTCAGGAGGATGGGGCCAGGCTCTTCTCAGTGGTGCCCGGGGACAGGACAAGGGGTAATGGGCACAAACTTGAGCATGGGAAGTTCCACCTCAACATGAGGAGGAACTTCTTTGCTGTGAGGGTGGCAGAGCCCTGGCACAGGCTGCCCAGAGAGGTGGTGGAGTCTCCATCTCTGGAGACATTCCAACCCCGCCTGGACGCGTTCCTGTGCCGCCTGCTCTGGGTGACCCTGCTCTGGCCGGGGGTGGGACTGGGTGATCTCCAGAGGTCCCTGCCAGCCCTGGCCAGTCTGGGATTCTGGGATTCTCTGCAGAGTCCCTCTGCTGACATCCCCACAGGCTGCAGAGCTGCTGCCAGGTTGGGAAATGCAGCCGCGGCCTGTGCTTGGGGTGGGACCCACGCGCCGAAACCCACTGGTAGAACTGCCCACCCCGCGGGGCTGAGCTGTGTCCCTCTGCACGCGTTCGCAGTCTGGAGCCCATCTTCAGACAAGCAACGCTTACAGGTCCCTGGAGCAAATGTCAGAACTTTGCAACAGCTGCTCATTATTTTATGAAGTTTGATGAGTTTGAAACATGAGATCATAGAATCACAGAATGATTTGGGTTGAAAGGGACCTTAAAGAGCATCTAGTTCCAACCCCCTGCCCTGGGCAGGGACACCTCCCACCAGCCCAGGTTGCTCCAAGCCCCGTCCAACCTGGCCTTGAACCCCTCCAGGGATGGGGCAGCCACAGCTTCTCTGGGCAACCTGGGCCAGGGGCTCACCGCCCTCACAGCAAAGAGTTTCATCCTGAGATCCAATCTAAATTTCCCCTCCTTCAGTTTGAGGCCACTACCCTGTATCCCATCATTACACTCCCTGCTCCAGAGTCCCTCCCCAGCTTTCCTGGAGCCCCTTTAGGGACTGGAAGGGGCTGGAAGGTCTCCCCGGAGCCTTCTCTTCTCCAGGCTGACCCCCCCCAGCTCTCTCAGCCTGTCCTCACAGCAGAGGGGCTCCAGCTCCCCCAGCATCTCCAGGGCCTCCTCTGGCCCCACTCCAACAGCTCCGTGTCCTTCTGATGCCGAGGGCTCCATTTCTCACCTCTCATTTATCTCCCATTTATCGCCTGCACTAAGAACAGGACAACTTATTTCTTTTCAAAATGGTGGGTGTTTCTCCTCACCACTGCCCTGTTTCTAGAGGCACATATGAGTTATGATTCCACCTCCTCTCTGTGGATAATAATGGGGAAAATGTAGGTGCTGCTGCTCTGGAAGAATTTTATCCAGTAGGGGTTTGCTTAGTAAACCCTAGGAGAGGTTTGCTGTTGAAGCCACATCTCCCGCTTCCCAGGAGAAGTCAGGGACATTGATGAAAGAACTGGAGGTTGCCCAATGTGCCATTAATAAAGACGGAGCGTCTCAGCCCAGGTTTGGCCTGGGCAGGAGGTGGGGCAGGGTCAAGACCCACAAACTGTTTTGCTCCGGGCATTTTTAAGCCAGAGGGAATCTCACAGCAGGAGGAAGCAAAGCAGTGGGACGGGGGCTCGGTGGGCCCGGCCTGTCCTAACGACAGAGGGTCTGCTCTGCCTCTTAATGAACTACAGAATCACAGCACAGCAAAGCTTTTAAGTGCAAGAGTGTCAAAAGCTTTGAGTAGTTGTACAGGCTCTAAAGGTGTCTAACGTTTGACTTGTCAGGGAAAAAAGCAGGGAAGAGATTCCTTTTTCCGCTGGAGTAAGTCCAGATTGGCAGCCTGCGCCCAATTAGCAGCAAAAGCCACTAACGACACAGCATGTGCAGCTCCGGCCCGCGACTCTTCTCACAGACCCCGTGAACTCTGAGACTATTTTCTTTTCAGCCATCCTTCGCCGGCAAGATCCGCACACGGGATGATCCGTCCTGGGAGAAATGGGCTCCGCTGGAGCCTGAAGAGGGGGAATGTGGAGGTTTCTGGGTGTGACGGGTGGGGGCTGTTAAGAAAATCCATTTACCTACCTGTTATATCAGTCAGTCTCCATAGCATGAGTGTATTAATGTTGTTAATGTATATTAGTTCACATTATACACTGTAACGTAAGGAGGGAGTGGAATTTCACTGGAGACTTTGGTATTGTTCGTGCTTAAGTAAAACAAACTAAAGGAGAGCCCGGCCCTGGAAAGGAGGTTTCCCTTCACTGAACAACTGAAGAGACGAGCGATGGAGGGTTGTTTCCCTCGGGAGCCTGGCTGCACAGCCTGCGTCGTCGCCGGCAGCAGAGCTTGGCTGCTCGTCCTCTCCTCGATGACCACCCCGCACACAGCTCCGGGGGTCACGGCACCGTTCTTGTTGCTGTAGTGGTTCCACCGGGAGCCCTAAACCTCAGGAAAATACCAAAATCCCCACCTCGAGTCGCACCAAGGGTCTGTTCAGGGCTGCGGGTTGCTGCCATCAGCCCCCGGGAAGGTCTCTGGGCATGAATGAAGCTCCCCTTTGGGGCCGATGGGCTGGGGCACAGCGTGACCCCAGCCGGCGCCGGCTCCTTCCGACACAAACTGCTCTGGATTTTGCTTTTCCCACAAGCAGGCATATCCTACAGGGGTAGCCCCCTTTCTGAATTATTAATTACCCTGCTAACAGCTTTGTGCCACCACTTCTCCCAGCAGCTGCTCCTGGGCAGAGCAGCCGGGAGCATCTCCCTCTCCCGACCTTCCTGGGGATGCTCCCGGTTGGCGCTTCCCGTGCGAGGGACGGACGCGTGGCTCCGGCACAGCTTCTTCTTGGTCACTCTGAGCTTGACAATAGGTGCTCTTTCCTCCCCACCACTGCCTAATGAGCGGTGAGCTGACGACTCGCCAGCCCCGGAGCGTGGGACCCCGACTCCCCACGGGTTTCCCCTTGCCTGGAGCCCACCTTGCTGGTGGAAGCAGGTGCGGAGTCCGGCCCTGTGTGGTTCGTGTCTGACCCAGGTGGGGCTTATTTAAGTTAAATAACATTATGAGCGTCTGGGAACGGCAGTGCTGGGTGGGTGCAGCGTGGAGGTGGTGCAGGGACGCGGGCTGGGGCTGCCAGGGGGCTTTGCGAGGTCTCTCCCGTGGTGGCTGCCCAAGTCCCTGCTGCTGCGGGGTCAGAGGGACCGCAGGGCACCACAGCCCCTGAGGGGATGCGGGGGCTGCTCTGGCCTGGGGGGGGGGGATGCCAGCTCAGTGCAGCCCCTGGCCCTGGCAGGGGGCAGCTGGCTGGGGAAGGGGATTTCTTGGAGAAGGTGGCTGGACGGGACGTTTTCCCTGCGGGAGCTGGCATTACAGAGACCTGAGCACACTGGGGGAACTGGATGTGCTGCTCTCCCCGGAAAAGCGCTGCCGCTCCAGCAGCCTGCCTGGCCCTGCCTGCGCAGTCAGCTCCCCTGACCTACAGACCGTCCCTTTCAGCTGCTTTTCTTCCCCGGATCTTTAAATCCAAGCACGACTGCAGCGAGGGCACTGGAGCCCATTCCCTCGCCAGGACTCGAGGAATTGCTGCCCACGTTCCTCCCTCTGGGGCTTTGGGCTCCGCTGTGATTTTCTCAGAGCTCTGCCTTTCGTCAGAAGCTTTCCCTGGCTTCCTCCTCCATTTCTGCTCCTTTTCTGCATGATTTGTCCCTAAAAATAAGGGTGGCGCTCCCAGCCCTGCCTCTCAGCTCCCACAGAGCTTTCCCCAGCTCGCAGTGCCCAGGGGAGGTGACGCCGGGTTGGACCCTGGGAAGTAGGGCAGAATCGGACTTTATTAAAAATCCTAGGAAGTGATTTCGCTAAGGCCGTAAAACGTGCAAGGCAGCAAAAAGCAGATAAATCTACTAATTATTTGCTCATTTAAAAAGCCCTCCAATAAATCCTTTTAAGGTGATCCCATAAATCTCTCCAACATCATTAAGGCCAGTTGTCTTCAATTCTTATCTCCCCCCAGGGAAGCCTTTTATGGGCCTACAAACACAGTGTTTTCAGGATTTGTATTGCAGATATAACCGGAGTTTGACGAGCTCATCCAACAGAAGTGACCCTCTGTTCCCCGTGGCAGCAATCAGGGAGCAGCAGATCCTCCCTGGGGAGGCAGATGAAGCCCCTACGACTGTCTCTGACACCGGCAGCTCTTGTCCCACATCTCCAGGAGCCACCGCTGCGGTGTCACCGAGGCTGGATGGAGCCCAGAGGGAAGGGGCCTTTCCACCTAGAGCTTCGGATGTGGATGTACGTGGTCGGGGGCCATCTGGGCAGCCCGGATCTCTTTGCCGAGCTGTTAGGGAAGGGCCTGGCGCAGGTGGCTGACCCTCTCCCTGCCGTTCAGCTGCGGCTTCAGGGGAGCAGCCCACCCCCAGCCCAGAGGTGCTCCGAGGACCAGTTCCCCAGGATGCATTAAAAACCTGCAGGAAAAGCATCCCCCAGCCTCCCCTCACGGGCATTTTTCCACTGTCAAAAAAACGCTGAAGCCTTGAAATGGATGCAAGAGGCTTTTTAGCATGCGAGCTGCCGGTGCAGGGCTGCTTCCTGAGATGGCACCAGGTGCTTTCTCCTGCTCTGCTCGGCACAGCAGCACTTCCACCATCGCGGCTTCCTTCTTCCCTTCCTGCAACCGTGTCCGGCCCTCCTCATCCCCGGCAGCGCTCGCTCGCATGCCAGGGAGCCCGGGCAGGAGCTGGCACGGGGGAGGCTGTGCCAGCACCCCGCGTTCCCCGGCGGCACCGTGCTCCTCTGCGGCGCGGGCTCTGCCTGCAGCCCTGAGCTCACAGCCCGGGCTCCAGCCAGCACCCACGTTGTCAGCGTTCATCTCAATTTGCTCATTGCAGCGAGGTGTTATCCTCGCCGGGGTCTCGTTCCGGTGACACAGAGAGCAGGACTAAGTGATGGTCTCAAGCTCGGGAGATCTTTCCTCCTTAACCAACCCACCCCTGTATTTTGGGGCATGGAGCAAGTGGCCGGGTGGCTTCCTGATGTCCCAGCATGCAGCCACCCTGGGCTGGGATCCCAACGAGCACCGGTCACAACAGCAGCTTTGGAGTCCCTTTGCTTATGACACCAAGCATTTAATTAATGGCTGCTTTGGCTCGGGGCTTGCTGGGCAGGATGGCCGCAGCCTGGATCTAGCCGGGAGCTGTGCAGCCGCAGCTGCACCACGGGTGGGCCGGGCTGGGGCTGGCCAGGACCCTCGGAGCCCTCCTTCGCCCCGGGGTGCTGCAGGAGGGATGAGCATCCTCCTGCTCCGGCACTGCAGGGTGGGCCTGCACCACCCGCCCTCCTGCCGCGGGGAGCAGAGAGGGGACGGGCTGGTGCCTTGCAGGACATGATCCCTGCGGTGTCTCGCCGCCAGCCCCGGGGTCTGCGGGCGCCTCAGTCAGCTTTTGAAGTGAGGTTTCCCAAGGGCCTTCAGTGTCCCGGCTAAATAGCGGCATTTATCTGCCTGAGTTCACCTGCCAAGCTGGATGCAAAATATAATAGGCATTTAGTGAAAAGATTCCGAGCTTTGGCATCTGGATGCTCTACGTAAAGAGATGCTCCAAGAGTTTTGACTCTCAGCGGTCCTGGAGTTTTGAGCAGGGGAAGGCTGGGTTATTTTTCCCCTCTCCCTGCTGAAATGGCAGTGATTTTATTGTCTGATTTTAGTTGTTTGGGTTTTTTTGTCTAAAGCTGGTGGCTCCCCAGCAGCCTTCAGGGTGTTTTTTACTCCTTTCTAGCTGGAAGTTTGCGGGCCGGCAGTGGGTGGGTAGGAGCAGCGCCGTCTCGGGCGCAGGGAGCCCAGCTCCCGTGGTGTGGGCCACGGGGCCATGGCCGCAGCTCCTGGCGATGCGGCCGGGCTGGAGCTGTCTCCCCCAATTACCCCCACACCCTCTCGCCCTGCCGCCCTGGGGCCGGGGGGCCGTTCCCCAAGCAAATGTCACCAGCAGCCTGATTTAATCTGACAGCGGCGCAGAAATTCAGATGTGAGCCTGACGCCGCTGCTCAGACCTCGCCCTGTGTCCCCGTCCCCCGCTTCTGCTCGGGCAGCGGCTGCCGGCTGTCTTTTATTTTCAAGTTTTATTGCTCTGAGACGACGGGCCGTGCGAGGGGGTTGGTTCTAACCATCCTTCTCTTACTGAGATGATGTGTCGCTTGATTTTATGTGTGTTTTCCTGATGGGTTGCGCTTTCTGCCTGTGAAAAGCCTTGCATCCGTTTTATGGAGTCAGGCCAGTTCAGCCAATGCCACTAAGATCCTCCGCAGGCACCCGACATCCTTGTCCCAGACACCCGAGAGTGTAATCACTCTTTCCAAAGAAAAGAAAGTGAAGAAAATGTTTATTTTTTCATCTCAGCACATGCAAAGGCTGCCATCTCCGGGCCGGGCGTTAGGCAATCCTGGCTCCCCTGCAGGATGCATCTCCGTAGGAAACTGCCTTTTTCTGAGACCCGCTGACCCAGGGTGATGCAGACGCCGTGCTGGACTCGCGGGGCACAGCCGTGCGTGCCGCTGCGGAGGTGATGGGGGAGCAGCGAACCCCCATCGGCACTGGGTGCAATGGTGGTTGGTCCAGCGCTCGTCCTGCACCCCCTCGCCCAGTCCCGGGTCCCAGCCGGCGATGGCAGCTTGGCTTTTGCATTGTCCGTGTCACGGTGGCAACTCGTGCTGCAGCTTCTCCTCCCCGTGCGTCTGTTGGAAAGGACGTGGGGCGGCGCGGGCTGTCCCCCCGCTGCCACCGCTCCTCGCCGAGGTGGGGGGATGAGCCCCAGAGCTGCCTTCCCACGGCGAGATGCTGCCTGCCCCTGCGGCGTCTCTCTGATGTGGCTGCCGAAGGATGTGGCGACAATAAAAGTGTGAGTACAGAGAGGTGCTAAGGTAGGTGAGGCAGTTGGTTTCCTGTTAGCACCAGTGCGACAAGACACGGCTCTTCCCCGCTGCCCGGCGTGAGCCGGTTCCCAGCCCGCTCCCCGCACCACAAGCTCCATTTACAGTTATTTACTAAAACAACACAGAGTGTGTGAACTCCCTCTAGGCCAAAAATAACTGCCGCCCCATTAACTCGAACTGTTTGTTTGTTTTCGGGCCGTTTTCTGCCCTTATCGCAAGCGGGGAGCCTGCCTGCTGGGGGGGAGGAGGGCTGGGGAGGGGAACGGGGTTATCACCCCCCCGCCCCCCTCGCGATTGCTGAGGAAAACCTTTGGGCTTCGAGACACACGCCCCCCCCCCTCGGCCCCTGCTCTGGGGAGATTTTCTTGCACTGGGTAAAAACCAGCGGGGACCAGAGCCTGTCTGTGGGGCGGCGGGGTTTTTGCTTTATGGTGTGCAAAGGGGGCTCCTGGAGGTGGTCCCCCCCCACCTTCTCTGCGGGGACGGGGCAGCTGGGTCACAGCGAGGTGTCCCCCAGCCCTGGCTGCTCGCCCGCCTGCTTCCGCGGGGTTGTGGGGACCCGATGGGATCGTAGGGCCGTAGCAAAGGCTCGTGGCTGCCCGTGGCTGCGGGTGTCGGGGAATGGGGCCAGCAAACGTCCCTGTAGGTGGTGCGCTGGGCGCTAAGCTGGGTGTCAAGCGGGGCTGGGCAGCCCGAGCTGGCGCTGGGGTGGGAGCGAGTGCTCCCGGGGAGCCCCCGGCCCCTTCCCGGCCCCTCCTAACCCTGCCTGCGGGACGGGTTTTACTTGGTTTTCCTGAGATACGCTGCGGAGGGACACCCCCCAAAGAGGCATTCATTTCAGTTTGCGGTCTTTCAGCCAGATCTCAGGGCTAAGAATGATGGGGTTTGCCCTCTCCACCCCAAAAAATCCCAGGAAACCCATCTTGGGTTTCAGCCAGCTATAAAGTGAGGTGGAAAATCTTCAAAATCCGAAGTCGCCGTGAAAAACGTCCCAGATGCCTGGGTGGAGATAAACTGCTTTAAAGCAAAAAAATAACGCTTTTCCGATAGTTGCCTGCGATGATATTTGCAGTCCAGAGCCCGTCCCCGCTGACGTCCCCGGTGCTCCTTGCCGCGACGCTGAGCACACCCCGCTCCCCGGCAGCCCCTGTCCCGCCGGCGAGGGCTCTGCACGTGCCGCCTCTTCTTTCTCCTGCTCTTCAGTACCTGCAGGCGTGTGGGAAGGTTTCGGCAGTGTCCCTCCCCACAGGGATGGATCTGGGGGGGGCAGGGGGAGGATGGTGGAGGGCTGCAGCCCTTCCCGTTACCCGTCCTCATTGCCCAGTGCGTCGTGCTTCTGCCCATGTGAGAAAATATTAAACTCGGACTTTTCTCTGCCCTGTCCATGCATTTTTACTCCATGTTTTAGGTGCCGTAAGAGATGGCTTTCCCTTTTTTTTTTTTTTCCCCTCTTCTGCCTTTGACAATTAGCAGGATTTGCTTGCGCTCACGGGCACGCGCGGTTTGCAGCCGGCCCTGCTCTCCCCGCTCTGTCCGTCTCACATCGCCGCCGTGCTGGGGAGGGATCTTGCAAAGTCCTCGGCATTGCTCTTGGGTCTTGTCGAGGTGGTGAGGGCAGAATATGGGCGTCAGGGGGTGCTGCCGAACCCCCACGCATGCACTGTGTCCGCCCCTGTCCCTGGGAGGGGACGCTGGTGCACCTCACTGTCCCTTTGGGAGGGCACAAAACGCAAGAGGGCTGGGGGACTCACCGCCTTGTGCGAGCACAAGTAACCTGGAAAACCCAGGGAGTTATCACAAGAGCGGCTAAACCCCGTGTTTTGCCACCCCCCAGCCGTGGGCAGAAAGTCCCTTAAATGCCCTGTTCATGATTAGAAATAAGAAGTTGGGTCTGTCACGAAGGAGAAGGGAATATTTTGTGGGCTGGGTGAAATCAGAGCACACCACTCCCACGCAGGTTGCTGTCTCAGCCACTTCTGCATCGCATCCGCGAGCTCTCGCCTCTGCAGCGCGGGGGCATTTGGCCGCTTTGCGGAGGTTGCGGAAGCTCTGTCTGCCTGATTAGTGTTATCTCCGTAAGGAGCCAGGCTAGGGCATTCAGTAAAAATGGCTAGTTAAAATCTCCTCCTCCGAGGATCTCCAAGTACAGTCGACTTTGTGGGGAAGGGTCCAGTTCTCCGCCCTGGAGAAAGGCTCCTCAGCGGTGCGCTGTGGGAGATCTATAAATTTATCAAAATGGTCTTTTTGCTTCTGTGAGGAAGGTCTGGCCCTGTATGGAAAAATTACAGCCTTGCCGGGGTGCTCGCAGTCTCCGTCGGACTTCCTCAATATAAACCATCGCATGCGATCGCTGGTGCATGAACATCCGTGCGATACCCTCACTGAGATAAAGTGGAAAAGGCAATGAGGAACTGATGGAGCTGAAACAAATAGTATCGAGGAGGTTTCGGGCTGCTGTAAGTCACCAAGCGTGGAGCAAAACCCTTTCTTTGGCAATAGCGGTGGCTGTTCGGGTTGATTCATTCGGGCAGGGAATGCCCCAAGCTGTGATTGTCATCCAGGACCATTTTATCTCCGTTAGCATGGAGGAGGGTAATTGTGCCGGAGCTGGAAACTGAGCTCGGGGCTGTGGGGAGCACGGCTCTGCAGAGACTTTCTTCCTGCTCAGGGTAACCAGAAGATTTTGCAGCTGGGGGGTTGGGTTGTGCAGAACGAGCTGCCAGCTTGGGTGTTTTATTTGTTGACCCTACTGAAGTGTTTATAGTTGTCACCAACATGATTTCTAATTTCAGGACGTTCTTTCCAATATTTCTCTCCTCTTCTGACAGTCAAACATTTTTCCCACCCAGCCAGCTTCCTCTTACGTGACAGATGAGGATGGTTGCTCACAGCATGTGAGAACTTCTCACAAATGGTCTCCTCTGGTTTGGACTCGGCAGGTGTCCCTCTCATCTTCAGTCTGTCTGCAGTGAGGTGGTCGTCCTGTCTTGTTCCATGGAAAGCCTTTTCCACCCCCCTTTAAAGATCCACGGGTGTTCCACAGAAACTTTTGACATCTCACATCTGGATTACCCAGGGGAAGGAAAGGCTCTGGGGGGATCTGGTCACAGCCCGTGCCTGCGAGGGGGTGACGAGGCGGTCAGGCTCCGCGGGGAGCTGCAGGCTGAGCAGGGGGCTGTGGCCCTTCGTTGGATGGTCACAGAGAAGTTTCCACTGTCGTGATAATTAGGCACTGATGAGCTGGCCTTGGCGGGGACTGGCAGAGCCCCGGTTCTGCCCGCTCACCATGCGCAGGGCAGCGGGGTGGTCCTGGTGGCACGGCCAGGCCTGGGGTCCCCTTCAGCTCCCATCCCTTGGGGAGCCTTGGCACTTGGTAAGAAAGGATGGTCTGGGAGCCCTGGCACCACCAAGTGTGGCCTGGCAGCCCTGGAGGCACTGGACACGTACCTGAAGCCTGGTGAGCGTTGGGTCTCCTGCTCCTGTTGAGCAGCTCTGTGGAAAGAGACCTGGGAGTCCTGGGGGACAACAGGATGACCATGAGCCAGCAATGGGCCCTTGTGGCCAAGAAGGCCAACGGCATCCTGGGGGGCATCAAGAAGAGCGTGGCCAGCAGGCGGAGGGAGGTTCATCCTCCCCCTCTGCTCTGCCCTGGGGAGGCCACACCTGGAGCACTGGGTCCAGTTCTGGGCTCCCCGGGCCAAGAGGGACAGGGAACTGCTGGAGAGGGGACAGCAAAGGGTACCGAGATGCTGAGGGGACTGGAACACCTCTCTGATGAAGAAAGGCTGAGGGGTTTGGGTCTCTTCAGTCTGGAAAAAAGACAGCTGAGGGGGGATCTTATCAACGCTGATAAATACTGAAAGGGGGGGTGTCAGGAGGATGGGGCCAGGCTCTGCTCAGTGGTGCCCGGGGACAGGACAAGGGGTAACGGGCACAAACTTGAGCATGGGAAGTTCCACCTCAACATGAGGAGGAACTTCTTTGCTGTGAGGGTGGCAGAGCCCTGGCACAGGCTGCCCAGAGAGGTGGGGGAGTCTCCGTCTCTGGAGACATTCCAACCCCGCCTGGACGCGTTCCTGTGCCACCTGCTGTGGGTGACCCTGCTCTGGCCGGGGGTGGGACTGGGTGATCTCCAGAGGGCCCTTCCAACCCCCGCCATCCTGTGATTCTGGGATCAGAGGTGCTGTGGTGGGGTGCGGGTCGGCAGGACTGGTCCAGGCTTGGTGGATGTCACTGGGTACCGCTTGCACTGCACAAGGATGCTCGGGTGTGAATTACATTTAAGACCTCTGAGCCAGAGGATTCTCACCCAACTCCTCTCCTGGACTCATGTCCTCAGGAGACCCCAGCCCTGGCTTTCCGAGCTGGGCATCACAGCTTCCCAGGTCAGCAACTTTGGCCCCAGGACACATCATGTCCCCAGTGGCTCGGGTGACGGTATTTTCCTTTCTGGCTTTGCAGCATAGCAGGAGACACGTAGTCTGGCACAGAAGGTTCCTCACTTCTCCTTTCTCCTCTGGGAAAATGTTCAGAGAACAAAAAATAATAAATTTTAAAAGACACAGTATTCTCTTTTTCTACTTCGTGGAAGAAGCTCGTGCTGTGTTTGTTAAAGCTAATGGAGGGATGGACATTTACTGCGTGGAAGAAACTACACCTGGTTTGCTCCCGAGTCCATCATCTCCAGTGCCTCCGACAGCTCGCACGGAGCGAAAGAGAATCTGGAAATAGGGCCCAGAAATGGGCTCAGCACAAATCCTGTGCCCGTGGTGCCTCTGAACGCTGGTCTGGCTCTGGCGCCGTGGTGGGCCCAC
Organism: Chroicocephalus ridibundus; assembly: GCF_963924245.1. Lineage (NCBI taxonomy): Eukaryota > Metazoa > Chordata > Aves > Charadriiformes > Laridae > Chroicocephalus > Chroicocephalus ridibundus. Next base: position 800,202 of record NC_086298.1, on the reverse strand, counting down.
CTCAGGCTCCTCTCCCTGACCATTCTCTAAACGCCTTTTGGCAGCAGGGAGCTTTGAAGGCAGAATTCTCCCCGTCATGCCTGACGGGGCGTCCCAGCTTCAAAGCGGTTGCAGAGTGCCTATGGCTGGAAAAACACACGTAAATTTGATTTGATGTGAAAAAAGGGTCTGAAGACACTGGAGAGCAGGAAACACATGTGCTGGGCTTGTGTGTTGGGGTGGGCTACATGCACAGGGGGCTACAGGCACCCCGGAGAAACCCCGGGTCAGCAGCGGGTCTGGCTGCCCGCTGGGACCCGCAGCGGTGGCCGGCAGACGCCGGCACCCTTTGTCAGCTCTGCTTGGCATCCCGCTCCCACCGTGAACCAGCCCCTGGCCATGTCTGAAGGTCTGGGAGGTTCATCTCACCTCCCAGGACACCCCGAAATATTGGGTGCTTGGGTCTGGGCTATTCAGCGGCGGCGGTCGTTTGGAGAGGAGTAGGTCTTGGTCCTTGATGTCCCTAAGTGCCGATGGGGAGAGTTGTCCTCAGCTGGGGTCTCTTTCTCCCCACAGACAAGGCAGGGCTCCCGTGGGCAGAACGCAGCTGAACACTGGGCTCGGGGCAGTTTGAGCCCTGTCCCTGGGGCTTTGGCTGTGCACGGGGCAGCGGGGAATCGGGGACACGGGGCAGAGAGCTGAGCTGGCGTGTCCGGCAGGCGAGCACATGTCCCCCTGCTCCCCTCGCCCTCTGCCAGGCTGCTTCCGCGGGTGCAATATGGGGAGAGAAGGGGGAAATTGGTTATTTCTGCCCACGGTACAAACGCAGACCACCTCACCAGCTCCCTCGCAGGAGGAGCGGTGGTGCCCACTGGTGAGATGCCGGCCCCAGCTCCCCCGGCTCCTGTAGCAAACTTTGCCTTTTGCTGCTGGGGAGGTTTCAGTGCCGCCGCCATGGTGTGAATTCACATTCCCGATCATGGGCTTATCTGTGCTGGGATGGATGGCACTGCGGCTCGCCCTGCATGCCGGTGCCGGGTGCCAGCCCTCGGCGTGGCGATTGGCACGGCCAGGACGCCTGGGCTGATAGAGCAAACCCCCCCCCATTTGGGCACTGCGAGGTGTTTGAGCTCCTGCCGCGCAGCGGGCTCGCTTCCCCGCTTTCCTTTGGTCCCTTTGCTGGCTTCGGTGCCACCCTGCTCACGGCGCGTCTCTCTGCCCACAGCCCCGAGTGACAGCGGGGGGCTGAGCGAGGTGACAAATACCGGGATGCCCGGACTGTTATTTATTTACCGTCGCAGCCCTGCGGGCCCCTGGCCGAGCCTCTGGGCACTCCGGCCGCTTTGTCTTTTTGTTTCCTTCTTCGCGCATTTTTCTGGATGCTGCGTTTTCACATCTCCTGTTTGTTTTGAATGCCGGGGGCCCGGAGGGGGGGGACACGGGCGCACAACAGCGAATTCCCAGCCTGGAGCATGCTGCGTCTGCCGCCTGCGCGACACGGGGCAGGGGGCTGTGAAAGCGCCTGCTGAGAACGTGCTCACGTTGCAACAGCAAAACCAGACGCCTGCAGCCTCCCCGCTCTTCATGTGGCCGTGGTGGCTCCAGCCCCTGGGGGGAGGAAGGCAAAGCAAAGCGGCTCCCGAGCCCCCGCTCCGACACGCGTGGGCAGGCGCCTGCAGCTCCGGCAGGACCCGGCTGCGATGCTCCCGGGAGCGCTCGCAGCTGTAGCCAGAGGGAGGAATCGGCTGCTTCATCTGCAGAGGGTCGATGGACAGGGAGGTGGGAGCACCGGGAGAGCTCATCCCAGCCGGGACGGCGTGTAAACCTGCTCCTGGCATGATTTTATGTTGGCACGAAGGTTCCTCCCAGCCCACCATGGCTCCGTGGCTGCTCAGTTCCTGCGGTTCGTTCCAGCAAACCCACCAGGGTCAGGGCTGAGCGATGGCTGGGCGAGTGTGGAGGGGGGGACCTTTGTCGCCCAACAAGCCCCAGCTTTGGTTCGCAGGGCAGCGTCGGGCTGTTCTGGGCAGAGAAGGGAGCTCTGCAGGGACGGGCTGTGGGCGCTGCTGGCTATGTCATTGCAGGTGCCATCTGGAAGCAGCCGCCTTGAGCAGGGATTCAGCTGTCCTGAGTCTTCCCATGGGATTTTGTTGGGCTCCGGTTCTGGATGATGCTCAGGCAGGCTGGTAGGACCTGGGGGAGCGCATCCCACCAGGAAGCCCCACCGGCACCCTCTCCTTAGCCTTTATTTTAAAACAACACACACGGAGTTTCATGGCAACCTCAGCAGCTCCTGCACATGGTTGTCCTGTGTCTCAGCACTGGTGCAGGCCTAAAAATCAGATCACTTCTGGGTGCTCAGGGTTGTCCGGCTTTGTCCTTTGCCTCCCAAGTCAGTGCTCCGGGGCTGGGCACACTGCCCGGAGGGGATCTCCTCGCATCCCGGCCGGCTTCAGCCATCGCGGCCGTCCCACCTCTCCCAGCTGGCCTCTCCTTGACCACGCTCAGGACCTCCTCCCTTTCCTTCCCACATCCTCTCCTGCCATTCGGGAGCGGATCCTGTTTGTGGTGGACCCCTGAGGGTTTCGCCCACTGGGCAGTTCCTTGTTTCTGGCAGCCGGTTTGTCAGATCCGGTCGGGGTTGTTGGTTTTTTTGACCGATTCTTCATACTTCTGTGTTTTCATTTCTGTTGCCGCTTCGTCCCAGGTGCCCTCCGGAGCAGCCCAGCCATGCGGCAGGGTAAAGGCGGGCTGAGGACGTGCAGGGAGGGCAGGAAGCCGGGTGCGACCGCTGCCCGGCAGCACGGCACGGTGCCCAAACCGCAGCCTTTGGCACTGGGCTGGCAGAGACGGGCCCACGCTCCCTGCCAGGTCTGTCCCCTGGAGCACGGGGGCAGCAGGATGGGGTCACACCAGGCTCCGTCTCTGCCGGAGCCTCCAGCAGGGAGCCTGGCTGTCCTCTCCTTCCTGCAGGAAGCTGGAGGAAAGGCGAGGCTTGGGGCTGCAGGGGTGCAGCAAGCGAGCTGGGTTCAGCTGCCAGCATTTGTCCCCACGCAGATGTCAGCAGGTGCCTGAGGACGCAGGGTCACCTGTGCCTGTGACAGTGGCACAGGCTGGCTCCCAGCTGTGCCTTCCCCAGGGCGCTGGAGCTGAGCCGGGGTGGTTCGCAGCCATGCGGGCAAAGCGGGAGCACCCAGGCTGGGCTGAGCACCCTGCGCTGGCCCCAGGCACCCAGGCTGGCGTCGCCACCCGTGCTGGCACTAGCACCCCGGCTGCCGTTAGCACCCACGCTGAGCTGGCCTTAAACACCCAAACTGGAGTTAGCACCCAAACTGGTGGTAAGTAGCGGGACTGGCATTAGCACCCAGACTGGCATTAGCGTCTGGGCTCACCGTAAGCACCCCGACCGCTGTTAGCACCCAGGCTGGAATTGGCGCCCAGGCTGGTACGGGCTCCCAGGCTGGAGTAGAACATCTAGACAGTCCCCGGCAGCCCAGGGTTGGCAGGAGCACCCAGGCCGGCATCACAGAATCCTTTAGGTTGGAAAAGACCCTTGGGATCATCGAGTCCAACCATCGACTCCGGACTCCCTGGGTTCAGGGGGAGAAGGACAGGGCCGGGCTGCAGCAAAGCCTGAGGCTGGAGAAGGGGTTTAGCTGGATTTGGCGGAGCCTGCAGGGAAACAGTGACGGCCCTGGTAGACCTGAGGAAAACCTGGAGGGATTTAGAGTAAAGCCAGCAGCTATTCACCGCTCTGTGGGGTCCCAGGTGTCTGACAGCGCCTTACTAAATCCCTCTGGACCCCGATGTCCCCCAGGGAGGTGGCAGTGCCCTCCTCCGGGGTGACCCCCTCCCTGCTGACGCCCGTGGGGTGCCACAGGGCGCAGACAGCAGATGCTGCCAGACCTGGGCGAGCGCCAGCACGGGGCGTTTTGGCCGGGGGGGTGCCAAAGCCAAGCGTTAGGAAGGGATGCAGGGCTGGGGGGTGATGGGGGCTGTGCCGCCTCGGTCCCTCTGCGGCAGGGCAGCTCCCCAGGGCTCTGCCAGCTCCCTGCCTGGCCTTGGGGGACAACACCAGCAGTTTGCGTTAATCCAAACTGCCTGTCCCCGGTGCCCCAGTGACTTTCTCAGCTCCTGACCCCAACCCTGACCGAGAGCGACAGCACTAACCCCGCTGGCCTCTCTGGTGCGGCGGGCAAGCCCATGGGAGCAGCAAGAGGGGCTGTGCTGTGGCTGCCGCCGCATCCCTCTGTGGGTCCGGACCCTTCAGCTGAAACCGTTTCTGTCTCCCGAGGGATTTCAGGGCACTGCTCCCGTTCATAGCCCAGTGCACAAAACTTCCCGGCAGCCCGGCAGCCCTTGCACGAAGCCAGCCTGCGAGTGGGTCCCAGGGGACGCTGCAGTGGCCATGCTGGAGGCTGCCATCCCCGGCATCTTCCCCAGATGGGCCGAGTGCCGGAGGAGCCGAGGGTGGCTTTTGGGAGGGTCTTCCTTGGCGGGTGCCAAGGTGCTGTGGCATCGGGGAGCGATGACATCTTTGTCAGAGTGTCCCTTTCGGGGTGCCTTGGCCTTGCGCTGGCTCTGAGTAACCCCGACGCCTGGACCGATGCTCGGAGGCTTCATCCTGCGAGACCACCAGAGCACCGTACTAGCTCAGCCGGCAGCAGTTTTGCCACTTTACTTTCTCCCTGCTCCGGTGACACAAAGAGCAAAGCTGCCAGTTTGCCCGGAATGACCTCTGTGCCCTACAAACCTAACCCCTTCCTCGAAAAGACAAAAATCCCATTGCCTCGCACCTCCATCTGTTTAGCGAACAGTTTAACCTAACAAGATTAGCATTCGAGGTCGTCTCTTCTTCTTTTACTTTTTTCCCCCGCCGTTTGCAAAGAAAACAGCGTTGGATTTAGGACAAAAGCTTGAAAACCCTCATTTGTAAGTAGCGCAGCCTTTGGAAGCTGTTTTGTTCCGAAGTTATCTGGGGAAAGGGCTTGCGAATCCTCCCCTAAAGCAAACAGGAGTTGGAGGAGGGGCTCGGCCCTGGGGAGGATGGAGCGAGAGCCCAGCACAGGGCACCTGCACCCGGCTCTGCCCACTGGGGGCTTGGGGAAATTCCCCTGGGTTGTTGGCCCCAAGGAGGTTTGCAAAGGGAGAGGGTTGCGGTGGGGTGGCTGGAACGGGAGGGAGTTGGGCTTCACGTTCCCTGTTGCCCCATGGACACCCTCCGGAGATGTTTCACGGCACATTTCCATCCACCCCTGTTGGGAAAACGTGATGGATGGAGCCGCGGCAGGAGGAGGATCGTGAAGGAGCAGCAAGCATCAAAGCCGAATTAACCTGCAAGGGGACGCAAGTGCTTTTTTTGTCCGTTTCTGCTTGTTCCTGAACACCACCACATCCCACCACGAGCCCCTTCCCATGGGCTGAGCCGTCCGGCTCCCCACTGCAGCCTGGCACTGCCCAGAGAGGTGCCGGACGAAAGAGTCCCCAGGGAATCATCGTCGGGGAGGGGGGGAAAAGGTAAAGGGTTTGATTTTCATTCTTTGGGGCTGTTCTCCCCTCCCTCATCTCCCGCCTGCCCCCTCCCTTTTCGCCACATTGTGCTGAGCTTGAATCAGACCTTCACAAAGGGGATTAGAGGCCGGTTGCTGATAAATAGCAAAGCAGGTTGGAAGCGTGGGAACCAGCCATGGCGCAGTGCGGAGGGACATTCCTGCTCCGGAGGGCCGGGCGGGAGCAAAAGTCCGGGCTAACCCCGGGTCACCCGGGGGACCCAGCGCCTGAGAAGATTTGTTCGGACACTGGCTTTTGTTGTGCACAGTTCCGTGTCAGCCCAGCGTGTCTCTCGCCGCTATTGATGGGGAAGGAAAGCGCTATTGTCAGGCGCCCGAGGGCCCCCCTTTCACTCCTGCGCTCTCGGGGTGACGTCAAGGCGGTACGTGGGAACCCGACCGGCCAGCCCGGACTGGGGCGAGCGGTCCCAGCAATGCTCCACGTCTGCCGGCCCGCTCACAAGGCCAGGAGGGATGCTCGAGGGGTCCCTAGGAGCTGAGCATCACCCGCGGGGCCGGGAGCTGTGCATTCCCCCTTGCAAGCCGTCCCGGCGCTGCCGGGAGAGCCAGGGCCGGGCAGGATGGATGCTCCAGCAGGCAGCTGGGTGGGAATGTGGAGGGCGTTTCTCTGTATCTCAGCGTTATCGGTGAAATTTCCCAGAGGGAGCGGGGGAGGCAGGATTGTGCCAAAAATTCATGCCGAGAAACGGCTGCTGGACGAGAGCGCGGCCGCCCGGCCCTGCGAATCCCAGGGGTGTCTGCGGCGTCACCTCTCGCCCCACCTGGACACCTGCTGATAGGTTGAGCGTTTCCCTCATCCTCAGGCTCTTATTTGCTGACACGGTTTTAATGTCCACGTGGAGACGCTGGGAGAGATGGGGAGAAGGGCCCGGGGCTGGGTCTGACCCACCTCTCGGTCCAGCTCCTGCTCCGGCCTCTTTTCGGGAAGAGGCCAGGCAGGGAATTTCCCCGATGAAGCGCTGTGGGATGTGCAGTAGAGCTGCCCTGAGCAGCTAAATGAAGCTCAGCTGCTCTGCATCTGGCGCCGAGGCTCGCTACAGCACCGCGGAGCATCTGGGGACAGGCGGCGTGCCAGGGAGGGAGCCTGCTGGGAAAATCCCTCCATCCCGCCTCTGGCTTTTCCCCCTGTGACCTGACAGCGAGAAGCTGCAGGTGACTTGAACCCAGCAAGCTGCCTGGTCCTTCATCTGCCATCCCTCGTCTCAGAAAATGAGCTGAGCACCAAGACTGGAACTTGCTCCCAGCCCTCGTTTCTCCTCTGAAGCCTGATTTTGCTGCCGAAGCCTCGCCAAGAGCTGAGGCTCCGGCACCCCGTCCTTCGGGGTCTCCGCAGGGACCATCAGGGTGACTCCAAAGCCACCCCCGAAAGCTCAAACGAGCCAGAACTTGACGGTCTAAACAGCCCCATCTGAGTGGGACCCACAGGCTCTGTGTCCAGCAGGGAGGCAAACAGGGGAAAACAACAACTAGATTTGCTGCCACCGCGTCCTCCGGCTGCATCCCGCCACGTCGGAAGGAAAAACAAAAGCCTCGTCTATGAGCTGGGATTACCCTGGAGAAAGGGGGCAGCCCAAGCGGGACAGCGGGAACGTGGCTGCTCGGCCGCCAAGGATGCACGCTGCCCTTCCTGGGAAATGTGTGTGGGCAGCTGTAGAAATATTCCTGGAGGTCACTTGGGAGTCTAGGAGCTGGAGGGGCAGCGTAGCTCTGTTAGGGCTGGGCAATAGCCAAGTTGTTTTTTTTTTTGAAAGAGCCATGAAAAAAATGGGAACGGCTTCCCAGAAGCAGGATTTTCAGCATGCACTGGTCCGGGTCCTTCCTGGTGGGTGGAAGGAGGGAGTCGCCACCTGGCCGCGTTGTCGGAACCTTGCCCAAAAATGCCTCCCTGGCCCCCTGCGTGCCAGAGGGCGCGGGCGCGCTGTGCCGCCTGCCACTGCCACCCCTCGCTGGTGCCCGAGTGCTGAGTCAGCACTTGGCAAGCCTGGGGTGTTCCTGGCGAGCCTGGGGTGTTCCTGGCGAGCCTGGGAGCGTGCGCGGATGTGGGGCAAGAATGGGAATGGGGATGGGGATGATGAGGATGGGGACGGGGATGGGGATGAGGACAGGGACGCTCTCCTGCTCAGAGCAGATGGGGTGCTTTCAGACTCGCCACCCTTGGTCAGGGCCCTGCACAAACCCAGCCATGTTGCCCGGGCTCCTCCACTCACCCACCCCGCACCCTGCCTGCCCACCTCCTCCTCCTCCTCCTCCTCCTGCTCTCCTCTGGGTGCAGGGACCCACAGGGCTGGAGGGAGCTGAGACAGCCGCGTCCTGAGCATCCCAGTGTGATCCTGCGCTGCCGGTGCCTGGCTGCGGCACACGCGGTGGGCACGGAGGGGAAACCCCCCAGCAGCAGGAAGGGGATGGTGCTCTGGGTGAGCCAGCTCCTTCCAGCCACTGTCCTTCGGGTGCCCCACCTGCTGCAAAGGCATCTCCTGCACCCTCCATCAGCCCAGCACCCACCCGCCTGCCTCCGAAATCCCACGGGGCACGGCATCGCCCACCCTGGGCCAGGTCCTCTCCAGCCTCTCCCACCGCAGCCCACCCCTGCGGACGTGCTGAAGGGACCCAGCCGGTCGCTGGCTGCCGTGTGATGGGCTGCTGTTGGATTCTCCTATAGAAAATAAATAGTCCTGCCACAGGAGGGGATTTTATTATTATTATTATTATTATTATTCCCAGGCTATCAGAGTCACCAACTTAGCCCTGCCTAATCGAATACAGCTGTTTCCTGTGCGCTCAACAACAGGCCTGACGCTCCGTCGTCCTCCCGGCCGCTTTATTTAAAATAGGTAAGAATCCGGATTTCCGGAGCGAAACAAACAGCGCCGGATGCCTGGAGCGCTCCAGCCCTTGAACCCTCCGCGCCCTGGCAGTGCCCCCGCTGCCTCTCTGAGCCTTCGGTCCCCTCCGGGGTCCCCTCTGCCACCGTGACGGGGGGCCGGGGGGGAGAGGGTGCTTGTGGAGGTGCTGCCAGTGGCTGGTTTTATTCCTTTATTCCGGTGGCGGAGAGGGCCAAGGGCAATTGTCTCCTTGTCCCAGAAGACCGCGTTTCTCTGGCTGGAGTCTTTAAGGCGTTTGTCTGGGACACCTGAGGATCAGACCTGTCCTCTCCACCCGAGGGATGCTGAGCCCGTGTGCACCTCACACAGCTCTGCAAACCCCGCGTGTCCGCAGGGAGGAGAGATGCCCCAAGGCGGTCTGTCCGCGGGGGGTTAGGAGGATAAGCGGTAAATGTGAGGAGGGGCAGTAGCCAGGATGGTTGGGTTTGGAAGGGGAAGGCAGGCTGGGAGCGTCAGCCTGCGTTCAGATGGACCGTCAGGTTTTGCCGGGCTGAGTTTCGTGACCGTTCTGCGGGGTTAGATTAAATGTGGATGGATATTAACCTTTTGCCTGCTGCAATCGTGCAAAACAATTCAATTAACCACAGGTGCCAATCGCTTCCTTTTAACTGACGTTCAGCATTTGACCAGCCAGCGAGCAGGCTTGAAAACTGGGTCTCTCCGAGGTGCCCTGCTGGGACCGGCGAAGGCGCATGGGACAAACTCCCCAAGACTTGGAATGTCCCCATGAGGGGGGTGTCAGCCGGGACGGGTGCGCTCTGCTCTGCATGGGCGTCTTCCCCGTGCCGGGGCTGGGTCAGGCCAGCGAGGGCCGTCCTGCCAGGGCTCCCCTCGCCCCGCCAGCCCCGGCCCCACCACAGGCAGGTTTGCAGCTCGTCGCGCTCGTCGGTGGCAGCCCCGTGTGCCGGGAGCCGCGGTGGCTCTGCCACCTGTGCCCCTCAGTTCAGGGCCCCCCCGGCCCGCCGCCGTCACCGGTCCCATGGCTCGTCCCTTTGGCTCTTTGCAGAGGAGCCGTCTGGTGGTGTGAAAACTCTTTGGTGTTAATTGCTGGTTTTTTGGGTGCAGTTCTGTGACGTGGCGATGCTGACGTGTCCCGACGCCGTGCGCCCATGCGGTGCCTGTCCCGGCGATGCGCTCACCCCGCTGCCGCAGCACCGCCGGCCCCAGCGCAGGCAGCTGAGGCGCCAGGAGACTCTTTGTCTGTTTTCTAGGATTTGGTTGGGGCTCATTTGGCTCCCCGGGGGGGGTCAAGCTGCCACCACAACCCCACTGTCCCTGGGCCCGATGGCCCCCACGACCCTGTTACCCAGCTCGGGCCATGGTCCCTCCCAGTGCTGCCACTGGGATGCTGCCCACGGGTGGGTGTTTCCTGGGGACGGCTCGGGTCAGAGCTGCCCCCCGGGGTGCAGAGCTGGGGGGCCGCAAGCAGCTGACGCTGGCGGTGCACGGCGGCCATGGGGCAGCTCTGGGCCCGGGTTCATGGCAGTCCTAGAGTCGGGGTGCTTCACATGAGCCTGTTGCTTCCCTTTTTTCTTCTTTTTCTTTTTTTCTTTTTCTTTTTTTCTTTTTCTTTTTTCTTTTTCTTTTTCTTTTTCTTTTTATTTTTATTTTTATTTTTATTTTTATTTTTGTTTTTATTTTTGTTTTTATTTTTTATTTTTATTTTTATTTCTTTTTCTTTTTCTTTTCCTTTTTTCCTTTTCCTTTTCCTTTTTTCTTTCTCTTCTTCGTCTTCTCTTCTTTTTCTTTTTCTTTCTCTCTTTCTTGTTCTCATTCTCTCCCAGCTTTTCACACTGTGCTCGCACTGTGCCTCTCACCCAGCTGTGCTTTCCTTGCCGTTCCTATCCATCGGGCATCTCATTTAATGCTGCTCATAAGGATTCCCAGCCCTTTTGGCAGAGCTGTTGTGTGCCCACACACCCTGACCGATGTTGTGATAGCGAAGCCTTGTCACCTTTATACCAGAATCCAAAGATAAGCCGTAGCTGGAGCATAAACTGCAGGGCTGTTTGCCGGGATGGTGGTGGGCTGGTGGTCGGGCAGGGCGGCCGGGGCGGTTCCTTCGGGCTTTAAGGCTGGGGAGCCACCTCGTCATCCCCAACCGGGAGCGCCGGGGTGGCACGGACATCTGCCTGCTGGGGTAGATGGTTCCCATCCCCGCGGGCTGGTTTTGCATCAGCACGGGTTAAGAAAGATGAACGAGTTTGAGCAAACGTGAATGAGAGCAGGCACAAGCCCGGCATCATATTCTTTGCGCCTGCAAGAACCGGAAGAAATCCTGGTGCCTCGATTTCTCTGCAGGCACCTGGGAGCAGCCAGACTTTGGGGGTCCCGAGCACTTTGCCGGTGACTGCAGAGGTGACAGAGGTGACCAGTCCTCACCTGGCCACCCCCTCCCGGCGAGCGGGGCCTTGCAGGGCACCCGGGCTACCAGCCATTTGGTCCCAGCAGCGTTGGGCCGAGTGCCGATGCCAGCGTGAGCGGCCGGTGGCGGGGCGGCTGCCGTGAGAGGGGAGCGATTCGCACCTCCGGGCGGGAGATGAAAGAGCCACTGGCGCTTGGAGATGAAAGAGCCGGCGGGGCCGCGGCGCGGGGCGAGGACGGGAGGTGAGGGGAAGCCCCGCGAGTTGTTTTTCTTCTCATCTCTGCCGCGCAGCGGGACGGCGGCAGCCAGCGCTGGGCTTTCCCAGGGCCGCGGTGGAGCAGGTCCCCACGCTGAGCCCCACACCGCAGCGCCGCGGTCCCCTCCCGGCTGAGATGCTGAAGCGGCGTCAGGACCCGCTGAGCATCCGTCAGGACGTTGCATGGAGGAAGGGGAGGCTCTGGGGTGTTTGCTGAAGGAGAATGGCTGGGGGGGGTTGTTCTTGCATGGAGGCAGCTCCTGGCCCTGCCCGCGACTCTGCCGGCTGCTTTGGGTCATCCCTGTCACCTAGCGCCACATGAGTGACACAGTGGTGACACAGCGGTGACACAGCCTTGGGCGAAGTCTCCATCTCTGGTTTGCGTGGGGTGAGACCAGGGACAGGACTCAGTGGCTTGCCTGAGAGTGGCAGGGGAACGGCAAACCTCGATGTCCGCAGTCCCTGGGACTCCTGTCCCCAGGCAAAAGCGTTCCCATGTCACGCCACCGCGGTGCAGTGCGTGGCGGGAGCCCGATGTGACCAGTGCCCTGCCCTGTGCTGCGCCGTGCTGCCATTGCACACCCTGCTCCCTTGAGCTCAGCCCCGCGGTTTCGGGTGCAGGTGGGGAATCGGCCGCGCCGGGACCATCTGGGTCTCTCCGAGGGGTGGCTGCGTGTCGGGCTGCTCGTCCAGCGCCCCCTCTGCCCTCGCCACTCAGACGCTGTAATTCAGCAGGGTGCAGGCAGCACCCAGGCAGCTCCCCATTTATCATGGAGGAATAATTCTCTTTAGCCTCTCCTTTGCCCAAGACTAAAGCTGGAGGAGCAGGAATCCTGCGGGCAGAGAGGGTGTCTGCTGGGCTGCCGAGGACGCTCTGCTTCAGATTCCCTGTAACCTGCATCGGTGCGGTTTGACCCCGATGGCTCATGCAGAGCAGTGAGAGCAGAGGCTGGTGCTCTGGCAGATGGGCACCCACACCTTCTCCAGAAGGTCTGGGACTTGGAGGTTTGGACTTTGACTTGCCTTGGACTTTGAGGTTGAGCCTCCAAGACCAAATGGCAAGCTGCTTCCCCCCAAAGACTCTACCCAGGTACCCGATGAAGGCCCATTTCTCATTTCTGTGTGTCATTTTTGTATGCAAGAGCTCATTCAAGGGCCTGGACTGTTGCTTTGAGGAGCCTCAACCTTGCAGGTACCCATGAAATGGTGCTGAGCAGAACAAACTCCCACCCAGCTGCTCCTCCAGCTCTCCCTCCCAGGGCGAATACTGAATCTGCTCGCCCCGGGCTGCTCAGGCAGAGCTCAGAGGGTTTTATCCTCCAGCCCTGGCCCTGTGTGTCCCAGAGCTCTGCAGGACCTCCGGGCAGGCTGGTGGTGGCCAAAGGCCCGGACCAGCTACAGCCACAAGCAAAGGACAGTGAGCACTGAGCCCCCTGACATGGCAGGTGGGGACCAACAAGGCTTTGGGGACCTGCAGAGAGTGTTGGGTGAGGATGCTGATGGAGCCAGAGAGATCTCCAGCTTGGCGTCTGCATGACCCGGACTGCAATGCGCTCGTCACTGCATGGACTGAGCTGAAAAAAGAGGGGGAGTCACTTGTTTCAGCTTAAAATATTGCTTTTAAAGTTAATTTTCATTGTCTCAGGGTGGCTTGGTTGGTTCTGAACGTCTTTGGAATGGTTGGGTTCAGGTGGACCTCAGGCAGGGTGGAAAATCCAGCGCCATCCTCTAAACCCATCTCTCCGTTTGTGTCTCCCGGCTGCTTTCCCGGCAGGTCCGGGGCTGCCGCCTGCCCCGGGGACAAGCGGGCTGGCTCGGACAACGCTGCGCATCGCCCACGCCGGACCCTCTCGATGTGTGGAGCTGGGGAGGAGCGCCGGGGAGCCGGGCTGGGCTGAAGGTGCCGGACAGACTTTCCTGGCTGCTCCTCTCTCACAGCTGCAGTGAGTTTGGCAGTGCTCTGCCTGCCCCTCCCTGGAGAGCGCCAACCTCTTCAGGACCGGTGGGATTGGGTTGGCAGCGGGAAGCCCGGGGACGAGCGTCCCGACTCAGCTCTGCGCCTCTCCTCTGCGCCAGCTCTCCCTCCTCCCGCCTCATCCGCCCCGGCTGCTGGGTAAGGATCGCTTCTCACCTTGCACAAAACTTAACGCCCGTGGCCTTGGCTCGATTTGCGGCTCAGAGGTGCTTCTGAGCTGGGGCAGGTGGTGATGAACCGCCCGCAGGCTCATCTCCAGTACAGGGACACCTGTGTGCAGAGGTGGTGCCGCGGTCAGTGCCGGCGTGGTGGGCAGGCTGCACCGCGGCACCTGTGTCGGGCCGTGAACTAAACCCGCCGCCGGGTCTCCCAGCCCATCTGCCGGACACCGCGAGTGAACCAAGAGGTTTTTTTGAAACCAGCCCAGAAACGCACCGGGAGACAGCCTGCGTTTATCGTGCTTCTGCTTCCCCCTGAATTCCAGCCCTCTGACATGTTTAGATCAAACCCGATGACCCAAATCTGACTGCAGCAACCGAGAAGAAAAGTGACCTTCCGAAAAGAGCAGCCCGGGGAGCAGCCGCCCGTGCTTCGGGCCACCCCGGGCCGCTGCACCCGGCCACGCCACCGAGAGGAGCAGCCGGGCAGCACCGAAGCGTTTCACCGGTTTTAATTCAATTACTTTGTAAAACAGCGCGTAGCACCGCTGACACCTTCGCAGCATCCCACGGCGGCGAAACAGCTCGGGAGGCTGTCGCCGGCAGCCCGTGCGAAACAGCTTAGTGGGCTCGGGCCAGGATCTAATAAACATGTGTGTGCAACGCAAAAACCACCCGCCTCTCTGCAACGGGACCAGCCGGCGGAGCTGGGGGCGGGGGGAGAGGGTCACCCCATCCCTGCCCCACGGCGGGGCACTGGGAAGGGGCCAGTGGCTAGCTGGGGGACATGGAAAAGTCCCCCAGCCCTTAGGGACGGGCGGGTTGTGGGGTCAGGGAGGGAGCTGCCTTCGCAGGGAGCTGACTGCAGGTGGAGGCAGGAAAGGAATCAATGGCGGGGGGCGGGGGGGAAGGAAAAAAATGGGCACGCATCCCTCCTCCCTCCTGCTTTCCTCCTTAGAAGCGTGGAGCTGGTTGAGGTGCAAGGTGGTGAGTGAAGCTAGAATTTGTGGGGTCTCGCAGCCACGTGGGAAGGCAGGGATGCGTCCCCAGGGATGCGTCCCCAGGGATGTGCCCCCAGGGTTGTGCCCCCAGGGTTGTGCCCCCAGGGATGCATCCCCAGGGATGTGCCCCCAGGGATGTGTACCCAGGGTTGTGTCCTGCTGTGGCCCTGGGCACCTCTCAGGCCCACTTCCCCGAGCCGTCAAAGGTCTCCAGCAAAAAATAGAGCAGAGCAGATGGTTCTAAAGTGAAGAAAGCAGGAAAACTCTTTTCATTTCAAGATCTCTCCTCCAGCCCCATCTTTATCTCAGCATGTGATGGGCAGAAGCTCAAATTGTTGCCCCAGGTGGGTCTCATTTCATTAAAAGCCTGAGCAAGGAGGATGATACCCCAAGTGTTCACCTTCTCAGGCGATGCCTGCCAATGTCTGGGGCAAGGAGATGTGCAGTGACACACATCCCGTTCCCATGCTTCCCAGGGAGGCCATCACCCACCATGCTCAGTGCTCTTAAAACCAGCTCTAGATGCTGACCTGGGGCCCCAGGTGTTGCGCTGATGCGTTTTTCCACGGCGCAGTGCCGCTTTTCCAGCCTCGCTTCCCACCTCTCGGGGTAGCCTGAAGAGAAGTGAGAGTTTTCAGCTCTTGCAAATCCCACCGTGCTTTGGTCAGCGATGCGGGAAGAACCAAAGTCCTGCAAACTGCTCCCCCCCCACAACCCCAGGGGAACCTGGGGGTGAGCTGGAGCGGCTCCCGTGGCTGAAGGGGGTCTGCCAGCCCTGGGACCCCTCTCTAGGGGACGGCCAGGGAGGTGTGTCCTGATGGGGAAGGGCTCCCTGCAACGCAAACCCCAGGGGAGGGCGTCCCCCTTGCACCCCTACCCACAGCCCCAGCCATGCCTCCCCAGGGCGGGGGGACAGGCACGGGGGAACCCCAGCCATCTCGGGGTCTGGAAGAAGGACCCTTCGCCCCGGGGGGGGTTCCCCTGCTCCACTCCAGCGGGGCTGTGCGCCCGGCTGGCCCCCAAGCTCCCAGAGCCCCTTCCTTCCCCCCCGGAGCATCCGCCGGGGCTCGGCAGGGTCTGCGCAGAGCCGGTGGGGACGGCTGGCCCCAGAGCCCCCGCTAAGTGCTTGTGGGGTTGGGTTTTTTTCCACTCCTGGGAACCAAGCGTCAGCTTTTGTTGGCGAACAGACCGTAGCTTTCATGTGAAAAGGTTAGTACAGTATGTTAGTTCCTAATGAGGGGATAATAGAGTCTGATTCTCACACCCCGGGGACTGCGAGGTGACAGCAGCACGGGAGAAGGGTATTTAACACCTTCACCCTGGGAACCTTTTCCCTTCCCAGCCGGAGTCCCCCCCCGGCCCTGCCAAGAGCAGGGAGGAGGAGGAGGAGCAGCGCGGTGCAGCGCCTTTGTCCCCGCTTCCCTCTCGCGCCCGGATCCCATCCCATCGGCACACACGTCCTCGCGGCGGGGGCAGCCGCTGGAAGAGCCTGGGAAACAGTCAGACGAGGAGTCAGGATCCAGCCCCCTCCATCGCCAGCCCACGGTGTCAAAATCTCCCCAAGCTGTGGGCAGCGTGGGGAGGCTGTGGGTCACGGTGCCTGGTGGGGACGCGGTCCCCGGGGCTGGGAGGTGGGGGTGAGCCCCCTTGGTGTGTGCAGTGCCCTGACAATGGGCGCCCCTCGTCTGCGTCCCCATGGCTGTCACCTCCCTCGCTGCCTTGTGGCTGTGGCCGGGCCAGGACTGGGGCTCACGGTGCCCCACGGGGCGTCCTCGGTGGAGCAGGGTTCAGGGCTGGACGTGTCCCACAGAGCCCGGGCAGCGCAGCACACCCTGGATGCCGCGCAGGGAGGGTTTAAGGGCCCTGCCACCCTGCCTTGCTTTTCCTAGAAAAATCGAGATTCCTCCTTAAGTACAGCCTCCACCACCGTCCTGCTGCAGCGGCTTAGGAGGGGGACGAGCCCTGCGAGTGTGTGGCACATGGGGACAACCCCCATGCGTGGCTGTGGCCCCCTCCAGAGCTGTCAGCTGTCCGCAGCCACATGCCATCACGGAGGGGTCCTGGATACAGGTGGCTGTTGCCTTTTTCTCAGGGTAACAGCACCCAGCACGGGCAGCCCAGAGGCCAGGGTGAGGTTTCGCAGGGGTGATGGCCTGCCTGGTGGCAGGAACCGCGCTGCCGGCGGCGTCTGGGGACACGGAGCCTCGCCGGGGCGGGCTGGGAGCCTCCCCGAGGAGCACGCTGCTGCTGCTGCTGCTTTTCTAACTGCGGGGGGCCGAGCTGGATTAAACCCCTGGCTGCTGTATTTATTGAGGGAGTTCAATTCAGACTGCCCATGCCGGGAGCTAGAATGTCCTTGGAGCAGGAGAGACCAGTTTTGCCAAATTCCACCCCCACGGGATGCCAAATTACAAGTGTCATCCACGGGTTGTCACTCAGCTCCGAGCCTTTCGGGGCAAGACACCTTCCCACTACTTAGCAATCTTAGAAATGGCAGATTTTTGTAGTAACCCTTTCTTGAGTGACCTGTTTCTTACGGAGGTTGCACGTGGGAAACCACCAGCTTGCAAGTCCCCGGCGAGCCGGAGCCGCCTGTCCTCGGCGTGCCGCTCCCGCTGGGCCGTGCTCGGGGGGGGACGAGGGACGCTGCGAAGCGGCAGCTGCGCTGCAGCGGTGCCGGCAGCTCGGCACCGCCGTGTCCCCTCCCCGCGTGGCTGGGTCGGACATCGGAGCATCGCAGCAAGTGAGGGTTTTTTTATGGGGGGGTGGTACGGGATGTGCCCACTAGAAACGAGGTGCTGAGGAATTACTGCAACTGATGGCCAAAGCCGGTGTTTAATAACACGGGGAGGGCTGGTTCTTGCAGCACGCGCCGGGCTTTGCCGGTTCCCCGTCACCGTACCCATCCTGGGCTTCCGGGTGATGCATGCCGGGGGGTTCTTCAAGCTGCCGTGCCCCTCTCTGCTCACTTTGAGTGGCTGAGCCCCTGTGCCCCCCCTCGCTCCCAGCAGCGCCTGGCTTCACTGCTCAGCTCTTTCGTGCTCTTTTCTTTCTCCTTCGTTCTTTGAAATAGCGGGATGCCAGCTCCGGCCTCGCTGGGTTTCCAGCCCGGCACCGCTTGGAGAGTGTGTGCTCTGGTTCCCGCCTCTCGGTTTGCGGTGACACGAGGCTGGGGACAGTGCCTCCCTGCCCGCCCCGGCGGTGCACGGCCCCGCAGGCACGCTGGGCCAGCAGCAGACCCCTCTCGGGGGATCGGGGCTGGCTGCTCGCGGGGCCAGGCTGTCCTCTGCTCCCCGGAAAACCCAGAGGCAAGCAAAGGGTGGGATTTTGGAAGGTGACGGGCTTCAGGTTGGAGCTTTCCGCAGGGAGCCCTTTGTCCCAAGGCTGGTCATCTCCTCCAGCCTGCTGAGCGTTGGAGATTTCTGGGTCAAACGAAAGCTGGGAGCACCTCTGCTTCCCTGGGGGGTCAGAAAAGCGGCTTTAAGCCCAGTTTTCCTGCCCAGACATGGAGGAGGCTGCAGGGGGTGGGATGGGGGAGCTTGGGAAAGCAGTTACTGAAGACCAACCAAAATGTCACAGCGAGGTGTGATGATGGTGAGCGCCTGCGGGTCAGCATCGCAAAGCACCCAAAGAATGGGAATCCAACGTTTTGCCTGTCCATTGGGTTGTTTTTAAATATCCAAACCCTGGAGCGGGGGAGCCGAACTGTGGTCCAGGCCTGGGGAGGGGAACCAGTGGCCCCAGGGACTGGCCACGAGAAGAATTTGCTTGACTGAAACAGGGGCTCTGAGATCCAAAAACCTACCGGGTCTGAAGACCGAGCGTCTGGGCTGTGCTATGCGGCTGCTGTGAGGCATCACATTAAATATTTCTGGGGCAATGGGCTGAAGACGCACTGACCTTGCCTAAGGCGCTGCACAGCCGCGTCGGCAAGGCAGAGTCACGGTCCTTTTTCATCGGTGGGCAAGTTCTGCGTCGTAAAGGCCAGATTTGAGGCTATCGTGGAGCAGCTATCGCCTGGCTCGTCTTTGCACGGGGCTGCCACGGGCGCAAACGCTGCCTCTTGCTTCTCTGGGCCATGCTCCCTCGGTGCAGGGACTCCCAGTTCCCACGCCGGGGACGGGGAGAAGTGCCAGCGGCTGCCGGCGGTGACATTGCCCACGGTGTGCCCGGCTGCACGGCCCCCTTCTTGGGCTGCCCCAGCCCGGCCCCGTCCTCCGGAGAGGGGTGCAGCAAGTAGTCCCCGTGCTGGCCCAAAGGTGGGTGGATGGGAGCAGGTTGCCCACCCCGGTATGGGGGTTCGCATCATCCCTGGGCCCAAGGGGCGTCTTTCTGGGTCAACCTGCGCAAGCCTGTTTGCACCGGAGGAGATGTTTTCCAGCTGAGATCGCCTGGGCCTGAGAAGCAGACATTCCCTCGCTCGAGTGTGCTGAAATGTTTAATTAGAGTTTAACAGCAGCCTGGGAAAAAGGTGTCTTGTCATATTTCTGGGCTGCGTTTTGTTGTTGAACTGCTCGCCCTGTATGAGCAGAGCCGAGGGAGACCTGCCGCACAATGAGCCCTTTATGTGCCTCTCCCCGCGGCTCGCCCCGACCCTGAACTTTCCCATTAGCTGTTGGCGCGGTGCCCTCGCGCATGTGCCCGGGAGGGAGCCGGGGCGGCGCGGGGACGACAGCAGCGCAATGGTTTTGCCTCTGCTGTTTGGTGTTGCAGGAGAGGGGACAATGCGGGGTGTCCGGAGGAGAGGGCATCCCACTGGCTACGCTTGGATAGTTGGATGAGCCCACGGTGCCCTGCTCTGAAGCAGGCTACGGCATGTGGCCATAGGGGTGCAACGTGACGGCCGTGCACATGGCAGGACGCTGGGGTGCGATGGGATGGCACCCGGGGACACAGCGGTCGCCTGTGCAGGACCCCCCACCTGAATGTTTCTGAAGATGCTGCCCACGTAGATCAAAGGTTTCATTTCTTGGACCCAACGGGGTCCCATCGCTCTCCCCCTGGCGCTGAGAAGGGAAGATGCTGCACCCTGCCCAGCTGGTGGGGCAGCGAGGCTGCGCGACAGGATCCTCCGCCCTCTCCATCACCCCCTGGGCACCCGGCTGGACCTGGGGAGCGCGGCCACCGGGAGCTGGGGAGGAATGCGAGGAATGGAGCACACACCTTCCTTCCCCGACTTCGCCTCCACAAAGAGCCCAGCAGCATTTTCCGCTCGCAGGTATTTTTTTTCTGCGGGGTGAAATTAAAGTTTTGCCACCGCTTGCTTGCCGGCGTCCCCTTCATCAGGGAAAGAGCAAAACCAGGCTTGGTGGGGTCGGATCACTCTTCTTGCCATCTGTCCCAGCTTGCGCTCCTCCAGTTGGCCACCAAAACAGTAGAGAGCAAATCCCTTGGGTCCAGCAAAAGCCTAAGAAAATGCCACATGTTTATATTATTCCCCCTTTTTACCTTGTTTTGCATGACACAAGTGTGCAATGCTCTAGGTAGCTTCCCAGGCCCCCCGCTGCAGTGGGAAGAGGTGGAAGTGTTGGTGCTCTCCCAGGAACGCGTCTGTCTCACCGCAGTGACCTCACATGTCACCGACACGCTGGGGTCACGTTAGCACGTCTGGGAGGTGTCGGGCTGGGAACACGGGGGATCGGTGCACGAGGTCTCTTGGGGTTTCTCCTTGCTCCAGCAGCAGCGGCTCATCCCCCAGACAGCTCCCGGGGGCTTCCCCCTCGGAGGTCCCAGTTAGCAGCTTGCATGGCTTCTTTCTGGGACTGTTTTTTGGAGATCCTTTTGGAAAAGTCCTGCAAGAGCTGGTGCTTTCCCTCAAGGTGAAACTCACGTGGTTGTTCTCAAAGGAGATGGTGCTCCCTGTCTGCTCCTCTGCGCTGGAAATGCTGGCAGAGCCCAGCTGTGCAGCTTCACATCTGCTCCCCCGTGGGAGAGCTGTACCACCATGGCCAACCAGTGCGTTGGATGGTCAGAGCCTTCCAAAGGTGCTTGGCACCAGCCTGGGCCTCACTGAAACCCCTGTTTTATCCACCCTTGTTCTACCAAAGGTTCCTCAGTCGTTTTGGGGCCCTTGTGGCCGTACACCTTCATTCAGCGTGTCCTACAGCCATACCCGTCCAGTTTCAGTCCCAGAGGTGGCCAGCCGTGGTCCCAGCACTGCCAGGGGCTGTCTAGAGAGAAGGACACTGGCAGGATGGGTTGGGAACATGGTTCCAGGACTTAAAATTGTTCCCTATCACCTGCATTTTCCTCCCTCCTGCTCCAGGCGTGCCGGCAGCGCGGGCAGAGGCTGACGCCTTTGCTCAGAGGCTGGTAGGTGATGCCATGGAGGAGCGGTGGGGACCTCCCGCTCCTCCGCCAGGCATGGTGACAGGGGACAGGATCTGCAGCAGGGACCATCCCAGACTGCCTGGGCGGATTGTGCAGAGGGGCTGACTGTCGCCTAATTCACTGGCAGGACATGACATTTCCACGGGGACATCCTGGCCGAGCCATATGACCACCGGCACCGTGGTCCCCTCCACTGCTGCACCATTTGTCAGGAAGCTTCCCTGGTCCCAACGGCCCTGTGAGATGAGCAGGGTCTGCACTGAGAACTGTCTCCCTAACATCCTTGGCCTGTGTTTGAGCTAATGCAGGTGAGAGAATGGGACTTTTATGCTCTCCGTGAGGACAAGGACAAGTTTCGGCTCACGGTAGAGAGAAGACAAGTGAGATCTTGAGCTTTGAGGAGAGCAAAGCCTGGGGAGGCTGGGTGTCCCCGTCAGCAGAGGAGCAATATTAGGAGGGCTCACGGGTAGGTCTGCTCCTGAACTGAGGGCTCTGGTGACGTGGTGGCCCTCCACATCTGGAACATCCGAGCAACTGCTGCCCCCACAGAGACCCAGGGGACAGCACAGTGGCAATGATACCTGGGAAATAAGGTGACCTTGGGAGAGGTGGATCCACCTGGGCCCTGAGAGATTTACATGTGATGGAGAGCGTGTTCCGACTTCATTGTAAGAGTAATGGCAACAACTGCATCGAAAAGGCAAATATCTGCTCTGCCTCCACACCCCCGGCCACCGCGGAGCCCGCGAGGGGCATCCCTGCCCCCACTGGCTGCCCACCGGGGTGGGGTGCGCCGTGTCCCTCCTGTCCCACCTGGGCATGGTGGCCAAGCAAAACAGAGGGGAAATAGGGGTCCCTCGCTCTGCTCTGCTCCCGAAGCGCCCTCTCGGAGCAGCGCCCCGGCCCTGGGTTGTGGCAGGCTCTGCCCAAGATGGGTCACGGTTTCATTTTCCAGAGCCACCGAGCAGGACCCTGGGCGTGCAGGCAGGGTCCCGCTGGCTGCCCGCGGCAGGCAGCTGCCGGCCGGCGCTGAGGTGTCTGGATAAGCCCAGGGCACACGGGAAGTGCCCAGCCCCGAGGGAAGGGGCAGCATCCAGCCCGGAGGCATCCCAGCTCGGAGCCCAAAGATGGAGCCACCGTAGGGGCACCACGGAGCTCCCTGGGGAGGGTGGCTGCTGCCAGCGCGGCGGCTGCGTGTGAGTGAGAAGCCATGTCTGCAGGGCCGGGACGTGGCACGCCGTGGCGGCTGCAGGCTCCCGACACACCTGCAGCAAGATGCCGAGCAAACCAACCCACCGCACCGTGGGACCTGCAGGCAGGGGCTGCCCGCGCCCTCCGAGCGCTCCTCCTTCTCTGCCCGCCTGCTGCCTGCGCACTGCCTGCGACCCTGTGCCCACCGCCCACCCCCCCGGGGCTGCTGCCTGCCCCACGGGAGCCCTCCTGACCCCCCGAGGTGTTGGGCAGCGGACCTGCTGAGTCCGGCCATGTTGTGTCATGTGCTGCCTCGCGTACCGCCATCCCCCTGCCCGTCTGGTGACAGCCAACGTGCCCAGGAGGGGACAGTCTGGGTTCAGGGGTGACACTCAGTGGGCGGGTGCTCGGGGTCATCCCCACCGGGGCTGGCAGGTGGTGCGAGGGCTGCACACTCCCTGCCAGCCCTGCAGCACGTCCCAGGCCACAGCTCATTCCCAGAGCCCTCCTTACCCAAGCAAGGGTTGTGCAGCCCTTTGGTACCCTGTCGGGGTGTGCAGGATCTGGCCTTCATGTCTGACTCCTTCCCTAGCCCCTTGGTGCCCAGGGGGGGGACAGCCTTTGGAGCAGTCCCACGCTCACGGGGACCACCCCGAGGTGAGGAACGGTGCCAGCCTCTCACTGGGCTCTTGGGCTGCTGCTGTAGGTTGCCCAAAGAGGCCAGGATAAATGAGTAGCCCGCGTTCTGGGGACACCGTCTGTCCCTCAGCCCGTGGCCTGAGCGGTGAAGGAGCCACACGCCCCCTTCCAGCGCCAGCAGAGCAGCCTGACCAGGACGGCGGGTGGCTGCAGGGACCTGCTGCAGGAGCGGCCCACCAGGAGCAGCATCGCCGGCGCGCTGGGCTCGGGGTGGTCCTTGGGGCACAGGCTTGTGCCAAACCCATCCTGTCAAATGCCACGCAGGGCCGAGAGGCAGGACGGAAACCTCTGCTGTCAGCCAGAGCCCTGCGGGAGGTTATTTCCCCACTGTCCCCAGCACCGCTCCATCCCCTCCTGTTCCGCAAAATGTCAGATCCCCATTTGCCATCCGTGTGCGGGCGCGTTTGCTGCTGCCTGAGCCCCCACGGGGCTGCGGCTCCAGGCTGGAGTTGGAGTTTGGACTGTCCTGTGTGCGGGATCAGGGAGCCCTGGCTGCTGAGATGCTGCCAGAGCTTTGCTCCTTTTCTTATCAGCGCCACCGGGTGTGACAGAAATGGGTTTGTTTATGGGCTGAGTGGAAGCACAGGGCACAGGTCCGGGTTTGCTGTTGTAGGGCCACTGGAAGGCTGCTGCCTGCTCAGCTGCTCCCCAGAAGTAGAAAAAAATGTTGCAAAAACTTTGGTTGGAGGGGGGGAAAGAGAATGAATCGAAAGGACTGGGTGGGTTTTGCTAAATCCAAGAGGAGAAGGTGGCTGGGAGTGACTCAGAAGGTTGCTGAAGGGAGAAGCGAGTTCCCCGTGGGGTGGCTGGTGACGAGTTCTCAGAAGGGTCGGGCAGGGAAATAGTCTTGGCGCTGGGCTGCAGGGTGGGTGTTGGCAGGGCAAGAGAGCCCGGAGCGAACATGGGTGACGAGTGAGCGAACTGGAGAGGAGCGAGCTAGAAACGCCTCCCGAGGCGGAACGGCAGAGCACGAGGGAAATAACAGGTGGGGGAAGAGCTTGGTGTTGAATACATGTGGAAGTGGCTGGAGAGGAGCTGATCAGTGCGGGGGTGATGGAAGTGGGGTGGGTGACCACAGTGGATGTGATGGGAGTGGGGTGACCATACTGGAGGTGATGGAAGTGGGGCTGATGGGTGTGGGGATGGTCAGTGTGGGATGACCAAGCTGGAAGTGGTGGGAATGGGGTGACCAGATTGGAATTGACTGGTGTGGAGATGGTGGGAGTGGGGATGGTCAGTGTGGGATGACCAAGCTGGAAGTGGTGGGAATGGGGTGACCAGATTGGAATTGACTGGTGTGGAGATGGTGGGAGTGGGGATGGTCAGTGTGGGATGACCAAGCTGGAAGTGGTGGGAATGGGGTGACCAGATTGGAATTGACTGGTGTGGAGATGGTGGGAGTGGGGATGGTCAGTGTGGGATGACCAAGCTGGAAGTGGTGGGAATGGGGTGACCAGATTGGAATTGACTGGTGTGGAGATGGTGGGAGTGGGGATGGTCAGTGTGGGATGACCAAGCTGGAAGTGGTGGGAATGGGGTGACCAGATTGGAATTGACTGGTGTGGAGATGGTGGGAGTGGGGTGACCAGGTTGGACATGGGGGGAGTGGGGTGACCAGGTGGGAGGCAGTGACAGTAGAAGGCCAAGGCTCCGTGAGGGGGTTGGTGCTGCCCAGGTGAGAGGAGCAGCCGCTCTACAGGGGACCCTCCGAGGCACAGGCAGGAGCCAGCAAACACCTGGAGCCTCCCAGGTTCTCCAGGAGCTCCCTTCCCACGCTGCCGAGGATGCCGCGGCCCCTTCCGCGTCTTCATCTCAGAGTGAGGAGGAGGAGCTGATCTCAGCAGGTCAGCTGGGCATGAGGGTCCCGCCATCCATGGTCCTGCCCTGCTGGGAAGGGGCCATCTCGGGGAGGGACCCCCAGCTCGGCCGCCACGGCATGGGTTGCACAGCGGTGCATGGCGGTGGGCGGTGCGAGCACCGTGCTTCGTTGGGTTTCTCCCGGACTTGGTGGATGGCAACACACAGACCAAGACGCAAAGTGTGTCCCTCGTCAGGCTGCTGGCGAGCTGTCTGAGGTGTTCCAAATGTGGTATCTCTGTCTTAGGAGCTTTTCTTTATTAAACTAAAGGGCGGCTTTGGATGTCGGGGGTCTGGGGCTCATCTTACCCATGTCCGAGGCGATTGTGCCACAGCTGATTTTTTCCAGGCTCCCGTCCGGCAGCACCAAGAGCCTGAACCAGTTGTGAGACCTCGCTAAGCGCCGAGATTGTCACACGTGGGACCCAGGGGCAGCTTTTACTGCTCCACACATCGGGGCTGGCGAGACACCCCCCCAAAAACCTCCGCCTGCCCTGCGCACTCGTCCTATGCTGCTCCAATGGATGGACAAAGTCCACCTCGATTTCAGCAAGGGTTTTGACACTGTCTCCTGTAACATCCTCATGGGAGAGCTTAGGAAGCGTGTTTAGATGAGTGGGCAGTGAGGTGGCCTGAGAACTGGCTGAATGGCAGAGCTCGGAGAGTTGTGATCCAGCGGCACAGAGTCCATTTGGAGGCCTGTAACTAGCGGTGTTCCCCAGGGGTCAGTACTGGGCCCAGTCCTCTTCAATACATTCATCGATGACCTGGATGAGGGGACAGAGAGCACCCTCAGCAAGTTTGCTGATGACACAAAGCTGGGAGGGGTGGCTGACACACCAGAAGGCCGTGCCGCCGTACAGAGACAGCTGGGGGGAGGGAAACCTTATGAAATTCAACAAGGGCAAGTCCCCAGAATTCACCAGGGGCAAGTCCTGTCTGACCAACCTGGTAGCTTTCTACAGTGGAGTGACTGCATCAGTGGGCAAGGGAAGAGCTACAGTTATCATCTATCTGGACTTCTGCAAGCCCTTTGAGATGGTCCCCCACAACATCCTTCTCTCTAAGTTGGAGAGGTACGGATTTGATGGGTGGACTGTTCAGTGAATAAGGAACTGGCTGGATGGTCGCACCCAGAGGGTGGTGGTCAATGGCTCGGTGTCCAGATGGAGAGGGGTGACAAGTGGTGTCCCTCAGGGATCCGTACTGGGACCGGTGCTGTTCAATATCTTCATCAATGACAGAGACAGTGGGATCAAGTGCACCCTCAGCAAGTTTGCCGATGACACCAAGCT
Source organism: Chroicocephalus ridibundus (assembly GCF_963924245.1). Taxonomy (NCBI): domain Eukaryota; kingdom Metazoa; phylum Chordata; class Aves; order Charadriiformes; family Laridae; genus Chroicocephalus; species Chroicocephalus ridibundus. The sequence goes on along the minus strand of NC_086298.1, from coordinate 774,644 downwards.
GAGTGGTGCAGCCGATGTGCCAGAGGGATGGGATGTCATCCAGAGGGACCTGGACGAGCTGGAGAGGTGGGCCTGAGCCAACCTTATGAAGTTCAGCAAGGCCAAGTGCAAGGTCCTACCCTTGGGTCGGGACAATCCCCGCTATCGATACAGGCTGGGGGATGGCGGGACAGAGAGCAGCCCTGCGGAAAAGGGCTTGGGGGCACTGGTGGGTGAAAAGCTGGACATGAACCAACAATGTGCACTCGCAGCCCAGAGGGCAAATCGCTTCCTGGGCTGCATCAAAAGCAGCGTGGCCAGCAGATCCAGAGAGGGGATTCTGCCCCTCTGCTCCGCTCGGGGGAGACCCCACCTGGAGTGCTGTGTCCAGCTCTGGAGCCCTCAGCACAAGAAGGACATGGACCTGTTGGAGCGGGGCCAGAGGAGGCCACGAAGATGCTGGGAGGGCTGGAGCCCCTCTGCTGTGGGGACAGGCTGAGAGAGCTGGGGGGGTTCAGCCTGGAGAAGAGAAGGCTCCGGGGAGACCTCAGAGCCCCTTCCAGTCCCTAAAGGGGCTCCAGGAAAGCTGGGGAGGGGCTGTTTGCAAGGGCAGGTAGCGACAGGACGAGGGGCAATGGTTTAAACTGGAGCAGGGCAGGGTTAGATTAGCCATGAGGAAGAAGTTCTTTACACTGAGGGTGGTGAGACACTGGCCCAGGTTGCCCAGAGAGGGGGTGGAGGCCCCATCCCTGGAGACATTCAAGGCCAGGCTGGATGAGGCTCTGAGCGACCTGATCTAGTTGAAGATGTCCCTGCTGACTGCAGGGGGTTGGACTGGATGCCCTTTAGAGGTCCCTTCCCACCCAACACAGTCTATGAGTCTATGATTCTATGATAAGTGCAGGGTGCTGCACCTGGGGAGGAATAACCCCCCCGCACCAGGACAGGTTGGGGCTGACCTGCTGGAGAGCAGCTCTGTGGAAAGAGACCTGAGAGTCCTGGGGGACAACGGGATGCCCATGAGCCAGCAATGGGCCCTTGTGGCCAAGAATGCCAGTGGTGTCCTGGGGTGCATTTAAAAAGAGTGTGGCCAGCAGGTGGAGGGAGGTCATCCTCCCCCTCTGCTCTGCCCTGGGGAGGCTGCACCTGGAGCACTGGGTCCAGTTCTGGGCTCCTCGGGTCAAGAAGGACAGGGAACGGCTGGAGAGAGTCCAGTGGAGGCTACAAAGACAGTCAGGGGCCTGGAGCATCTCTCTGCTGAGGAAAGGCTGAGAGCCTGGGGCTGTTCAGCTGGAGAAGAGCAGGCTGAGAGGGGATCTCATCACTGCTCAGCAAGAGCTAAAGGGGGGGTGTCAGGAGGACGGGGACAGGCTCTGCTCAGTGGTGCCCGTGAGGGCAGCAGTGTGGGCAGCAGTGTGGGCAGCAGCATGGGCAGCAGTGCGGGCAGCAGCGTGGGCAGCAGTGTGGGCAGCAGTGTGGGCAGCAGTGAGGGCAGCAGTGCAGGCAGGGGGCTGGGCAGCAGTGTGGGCAGCAGTGAGGGCAGCAGCATGGGCAGCAGTGCGGACAGGGGGCTGGGCAGCAGTGTGGGCAGGGGGCTGGGCAGCAGCGTGGGCAGCAGTGCGGGCAGCAGCGTGGGCAGCAGTGCAGGCAGCAGCGTGGGCAGCAGTGTGGGCCGCAGCATGAGTAGCAGTGTGGGCAGCAGTGCGGGCAGGGGGCTGGGCAGGCGTCCCCCCGCTGCCCGGAGCCCCTGGGAAAGGGGGCACGGTGCCCCGGCAGCCGCAGCTCATAATGCCCGGCTTGTTCTGCAGGCTGGGAGCGCTCGGGGTGAGCCTCCCTCCCCTCCTCCAGCCGTTCCCAGCCTATTCTACCTTATGTGTAGGAACTGGTTTTTCTTCCTGGGCTATTGTTTCCGCTGGATTGGTTAGATTGCTCCAGGCCTTGCTCAGATTTCCTTTCTCACGCTTTTTTTTTTTTTTTTTTTTTTTTATATTCCCGTTTTCTGCTGCAGCTTCTATTTGCGCCCCAATTAAAGCAGCAGGCGCTGCCTGGCAGGATGGGGGGGGGGGTGGGGGTGTCTCGCCTCCTCCCGCCTTTGCCCCCGCGCTCGCTGTGGTTGCCCGGGACGAGGGGCCAGGCTCCAAAATCCTGTTCCTGTGCTGGGGAGCCTGCTCTTGGCTTGGCGAAGGCAGTCTCTGCCCGGGACAACCTGCTGGCTAGACAAGCTTCTTGGGCTGGAGCTGCTCAAGTTTACATTTTTCTGCAACTATGTCCACTAAACCTTTTTTTTTTTTTTTTTTTTAATGCTTTAGTAAATAAAAAGCGATGGGTCTGGTGCAGCCCTCCAGCCTTAGGCATGTCTCGGGGAGCACCACGCCGGCTGGGATTGCGGGGGTTGCCGCGGAGCGCTGAGCAGGGGTGGCACCTCGTCGCCCCCAGCCCGGCTCCAGAGACCAAGCTCATCCTGCTGAGCTCCAACCGCTGCTTCTGGGCGGGGGGCTGGGGGGGTGAATCCTACCCTTGTGGCGTGGATTTAAGGCCAGGCTTGAGAAGGGACACCTGCATCTGGCCGCTGCCCAGGGCGGTGGCATGGGTGAGCGTGCGAGAGGGCTGCTGTGTGTCTCCGGAGGGTGAGCTGTGATGAAGTGCTCCCGGCCTCAGCGCAGCTGGAGGAGGGGGGGGGCCTGGCCTGCAGGGAGCTGTGCCTGGAGGAGGTGGCTCTGCTCCCCGGCTCCTTCGCTCACACCACACCACACCCTGGACCGGGCAGAGGTGCAGGCGGGATGTCCAGCTGCCTCAGAAGTTGCTGCCCTCTACCAGGAGGCCTGGCATGCCGACAGGGGAGGGCAGGTAGCACGCAGATGGTATCTGGCTCCGGCTGGGGAAGGCAGCGCATCCCCGGGGGCCTCCGCATTGCACCGTGGGCAGACTTGGGTTCCCAGATAAAAATAGAAGCTGAAACATGAGCCCAACTTCCCCGGCTGCCGCTGTCGCCACCCAGCTCTGCCGCTGCACCGTCCCGGGGGCACCAGCCCGTGTCACCCCCAGGAGTGCCCGGGGAGGGCGGAGGAGGCGGCAGCAGGGATGTGGGTGAGGATGCTCGTGGACCAGATGGCCATGAAGGAGCAGAGCCACGCAGCCACCTGGCCCAGGGGGGCCTCGGCTGTTTGTACGGGGCTGAAAACTGCTCTGGGGAAAAGCGGAGAGCTTGGGGGACACAGCTTCCAGCCAGACACGGCTTCGGGGGCTCAGTACAGCACAAGGGGAGAAACTCCGCCATACGTTATACAGATGGTCCCAGGACCTCAACCAGAGGAGGGACAGCTGCCAGGGGAAGCCAGGAGGAGCAGGAATAAGGGTAGCTGTTGTCTTAATACATAACAAAGACCATTTCCTAAAGCTTGCCTAGCATGGGGAGCAGAGCACGGAGCCCCCGGGACGGCTGCGTGTCCGACCGGGAGGAGGGTGCAGCAACGGAGCCGAGGCTTTGCCTGCTGCACTGGGGTTTCGTGGGACCTGGGTCAGGCAGGAAACTCGGCTTCCAGCAGGGCCAGCGTGCGTTTGGGTAACGAAGAGCAGTGCCGTGCCTGACTGTTAATGATCTGAGCCTTGGACTTGTCTATAGAAAGAAAAGGTTTGGTCTTTCGCAGTTTCCAGGGCTCAGACTCTCACGGTCAGAAAATGTATCTCGGTGACCCTTTCCGCTTCTGGTGCCAAAATGAGATGCTCCTGAAGGTCTGGAGGATGCTTGGTAGCCAGATTTCCACCTGCATTATCGTTTTCGGGTGAGACCCTTTCAAGTATGGGCTGGAGGGAGGTGGACCCTCGCTCTGTTTCCAGCGCTGGGGGGAGTTCAGAGCTCAGGTCAGGTTGGGTTTTCCAGCCCTCACGTTCACCAGCCTCCAGCATCCTCCAGCCAAGGGCTGTGCTCTCACCTCCGGACGGATAGAACCCAGTGGCTTGAGGAAGAGGAGCAGCAATGAGCTGCATTGCAGGGATCTGGGCGAGTTAACCCTTCCCCTGCCGTGGCGCAGGCTCCCTTGGGATGGCTCAGGAGCAGACTGGTGCGGGAGGGGTGTGCCCTGGAGCCGCCCGGTGTGTGTTTGCACACCCAGGAGGGCTTAACCCTGACCCTGAGGTGGACGTAAAGCACATTTTTGCAGGTAGGAAGGCAGAGCGCTGGCGTAGGGCTGGAGGAGCGGAGGCAGCGGCGGTCGGGCAGGGAGGAGGGTGGATAGGGATGGTTCACCCACCGGGCCCCGGCGGCTCCTGGCACAGAGCTCACCCTAAAACGAAGGCTTTGGGGATGCTGCGTAACCTCATCATAAGGCAGTTATTACTGGTTTGGCTTTGTTAGTAAACTTGTTGTAAGCGCTGGGAGCCCGTCCCGGAGCAGCACCCCGCTGTGCTGGGTGCTGGATAAACAGGGCTTGCGGCTACGGTGAAGGTTGGGTCAAGGGTGCTGTGGCAGCTCCAGCTTTTTGGAGGGGCTCAGCCCCCATCTCGGCAGCTCACAGCCCAGCTGGGAAGAAAAATGAGCAAGTGAGACGCGAGACGTCTGAAAGGCAGCTGGAGGAGACAGAGGGACCCGAGGGGGGGGATGTGTGCAGCAGGAGGGGGGGGGGTTGAGCATCATTTTTTTTTTCCCCTGGGAAAATCAGCTTTGCATGTGGGTTTAGGTGTAATGTCGGGTGAGATTCTCATCACTGCAAAGGCCTTGAGGTACCGAAAAGGGCTTTCGGTGTCGCTGACGATTAGGCGCCGACTACCCAAGGCAGCGTGACGGCAGCGGGATGGGGTTTGTGGTCAGGGGCCTGCAGCGCGCGAGGGAGCGCGTGTGCACTGAGGAGCAGAGATCACAAACCCTGCTCCCGTCCCTGCCGGATGCTGAGCCCTCTCCGACACCTCCGCGCGTTATCTGGGGATGTGCTTGTGCTTCTTCTCCTCCTCTCCCCCCGTCCCTGCCCTTCTCCAGGGGAGCTGACGGACCCCTCCATCCCCAAAATCGCAGCCTTTTCTCTCACTTTCGAGCAGCTGCAAACTGGCAGGTGAAAATGGAGAGGGGGGGTTACCCCGAAAGGGAGCCAGTGGGAGCTGGGGGGGCCCCGAAAGGAGGCAGCGGGATCTGGGGTGCCCCCCACGGAGCCTCCAGGGCTCCGTCACCTCTGGCCACTTTTGTGCCCTGGGGCTGACCCCCCATTTTTGCTATCTCCCCAATCTTGTCAACAGAAGAGCTCCGCTAATTTGCCCGTTTCAGCGCCCGTGGTTCGTGCTCCCAGACAAGCGAGGCCCTTCTAGCTGTCAGGTGAGCTTTTCCCAGAGCTTATGCAAATGATACTAATTAAAGGCGTTCTTATCTGTTCGATTTCCCACACCTTTTGCCTCCGAGGGGGATAGAAAACTTCATGTTTTACTCCGTATTTCATGGCAGTCGGAAGGACTGCCTAGGGAAAGCGTTGGGAAATGCAGCGGGTCACTCCTGATGAGACGAGCTGGCTTAGGCAAGTGTTGAAACACTTTATTATGCATGAGAAACCTTCCAGAAACGGATGACTAATAGCAAAGCGGGAGCAGAGAAAGCAGTGGGAACGCTGTACCAGGCTGGCATGGGATCCCATGTCATCTTACCAGCTTAGCAGGGTTGGGCTAGGTCAGCACTTGCCTAAGAGACCTCTCAGAGTACCTGGCTGGCGATGAGGGAAGTGATGTTAATGATTCAATAAACAGAGCCCTTCCCTCTTTGTGAACCAAAATGCCCCTGTGCGATGCCAGGAACCCACCGGCAGCCCCGTATTTCTACTGGCAGCGTGTTGCTGAGCTTGGATGGCCATAAAAATGCCATTGCTCAGGCAGGTCTGGCGGAGGATGCCCATGTGGGACCGGCGCAGCCCACCTCCCAGCGCGGCTCTCACCGTGTCCTCGGCAGACAGGGCTGCCCAGGAGTCGGTGGCCGTTCAGGACCGTTGTGTGCGCCAGGAGCCACTGCTCCCGAGAAGGACCGGGTTAACGCATCCACGCGTGTCATCTGCTGCTGGGGTGGGTTTGCTGGTACCCAAGGACAGACGTTAGACCATTTATAACAGGGCAGGAGCAGCACCGTGCACCTTTACAATTCCCAGGTGCTGGTGATAAGAATGTCAGTGAGAAAAGCTCTTGGCGTAAAGGGGAAGGGAAACAACCCAGCCAGACGCTTTCTGAAAGTCCCCTTGGAGGGGTGGCTGTCCCGGGGGCCACACTTGCCGCCTCGACTGGCCTTGGCACCTCCAGGGTGTGGGAAGCTCTGCCGGGTCGAATTGCTGAGGTTTCTGCTTTTTGTGCAAGGACCTTGAAGGCGCTGCAGGGCAGAGAGGAATCCGGCCCACGGCATTGCTGGAGGAAGAGGAGAGAGTCTGAAGGTCAAAGCTGTGAGTGCAGCAAGGAGGAGCTGGAGACTCGGTAAAAGCGTGTGAAAATATACACGTGGGCAGATGAGCGTGATGAGCTCCCGGCTCGTGTTTGGAATTTGCGAGGTTGTTACCTGGTTTTCTTTCGCTGTCCTTCCCACCATCTCCCTCCATTCTGGGTGCTCTCTGCGTGATGGGCAGGCGCTCTGCTGGAGGTAGACCTGTCCGCCTGTAACTCCTAGGCTTGGAGCCTGCACGTGGACAACCTGTGCTGGGGAAATAGCTAGCTGAGCCTGAGCAGCCTGCGTGCCTGATCTGGGGAGGTTTCTAGTCTTGATAAGTCCCTGAAAGAAACTCTTGGATGCTCAAGGACCGTGCTTTCACAACCAAAATGAGAATTGCAACCTCCATCCGGAGGAGTGGCCCTTTCACCAGGTGATATCCATCTCCGAGAGAGGGAAAGAAAGAAAGGGAAGAGGGTAGGCGGTGTGTAGGAAAGGAGATATCACTCCAGGTGGCTGTTGGATAGTCCTGTGATATGGCGAGCAGAAGACGCCCAAGGAATTGTCCTGACATGAGCTGCCCTGAATTGCCCCAAAGAGTTCACGCCGGGCACCGTTGTCCTTTACAGCTCATTTTGATACACTGAGGATTTCCCAAGCCAGAAGCTCTCCAGGCAGAGGGTTGTGTCTCACCAGTAAAACCCCTGCCGAGGAAATCCCTCAGTGACACTGGTCCATGACGTTTGTCACCAGAGCAGACGGAAGGAGCCCTGCGAGCCCAGGGACCGTTTCGGGGGTGGCTCCTCTGGGCAGAGCTCAGCATCACCAAGGAGCACTTTGGAGATGCAGCTTTCAGGGGTATCACAGGAAGGAGCAAAACCGACTCCACTGCTGTCTGAACCGCTCATCTGCCACCTGTGTGGGGCACCAGCCTACGGACCTCCAGCTGGGCTCACACCACCCTCTTTGGGCACGCTCACACTGGCCCCCCAGGCCCTTTTTGAGTCCCAGAAGGTCTGGCTTTTGTTGTCTGCTGGACTCAAGTTTTCTTTGAGCTTCCTGGCTTCCCAGGTGGAGGCGCAGAAATGGGATAGGATGCTGAGATGGCCCCGGAGCTCCAGGCTGAAGCATCCAGTCCCTCGAGTCCTGGGAGGTTCGTGCGTCACTGCTGGTGAAATCCCCACCCAGGAGGGCTGGGAGAGGCAGGGATCGTCCTAAACAAAAACAAGCCACTGGACAGGCTGCCAGTATTGCAAAAGGATGTTTCACCTGCCTTGTCCTCCTCGGCTGCACGGGCTGGGAGAGCCTCAGGCAGCAGCTGCCCACGTGGCCAGGGTGGCTCAGGCTGGGGACAAGCACCTTGCCATGCTCGGGGACCACAGCAGCACAGAGATCCACGCCAGCTCTCCTGCTGTGACCTCACGGAGAACGGCTTGAGAGCAGCCCTGAGGAGAAGGACTCGGGGGTGCTGGTGGACGAGAATCTCAACATGAGCTGGCAATGTCGGCTGGCAGCCCAGAAAGCCAACCGCGTCCTGGGCTGCATCAAAAGAAGCATGGGCAGCACAGCTCTGGTGAGACCCCACCTGGAGTGCTGTGTCCAGCTCTGGAGCCCTCAGCACAAGAAGGACATGGACCTGTTGGGGCAAGTCCAGGGGAGGGCCACGAGGATGATCAAAGGGCTGGAGCCCCTCTGCTGTGGGGACAGGCTGAGAGAGCTGGGGGGGTTCAGCCTGGAGAAGAGAAGGCTCCGGGGAGACCTTAGAGCCCCTTCCAGTACCTGAAGGGGGCCTACAGGAAGGATGGAGAGAGACTCTGGATCAGGGAGTGTGATGATAGGACACGAGGTAGCAGCCTCAAACTGAAAGAGGGGAGATTTAGATGAGATCTCAGGAAGAAATTCTTTACCATGAGGGCGGTGAGCCCCTGGCCCAGGTTGCCCAGAGAAGCTGCGGCTGCCCCATCCCTGGAGGGGTTCAAGGCCAGGTTGGACGGGGCTTGGAGCAACCTGGGCTGGTGGGAGGTGTCCCTGCCCAGGGCGGGGAGTGGAATTAGATGCTCTTTAAGGTCCCTTCCAACCCGAACTGTTCTGTGATTCTGTGATCACAGTGAGATGTGACATCACAGTCCCGGTCCAATGACATCACTCCTTCTAATCCCTGTGTCACAGCTCTCAGTGGTGACATCACAGAGCAGCAGAGAGTTCCTCTGGGAGCGGTGGATCCTGGCACGAGGTCCCGGGGCAGGAGCACATGGCTGTGGGGGTGATGGTGCCTGACACCGGGGTGTGACACCTCAGACAGGACACCCAGACGGGCGCAGGGAGAGGGGACAACAGTGGGGGACCACAGCGGGGACCACAGAGATGAGTCACACCTGCTCCTCATCCTTGACGTGGACGTGGCGAGCAGAGCCTGGGGAGGCAGGAGGAGACGTCACAGCCGTCCCCTGTGACATCTCTGCCCAGGCACTGTCCTCACCGCAGGACAGGGCCATCGGAGCGGGGCTGTGCTCCCTGGCTTTGCCCGGCCGGCGGCACGCGTGCCATGCGGGGGCACCCAGCGCCTGCCCGGGAAGGGGCTGATTCACACGGGGTGCTGGAAGCCAGGCTGCCGTGGGAAAGCGCGCCCGCCATGGCTCCCGAGCGCCGGGATTGCTTCAGCGGGGGTGCAGCCAAGATCCATTTCACAGAGGGCAGAGCAGATCTAGGCTGGGATTTACCAGTGACTAAGCATGTGCTGGCAAGGGCTGCCCCAGCGTGAGAAAGGCAGCGCTGCTCCTCCTCCGAGGTGTGCCCGCTGCCGCCCTGCCACCCGCAGCCCTCGGGGCACCGGGGCACCCCGCCGCGCGATGGGACCATGGGTGCCGGTGGTCCGGGCGGTGCTACGGGGTGTGCGGGGGCTGCAGCCGCCCGGCCCCCTCCTCCCAATCACAACTCACCCCTTTTCTCCCCCGTGGCCCAGCCGGCCGCGTGGATGGGCAGGACGGCGTGAACGGAGACCCCCAACTCAGCCCGCTCCCCACATCGTCCCCAGGACAGGGCTGGGGGCGTGGGGCAGAAACCGCCACCCCCACGCCGAGCTGGGCACAGGGGCTGGGGGGACCCCAAGATGTTGCGGGGGAGAAGCCAAACCCTTCGCTGTCGGGTCGTAGCTGCTCACAGCGGCTGCACCCCCAGGCAGTGTCCCCGGGTGCCCCCGTCTCCTGCTGTGTCACCGCCACAAAGATTTTTGCCCTGGCATCCGCCCTGCTTCGTGGTGGCCACAAGTCGTCCTGCCACGGCGGAGCTGGGGAAACCAGACCTTCCCAAGGAGGAAAAACCCATCCCTTCCCCAGCAGAGAGGCGCCCCACTTCCCTACCCTTCAAACAAAAGCCAGACCCATGCAAAAAACTGCTCCACCCCCCGGGCGGTGACACTGAGGTGCAGAAGGCTGTGGGGAGCTGCGTCCCCAGGCACGAGCCCAGCATCGAGCCCAAGGCCACCGTTGGCCCCTGCACAGCAGCCACTCAGCCCGGCCTGTCGAGGCGGCGGGCTGCCCCATTCGCTCCGTCTTTTCTGATGGCTCATTTTGGCAGGGCATTAAAAAAAATTAATTGCAATTTTTTATTACGGCTAATTGGCACTGCTGCTAAGTGGCTTATCTGGCTCCTGCGCCTGCCCCGTGTTGTTGGGAAGCTGGCGCTGGCGAAGGCCCGGAGGCTGGGGAGATGGCGTGGGGCACAGAGCCTTGCGGCAAGCGTCTGGCAGCCCTGGGCAAGTGGGAAACGCCAGGCTACCCCTGGGCTGCCGGGGCGTACCTGGCCCAGGGAGGTGGTTGCAGCTAGTTTACGATGATGATGAATTTTAGAGGAGCAGAGAAATTTGACCGGTGTTGCTCCATGCTCCCGAGTGGGAGCAGGAGCCCGTGCCTGGCACGCTGGCACCGCTGCCCAGACACCATGGCGTGCTCCAAACTGCCAGTGCTGGGCATTAGGATGGGTTTGGTGTTCGTGACGGAGGGGAGGTGGGCCCATGCCCACACAGGGTGCGTAACCGTGCCTGGCAGGGAGGGATGGGGACGAGGTGGCTGTCCCTGTGCCCATCCTGGGTGGCAGCTCGGTGTGTCACCCAGCTGAGCAACCTCCCACCAGCCCAGGTTGCTCCAAGCCCCGTCCAACCTGGCCTTGAACCCCTCCAGGGATGGGGCAGCCACAGCTTCTCTGGGCAACCTGGGCCAGGGGCTCACCGCCCTCACAGCCAAGAATTTCTTCCTCAGATGTCATCTCAATCTCCCCTCTTCCAGTTTGAAGCCATTACCCCTTGTCCTATCACTACTTGTCCTTGTAAAAAGGCCCTCACCATCTTTCTTTTAGGCCCCTTCAGATCCTGGAAATCTGCTCTGAGGTCTCCCCGGAGCCTTCTCTTCTCCAGGCTGAACCCCCCCAGCTCTCTCAGCCTGTCCCCACAGCAGAGGGGCTCCAGCCCTCCCAGCATCTCCGGGGCCTCCTCTGGCCCCGCTCCAGCAGCTCCGTGTCCTTCTGCTGTCGGTGCCCCAGCGCTGGAGGCAGCATTGCAGGGGGGTCTCCCCGAGCGGAGCAGAGGGGCAGAATCCCCCCCTCGCCCCCCTGCCCACGCTGCTGGGGATGAGCCCAGGCTGCGGGGGGTTTCTGGGCTGCCAGCGCACGTTGCTGGCTCATGTTGAGCTTCTCGTCCACCAGCACCCCCAAGTCCTTCTCCTCAGGGCTGCTCTCACGCCATTATCCGCCTGACCTGTGTTTGTGCCTGGGATTGCCCTGACCCACGTGCAGGACCTTGCACTTGGCCTGGTTGAACTTCATGAGGCTCACACAGACCCACCTCTCCGGCCTGCCCAGGTCCCTCTGGATGGCATCCCTCCCCTCCAGCGTATTGACCACACCACACAGCTTGGTGTCGTCGGCAAACTTGCTGAAGGGTGCCCTCGATCCCACTGTCCATGTCACCAACAAAGGCGTTAAATAGTACCGGTCCCCGTACCGACCCTTGAGGAACGTCACTGGTCACTGCTCGCCAATTGGACATTGAGCTGTTGACCACAACTCTTCGAGTGCAACCATCCAGCCAGTTCCCTATCCACCGAGTGCTCCATCGGTCAAATCCGGGGGATTGCTGCAAAATTGCATTTTAAAAGTGGTGCAGCGGCTTCCATGTCATTTGGGTGCTTTCAAGATCGCGCCATGTCCCTCTCAGCCTGTCTGTGCTGCTGCTCCGCGGGGCTGGAGCAGCGCAGTTTCAGGGCCCAACGCCCGGGCATCCTTTTGTGGCCAAATCATGCCGGGGCTGGGGAGCGTGTGCTGGTTTTGTGGAGGCTGCTGGTGGAAATAACCTCCTCCTGCTGCAGGGCAGAGCCGGGACATGGTGGCGAGCTCGTTTTCAAACAAATTATCCTCCCCCCTGGCGTCCCTCAGGCAGCTGTGTGGGAAGAAGGGGCATCGTTGCACCTCGCCGTGAACCCAGCGCCGCTCCAGCTAACACGCCGCAAACCGGCAGAGCCGCCGCGGGCCCGCGCCGGTGCCCGGTCAGGAAGTGGAAAAACCTTTCTGGTTTCAACAGGCTTGGGAGCAAAGCCCCAGGCAGGGAACTTGTTCTGGTCGGTGAAGTTATGTACCTCTCTCCCCGCTTGCCTTGGGTGCAGCGTGCTGGAAACGCTCCGCAAGCAGAAAACAGCCCCTCAAAACAAATAGCTGACGAAAGGTGTGGCGGCACATCCCAGCGCCCAGCTCCCGTCCAAGCAGGGATGGGGAGAGGAGAGCGAAGCTGTCAGGGATGCTGCCGGGGAGGTTTTGTGCCGATGGCTTCTGGGCGAGCACTTCCGGCTGCCGGCCGCACCCTGGGCTCAGCCCGAGGCACCCGCTGCGGGTGCTCCTCGGCGGTGGGGTCTGGGGGCTCCTTGAGGGATTTGGCTCCCCAAGGGCCAGCCCCCGCTGCGTGCAGGCGCTCCGAGACCTCCCTGGGTGGGTTCTGGCAAACCAAAGGTGGGGTTAGAAACTGGGACTCGGTGCTTGTGGTGCCGCGGCAGAGCCAGGTGGAGCAGAGCCAGCCGGGACCCCAGCGTGTCTCAGGGTCCGCGGCCGTCCTCCGTAGCTCCTATGAGACAAGAGAGAACAAGCCTCGAAGCCTCAGCCCAAACTTTGGGTGTCTGCTTGATGTTTTATGGCAACCTCCGCTTCTGGTGTTTTCTGGCCTGGTGTAGGGCTGGGGGTGAGGTCTGCTGGGGGCGGGCAGTGGCGCCGGCGGCCTGGCGTGAAGATGTGGCTAAGCACCGTAAAGGTGGAGTGCCTCTGGAGAGGAAGTTCCTGTGGCTTGTGAACCCCGAGATTTGTGCCTGATGCCATTCTGCCGCCCCCCATCAGTGGGACAGGCCTTGCCTCAGTTTCCCCCTGCCGCAATGCATGCGACTGGGGGCTGCCCAGCCTCTGCCGGGGGTGCCCGGTGTGGGGCTGTGTGCTCCGGGCAGGCAGGAGCTGCCCGGGGGGCACGGCCGCCATCTCACCCACCTCCCCCTCTCTCTTCTTCCAGGTGTGCAACTGCGACAAGTACCTGAAGGTCACGAGGGAGAGGATGAGGCAGCTGGTGGAGGGCAGCAGGCAGGCGCCGGGGCACGGTGGCGCAGGTAAGTGGGTGGGCGCCGATGGCTGGGAGTGACGCTCCGACCCCGGCCCCCTCCCGCTCGGGACTCGCTGCCCTGGGACCGGTGACCTGGGACCGTCCCGCTCCAGCTGGGGATCTCTCAGAGAGGGAATGAGGTCATCTGCCACCATCCTGCTGCTGGATGCAGACCCGCAGAGCTCTTCCAAGCCCGCTTGGTGCCTGGTGCACGCCAAGCGCGGCTCCCAGCCCACCCCCCCGGCTGCCCCGCGTTGCCCTGCGAGGCACTGGGTCGCCCGTGGGATTGCCCAGCCCAGGGTGGTTTGGTGACATGCCAGCAGCGGCTCAAGTGACAGCCTCATGGAAAACTCAGCTTGGGCTGTGAAGTGTCCCCCGGCAGGCGCTGCTAATGGGGCCTTTCTCGCCTGTGCGGTGGCTCCTGAGCTAGGCCAGGCTGCAGGAGGAGTGACGTGGTGCCGCCTGCCTGGCGAGGCTCCGGCGGGGCTCCGGCGGGCTCGGCAGGGGGAAGGCGCCTCCGTGCCCTGCCCCGAGCTGCACTGACCCCCCCACAGTCCTCCCCACAGCGAGCCGTGTTTTGGTGGTGACACTGGTGACAGGATGGAAATGTGCCCCTCTCGCTGCTCCGACCCAGCCTGGGCCTCGCATGCATCGCTTGCCGTGCCTCAGTTTCCCCATCTGCTCGATAGGAGAGAGCAGCGCAAAGCGGCGGCTGCCGGCTGCTCCCGGCCGGCTGCGGCATTGCTGGGAACCGCACGCGTGGCTCTGGGGATGAGGGACATGGTGGGGCGGCTTCTCCCATGGTGTAGGCAGCCTGGGAGTGCTGCGCTTCCCGAAAGGCCGGGGCATCCTCCCCAGCGGTTTCTCTGGTGAGGGCACTCGCTGTGTGTGTACCCAGCGACCAGCCGGGCCAGTTCAGCCAGTTCTAGTGTATGGGAAATAGAAATGCTGTGGTTTGCGTTCAGCCGTGTGAGCGGTTTCCCCTTCCCCCTTCAGGACGGGGATGGTGGATCTGGGGGGGGTCTCGCACGGCACCATTGCTCCTCCACGCAGGCTCTTCAGGGACCACCGTGCTCTACCCATTACACCATGGCTGCAACACCCCGTGGCCCTGTTGTGCCATGCGGCTTCTCGCCAGGTCCCCCGTGTCCCTGGGGGAGGCTCACGGGGAAGGACCTCTGGCTGCTGGGCCAGGTGGGAACCCTGCACCAGACACGTTGGGCACGGCCCTCTCGGGGAGCATCCTCCGATGGGGAGCATCCGCCAACACGGAGCGGTCGGGGACCAAAGGCGCCACAACATCCTCAGAGGGCTGGTGTTTTGCTGCAAGGAAGACGTAAAATAGGTGTGATTCCTGTGCAAGCAGGCATCGCTGGGCAGGTGGCACCCGAGCCAACGTCCCCCTGGGGACTTGCCAGGGAGGTCCCCTGTGTCCTGGGGCTTCGGCCACCCTGGGGTTTCTGCTTCTGTTTATATTCTGCCAGGGGCTGCTGGGGTTGCAAGCATCAGCATGAGCTCAACTAGGTTGTCCCCAAAATGTCCCACTTTGGGTCAAGTTTTGTGGGAGAGGAACAGGGGAAGGGTGTGATGACAAATGTCCTGCCATCGCTTGGTGGGGACAGCGGTGGCAGTGGGATGGCATGGGCAGCCAGAGAAGTGCGTTCATAAGGAAAATCTCCGTCGTTTCCCGATTTCCTTCGCGTTTTCCTTCTGGAGGGGGCTGGTGGCAGGGACCTGCTCTGCCCTTGGCCGTGGCCAAACGCATGGCACAGGGGGCTCAGCACCCACAGCCCCCAGCTGCTCACCCGCACCGGGACTGGCCCCTGCTCCATGACTCCAGCCCAGGCCGTGTCATCTCATTCACGCCACCGTGCAGGGATTAACCCCCAGGACCGTGTCCAGATGCTGCTGCTTGGCAAGAAAATGCCCTTTCCCGGTTTCTGCTTCCCAGGCCAGGAGGGTGCCACCTCCCGGGGGATGTCACCTCTCCGGGGAGCAGCAGGCAGGCGCAGCGGGAGCCACGGATGCTGGGGCAGCCATCAGCTGTGGATGGGGATGGATCCTGCAGGACCAACCCTTGACATAAGCCTGTGCCTGCTCGGGTGCTCCCAAGTCCCGGGGTCCTGCAGACAGCCCGGGGCTGCTCATGTTTTGGCTGCTCCATTTGGCTCCCAGTTTTTTTATGGCAGAGCTTCCAAGTGCTGAGGGGCAAATTATTCATCCTGTAATAGCTCATTCCAACTTGGACCTAGGACTTTCCCAGGTTTTAGGGAACGTTTTCCCTGACACAGCCACATTTGCCCTGCGTGAGGGCTTTGATGGAAGTGCTGGAAATAGTTTCAAGCCCGGACAGCTTTGCCCTGCGATGCCTTTTCCCAGTGGGATGCTCTGAGCCGCGCAGGTGCCTGGGGCAGGCAGCGGATGGGGCAGAGAGGGGCGGCAGGGCTGTGGGTCACCACACGGCACGGGATCTGGCTGGAGGCCCTTGGCAGCGTGAGGGCTCCCAAATGTCCCAGGGGGATGGGATGTGTCACAGGCTCTTGTCTGGCCTGGGGAAGCCTCTTGCTTACTCAGTGTGGTAAAACCAGCTGGCGCAGGGCCCGGTGCTCAGGGGATGCTCTGCCAGCTGAAATCCGTTCCCTGGGAAAGGCGAGGATGGAGCGCATTCGATCTGGTTAGGATTTGCCAAACAGAAAAGGCTGTTTTAATCATAAAATCACCCCTTGCCATCTGAAACATTTTGCAAAACATGAAAACAACTGGTCCTTCACCCTCAGACCGGGCAAGCCCGTGCATTTCGACTCTCTTCCCTCTGGGGAACAGTGGGGTAATGGGGGCATCCTCACATCTGTCCCCAGGCAGGGCAGGGATGGGGACCAAGGAGCTGCAGGGCAGGGCCGGGACCGGGGGCTTCAGTGGTGAGACCGGACAGAAACACCCCCCGGGCTCAGCTGGGTCACGCTCTGCCAGCTCGCCCTCTTCGGAAGAATTTCGCTTGCTCATATGAAAAACCACCGCCAGGCTGGGAAGCCAGGGATGTTTTTGTGGCTGCGGGTTGGCAGAGCTCTGCACGTACCCACTGACAGTGGTGGTGTGCCGAACGCTCCCCAGGAAGGAGCCGGGGACCATTCGGTGCTCCTGCCCGATGCTGGGTGCGGGAGCCGGCAGAGTTTTCTCCCGCAGCGGCGCGGGGAGATGATGGCAGCTGAAGGTGCCTCTCGCCTTGAGCTCATCCTCCCTCCTCCACCCTGGGAATGTCTTAAGATCGTGGCCGGGCTGCTGCAGCCCAGGTTGCACAATCCCAGGTCCTTTGTCCTTTGCTTATCTGCCTTATCGAGGAGGAAAAGACAACCAGGCATCTTCAGTGCCCTGCAATCCAGTGTGTTTCTCAGGCTCGTAACTCCTCTTATCGGGTTCGATCTCTCACTGCGGCAAGGTTTCCCATGCACCTTTGTACTCCAAGAATGCTCCCAGGTCTGCTTTCAGCCTTGTGCAAAGCCTTTACGATGTGCGCTTTCTCCAAAACACCTCAGCCTTAATTGCCTAATTACGGACGAGTCTCTCGTGTGTGCGGTTGCGATGACAGCTGGGTGCGGCTGGCGGGCTGGGAGCAGGGCTCTCAGCTTGCACAAGCGCTGCCAGACCCCAGCACCTCCCGGTTCCCGCTGCCGAGCCGCCCCAGCCGGCCGGGACAAGCACCCGGCTCCTCGCCCCAAGGCCCTGGTCTTAACTGGGGTGACACAGAAGGACCTAGGCTAGAAACGGGGCCCGGGGGGGCAGCATTTTTTGCAGAAGTATCCGCCTCCCCCGGGGAGTCTGGGTTACCTGGTAGTGCCCTGACATTGAAACCCCGAGGGTGCCCAGGGCTCACAGCGCGGGGATGGGTTGTTTCCAGCCAAATCAGGGCTGTGTGGTCTGGGAAAGGGGAATGGGCACGGGTTCAGAGGAGGTTTGCCCTGATCCTGCTCTCTCCCAGCTTCCCAGGCCCTCTCGTGCCCCCCATCCCGCAGTGGGGGGGTCCCAGTAATGCTGACCAGGATTCCTGCGTTGCAGCCAACAGAATAGGCTGTAGGGACTACGGGTCATCGGTGTCACCATTGTGGTGGCCTTTCAGTATGACCCCCGCACCGCTAAGGGACTCTCTGTGGGCAGGGGAGGGTGACCATCCCCCTGCCCACTGCGGGCAGCCCCTGCCGTGCCCCCCATCCCCCTGCTGGGCTCAGCCCCAGCATCTACGAGCAGGACCCAGCAGTGGGGCACACAAAAGCCCCCCGGTGTTTGGGCACCAGGAACCATGCAGTGCCCCAGGGCGTGAGATGTGGCTTTACCGCGGGTCTTTGCCTGGTGCTGGGGGCCGGGGGCTCAAGGAAGGGGATCCCTCCCGGCCTGGTGGGGCTCCTGCGCTGGGAATCCAGCCTTTGGTGCTCCCCACCTCGTGGAGCGTGGGGCCAGCCGAGCTCTGGGCTGGGTGGCAGTGGCTTGGGCACAAAGCGGGCGGCTGCTGCCGGGGTGACGAGGACGTCTCCTGGGCTGCAGAGGTGGGATCCCACCACTGAGGGTGGCCTTGCTCACCCTGGGGAGAAACCTGAGCCAAAATAAGCAGAACTGGCGTCCTGCAGCATTCCCTTTCTCCTGGGCACGGCAGCACTCGCTGGGAGGTGGGACGTGTCCGTGGGTGGGAAGAGCGGCGGTTTGTGCTGTTCCCGTGGGGTGTTATTTCCCGGGGGCGGGCAGGGGCTGGAGCGTGGTGGGCAGCACGTGTGAGGGCAGGGCACGGTCACAGCTCGCGGGGAGGGCAGGGGGAGACCGCTCGGCACGGAGCAGGGATGCCGGGCCGGGGATGGCCCTGCAGGATGGGGACAATCCTGGCTGCCTGCAGAGCTCTGCGGCACTAACACGTGTGGGTGCTCAGCCCCGGGGGGGCTGGGGGGCTGCAGGGCTCAACCCCGCATCGGGCTGCGTCATCTCCAGGGTGACCCGGGCAAGAGGGGGGAGAGGTGAGCGAGAGGCAAAAGGCTTTTTATTTTCAAGATGTTTTATAATGGGATTATTAGTTCCCAAGAGGTGTTTCGAATTGATTTGGTAAGGAATCGCTTTCATTTCTCCTCCGCAGAGATGCGGTGGGAATCCAGCCTTTGGTGCGAACCGTCGCAGACCTCTGGAAGCCGTAGGTCTGAAAAACTCCCAGCACGTTGGAAGGACGGGCTCGGCCCCCCTCAGCCCCACACACCCCACACATGCCTTTCGCTCCGGCTCCAGCGTAACTCCGCTGTTCACAGCATCGGGGTGAGCTGGGCTGCAGCCCTGCGGGAGCAGCGACTCTGCCGGGGAAGGCTCTGCCCATCTCAAGGGGGGCAAAAAACCCCTCCTCCTTCAAAAAATCCCCCCTTTTCCCCAGGAAAACCCCTTTCTTTCTGGGGGATCTGACCTTTTCCCGGCACAGTTTTCGCTGTGTACCCAGCTGGCACCCTGTGCCTGGCGCCCAGGGGCCCTTTTCACCGTGGCGGCGAGGGGGGGGGCGCAGGCATCTTCAAAAGCCCTGGAAAGAATTTGGTGGGAGGGGGAGAAGGGGTTTTACAAGCTCCCATTCAAAAATGGTCACTTTGAAGTGATGTAGCATTTTCAACCCTTTGAAGAGCCACAATTAGGAGGGGGCTGGTGCAAGCGAAAGGCAGAACGACTGGGTGACCATCGCGGCCTTTCTCTCCCTGGGCTTTTTAGGGATGAACTTTTCCTCCCTGCCTGCCTTTTTCTCACGAGCCCCGGGGGGATGGGATTGGGGTGTTTGGGAGAGCTGGGGGTTCCACCCCCCCATCCATGCAGGGCAGAGGGGGGGGTCTGCAGTTTGCTTTGCCCGCCAGCAGCAGGGCGGCCGATGGAGCGTGTCGGAAGGGAGAGCAAATTGCCCGGGATTGCTGCGGGAGCATCGAGTGTCCCTGCCCCGGCGCTGGCAGGGCTGGGGGGCTGCAAGGTCAGCCAGGGAATTTTTTAAGCTCCACAGCAGGGAAAGACGTCGGACATCAGTGCTGGCTGCTGGCGGCGTCGCTTCGCTTACGCTTGGATCTAAAAGTCCCAGCCAAGGTGCAGGTCCCTCCCGTTGGGGTCCTGGAGGGGGATGCAGGGGTCTGGTGATGAATAGAAAAGGGGAAGAAAGGCAGATTTGTGTCTGTGTGTTATCAACCAAAGCAAAAGAAGTGATGGCCCAGGGTTTTGCAGGGAGTCCGTGGCGCGGGTGCTTGGGGAGGTGCATCCTGCAGCTCGGCCTCCTCAGCGAGCCGGTCCCTGCACGCCCAGGCTGAGGCCACCCCGTGCCATCGTGTTGCACAGGGCGGAGGGAGCAGACACAGGGTGAGGGCAGAGTCCCTGCCTCCTGCCACGGGGATCTGCCACCCGCTTGACGGGCTCTGTGCCCCGGGAACAGGGCTCTAGGGCTCTTCCTCCAGGTCCCCCAGGAGCAGGGCTCTTCCTCCAGGTCCCCGCGGCATCACGGATCTCCTGAGAGCAGCCCGGGTGCTTCACCACATGCCAAAAATTGGAGAAAATGGGAAATAGAGGTCACTGTTTTTTCTCCAAGAATAGGCATCGGTGTCCCAAGCGGATGCAGAGGATGAAGGAAAGGCGCCTCCGCGAGCAGGGCTGCGGGGCGCTGGCCCAGGGCGCAGCGATGGTGAGCCCAGCTCTTGGCCGGTGGCTGGGCCTGGGCCTGGGGCTGGGGCTGCTTCCCCTCCTGTTGTGGCAACGTTCCCCAAACTTGTGCCACTCCTGGGCTGCGTGGTGGTCCGGGGTGGTCTGCAACAGCACCCTGAGAACATCCCCAGCAACAGCCTCGACCCTGAGTGTGGCTGTTTGGTCTCCTCTGAGGAGGTGTGGAAGGTCTCGGGGGGGCTCTGGGGAGCCCCCCTGAACCAGGGGCTGGTGCGAGCTGAGCCTCCCGCACCTCTCCCTGGCTGTGGCTCTTTCTGCTTGTGCGGTGACGGGTCCAGGCTCTGCCGCGCCGCGTGAGGTGGCTCTGCTGGGACCGGGTGGTCGTTCCAGGGCTGTCCTCAGCCTTGCTTTCCCCCGCAATAATCCCCAGCGTGTCCCAGCTCCTGGTGGCATTGGGATGCAGGGAGCAGCCGTCCGGGAATGCTGTGTACCTCTCTGGCACAGCTGGCTCCCAGCCGGGCTCCCTCTGATCCTCGAAAGGGGCAGGCTGGATGCCCCAGAGGTGCCGCTGGAGCCATGCAGGATGCCGTTTGTTGTCTTAATTGATGCCTGGGCAGGACAAGTCCCCCCCCTTGCCAAAAATGAGTCATCCCGCAGCAATAACTGCGGCGGGCGTCCCTGGCTGCCAGGCATCCTGATGGATGGGAGGCAGCTCAGCCCTCGGCTTCCGCCGCCCGGATCCAGCGACCTGCCGTGCCCCGCTCGCGGGCGGTGAGAGCCTGCACCCAGCTGCCAAAAATGCCATGGGGTTTGTGGCGCTCAGTTTGTGATGGCAGCGATCCGCCTGCCCGGGGCCAGGGCTCAAGGACATGGCACCCCACGGTGTCCCCTGCCCAGGCTGCGTGATGGGAGGTGGGTGTCACACATACCCCAACACCCGCTGTCCCCGGGCAGGCCAGGAGAGTTCTGGGTGTCCCGAGCAGTGCAAACAGCTGTTAATGGTACTTTTTTTAATTAAAGCAGCAGTAAAGGCTTCCCTTGCTGTTTGCTTGCCCTGTAATGCAGCCCAGGGGGCACAGCCCCGTCTCGGAGAGCAGCCTTGCCCAACCTGCAACAGGGAGGCAAAACCACTGCACCCAGTACAGCAGCAGCACTGGTGCAGGTCCTCAGACTGGAATAGCTCCCCAGAGCGCGGCAGAGCCTGCTGCTGCCCAGGCCGCTCTGGGACACGGCGGAGGAGCTGCGGGAGGTGCCGGGCGGCTGCCAGGGAGCAGGAGACTGCATGGATGCCGTGCTCAGGGCAAGCAGTTGGTGGATGCTGGTGGCCACCTTCTCCCAGATTCGTGGGATGCTCCTCCCCGGGATGCAGGGCAGAGTCCGGACTCCCTGCAGGGATGATGGGCCCCTCACAAGGGTCATTCACATGGCTGAGCACAGACCCTGCTCATCACACCAGTGCCTGGTGGTTTATCTGCTGTTTCCTCTCCCTGCAGGCTGCCTGGCAAGGAGCGAGGAGAAGCCCAGCCCAGGCTGCGATGCCGCCGTGCCAGCCTGCGACGCTGCCCAGCCCGGTTCCCCCCGGCACGGCGAGCGGCTGGAGGGGCCAGAACAGCACGGGGCGTCCGCAGCGCTGGTGGGGGACACGGTCCTGCAGGTTGGTGCCATCCCCCCCGGGGTGCTGGACAAAGCCGAGCTCACCGACTTCTACTGCTGCACCCGCTGCGGGAAGGTGTTTTGGGAAGGGTCCCATTTTGGACGCGTCGTCTCCCAGTTTCAAGACGTTCTTGTCACTGCCGGGGATGAGCAGAGCATCTACGAGCTGAGCTGAGGAAGGACACGGGGGCTCGGGACGGCTCCGCAACAGCACAGGGACCACAGGGGACATGATCCCCGGTGAACCTCAGCAGATTTTGGGCTGTGGGTTTGTGGCGAGTCTGGAAGGCGGGGAGGGGGGGCTCTTGTTTTGGGGTCCGCAGTGAAGGGGACTGTCCCATTTGCACCGGTGCTTCATGACAGCCCAAAAATTCACGGCCTCCATGAGATCATTAAATCGAAAGTGGCCAGGGAACAGACCCTTTCTTTATTTCTGCCTCCCTCCAGGCTGGGCATGGCGAGAGGGCGGCAGAGCTCCCCAAAATGCCACTCGGGCGGTGCCGACCCTGCGGCACCCATCAGGGCCCAGCACACTCGCCCCAGTGCACCTCTGCCGGGTCGCTGATGCCGGGCAGCCAGAAGCCGCGTCCCCCACAGCAGCAGAGGGGAGAGAGCATCTCCGGTGCCCGGAGCACTCCACAACCTGTGGGACACGTGTCACGCCACGACCCGTCCCCAGCGTCCCCTCTCACCCCGTCCTGCTCTCCCAGCAGCTCTCGCGGCATTCCTCGGGGGGCGATGGGTGGGTGCAGGCATGAGGGTCCGGGGGGGCTGAGCACTGCTGGGCAGCCATGGGAAAGCCTCTGGGTGCACCGCGATGCCCGCTGGCACCCGTGTCACCCCCCGCTGGAGCCGGGGATGCCCCAGCAGAGCCAGACTAGTCTGGGGGGTCTCCCACTAGTGCCACAGCAGCCTGCCAGCCTGGGGGGTCAGCAGTACCCACCTGCCCACCTACCCCTGCCTGGGTCCGTCAAGCCACCCCCCGTGCCCGGGGCTCTGCAGGGCATGCAGGGAAAGGCAGCAAAGCGTGTGGTCCCACCGTCACCAGGAACCAGGGCCACCGGCGGGAGTAGCCAGCATCCCAAGGAGGCAGGGGGGGCCACGCCAGGCGAGGTGCCCAGCCAGGTTGGCCC